>NC_047129.1:17595375-18795375 GCF_009829125.3 Periophthalmus magnuspinnatus | reverse complement strand
GATCAGGTCAAGCTACGTTCCTTCCTTCATCTATGGCCCCCGGTTTAGTCCTGATTTAATCTTGGTTTAGTCCTGGTTTAGATCTCTTTTTCTACCCTCATCTATAGCAACTGGTTTAGTCCTGTTTTGTCCTGGCTTAGTCCTGGTTTAGTTCTGGTTTAGACCTGGTTTAGACCTGGTTTAGATCTCTGGTCCTGCCCTCAACTACGGTCATGAGCTTTGGGTAATGGCCGCAAGGACAATATGGCGGATACATTCGGTTAAATGAGTTTCCTCTGCAGGGCGGATGGCCGCTCCCTTAAAAAGAGAGGGTGAGGAGCTCAGTCACATGGGAGGAGCTTGGAGTAGAGCCTCTGCTCCTTCACGTGGAGCGGAGCAGCTGAGGTGGTTCGGGCGTCTGTTCTGGATGCCTCCTGGACGCCTTCCTGGAGAGGTGTTCATGTCCCACCAGGAGGAGGCCCCGGGGAAGACCCAGGACACACTGGAGGAACTATGTCTCAGCTGGCCTGGGAACGTCTTGGGGTCCCACCGGACAAGCTGGAGGAAGTGTCGGGGGTGAGGGATGTTTGAGAGTCCCTACTTAGACTGCTGCCCCTGTGGTACCAGATGAGCAGAAGAAGATGGATGAAAATGGATGGGCATTATTATTTCCACTACATCAATATTCAGCATTTCAATTTGAATTTCTGGTTTAGAAGTATGTTTTCATCAATGGCGGCACAAAGAGGCTAAAGATTTAACTAAAACAAAAAACACTTCCTATATTCAAATCATCTTTATTCCAGACTCATGGTCCATTTTTAAAAACAGACAAGGACAGAGACAATTCAAACAGTAACATTTATGTTTTAAAAAGACGACCACACCAGTGTCTCCACATCTTGGACTAAAGCAAACTGCACTAAATCTTATATTTGTGAGTGACATTATTAATTCATTTTCTGAGTTATTCAGCTGCAAATAAAACTATACCTTAAAGTTCTTAGTACAGCTTGCGAAGCGTTCACTCGTGCAGTGAGAAACATCTCTGTCGCACTAGTCCATCTCAGCCTCCTCAAGAGCAGCCATAAAGCGTCATTATAATCCTCCTGCCTTGGAGAGTCTTTTTGTAATGAGTTCAGAGGTGGGCAGTGTATAGTGGTGTACAATATGATTTAAACAACATCAACTTTACATCAGAACACGAACCAATCTATAATTCCACTGTGAGCCACTTAGGCCATATCCGACAAAACCACAGACATCAAATATTTTACACAATTTGGATTTAACCAGTAAAGTATTCCTGCAAACCGGAGAGGGCAGATGGAAACTACTATTTAGCTGTAATCTGTTTATGAGCTTAATGTCTCTGTATGTTATCCCTTCAAATAAAGACTAAACTAAACCAATTCAACCAGTGCAGACAAAAGCTAGCTTGTGTATAAACAGAAACACCGCAAACAGCAGTTAGAACCATGACATCAGAGGATACGACTCCATGAAACCATCCCAAAAATACTCCTTCCTCTACATTGGTGTTGTAACAGTGGGTTCATGTGAGTTGATGCTACATAACAATTCCAGCATATTCCCAGTGATGTGACACGTAAGCCTTAACTCATTCCCTAACCACTTTACCAACCGTCTTGGCTGCAGGAAAACCATCATGTGAACCTTTGAGCAGCAGTGGGTCTTTTAATCAGCAATTTGCCGACTTTTCTGTGAAACTCAAGTGACATGAATGATGTATTTTCCAACTCTTTTGTCTGCCCCATGCTGGGTAATTGCTGCCTGGTTTCCACAGCAGAGGACTAACGGAGAGTAAGGCCCAAATCATAAAATCACTTTAACTTTCGCTTCAAGTTCTGATTTCTTTTACATGTTTTTAAAGGGCACTATGTAAAGGTTTTGCTAAAGAATCTGGCCAGTGCTTTTTTACCATAGAGCTGTTAATGCTATGCCTGTAATGTAATGTAATGTTCCACTCATAGACAGTATAAAGAAGTGGACTAAGTGAGTGTGACGTCACCCACTGCGTTCGGCTCCAGTCAAATGAAGCTCATCGAGGCTAGAGCAGTTATAGGGAGAATATGGAGCCAAGTTTCATTTGGAATTCCAACCATGAGTATCATAGCAACCAAAGAGTCAATCAGGAGTGAGGCTGTTGAAGGTAGCGCTTCCTTCCACCCATAACGCTGGTTTAGCAGGCAGCGAGCGCTTAGTAACGCTGTCAATCAAACCTGCTGCTAACGCTACCAGGAGCGACTTCGGGGAAAGAAGGTCCCTGATTTGTCTATTTTCAATGTTCATATCTTGATTTACGGCCAGCATAGCGAAATAAAAACCCCAGGATCACGTAGAGCGGATTAATATAAACATTTTAAGACCAAAATTTTAAGACGAGTCTGACAGCAGCAGTTACAGAGAGGGGACACTGTTATTCAATAGAAAGTGAATTGGAGCCAGAGCCAATGGAGACGGAAGCGTGCCCATGATTACTTCCTATTTGGAACGCATTGGCTAGCAGGTTAGCTACGTCCATTTATATAAACAGTTTAAGGTTCGACTGTATAGCTTAAAAAAAACAAAACAACTTACGTACATTTATTCAATTACAAAAACAGAGTCATTTCTCCACAAACCTGACCTGTAACTTAACCTGATGTCAGCTGCGAGTCTCCATGGAGATAGATAGGTTGAATGCCGTCTTGTGGAACACTCTTGGCAAAGCATGGAAGATTTTAAACGCTGAAGCTACAAAAGAAAGTTATGTATCAATAAGAAGAATAATTTCTCATAACACAACGCAAACAGAACCAGGGTTTACCAAAACAGTTTATGTCTGAGTGTGGAACTTGGGAAGCTTCAACACAATGGATCATCTGTAACTGTGACTAGTCAGACTGATGGAAAGCAGCAGGCCGTGCAGTGGCTAACTTCATCTTAATGTTTGTTCCAAGTCAAATCCACAAAGCTACTGCCCAATTTCTTCAGGAAGCAATCTGGTTAATAATGAGAGAGAAAATGGAGACAATAACGTAAGCTGAGCACACAGAAGTCCAAAAAAACTTTACAACTACCACGACCACAACGACGGAACTTGAACTTCAGACAAACATTACAAAATTATGAGATTTGATTTGCAATTCTTGTTATCAGAGAAAGACTCACGTGCTGGTCCAGACTGTGGAAATGCTATATTTGGGTGTTTGCTAAAGGTATTATAAGATCTATATAACTGCAGCCCTGGCCCTGACAACTGTACAACAACAAATTAAAAAACACAAATAATCATCATAAAGAAAAACACACACACACACACATTTAGACCATAACCTGCATAGGACAAGTTTAAAAGAACTTTCAAAAATCAGGGGGAAAAAAACTCTAACCCCAACTCCTAACTTATTAAGGCTACTTTAAAACGGGGGGAAAAAAAAACACAAAACAAACACACAGCTGGACTAAGACAAGGCAGACCACATGGAACAAAGAAATCATTTCCTGCCACTTACTTACTCATTACTGGGATTGCCGCTGATCACAGAGGCCAAACTGTTCTACTGGACCACGAAAACCACTGCTGCTGTGGCTCGCTGACCTCCTTTAGACCCATGGCATTGGTTCAAGATGTTAAGGAGCATGTTTTTTTTTTATTCTACCATGGACTGAATGATGCAATACTTCCAATTTACATGTTTAAACTGCACAGATAAACGTAAGGCCTAAGAATAATCAAGTGTTTGTTCAGTGATCAGAAGGTTGACGGTTCAAATCCCGCTCTTGACATAAACATCTCTGGTTGAGTGGTCCAATCCAGGTTGGCGGTGTGAATCCAGCTCCAACAGATGAATACTGTTGTCGTGTCCTTGGGCAAAACAATTAACTCACGTCACCCCCAATGTCTGTGTACACTGGTGTATGAATGTGTGTGTGAATGAGCGAGTGGTTTCTTGATGTAAAGTTTGAGTGTCTTGAAGGTGGAAAAGCGCAGCATAAAAACACAACATCAGACTCAACGTATTTTCCGAACTATATGTCGCTCCGGAGTATAAGTCACACCAGCGAAAAAGTGCATAATATTGAAAAAAAAAAAAAAAAAAAAGTCACACTGGACTATAAGTTGCATTTTTTGGGGAAATTAATTTTCCAAATTCCAAGACCAAGAACAGACATTTTATCTTTAAAGGCAAGTTAAGAACAATAAAATAGAGAACAACAGGCTGAATATCAGTACAGCACGCTAATGTAACACATTTACATTTATTCAGCTACATCAGGGGTGTCAAACACATTTTCACCGAGGGCCACATCAGCAAAATGGCTGCCCTCAAAGGGCCAGATGTAAAATAAATCTAACTACTTTTTTTAACTTGTTAATTAACTCTTTCTGTATTTGTCACATATTCAAGTTACAAATATTGCATATGCATTTGCCTAGATGTAAAGATATGGCTGTGTAACTGCGTATTTCTTGATAAAATTACATTTTAAGACCATCAGACCTTTTAATTTACCCTGTCGAGGGCCACATAAAATGATGTGGAGGGCCGCAGTTGGCCTGCGGGCCTTGAGTTTGACACATGTGGGCTACATGAAGCATAGACAGAACTGAATATGTGTCTGGTATGTTAACGTAAGATATTAACAGTTAATCAGATAACTAAAGCATAAAAAACAAGCTAACATGTTAGCCCTCGCGCAGTTGTCAGTGTGACAATAACAAAGATGTGAAATTATATATTTTAGTAATTTCACATATAAGTCGCATCCGAGTATAAGTCGCACAAAAAATGCCACTTATAGTCTGGAAAATATGGTACGGTACTTTGTTAAACAGCGTTTCCAATCTCTTCCAGTCTCATAATATGACGTTACAGGAAGTGTATAGAATAACTACTATTAGAAGCATATTTTTGTCAGTTTAATCACAGGGTAATTACAGGGTAAGGCGAAAGCCAAACACAAAATCTCTCACTTTGGTGCAACAGTTGAGTTTAACGATGATTTCACCAGTGGCATTTGAGGGCTGACACAGAGCTACGTGCTGAAGCATATCTCATAATACCAGCCTCACACAGTATAATTATCTTCTGGCCACCAAATTAAGACTAATTGAAATCTAAAAACAGCCTCAAAACTTCCATAAGGGCAAATGAGGTGAAGTGTGCATTATTGCACATTCCAGCCAGTAAAAGTCTATTTTAAGGCAACAGAAAAAATACAGCTTTGTGTGGTGGTTTTGAGAAACTTTATTGAGCTAGAAAATTAAGACAGTTAGCCTTAAGTGGTGGTGTTAATGCAAAACCAATCTAACTGATGTGTCAGCAGAACCAACCAACCCAAACTATTTTGAATTCACAGTGCTAGAATTAGACAACTATCATTAAATTAGAACTGTATGTAATTAAACTAGCCTAAGTTAAAATATCTTGTCCATATAACATACATTTAACATGCAAATATATAAAAAAGAAATGGGTGATCTTAACTGTGTCTACTGCATAGACTGTATAAAGAAAAGTGCGACGTCACCCACAGCGTCGAGTCCAGTCAAATGAAGCTCATCGAGACTAGAGCAGTTATAGAGGCTAATTTAGAGCTGAGTTCCATATTTGGAATTCCGACTGTGAGTATCATAGCAACCAAACAGCCAATCTGGAGCGAAGCTGTTGAAGGTAATGCACTGCTGGTTTGGCAGGGGGTGAGCGTTTAGCAGTGCTGTCCATCAAACCTGTTGCTAAGGCTAGCGGTAGCAACCTCAGGGAAAGGCGGCATCTGATTTGTCTGATATTAATTTTCATATCTTGATTAACGGACACAATAGTGAAATAAAACTCCTAGGATCATGTAGAGTGGGTGAATACGAACATTTTAAGACCAAAATGACGAGTCTGACAGCAGCAGTTACAGAGAGAGGGGACACAGTTTTCAAATGTAAAACTAATTTCTAATGTAAAGTCGATGGAGTCCAAAGCCTGCCCATGATCACTTCCTACTCGGAACGCAGCAGCTAGCAGGTTAGCTAAGTCCATTTAAGATGCATGTCTATGGTGTGGTATGGCTGTCAGAATATTGACAAATGCATGTCCGATATGACTGAGAGGCACAGGTCTTCTGTACAGACGGACACATTCTGAGCTCATTGCCGCTGATGCAAACGAGTGGAAACTGCGTCATCACAGAGCAGACATCAAAAGCACAGCGTCCACAGGGGTTAAGGTCCAGCGGATGAGTTATAAAAACACGGCTCTGAACACAGGCCCCAGCAACTGACCGCATCACCCGTTATTACTGGCACTGTGTTATGGTAATGAACGGACACCGGTTAAGAATGCTCTGTGTGCAGCCTGCATGCGTCAGCATATTCACACATGAAAGGTGTGAGAAAGACGAGAATGACCACGTCCACAGTTATTAGCCCATGGAAAGCACAGACTGAAGCCTGAAGCGCTACAGAGACTTAGTGACAAAGATTAAGTGAGCTTAAGAACTAAGACTACTACTAAGAGTACTAAGAGACTACCAAGAGTACTAAGAGACTACTAAGAGAATACTCAGAGTACTAACACTACCACTAAGTGTACTAAGACTAACATGGCCTTGGGTGTCCAGGAAAGCAGCTTTCCTTCGTCCTTTAATTGTTGAGATGTACACACATATACAGAAGTATTAGCACAACAACAAATTATATTTTATTTAATACAGAAAAATGGTTCATCATTTTACTTTGAATTTCTTTAAAATTATAATTTTACATAAGTAACCACTGAAAAAATGATCTTCAGTCAACCATCGTTAATCTGTCACAACAAAAACAACATGCGAGTTACAACTGTTGTTCTCAGTTCTGTTGGTCCCTGTGTCTAACTCCACAGTGAAAGCGGCAGCTTCAGCTCCTCACAGTCGGAGCTGGACCTCGGCCTCAGCTGGACCTCGGCCCAGCAGACTGTGTGCCATGTGGAGCAGCACATGTGGCTCTTATTGTGCAGGTAAGAGGTCAGTACTGCTCCTGTCGCCGCCGCTCCTGTCACTGCACTGCACTCTGGTTGCTGTTGACTCCATCTTCCACAGAGTTTTCTACCACATCCTTTGGCACATCCATTGGCACCTTTCCCTCTTCCATTGGTCCTTCACTTGAGTCAGAACTCTCAGAAGAAGAACTACTGTCTTCATCTTCATCACTGCTGTCTGTCACCTCTCCATCTTCCTTCTCGTTCTTTCCCTCTTCTCGTTTTGCCCGTTTCGCTTGTGGTGAGCAGATTTCTGATGCTCCAGTGCAGACAGTAGAGGCTTTAGCAGATGAAGCTCTGTCAGCCTCATCGTCTTTGAGATGGTTCACTCTCTCAGTCGTATTGCTGATGTCTGATGACGGTTCAGCTGAAACAGAATAATCTTATTTGTACATACACTTTGATAAAACATTTCAGCACACATGAAATTAGTTGAAATAAATCCAAACAAAACCCACATGGGATGAGGCGTAATGCACACACACTGAAAATGTTTAGGTTAGAGCTGAGGGCTTGTGTTAACAGCAACAGAAAGAGTGCAAAGACATGCTGAGAAAGATGACGCTAGACTTGGCTCTGTGCTCGTTCCACAATGAGGCCCAGTGCCAAGCAATTAGTTATGCAACAAAGCGGGGAGGGCATGTGTGAATGAAAGACTCCAAAATGTTAATTGTGAGTTATATGCAATTATTCCCAAATGCCATCTCCCTGCAGACTGAGGAGTTACAGAATCCATGTGTCTAAGACTATAATGCTCCACTTATCCGAAAAGTTCCATTACTTTCATGGATAAAGCAGAAACAGATCCCAACCATTTTATTTACAAAATTTGTTTGAATGTCACATATTGTGCATCCAAAGACAAATGCATTATAGATGAGATGTTGTGGTGTAATAATGTGTAATATGTGTTTTACTTTCACTTTTTTAGAGTAAAAATGTATTTTAACAGTGCCAATGCTAAATGTGTACATCCACAACAGCGCCCCCAACCTCACTGTTAGCGTCACTACTTCCTGTCCAGTTTTATCTCTATGAGGTTTTTGCAGAGTCACGCTAAAATGAATAAATATTTAAAGATGCGGCAGTGGACAGGGAGCTGTGGGTGGGTTAGGGGTCAGAGGTCGGAGGCTAGGGGTTAGGGTCAGGCTGTGGACAGAGAGCTGCAGGTGGGTTAGGGGTCAGGGGTCAGAGTTTAGGGTCAGGTAGTGGGCAGGGAGCTGTGGATGGATGTCACTGACAACATGTTAAACACTAACCAAATAAAATTAATACTTGACCAGACACACTTCTGTGTTTAGACAGAGACATGTTTGTGATTCAATGCTAGTGGTAATTGTGACGGCACAAACCGAGCTGCTGAGAGAACTGTTTATAAATGAGGTTACAGAACTTTTATCATGGCCTGATCATTATAAATACATTTTCTTCGGCCCAGGGACTACAAGTGGAGATTAGCGCTAGTGCTACGACCTGGTACAATGTGTCTCTTTAGGTTAATATATATTGTGCATTCTTCCAGTTTCATAAAAATAAAAAATGTAAATTAAAAAGAAATTAAAAAAATAATACAATAAATACATAAATCAAATAAAACAAATTAAACAATTTAACAAATAACTAAACTAACCTAAATAAACTGAAATATTCTACATAGTATGGTAGTCTTTTAGTCTTTCTTTTAAGTGACTTGAGGCCTATCATTATATCTACTACTTATATGAAGCTGGAACTATAGTTTTTGGGGTTAGTATTTATCACGTATACATTTTCTTTGCACTACTGGGAATTTTTTGTTATTTTATGGCCTTATGATAAGATTTAAGCCACAAAAGTTTGGATAAAGTCATTACAGATGCAGAATGAAACGACTTAAGTGTTTCATTCTGCTGTTTATTTATTGCAGCTCGTGATTTTTAACAGTATTATAGATTTAGAATAGTTTTTGTGGTTTAAATCTGCTCTTGGTTTTGTGTCAGTGGAGTAAATGAGTTTCAATATTATCGTTTATTGTCTGTATTTACTTCAGCGGTTTACGGAACTTCAAAATGTGTACGCTTACACTTTTAATAAAAGTTAGCATGCGCTTTGAGACACAGCAAGCTAGCTATCATGCTGCTGAGCCAATTGTGAGAGCTACTGTGCTAGCTTTTGGTGATGTTATTCCTTTGCACTTTTCCAGCCTGACAGAAAATAGACTTTATTTTCTGTATGTATAGCTCTACCACTTCCCTTATTTCAACTGAATACATAGAGTTAGTGTTTTTGTTTGCTAGTTATCACTTCCCGCATATGTTCCCAGGTCTGGCATGTGCCATTATCAGGAAATTTCGATGGGTGACATAATAGAGAAAGACTGTAGCATTGACGTTTTATCAGTACAAAACACACACTCTTAGTCTAAAATTATCCCATTCGTCATTCTGGTGGTCTGGGTCTGACTGAGTAATGATAGAGAGCTGAGTGTGGTCTTGTATAGTCATACTAATGAGAAATACACAGTTTCACCACATCCCATCCTGTCCTCATGTGACTTTTACAGAGGTTACACCTACAGGACAAACACTCCAAGGTGACCTCTCTCTTACATTCTAATCTGTCATTTAAACAGATCACAGGGCCACTGTTTAAGACTCATGTTTGATCCTCTTTCTGGCTGTGGCGGCTGTCGAGGTTAAGCTGGTGAGTGTGATGTTGAACAGAACACACTCATTTCCGTTGGGTTGGTGTTGCCATAGTGAAAAATAAGAGCCGGGAGTCTAAAAGTCTCAGCTGGAGAAAGCAGGACATGATACAATGCAGCTGGATAGTGGCGGAGGTTCAGACTTCTGGAACTATTATGACTTCCCATACATCATGTGCGCTTAGCTGCCGAAAATACTGGAGTTCAAGCTTCTGGGGCCCGTGATGAAAACATTGTTCATACTTCAAAGTCAGATAAAAGTTTGTAAGTAATGCCTTCACCTGGCACGAAAACGATCACCTGTTTGGATCAACTCCTTCAGGGTTAAGGTTGTGCAACTTAACGCATTTTACACAATGCAAGATTGAATCACTTCAGATAGTAGATGATCAGCTTGAGGTAATGATAAAAAGTCGGTAATGTTTCTATTAAAAAATATATAAATAATAAGAAAAATAAAATTTAATGGAATATTGTAAATCAACCATATTTGCCAGTTCTATTGTTTTAATAGATTCTGTTTTCAGACCAAAGTTTAGTTTGTTTTCATACCTGACACTTTCGACTGCTCACTAGCGCCTCAGAGTGGTCATGTTGCTGTGACGTGTCCAGTCAGCTGGTTTTGGTGCCGTCTTCCAGCTGGTGGAGGCAGGACAACAGTGCCATCTGCAGTCTCTTCAGGACAGTATCCCAGGTGTGTGAGAGCAAAAAGCCCCCCTCGTCCCAGTTTAAAGTAAGTTAGAGTAAAGGACCTTTTTACTGTCAAACAACAGATACTTTCCTGAAGAAGTCGGACTGCAGATGGCGCTGCCGTTCTGCCTCCACCTGTAGCAAGACAGCTCCAAAACCTGTTTAGCTAACCGGACACATCACAGCAACATCATGTGACCACTCTGAGGAAGAGCGCTAGTGAGCAGTCCAAACTGTCAGGGATGAAAACAAACTAAACTTTGGTCTGAGAAAATACTCTATTAAAAAATTATTTGAATAATTTAATTTGAAACTCTCTTTATATTCTGAGCAACCCTGAAACGACTCAGCCGGCTAGTTCCAATCAGAGGGAGTCAGCCCAACATTTTCCGGTGTATTGCTATGTCTATGAGGTTTTTGCAGCGTCATGTCACTAAATCCTGACAGATCAGGAGGTGGACAGGGAGCTGTGGGTGGGTTAGGTGTCAAAGGTCAGAGGTTAGAGGTTAGGGTCAGGCAGTGGACGGGGAGCTGGGGGTGGATGCCACTGACAACACGTTAAACACTTTACAAATGTGAGGAAAACTTCACAAGAGCGTTTACAAGTGTTTCTTTGTGTGTCATGGCTAATGCTAATGCTAATGCTAACTTCTATTAGAACATTAAACAACAACAAGGAAAGACAGCAAATGGTCACTGACTGTCCCTCTGACTGAAACTAGCTGGCTACTGTTGTGCACAGAGATGACAGAGCTGATCAATATGGCAAATCGTTTAATTATTCCACAAAAGGAAATTGATTTATAATATTCTATTAAATTAGATTTTTCTTATTAAAACTAATAAACATGAAAACAGAACAGAAACCATACAGGAAAAGAACTCATGCATGCCCAGGCCCAAACCGCACACACAAGAATAAATCAAAGTATTTTTCACTATAAGAGCATTAAAAGAAATATTTTTGTTCTAGTTAGTATTAGTGAATATTATTCTGGTAGCCAATGTTGAGAAAAGGCTTAGTAAGCTGTTTTACCTGGCCCCTTCAATGGATAGTCTTTCCAGTGAGCCCTCAGAACGACGTGCAGTACAGGATACTCGATTAATGTTTTGTAACTTAGGTTATCCCTCAAGCTCTTGTGAAGATCCAGTTCATGATACCTGTAGAGAAGTAAAACGTGAGTAAACATGATGTTATAACGCCAAGAACAAGAAATCCACTGAACTCCAATACCTCACAGCTAAATGGAGCAGATTAGAGCTTCACCATAGCACCTTTTAGGGTGGAAAAGTATTGAGCAATAATATCTCAGTTTTGATCGAATGTTGAGTGAGTTTGTTGAGTTGAGCAGTGTTTTTAAGCCCCATGGACACTGATGAAATAAGAATAAATATGAACTTCCAGTACAATAATAAGGAGTAACTCTTAAATCGCAAGTGGAGAAAGCTTTAAAGGTTAGGTTAACTTCAAGCAAATGCAGTTTAAAATCCCCAAAATATAGGATTTCAGTAAACAACAACAATACTCCGATATTCCTCCTTCATATGGCCTCTTTCTGAGCTAGATTTTGGAGATATAATAAACATGCAGACATCAGCCAACTTTGAAACCGTTAGCTACTCTCTTTCACCCACTCAGCCCTTCGTTTCATAACAGGCGATGAATTTAAAACCCGTCACTATACACTCTATAAAAAGTAGGTTGGCTATCGCAATCTGTCAGAAGAGAACAACACTGTATAAAATGTATTTATAACAGACTACGACCACAGACTGACTCAATATCTCACATTGTTGAACTTTGGTACGGGAACTTTTAATACAAGACCTTATGATTTTCTATGTCTAAAAACTGGCCGCACTAGAACTGAAATGGGGAAAAAAGCTTGGGGTTATTTTGCTTCCTAAAAATGCATTATACATTTCAAGGATATGGAAAACTGGACAGACTAATGGACTTTTAATAATTCAGTGATAAACATTGCTAGTCACACCTGCTCCTGTTTTTAATGTTTTAAATGGACCTATGCAGTTATTTTGTTTGTTTTTGTTTGTATTGTTCTGTATTCTAAAATGAAAAGAAATATCTGTGACTGTGGCACAAGGCAATTACACCATACAAGATTTATGTTATAAGGTTGTTTCCTCATCACAAACAGATCTGGAGTTGTGTTTTGTTTCATTCACATGTTTAACACACAAACCCTGCATATTTAGGCTGAGTTCTTCTCTCAAACAGAAAACACTCTGTTCCACCTTGTGATGTCACGTGGTAATACAGGAAGTGCTCCACTGTGTTTCATCTTCACTAGAAACATTTGGATCATTTTAACACTGGAGTTGCCAATCTCTACTCAACTAAAGGTAAAAAAGGAGCTGTTAATTTGAAAACTATTGCTTCATGGCATCACAAGGTGGAACAGAGCATTTTGAGCTTTGGAGATGTAACAGACTAATAATAAAGTGTTACTCAAACATGTGTGAATGAAACAAAACACAACTCCATGTCTGTTTTTGAGGAGATAACAACATTATAACATGGTTTAAACCTCACAAGAGTCCATTTTGTGTGACATAGAAACTTTCACAACTGCTGTATTTCTATTAAAATGGAAAGTCTAACTTTAGCAAGACTTGATCCCGTCTCTCACAGACTCTTGCAGCACTGCTCCCTCCTCCTCAGTTGTGAACAGAACGACATCAGTCTTGTCCCATCATGCATTAGGGATGGTTGTAAATCACTTCAATAACAGTAATCTGGACCCTCCCGAGACACATGTTCTCTCAAGACACTGGAAAACCATTGAGCTTAGACTGTCAACTCCCAAATACTACTTGATAGAACACTGGATGTACAGAAACTGGCGCCGTTCCCACCTAACGTCAGGACCATGATGCAGTGCGGCTCGCTGATATATTGTTTGTTATGGTGAATGCAACTGTTGCCGCCTAAGTAGACACCCACTACACAGGCCAATTGAAGAACTGCTATTACACTTTGACATTTATAGGCCTTCCCTGAACCCCACCCTCCTGGAAAAGAACTGAGGGGGGCTTAAGATCACTTTACACGCTACTGCAAATAAATATTTGTTTGAGCTAACACCTCCAACAGCACTGGATACGATATGGGGTTCAAAACAACAAGACACAGTATATTTAGAATTAACAGCTCCGAAATAGTCCCGAGCTAATAACTCTTGTCAAATGAAGTGAAGGGAGGAAAGTTAAACAGTAAAAGTTGTTGGTGGTTACGTTAATGCAGCCCTGTCATCAGAAATTTAGGGGCCCGGGGCAAGAAGCCACACATAGGCCCCCCTCTAATATAAATTAATAGGAAGAGGGTCAAATTCTGGGCCCCTAAGCATCTTTCAAACTTTTAAATAAGTTTATGTTAAAATTGTATAACTTGGATATTTAAACAATATACACAAATAAAGATATATTGTTTTTTTTATATATGTCATCTATTTAATTTAATCGAGTGATGGGACCAGCATTGGCTTGTACAGAATGCTCTTTAAAGTAGAGATCAGCTGATATGGGCTTTTTTTTTATGTCTGTCCACAGCACAAATAGGGCAATAAGGTAAAGTAACCAACTCTTCCTGGACATCCCCAGAGCCAGGCTCAAACTCTGAGGTGATGGGTCTTTCTGTGTAGTTGGCCCCACACTTTGGGACAAACTGCCCCCTCATTTACCAATATCACAGACTTTGGCCTGTTTAAATCTAGGTTCAAAAGGTGTTTATTCAGACTGGCTTTAACACTTAGTAACACTGATACTTTAAACAATGAAATAAAAAGAAAAAACCTGTACAATGTTTTGAAATAAGTGTTGGTTTTATTGGAAAACACTTTGGTCACCTTGAGTGTTGTAAAAGGCTCTATAAATAAAGTTTGATTGATTTATAGGTGATTGTTTAGAATACAGAGCAACTGATGGCCGATATTTCTGGTGATATTTTTGGGCCGATATTTCTGGTGATATTTTTGGGCCGATATGCTGTGTCAATTTTGATTATTTCCCAAAAAATGATGTAATTTTAATCTACTTCAAACTCCCCCAAGCCCTTTTTTTTAATCACAAGCCTATAAGAGAGCTGTATGGTCACGTTTTGTTCAGTTATATCTTCGTATTTAAGTGTTAATATAAAGTTTTGTGTTTATTTTTTAGGAAAGCAGATCGACCAAAACAAAACATACGTCATGAAATACATCTTGGATATGTGAAAGTATTTAAATATTTACAAAAATCCAAGTTATAGTTATACCAAGTTTAATTGTTATATTCATCTCTACTTTAACCCAAATATTTCAGTTGGCCAATATATGGGGCTGATATTTGGACTTTTTAGCATGTTAACTCTCCTCCATAGGCCAATAACCAACAAGTCTATCTCTACTTTAAACCAAATATGATCAAACTTGGTATAACTATAACTCGGATATGTGAAAGTATTTAAATATTTACAAAAATCCAGGATGCATTTCAGTGTTGTCTGTGTTTATCTAAATAAATGAGTGGAACTTTGAGACAATTGGTGTAAACAGTTTTGTGTTTTTTTGTGATGGCAGAGTCTACAGAAGCTCCCGGTGGTGTCGGAGTTTTCGGGTTCAAGCTGTTTTTAAAGGGATGGGGGCCGACGCCAAGAACACCGCCACATCTGGTCTGTATAAAATGTACTGGTGAATGAACAGTAGGCATCCCGTGTTCTCTTCAGGGAGGGTCTCGCTGTTTCCTTTACAGCAGCTGAGAGCCATCAGCGCTGGTGTTAAAGTGAGAGGAAATGGTTCCCGAGACAGAACAGATATTATTCTATTATAGATAACGTGCAAACCATCAGGGCCGGTTTATGTGGAGCAGTGTTTGTGCTTTTCAGTGTTTGTAAGAACGAATCACACAGGGAAAACAGGCAAACTCAGAGTCACATCATAAAATACTGTAGAAGAATCAGAAATAAGCAACTTTTGATGGTTTATAAAAGAGCAATCCAATTCAGCTTAGGAAAAGATGACAGAAAGTGAACACATTTTACATTCACTTAAGGAAATTACAATGTTAAGTTTGAGTTGTTTTTTTAAAATCTTTTCAGACTGGTGTAACTGTTCAGTAAATATTTGAATAAACATTTTACTATGCATTTTATGAATTGTAAATGTATGTTTTACTGTGCACTCAGGATTCCCTTGTAAATGAGACGTAATGGGACTTCCCGACAAAAAAAATAAAAAATAAATCATTTAGGATCAGAGTGACGCAAAAGGCACAACTTCCAAAGTGCGAGTGAAATCCCTAACAGATAAAAGAGATTTTTATCTGACTGATTTGAGTATAGGCCTGTCACAATAACACATTTTAAAGAGCGATATATTGATGAAGTAATTAAAGACGATAAACGGTAATATTGAAACAAAAAAATCAGAATTATAAACAAAACAGTATTTTAAAAGAACACTATTGTGAAATATTGTTGAGCTGTGTAAACGAACAGCAGAATGAAACTCTTAAATCATCAGCTTATGTCATTTTAGTTCATAATTCAATCTTCTACAGCTCAAATCTGATCATACTGCAGAAAAAATAACCAAAAATGTCCCACTACTACAAAAAAGTCCTGTGCTGTACTGTGTTTTAATGTTCATTTATGATAATTTATGATTTGATTTGTTTGTATTGTGATTTTAATATATTTTTATTCTGTAAAGCACTTTGAATTACTTTGTGTATGAATAGTGCTATACAACTAAACTTCCCTTGCCTCCTCTACCTTTAAGTTCATTTTACAAAGTTTACAATTTTCATCTTTCACAGCCCAGCAGACACGAACAGAAACTTGAGAAAAAAGATCAAATAGAGTCTGATATTTTGGTAAATTTAAATACTGTTGTTCATGTTCAGTGAATGGAAAGACATTTTTTTCTACAAGCCAAAAATGAGTCCAACTTTGCAGGAGAGCGCAGGAAGCATCTGCAGCTCAAAGACTTGAGCACAGCCTCGGGCCGAGATGAGGGAGAGCACAGAGTGAGTGAAGAGGTTTAAAGATGGGCTTGCCTCAAATATGTAAGGGAAAGTACTACAGAGGACGCAAACACCAGTGTCTCCAGGGCTTACAAACAGAGGCTCAAAAGCAGATTGTGAGCTCTCCTTTTCTGGCAACAAACCTATAAACAAGCTCCCGTCTCCTGACACGTCAACAAGCCGTGTTATCTGCGGGATTAGGCTGGTAACGGGAAAAACAAAAACTTATGTGAAGAGGTTGGGTATCTACTGGATCCAGCAATGAGATTAAATAACACAATGTAGAAAAGACAAGTGCAATCTTTAACAGTGTTGCATTATTGAGACTTTACAGCTGCGTGATGCTAACTGTAGGCACTGCTCTATCTGATGTTTCTTAGACTTTAATCTGAGTTTTATTTTAACACAATCTGAGCAGAAAGAGATGACTTAGTTAGTTACTTAGTAACTACAACATGTGAGCTGATTTGTGCTGTAAAACAAGTCCCTCTCAAATAACATTACAGTCACAAGCTAGCTAGCATTAGCCAACAGTTAGTGACAAACTCCTAAACAGAACCATCAACACTCAGATTGATCATGGACTCCTGAAAATGTGCTGTTTAAATCCATTTTGTATTTTTTTCTTGAGATTTCAGACTATTTTAATACTTTCTGGCAGTGTTTGTTAATGTGTGCATTGTGTCTCCATGGTAAATGATGAACATTCCGCCTGAGACATACATGTAAGACACTCCCAGCGTGATGTCACAAGTATCAATTGATCACATTGTACTTTGTCATGAAATATCCAAAAGGTAAATTCACAAATGTCGAACCTGATCATATCTATTAGTAACCATAGCCTGTATATATAAATGAACATAGCTAACCTGCTAGCTGCCGCGTTCCAAATAAGAAGTGATCATGGGCGCGCTCCAATTCACTTCACATAAAAAAACTGTGGTTAATTTCTCTGTAACTGCTGCTGTCATCATTTTGGTCTTAAATGTTCGTATTAACCCGCTCTACATGATCCTGGTGTTTTATTTTGTTATTATGTCTGTAAATCAAGATATGAACATTAATAACAGACAAATCAGACACCTTCTTTCCTAGATCCCGCTAGCATTAGCAACAGGTTTGATTGACAGCTTTGCTAAGTGCCTGCTCCCTGCTAAACCAGCAGTGCATGTGGGAAAGGGTGTAACAGCCTCGCTCTGGATTGGCTTTTTGGTTGCTAATATACGCGCGGTCAGAATTCCAAATATGGCTCCCTGCCCCAGATTGTCCGCTATAACTGCTCTAGCCTCGATGAGCTTCATTTGACTGGAGATGAACGCTGTCGGTGACGTCAGACTCACTTAGTCCACATCTTTATACAGTCTGTGATTACAACAAAAATTTGCACTTATTAATTTCATTTATCTGACTTAAATATGATATGAACTATAGCCTGTTCTGTTCTGAAGTCCTCTGAAACCCAGCGCTCTGACATCTAGCCTAAACACTCTTAAACTCAGGGTGTGTCTGTGTGAGTGGGCAGGTTTTTTTCGCCTTCAGTGTATTTCCATTGGTTAATTTGCATATTTGGCATTCTGGCTGAAAGTGAAAATCTCCAGTTAAAAGACGCATTGCATAATATAAATCCATCATTATTAACACGCTTATTCTCAGACCAAAGGTATTTAAACCAAACTTTCCGTTGACTTAAACCTGACAGGACACCGCCTTTGCCATAAGCCTCTGATGTGTGATGACTAACGCTGTATTAAGCTAGTAATGGTTTTGAACCAATTACAAAGAGACTCTGTATTGTGTCCTGAGGATGTCTGACTCATGCGTTCTCCCTGTGCATTTTTATTAATTATTAAAGCCTCAATATTGACAGGTGACGCACACATGGAGAAATGGATTTAACTCTGCAACTTACGTTTTTGACCAAGGCAGAGCACATGGGATTCAAAAGGCAATGGCTGGGGTTACATGCACAAATCTGATTATAACTGGATTTCAGCACCTTTGAGATGACTTATTATTAATAGTGCAACTCCTCCTCCATTAAAAACATTTATTAAACTCTGTTCTTAACAAACTGCCTGATCCACTGGGTCCTCTGTAAACCCAAAGTGCAAAGTTCCAAACAGATCCTTGGCCTTTGCTCAGTCACCTTTTCTTTTCAAACCATCAGACAGTGGAAACAGCTCCAGACAGACTGAAAATGTCTGTCGATTTGAATAATTTTACTAGAAATTTGAAAAAGTACATCAGTGAAGTTCATTTGTGCTGTTCTATTTCACTGTAAAAACCTGTACGTAATGCTTTCTAATGTGTTTGGACTGTAGGAAACATCATGTACTGGATACGGGGACGTTTCATTGTATTTTACAGCTAATGTTAATGATGAACTGTTAGTCTAATAATGTAACTAATGATGTGTAATTTTAACGTGTGTTGACCTGCCCAGAGACTGCACATGGAAAGCATCAGTAGCTAAATCTGGTACAAATCATCTTTTCTTTTATAAGATTAATGAACTGTACATGGCCCCTGACAAATACAGAAAGAAAGAGCTTAAATCAAAAATGGACCATTCAGAGCTTTTAATCATGTTATAGTTGTTTCCATCTCATTTACTATCTCAAAGTTGTATTTAGAGTGATTCATATTTGAGTAACCTTTAATCACCTATTTTCTAGACGCCATTTTGCCGATCAACCCCCGTTTTTACCTTCACGGTACACACCCATTCTGACGTTCTTACTTTGTTTTCCAATTTTATTTTTCCTACAAGTGATGATACGTGTAGGATTCGGCAGCGTCATGTTGTCATTTTAATACCAATGAAAAAAAATCTGCCACTTGCTAATGGGATCTGCAGCTGTCCTTAGGGGGCGCCAACAGGGTCTTTGTTGTGATGTTTACAGTGACGTTAGCTCCCATTGGGAAGTCAGTGGACTTGTTTCTTTTAGTAAGTCATTTTAGATGAATATTGCGATTTAAAATGTGTAAATTATAATATAATGATCCACAGGTGTCATAGATTTAAAAGACATGAAATCCACATAATCGGATGAGAATCATTAGAGGAAAGAAAGAAATAAGATGATTTTGCTGTTTACGTTTTTTTACTCCCAAAATCTGATAATCTGATTTTGAGTGACTGCAGCCAGTGTCCTAAAAAACTGTTTGGATTCAGACTGTACATATCTGATTAAGAAAAAATAAACACTCAACACAAAGATCATTTCATGGGATCTTGTGCGTTAGACCCAAACATTAAGCAATCATGTAGGTTCAGTCAGTTTACACTCACCTCACTGAGTTCGCCTTTCTGCCCTCGGACTTCATGAACACTTTCACATGTTCTAAAGGCTCGTGAACGTACATCTTCAGCCTGAAACACAGATACAATACAAGTTTAAAGCTCATATATTAAACAAAACTGACTCGTGTGAGCGTTAAGTCATGTTATAATGCTGTTACCTCCTCAAAGGAGTCCTGGAGTTGTGTTTTGTTTCATTCACACATGTTTGAGTAACACTTTTTTACTCTGTCTACATCTCCAACACTCAAAATGCTCTGTTCCACCTTGTGAAGTGGTAGTTTTCAAGTGAACAGCTCCATTTACCTTTTCTTCAGTAGAGATTGGAAATTCCAGAGCTGTAATGATCCAAATGATTCTAGTGAAGTTGTATGGAGTTTAAAAACACAGTGGAGCACTTCCTGTATTACCACATGATAACATCACAAGGCGGAATAGAGTGTTTTTTGTTTTAGCAGAGAAGAACTCAGCCTAAATATGCAGGGTTTGTGTGTTAAACATGTGTGAATGAAACAAAACACAACTCCAGGTCTGTTTGTGACGAGGAAACAACATTAGAACAGAGATCAGAAAATCAAATCCTATCTTTTATTTAAACAACACAACTGACAGATAACACGGGGATTGCGGTAGGTTTAAACTCTGCTGTAAAGAGTCCACTGAACCAAAACATTTTCAAATGGACCATAAAAAGGGTAAGTGATCCATTAAGGTTGTATATTTGGAACAATGTAAGGAACTGAGTTGAGTTTGAGTAATAAACTAAATTTTGCGAGGTCACACATGGCATCTGGAAATAGCTACATCCGGCAAACAGATCCTATTCTCTTTAAAAGCTCCCTGGTATCAGTGGAAAGGTTAAGCCAGAGTCAGGTGGCTGATTAGAAATACCAGGGAGGTCTTGTAGTTATCAAAGAGCGTGCCTTGTTCAAGCAAAGTGGGCAAAGTTGAGGGAGATCTAGACTTAAGAAATAAAACATTAAGCGGAAAAGGAGTTAGTTTATATTACAATTATATTAAAGTGCTCATATTACGCTATTTTCTGATCTGTTCTAATGTTGTTTCCTCGTCACAAACAGACCTGGAGATGTGTTTTGTTTCTTTCACACATGTTTACCACAAAAATCCTACATATTTAGGCTGAGTTCTTCTCTCAAACGGAAAACACTCAGTTCCACCTTGTGATGTCAAGTAGTAATACAGGAAGTGCTCCACTGTGTTTTTAAACTTCATACAACTTCACTAGAATCATTTGGATGATTTCAACTCGAAAACTACCACTTCATGACATCATAAGCTAGAACAGAGCATTTTGAGCTTTGGAGATGTTGACAGACTTACTCAAACAGGTGTGAATGAAACAAAACACAACTCCAGGTCTATTTTTGACGAGGTTCGACAATCCAACATGTCTTAAATCTCACAAGAATCAATTTTGAGTGATATAGGACCTTCAAATAGAAAAAGATACTATAAAAAGCAGGACCGTAAAACAGTGAGGAAAATGGAAACCTATTTTTAAACTGGAGGGACAAAATCTAACTTAAGTCTTATGTTTCATTTTTCATTTTATACATCATTTTTGGATTAGGGATTGAATAAAGCCCATTTAACATCCCCTTTCACCACCAGCGGTTTCAAATTAGATACAATTGCAGGCTTTAGTCTTTTCATAAGGCCCTATTACTCGTGTATTTCTACAAACTGGGATCTCTTTGTCAATCTGCTGTATTTTTCCCATCAGGCCCAGTGTCATTTGAAATATTCGCTTGTGGCCCCGATATTGATGGGCCTCATATGTTTGATTTATGTGTGGTCCAAGTTGTAGTTTAGGACCAACGTGTGTAAAAATCCCACAGTAATCTTCATTCAACAAAAGGCCTTTGTTTTTCACATTTCTAATGCATTGGGCCAATATTGCTATATACAAGCATCTCGTGTGTTATGAAGCAGAAACAGAAGCAGAAACAGAAACGTGCGTGCAAAAGGTCTGGAAACAAATAGTAAATCACATCTTCAGCATTAAAGGTCCTATATTACAAACTTGTGTGAGGTTTTAATCCAGGCTCCAAACGGTTCTGTTTAGCTGTGCATATGACTGAAAGGGTTTTATTCTGCTTCTTCTCTTTTAATGTTCATTTTATGATGATTATTTATGATTTGATTTGTTGTATTGTGATTTTAATGTCTTTCTTATTCGGTAAATCACTTTGAATTACTCTGTGTACACATTGGGCTGTACAAGTAGACAAGGCAAGGCAAGTTTATTTGTACAGCACAATTCGTACACAAGGTACTAATAAACTTGCATTGCCTTGCCTAGTCTCATTAACCTTACTTCATCCATTCACAAAGTCTTATTTCATAACGCTGCTCACATACCAGAGCAATGATAATCCATTAGACAAGGCCAATGCCAGTGACAGGATCTCATAGTAGATTGGATTAGTGTGAGAAGAAATGGTTATTCTCTGTTATGCCCATGACCAAACCCTCAGATTTGATATCGTGACATCCCTAGTTGCGTTTTTGTCATCATCCCCATAACTCACACTTATCGTGAGAAACTAAACACAGAGCTGCGGCGTTTGCCAAAATGGCTGCTCCCTTTAACTTCTGTAGAGAAAACAACTGGCCCAAGCCGCTGCTCCAAAAGGCCGGCCAGGCACTACATCAAACAAGCCTCAGTGGGACTTATCATCACATGGTTAGCAGCATTGTTTGTGTTATTTTGTGCTAAGTGACTGCAAACCAAAATAGTGTGTTTTTCCCCAATGGGTAATTCAGTGGTTTTGGCTTTGCAGAGCACATCTGACTAACAACATTAATATAGAAAGTGATTTAAAACCACAATTAACGTAATATAAAGCTATGGTGAAGCCTCAAAGCCTGTTTAGGTCATTATTGCATTTAACTTACTTCTGGCGTGCCGCAGGGTCCGACTCGGAAGGATGGATGTAAGAATTCAGAATTTCCAGGAGAGTCAGCTGATCGGACACCCTGAAACAATCAACGTTTTGTCATTTTTATATGGCATAAATACACGACCAGTCAAAGGTTTGGACACGCCATCTTGTTTATGTTTTTTTTTTTTTTTACCATTTCCTGCATTTTAGATACAAACACATATATAGAGCAGCCTTAGATATATGTAGGGAGATATATCGAGTTATATAGTAAAGAAAAAAAGGGGAGGAGACCCCGAGAAAGACCCAGGACAGTGTGGAGGGACTGTATCTCTCGGCTGGCCTGGGAACGCCTTGGGGTCCCACCGGAGGAGCTGGAGGAAGTGTCTGGGATGAGGAAAGTCTGGGAGTCCCTGCTTAGACTGCTGCCCAGGGATAAGCAGAAGAAAATGGATGGATGGGGAAAAAAAGTTTAAGAACTACTAAATATTTTTCAACAAAACAAAGGGTGGTTACTTAAGAAAAAAACAAAAACATTTTTCATATTTCGCAGTTGTTTACCTCGTTTCTTTGCTACATAATTCCATATATCTTACTCTATACATTTGATGTCTTCTGTGTCGATATAACATGTAGAAAGTAGTAAAAAAAAAACACTGAATGAGATGGGGGGTGTCCAAACTTTTGATTGGCAGAGTATGTGATGTTACAAAACAAAAGCTAGGGAGTAACAGTTTTATAAGTGCAAAACAAAACAAAACAAAAATTACATTTAGAACATGGAACACATGCCAATTAAAGCTGGGTGTGGAGCGAACGCAGCCCTTTAATCATCGATAACACTGAAAAGACATGAGCTGCTGGCATCATGTTTAAACTGAGCGCTTAGGTTTCATTAATACAATATCACATCATAAAAATTACACTGTGAGTTTTTATTATTCAGACCACTGTGTTTTTACTGTTACAGGGAAAATGTTCTCACTATTTGATGTGCATCTCGATACATGGATTAGATCATGATATATATATTTTCTTTCATTTATTTATTCATTTAAAACAAGGACAGTGCAGAGAAAACATTAATCTCAAAGAGTAAAGATGGTCTTTGCCAGATTTAGCTACAAGCTCCATTCCATGAGCAGTTCTTGGGCAGGTGCAGAACTTAAAGAGCCTATTTGCATAAAAGCACCTCGGACAACCATATTTTATCAATAACGACACGTCCATAAAATAACCACTATCCATATAAATACGACTGATGCATTTTAGGCCTCATTAGAACAAAAACTATTGCCTCTTCACTCTATTTATTATACCTGTGACCACATTTTGTTGTCGCTTCTCAAATTCGGGACAGTTGGTCTTTTATGGAACTGTTTTCTTATGCATCGGTGAAACTACGTAATGATTAACAATGCTGGAGTAGTGACGTTTGGAGTCAATGTCATGTGTATTCTATTGTGAGGGACGGCTTGTTCCAACAGTCAGAGCGACCGTTTCCAGCATAATGTAAAGTCTATGAGGTTTTTGCAGATTCCAGCTAAATTTAATACATTTTTAAAGATCAGGTGGTGGAGGTGGACAGGGAGCTGCGGGTGGGTTAGGGGTCAGGTGTCAGAGGTTAGGAGGTTAGAGTCAGGCAGTGGACAGGGAGCTGTAGGTGGATGTCACTGACATGTTATACACTTTACAAATGAGAGGAAAACTTCACCAGAGGACACTTCTGGTTTTAGAAAGGTACACCTTTGTGCGTCAGTGCTAATGCTAATGCTAACGCGATTGCTAACTTCAATTAGAACATTAAATGTAACCTAACAAAATTTAAATTTGTTGTAAGAACAACCCAATTATTTCAGTCAGTGGCATTAAATAAATATGTTTTAGGCTCCCAAATTAGCATTAGCCCCGACACACAAAGATGATCCTTTGTAAACACAGAAGTGCATAAAAGTGCAGGTATCTGTTTGGAATGGATTAACATTTGTGATATAAATTAAATGTTTTAAAGCAATGATCAGTGTTAAAGTATTGTCTGGAAAAGGAGCAGATGACATAAGATTATTCTTCTTTCTGATTTCTCATTCATATGTATGTTTAACTTTACAACACTGCTGATGTCTTTTTATCTTTTATGAATGAAATAAACACTTTACAAATGCAAGGAAAATTTATTGTTGCATTTATTTTAATATATTGTCAATGACATCCACCTGCAGCTCCCTGTCCACTGTCTCACCCTAACCTCCTAACCTCTAACCCCTAACCTCTGACCCCTAACCCACCTGCAGCTCCCTGTCCACTGTCTGATCTGTCAGGATTTGATGATTTTAGCTTTACTCTGCAAAAGCTCAGACATTACATTACACCGGAAATAGTCAGACCAACTGTCCCTCTGAGTGGAACTAACCCGCTACCGTTGTGCAGAGAGCCAACTGAACAATTCGATACTATTTGGAGTACTGCTACATCCATATGCTGTACGTTAGTAATAATAATCTATCTCTTTTGTACTTTTTTGCATATTGCCTATGTGACATCTAATAGTAAGTGTCCAATCCCATTTGTCTTTCTCTTTCTCTGTTAAAACCCTTAATATAATTATCTTTTATCACAACCAAACACATAGTGATGACAGGCTTGCATAGCTAACTCACCTCCTCTGAGTGAACTCTGCTCTGCTGTGGGGAAACACGAGCTTCAAGTGCCACATGAAGCGCTTCTCTCTAAACAGAAACACAAATCATTAGCTGTAAATGTTTTCGGTCTGATGCAAGAGAATCCAGATAAACATGAGGTCACCGACTTTTCAACACAAATGTTTAAAATCAGAGCAGAAAAAAATGCATTGGCCCTTGAACTGAAACAATACGCTTGGCTCCATCCAAGATCTCGTCCATCTGCGTGAAGGAACAAACTCTCGTAACCATGGAGACCAGTCTGACAGCAGCTGGTGGCTATCAGTTAAACGGATACTGTTTTGGGTGGTAACTCTTTGCGTGTTGCTGGGCGTGCTCTGTACAACATGTAGCCCCCTGAACAAGCCTCCAAATTTTTTACCCCTGGATGTCATTGTATCATAATTTGGTAAGCTGTTTTGCATCACATCAAACTCAAACATAGACACATTTACATAGCCAGACGCAGAAGACCGCTACTTCAAAAGACTTACCATTTTAAATCCCTTCAACAGTACTTAAATGTCTTATATTACACAACATGTACTCTTGTGAGCTTTAAACCATGTTAGAATATTGTTACTTCCTCAAAAACAGACCTGGAGTTGTGTTTTGTATCATTGACACATGTGTGAATAACCCTTTATCATTTGCCTGTCTACATCTTCAAAGCTCAAAATGCTCTGTTCCACCGTGTGATGTTATGAAGTGGTAGTTTTGAAGTTAACAAATGCCTTTTAGCTGAAATTCAGTCGATTGGCAATTCCAGGAGTGAAAAGATCCAAATAGTTCTAGTGAAGGTGCGTGGAGTTTAAAAGCAATTCCTGTATTACCTTGTGACATCACAAGGTGGAACAGAGTTTTCTATTTGAGAGAAAAACTCAAGGTGTAAATATGCAGAGTATGAGGAAACAACATTATAACATAGATCAGAAAACAAACTAATATTGGCCCTTTAAACTATTTGCACTTCTAGTTTTGCGTTGTTATTCTGCCCCATACTGTTTCATTAGTATTTTGTAAACATTTAGCAGTCAAAGTCTATTCTTATCATATGCGTGCCATCGTGGTTTATATTTGACCATTATAATTTAGTTGCATCATTTCACCGAAGCACATTTCTAGTTTTGTGGACTTTGATCACTGACAAAGGCAATAAAACTTTTTTTATGATTCTGATGAAAAACAGTTTATGTAATGACCTACTTTCTGTCTTTGGGTAAGTGCAGATCCAGCTACAAAGTGAGGGACTTAGCCTAGCACGCGGTCAGTTTATCATAGTTCTGGTTGGAGTAAGAGCGAACGCATAGATGGGTCTTAAGATAAAGAAAGTGAAATTGAAAGGCATGTATAGAGCAGCTTGTTATTAGGACACCAAGACCTTAAGAGTCTGAGGTTTTTCCAGCCCTCTCTCTCTCTCTCTTTCATCTGAATGCAATCAGGATCTACTAATTTAATATGGCTTTAAATAGCAACTCTTACCCTTAAGGTATGTTGCCCATTCAAATATCGGCTGAATAGGAGTGTTACAAAGCAGCAGACGGTTCCTAGTTCCTCGTTTTCCACATCGTTCTGCTGGTTAAGTATCTATTAAAACTTATTAAAATAGCCCAAGCTCTTATGAAGACAACAGTCATTCCAAAAACTGGGTCAGGGCCCAAAAGGGATGCAACATAGACTCTATATATAAATGGACATAGCAACAAGTTTGACTGACAGTGTTACCGTCAACAGCTTTGCTCCAGATTGGCTCTTCGGTTGTTATTATACTCGCGCTCGGAATGCCAAATATGGAACTTGGCTCCAAATTCACTGCTATAACTGCTAGCCTCGATTAGCTTTATTTGACTGAAGCTGCTACGGGCAACGTCACACTCACTTAGTCCACTTCTTTACACAGTCTATGCGATGCACCGAGCCAATACTGGTGTTGGATATATATATATTTTTTAAATATCTATAGCTGGATCAGATATCGGCTTCCAAATGTTTATTCAGTCGCTATCCTGGTTGGACATAAACTGCCTGGCAAAAAAAAAAAAAGGTCACACACTCTAATATTGTGTGGGACCTTTATCTTTGATTACGGCACACATTCACTGTGGCATTGTTTTGACTTCGCTTCTGCAATATCACAAGATTTATTTCCATCCAGTGTTTCATTAATTTTTCACCAAGATGTTGCATTGATGATGGTAGAGTCTGACGCTGCACAAAGTCTTCTCCAGCACATCCCAAAGATTCTCAATGGGATTAAGGTCTGGACTCTGTGGTGGACGATCCATGTGTGAAAATGATGTCTCATGCTCCTGAACCACTCTTTCACAATTTGAGACCGATGAATCCTGGGATTGTCATCTTGGAATCTGCCTGTGCCATCAGGGAAGAAAAAAATCCATAGATGGAATAACCTGGTCATTCAGTATATTCAGGTGTCAGCTGACCTCATTCTTTGAGCACAGACTGTTGCTGACCCTCGACCTGAACAACTGGAGGAGGGTCGTACCTATTTGCTTAGTTAAATCCAGGTTGTGACTTTTTTTGGCCAGACTTTTTTTGGCCAGGCAGTTTTACTAGGCCTGACATGATAACACATTTTTAAGCACAATATACTGCGATAATCGATAATACTGAAACAATTTTAAGATACTGATACACAAACAATAATGCAAGATAATCCTAGAGAGCTTATTTTAAATGGGCCGTATCATTAAGTGGCATGAGCTGTAACATATGAAGAGCAGATTCAGGTTTTTCAACCCTCTACAGCTCAAATCATATCGTTTGACAACAAAAATATCCCAAATCTCCCCACTTTTACAAAGACACTGTCCACGCGATATTATTCCAGCTTTCATATGTTAAAGTTGATATAGTAATAACCACAACAGGCCTAGCATTTACTGGCTGTAGTCATCTTAAAATGCTTGAAGTTTTATTTACACAAAGTTCTGTTCTGTAGTTACTTGGGAGAAATAACAGCTACAGTCTAAGCAGGGACTCCTGGACTTCTTTCACCCCAGACACTTCCTTCAGCTCCTCCGGTGGGACCCCAAGATGTTCCCAGGCCAGCCGAGAGACCTAGACCCTCCAGCATGTTGGATCAGTTTTGCCTTATTTTATTTTTGTATAAAGGAAATGGATGGTAATTACTCGTCAAAGGATCGCATCGGAACTGAAAAAGCTGTATCGGTTCATCCTTAAGCCAAACGTATTAGACAGATATCGAAAAATGTACTATGTTCAAGAAATACAGGAAGTAAAGTGGTAAATATTGATACTGAAATGTCATAATCAAATCTTACAGTCTCTTATCAGTATTACTTACCACATAAAATAGATAGAGGTGAATACTGATAACAACAGTGTCACCAAAACAACTGCAAAGGAAAAACGGCAAATGGTGATCTTCAATCTATAATATTAAAACTTTAGTCGGTATAAAGAAGTGGATTAAGTGAGTGTGACGTCACCCACGGCGTTCAGCTCCAATCAAACGAAGCTCATCGAGGCTAAAGCAGTTATAGCGGCGTATAGAGAGCCGATTTCCATATTTGGAACTGCAACCACGAGTATCATAGCAACGAAAGAGCCAATCTGCAGCGAAGCTATAGAAAGTACTGCCCCTGACCACAGCGGGTTAATACGAACATTTTAAGACCAAAATGACGAGTCTGACGGCAGCAGTTACAGAGAGAGGGCACAGTTTTTCAATGTAAAGTAAATTAGAGCCAGAGTTGATGGAGTCGGAAGCGCGTCCATGATCACTTCCTGTTTGGAACGCGGCAGCTAGCAGGTTAGCTATGTTCATTTATATATACAGTCTAACATAGCTTTCATGGGAGAATGTGAAAAGAAACCATTCCCTGCCACTAATGTCACATGTTGGACCACGGTTAACCCAAGCTCTAAATATAGTAACCCCTTATTAAATAAAGTTGGCTAAAATGATCATAGTAGTCAAGTTTTTCCATGTTGTCTATGTCATGGGAACTGCGCTTTACCTTCAAAACAAACACAGCAAAGAGGTGTGAACACGACAGGACCATGTGCACCACTGGCTGTAAAAAGCTGGTTATGACTTTCCACTTTGTAATGAGAGGGCAGTCGTTACATAAACTAAAACGCATCTAACCTCCTCTGACCTCTGACTCACATGAACCTATGTGTTTACTCTGTTTTGGGTACATTTCTGCTGCGTCAAAACATGTGAAAGTGAGCAAGGGCGGGGTGCCAGGTGTGATGCCATTATCCTGACATTACGGCGAATGGAAACTATGTATTTGAATGGAAAAGGGGTTTGCCCATAGAAGCAGCCAGGAATCCAGACTAAACGCATACCTGGGAGAGGGGCGGTCTTGTTTTGTTGTGTAAAAAGGAAAAAAAACAAAACACTTTGGACTATGTAATGTTTCTAGTGGAAGATCAGCAGCCTGCTTGTATCCATGGCGATGTTGTTTTGTCTGGAATGTGTGTTTTTATGGCTTTAAAATACATATCCATGGAAACAAGCAGGTGAAAGCATTTTTGAGAGCTTTAAAATAGTGGCTGTTCCAGAGTCAAATATGTTATCGTGTATAACTAAATGACCTGTTCTGTAATTGTGTGTATAGTGAGTGTGTTGTGTTCCACCTTGTGATGTCATCGTGTGGTAATACAGGAAGTGCTCCACTGTGTTTTTAAACTCCATACACCTTCACTAAAATCATTTGGATCATTTCAGCCCTGGAATTGCCAATCTCTACTGAACTAAAGGTAAAAGGAGCCAACTTGAAAACTACCACTTCATGTCAGTAGGTGGAACAGAGCATTTTGAGCTTTGGAGATGTAGACAGACTAAAAATAAAGTGTTACTCAAACATGTGTGAATGAAACAAAACACAACTCCAGGTCTGTTTTTGAGGAGGTAACAGCGTTATAAAATGATTTACACCTCACAAAAACACATTTTGTGTTACAGGACCTTTAACTTAAATCACAATTTTCAGAGAATCAGACAACTAAAACAATAGTAATGTAAATCTCATCTGTAACTTTATAATTGGAAAATTCACACACTCTTCCTGCCCCCTTTTCTTTGGAAATGGACTTTTTCCACATGCTGTACCTCTTTTAAAGCAGCTTCTATAAAACAACCCTTCGTTACTCACAGCCGTGCTATGATGTGGACTAGGTCTGCAGCTCTGACCGCCGTAAAACCAGGTCAGCTTCAACAAACACTGCACTTGTTCTCACCACTTTAAACTGTGGGAGAATATAAACTGGACATGGCTTTCCAAATTAATTTAGACTACTTTATCCAGCTGTGAGAGAGTTTTTAATTCTACCCACCACAAAATACAGTGGTTTTCCAAAGTGGAACAGGCCCTAATTGGTAAATGGTGAACGGTCACATTTTTATATAGCACTTTTCCAACTTCTAGGCACTCAAAACACTTTACATCAAGGAACCACTCACCCATTCACACACACACATTCATACACCAGTGAATGTACACCCTGGGGTTGAGGTGAGTTAAGTGTCTTGCCCAAGGACACAACGTCAAGTCATTTGGGGGGATGACTGCTGTAAATGATGTTTAAGTTGACAGCAGGATTCGAACCACCAACCCCTGGATCAGGGGGCAAAAACCCAACTCAGCCACTGTCGCTCTGTTGGTAAAACTGTTCTGTTTAGCTTTGCACATGACAAGAGTACAGAATAAAAACCTTTCAAAGTAAGTTTTATGATGATTATTTATGTTTATTTATTTTTATTTATTTTTTTCAACTGAATAGGAAGCTTAAACAAAGCATTTAATTTATATTCTAAAGGAAGATAGGGGTGGGATTTAGTACGTTTTTTCTTCCCACTCCTTTTTGAGCTTAAATTTTTTTAAAAAGTTAAATGTGCATTAAGTGTACTAGATATAAGTGCTTGAAATAAATGAAAAATGACAAAATGTTTTAACGTTTATTTTTCTTTAAAGCACCTTTAAATGCTTTGAGCAATTGTGCTATACAGATAAACTATCCTTGCCTTACCGCTGTGAATCACAGTGACTACAGTCCTACTTTTGTATAAAGTCATTTGGCTGTGTGTAAGCTGCCTGCATTTGGAGAACCAGAAATAAGCCAGACTGAACAGAAGATGGATGGCTTTATTAACTCTCCTGTGATAAATGGTTTGGAGTTGTTTTTGCCATCACTAGAGAAAAACAAGCTGCTCCCAATTCGAATTGGCTTAGCACACCATTACTAAAGTGTCTAATTCAAATATTTTATTAAAGATAGCCCCTTGAGATGCATCGTCTGTTTTCTGAGAGGGTCCTGATTTTGATGCTAAGGAATAGGCTTGATACTTGATACCACAGTGATTAGATAACTACACCTTAACTACACCTTAATAAAGCATGAACAACTTAATTAATATGAACGTACACACCAGTCAAAAATTTGCACAGACCCTATCAATCAATGTTTTAGTCTTTTTTCTACTTTCTACAGCTTTATAAACACACAAAAGACATCAAACGTATGAAGTAAGATATATGTAATTATGTAAGAAAAACAGTTAAATAATTCTAAATATATTTTTGACAAAGAAAAGGCTGGATATTTGAAGAATTTGGATATATATATATATAAATACTTAGTAGAGTTAAGTTTTTTCCTTTGTTACATAATTCCATATATCTTAATATATTCAATGTCTTCTGTGTCTATATAAAATGTATAAAGTAGTGAAAATAAATGAATAAAAAAAAACATTGGATGAGAGGGTGTGTCCAAACCTTTGACTGGTGGTGCAAGTTACGCATTTGTTTATTAAAAATGATTTAGGCTTAGTAACTACTTAAGGGGTTGGGAGTTATTTCTTCATTATAAATTAAGTCTTACGAAAGGCCAAGTGTCATTAAAGTGTTATTATAATGTGTTGCCACTTTATTACCACATGGTCAAATGTAAATGTAAAAACAATTTTGAAAAAGCAATCCACGCATTTGTAAGGTGGCGTCTAGGTTGTGATTCTTTGTGTGAGCTCTGCAGGAGCCCTGGTCCAGCCCCACAGACAATGTCCTGAACTCTGCAGCTCAACTAAGACACGAGACACATCAGACCTGTGGCTCCTGTTTCATGTCAGGTCATTTCAAAATGTTACTGATTGTGTTTAAATGCGTGCACTCTATGGGTCCTCAGTCTGCACCCAGTGTGTCCTGTCTGCACTCTATGGGTCCTCTTGGACAGCGCCAAGACTATGGAACAGCGCCCTCTGCCTGTCAGATCCTTTCCGTCTTTAACGAAGACTGAAAACCCTCCCTGGCATTTAACACTAGCTACGCATATTGATCTAGATATATTGCTGTTTTATAGTTGCATTGTTCTTTCTATGTACTGTATCATCATACATTTCTTTTTGTTGTCTTTTATTTGAAGCACTTCGGGAGTGAAGCTGAAGCTGTTTTAAATCTACCATGAACTGAACTTTGTCCTAATATGATTTTTTTTCAGTATTGATGGTTTTCAGATTCTACGTGATTATGTCATACTCCCAGATGGGGCCAAGAAATATCCAAGAGATAAATCCAAAAATGTTGAACCTGAACATTTCTATTAGAGACTAGTCCCTAGAACTCTGCATTATAACACAAATCATTTTAACAATATTAGTTTTAGCTGCCTCCATCTGTATTAAATATTACTGGCCTACAGAACGTGATGTCATCTGAAACCCAGCAATTGATATTTGTTTAAATGAGTATCACTATTTTTGATTAGTATCTGGGTATACATTTTTGACAGTCCCACTTTGGCTGTATGAGGCGGTGAATGTGAAAGCAGATGTCTTGTGTATGTGTCAGTCGGAGGCACGTGCAGAGACCAGGAGGCAGCTGGAGAAGTGGAGGGAGATGACAGAACTGTGGGTCCTAAGGTATCCACAAACTCCACTCCATCCAAAGCCTCAATGGACCAAAATAATATCAGGCAAAAATTAAGATTACAGGCAGCTGAATCAAGTCAAGTTGAGCCAGAGCTGCCGGGAGATCATGTGACTGCTAATAATGATTAACGGGATGTGGAACCTCAAGATCTGCCATGGCTGCTGGTCACAAAAATGAGAAAACATTTTTTTAAAAGATATGCTGCATAGCTTTTCTAGTGAAGGGTACACCACCCGCTTGTATCCATGGAGATGCTATCAACTAAAATGTTCCACAGTATGGAATTGACCTTATCTATCTCAAAGCAGACAAGCAGATGGCTACACCTCAAAATATTGAGCTGATCCTAACCTCATGTCATGACAGCTGTTCACAAAAAAATGAAAATCAAGAAGAAAAAGTTAGAAGTAAATATGCTAAATGCTAAATAACTAGATCTACTGTATTACGCTAAATAAATTAATAAAACTTTAAAAAGGTGCACTGTGCATCTTTTCTGGTGAAGGGTAAACAGTATGGCATTGACCTGTCATGGTAATTACTAAATCAACTTATAGTTCAAAACATGATGGCTTGAACAACATTTTTGGGGTCAATATTTATCAAGGGACTTTTTCTATGCAGTACTGTCGTGAGATATTTGTATTATATTTATTTTTTTGCAACATGAGATAAGATGATAACTTCTATGACTCAATATTGACACAACTAAACAGAGGATGCAACACTTCAGTAGTTTATTTTAGCTCTTTTTTAAAACAAATATTGTGCATTAATAATATTTTTAGGAATAATTCTGCTTTAGGTTTTGGTTTCAATAGATTTACTTGAGCAATAGGTCACACATCAAAATGTGTTATGGTGACAGGGCTAGCGTTGTCCTTATCCATCTCACTGCAGACAAGCTGGGGCACCACCGGCCAAGTTAGATCTGCTTTCATCGGAGTGGTATATGGGGTTATCTTTGCAACCTGGATTCTTTTATAGACGGTGCATGAGATGTGTTTACCTTGTTGACAGGTTTGGGCTGCTAACTGCAAGTCATGTTCAGAACTGTCACCGGTGTTGGCTGTGACGTGTCGTATATCAGCTGTTGCTACTTCCTGTGTGCCTGGTCAGCCTGAGGGACCAATGGGGTCACTCAGACTCCTGTCGCCCGGTTCTCGTCTCTCTGATCCAGTGATCTGATATGGTTGATCTTAGATATTCCTGGTCAAGCAGAGCAGGAAAATCTAAAATCAGCCAGATCATATCACTGTAAAAGAAGTAACCACATTATGGCTTGGGACGAGGCATGGGTCATTAAATCGGTACAAGTTCAAATGTTGGATCATGGAGCTGGTTGAAATCGGAAAACAGGGCAGGGACACCATTGACCACGATGGCGGCACGTTCCTCCTTTTACACACATGGGACACTCTCCTCCAGAGAGCACTGTGTAACAGAGGGCAAGGTCAGTCTAAGCGGCCCCCATTGGTCTGTCAGGCTGACCACACTTACATGAAGTAACAACAGCTAATGTACAACACATCACCACCAGACTGTATATATAAACGGACATAGCTAACCTGCTAGCCGCCACATTTGAAATAGGAAGTGAGTCTGGGCGCGCTTCTGGCTTCATCGACTCCCAATTCACTTTACATTGAAAAACTGTCACCCCTCTCTCTGTAACTGCGGCTGTCAGACTCGTCATTTTGGTCTTAAATGTTCGTATTAAACCGCTCTACATGATCCTAAGATTTTTATTTCACTATTCTGTCTGTAAATCAAGATATGAACATTAATATGAGACGAATCACACGCCTTCTTTCCCCGAGGCTGCTCCTGCTAGTGTTAGCAACAGGTTTGATTGACAGTGTTATTAAGCACCCGATCCGCGCTAAACCAGCAGTGTGGGCGGGAAGGGAACCTTCATCAGTCTCGCTCTGGATTGGCTCTTTGTTTGCTTTGACACTCGTGGTTGGAATTCCAACTCGGCTCCAAATTGGCCTCGATGAGCTTCATTTGACTGGAGCCGAATACTGTGGGTGACGTCACACTCACTTAGTCCACTTCTTCATACAGTTCTGAAGAAGGCTTGCAGCTAGCAGCCCAAACACGGCATCCCTGACTGTTTCGTTTTTTAAAAATAACCCAAGGTACTCCTGTATAAAAGACAAAATTTACATTTTTGGATTATATGGATTTACCCTATTAATGAAACAGCTGCAAAGTGAAATGTTTTTTACGAGGTATTTTTGAACTTTTGAGCAATAAAAATACTAGTAATGATAGACAGATTTGTTTTAGTTTAATGCCATACTGCGGAACATTACATGGAAAGCAGTAACATATCCATGTCGACAAGCAGGTGGCATATCTTTCACCAGTTCACACAGTGAACATGCAAAACAGTTCCTTGGCAGCCATTTTGGATGGTTGCTGGAAACTCCTCTCTGATCCATGCCCTCGAGTTGTACATGTGATGTGCGATGACATATTCACAGATCTGATGAAACAGGCCTCGTGCCGTTCTGCAGGAGTCTGCTCTGCCTCAGCGCTGGTTCATCACAGCTCTGACAGTCAAGAAAACTCTGAGGCAGTTCCTAATAGCTTCATTAAACTCTTTGGAAAACAGTGGTCAGTGGTGTCAAAGCCTGTATTGGGAGCGATGGCTAGTTTCAATCAAGTTAAGATCTCGCTGGTTTTACGCTTGTGTGCCTTTATTAACTATATCCTTTGCCAGACACTGAACAGGCTTCCTCCAAAGTGTTTCCTCAGAAGTTTAAAAGGTCCTATATTACACACACCTGACTCTTGTGAGCTTTGAGCCATGTTATAATGCTGTTACGTCCACAAAAACATACCATGGCTGTGTAACCCTTTATTATTGGTCATTCTACAACTGCAATGTTCAAAATGCTCTGTTCCACTTTGTGATGTCATGAAGAGGTAGTTTTCAACTTTACAGCTCATTTTACCTTTTGTCTAGTTGAGAGTAGCAATGTCAAGGCTGAAATTATCCAAATGTTTCTAGTGATGCATGAAGCTTAGAAACACAGTGGAGCACTTCCTGTATTACCACATGACATCACAAGGTGGAACAGAGTGTTTTCAGTTTGAGAGAAGAACTCAACATAAATATGAAGGGTTTGTGTATTAAATATGTGTGAATGAAACAAAAACGAAGCTTCAGGTCTGTCTGTGATGAGGAAACATAACACCGACCAGAAAATAGTCTAATATGGGCCCTTTAACTTAAAAGTTTCTCAAACTTTTTTCAGTTTTGGACGTTCACTTTGTGGTGACGTTGGGTGCAATATTTGATTTGTCTTATATAAAAAGGTCAGGCAGACCATTATGGAACAAAATCAAAATGATAAGAGAGGAATCCTGCAATAACAATATAACTGAGGCTAGAACTGACAATATAACCAATGCTAGTAACCTTTGGCTCTCCCCTGTTCGTGCTAACTAGCTTAATGTTATCTTTATTGACTAAAAGCTCCCATTTCACTCCAAAAGAATCTGCAGAGCCTCCACAGTCAAAGCTGCTCTAGCCATAAGCTGCAGTTGCATTGAATTTATATTAGTAAAAGACTCAGAATTTCAAGTTTTTCTGAAGTATTGTAAATGTGATTAGCTTTGCAGTATATGTCTAAAAAGGAGAATACTGCTCAAAGTGCATTGTAGTGATGAGACTTTTGACTCTTTAATGGGATTTGAATCTTTTGGATCTGTTCATTTCACAGAGCTGTTCAAAAGACTGCCTCTTTTTTAATTTATTTACATGAGAGAAGCCAATGTGAAAACTCATTTTATCTACAAACTGATCACAGAGATAAACGACTAAGGTGAAAATGTGTTTAAACCTTAATAAAAAGTTGATCTACAATATTAATAATTAAAAACTATTATAATGATCCCAAATATGTTTGTTGTGCACACTTCTGATTTTTGTGTTGTGTTACTCAGTATAAAAATACGTAAAAATTGGAAGAAATAAATTGGTTCTTTTAAAAATTGAGATCCGGTTCCAAACATTCACGTTAAGGAATCATTCAAAAGAGCCGATTCGATGATGGACGTTACATCACTAGCACATAGCAAACAAATGAGAAACTAATAGAGGTCTAAACTACAGCAGCAACATGATTTTTCTATTAAAACACAGGATATTCTGTTCTTTTGCAGAGCTAATTCCATTATCAAAATAATTCCAGGCTTAGTAACTCGACAATTGCGCCAACTCAAATTACTATTTCGATTCGATGGCACCAAATTGTGCAAACTATAACATATGAACAATACGATATGGCCCAGTCGTTTATGAGGTAAACAAGATTTCCAGATCGCTGGAGATCCAGATGTCCTTCTGTGTTGTTATCCATACACACTGCTGTCTATGAGAACACTAGGTCGCTATGCCAGACTGGAGCTGAAGAAAACATAATTCCTCCTTTACACGGTGAGTATGTGTTCTGCCAAATACCGACTTTTATAAAATGACTCTCCATGAGGTAGACTTAAGACATGGATTTTGTTGCCAGTTCCTCTCCCTCTTCATGCTTTGGAATTAGTTAATGGGAAAACAGCAAAAGTACAGCCGTTACGTGTCTGTGTACACTGACATTGCATTGCGCCCGTATAGCAGGCTACCATCCGTGAAAGCATTCTCGTGAAACGCCTGCCAGCAATGATCCTTCTCTGGCGATGAGACGGGGTTTGTCGCTAACCAGCTGCAGTCACACGGCTCTCACATCTGCTTCTTATATTATGTACTTGGTGCATTCTAAAGGCGCATTCCCCTCCGATCCCTTGTAATTTATAATACACCTTTCATCCCATCACTCGTGTGTCATTACAGGGCTGTGAATAGGGATATGGCAGAGTTAGTTTCGGTAAGATGTGTTGAAAGATCTACCACTTGGCCAACAGTTTCAGTAATCAATCATTGGTTTGTTGTAACATTATGAAAGTTACAAGAATATGAAGGCCGACAGAGTGTTTGTCCACTTGTCCCAACGCTGCCGGTTCAAATCCCGCTCTTGATGTAAATATCATTGTTAGAGCCGTCACACCCACTGACCCATAGGTTGGCTGTGCAATTCCAGCTCCCACAGATGCATGCTGTCATTGTGTCCTTGGGCAAGACACTTAACCCATCCTGGCCCCCCAGTGTCTACGTACAATGACGTATGAATGTGTGTGTGAATGGGTGAGTGGTTCCTTGATGTAAAGTGCTTTGAGTGTTTTGAAAGTGGAAAAGCAGTATATAAAAATGTGACCATGTGACCTACAGATGAATACTGTTGTGTTCTTGGGCAATACACTTAATCCATCTCACGTTCTGGTGTCTGTGTACACTGGAGTATGAATGTGTGAATGGGTGAGTGGTTCCTTGATGCAAAGTGCTATATAAAAACGTGACCATCTACCATTTACCAGCGTGCAGGGAAGTGGAAGGAAGTGAAAACAAGACCAATCCAGCTGCATGATAAACTGGTCTGTAACACTCTGGACGTAAGAGTCACTTACGGTTTATCTGTATGGAGATGTTATTGCTATGCCTAGAATGATCCATCCATCATCACTTTAGTGATAATATATGGTAATAACAGTAAAAAGGTCATTGTAGTTGCATTACCTTATTAATGAATGGGTAATATTGCAAATTTTTTAATAAAACAATGTCAAAAACAAAATGGATGACATTTGGGGAGCAGTAAGTGATATTTTAGCTTTTTTTTTTTTTTTAAGAGCAATTGGGAAATATAAAAGCAAGTTCCTACTGGTTCAGTTTGACTACTTTTATGATATGCAAATACAGTTGTGAAACGCTAAAAGATTTAAATGTTTGTATTTATAATGTGTATTAATAAAACACAGTCCTGCCCATACTTTCATGTGCAATCAGTCAATGAGTCTATGGCTTCAAGGCCTTTCTAGAACTGTCCAGTGAAACATCACATCTGCTCTATGGACGAGCTGGGGACATGAGGTAACTAGTTTAACAAGAGTGCCATCCTGTGGCAAACTTAAACATCACTAATAAGTAATAACAGGCTACAGGTCACCAAACACTCGAACTGTGATTTCATTTGGATACATGTGGATATAAGCAGTAGTATTTTGTTGAATGTTTACTTACTTTGAATTGAAAAAGGTTGAATTTTCTTTGCTTTTTGTGAAGGTGCAGGGTAAAAGCCTGAGGTTGATATTCATTTTTCGGGCAATGGACATAAAGCGTTTTGCCTAAACAAAAAACAAAACAAAAATAGTAAATACAAAGAAGCAAGATAAAACTAGTCTGTATAAAACAAGTTTCCATGACGTCAATTATATGACACCAAGTCCAGTCAGATATTCTGCATGAAAATATTGGGTTTGTTCAGTAATAAAATTGCTTAAAAAACAAATAAGCCCCAACATATACAGAGCATAAGTAAATCATAGCAGCTAATCAAATATTACTTTAGAAATATCATCATGGCATTGTGTGGTCTCATAGGAACACATTTTCAGAGCTCAGCCTGTACGTTAGACTGAAGGAGACATGGTGATGTGGAATTTTTGTGTGCAGCCCATTACAGAATAATGGACACATGTTTTTAAACTAAAAACATTTAGAGTCTACAATTCATGCAAAGAATTTTGAATAAACTGTTGAGTAATGTTTATATCTTATCATTTGAATTAAATCTATTAATGAATAGCAGACATAGCAATTACAAACTTGCCTTCATACTAACAAAAGCCAATATTAAATCTGTCAACTGGACAAAACGTTGAAGGAGTGAAGACACTGGATTCGCTGCTCATCTAATGTCTTTACTCCTACAACGTTTTGTACAGTTGACAGATTTGACTTCAGCTTTTGTTATGGATCAGACCTTGACAACTGAGGGATTACAGAGACATTACATTACCTTCATAGAGACACGGGGAACCTTAATAAGAGCATCTCTAGTAGGCCCATCAGAAAACCGCCCAGTGTCTTCCAGAAATCTGTAATCTGCAACACAAACATAGAGAATTAAAATGTCAGATTTTCATATCTGAAGACAGGCACCTCACGTTTGGCTCACCACTGAGAAGATTCATTTCATCAAACTGTGAGAGCGCAACAAAAGTGGTCTTATCCCGGACTCCACTGCAGCCGGTGTCTTCCTTATGCTTTTTTACGCAAAATAAACTGCAAAAGGATAAAAATAGCACTTTTAATAACGTTTAGACAATGTAGCTTTAAGGAGTAACACGATAATGTAGACATAAGTAGACCAGACATAAGAAAAAGCTAATTTATCTTTGATTTTCTCACCTGCATGAATGGGTCAGGCAGCGGGGGCACGTGTACTTGGCCTCTTCACATCCACAGAGCGCACAGCTGCCACACAAAAAGACATTAATATGATAAAATTCTGAAGCGTTGTTGTTTAATAAATGCTTACGAATTTGAAAAGTGAAATTATAACTCGAAAAGCTTTTATAAATACTTAGATGCTTGTTGTCTAAACCGTTCTGCTTATGTTTCCGCTCCAAGCTAAACATGGCTTCTAAAAAACTTCCAAAAAAACTTACTTAGACAACGATATCTTCCTTTTCGTCCCCCTCGTCTCTTCTTCGTGGCTGTGATCTTCCACTTGACTCTCCATATTTGTTATTTGAACAGTTTTTGGTAAAAGTACCCCGTTCATATCTGCTCAAACCAAACGCGTGTAACGGCAAAAATCAAAACAAGCCCACTTCCGGTTTCTACAGTCAGCACGTGCAGCGGAGTTCCGGTGAAATCTTGGTTGACTACCGCCCCCTCCTGATGGAAAATGGACACTGTCATACTGTAAGCCACAATCAGAGAGTTTCATTCACAAAATCAAAGTCCAATGTCTAAAAATAAATGCATCATAATAATAATAATAATAATAATAATAATAATAATAATAATAATAATAATAATAATAATAATAATGATGATGATGATGATGATGATGATGATGATGATGATGATGATGATGATGATGATGATGATGATGATGATGATAATAATAATAATAATAATAATAATAATAATAATTAAAAAAAATATGTGCTTCAAGCAGATGTACTTTGATTTGAATGTCTTATTTATTCAACTGATCTACAATGAGCCAGTTTATGCAGGTAACTCAGCAAATATATAAAATGTTATTGTGGAGATTGAAAACAAATCCATTTCTGAGCTATCTTATTACAAACAAAAAAAATCTGAAAAACAGCCAAATGAAAACATTTGAATTCAAAAATGACAAATACGATTCATGTAATTGTCAACATGTTTATTTACAAATGAGTCACCATCAACTTTAAAATCCAGACTGATATAATTACACATTGGCAAATACAATATATTAAATTAGCCTCATAATAACAACGGTGAGTTTTTTTAGGGAAGGAGTCAGTTTCTGGCGATATGTAGCTGCCAGTTTACGGTAAAAAAAACAAAAACGTAAATACCAGTAAAAGATGTTACACACAGGCACACCTCGAATGAAGAGTAGGCAGAGCATATAAATATATCATAGCTTTGAGTTGATGTTATTCCTCTTTAAAGAGTTTAAATTATCATGGGACAGTGATGTGAACGAAACAAACTGGATATAAATAACCTACAGTAAGTGATCCATATATACACAGGAGTCGCAGATTCTCTTTGCTTTTTGCAGCACCAATGGTAGGATTGCCCTGAAGATTCTACCACAATGTAATAAACGCTATAAAAATATGAAGTGTATCAAAAATGGTTCATAAATTAGAAATAAACAAAAGTAAGTACTCATACAATGTAACACTCAATGTAACTGGTACAAACACATTAACTACACTACAGTCTAATGAGCAGGTAGAGGTAGAGCACCATCAGTCAAGACGAACAGGTCCAAAGTGTTAAATAAAGGAGCAGTTTGCTGAACGCCAGAGCATTCAGAGTGTTGGTTCTGCAGAAACTGTAGAGCACAAACAGATGTTCATGTGTTTAGGTGAAGAGAATCACCTTTAATGAGAAACTGGACCAGTCCCACATTATACACATGCTGCTATTGCACTTTGACTTTGACAGTGCTCTGATTTCATGGGTTGGCGTTCTCCTTGGGCTGGTTTACCCGAGCAGGATGGGGAGTAAAGAGTGAAGCCCTGTTCTGCGGTCATGGTGACAAAGGGTCCGTAGCACTGTTCTCCCACCTGTTAATGGTATATGTTGTATACTCCTTTGGCCGTATACAACACCCACCCAGGGCGACCCTCCACATGAGATGGAGTTCCTGTATGGTTGTGTGTCTTCATGTGAATTTTCACTTCTTTACAACCAAACAAAAACCAACATACTCCTACTTGATTTTTCCATTTGCCTTTAGAATCCCAGTACAAAGCCCTGCTTACAGAAAGCAAACTGGACCATTTTCAATTTCTTGCTGACTGTTTGTGTTGGATGTGGGAAAATCCAGAATGTCTACTATTGGCAGCTGACGACTGTCCTGAGTACTGAAGAGGAATTGAGTCTGGAGCCAGCGGCCGTGTAGAATCTGTAAGAGAAAACGCAGATGGTTTGAAATCAGGTGATGGAGCTGAGTCGATTCTTTCCTCTCACACAAACCTCTTGTTCATTTGAAATCACATGTGGATCTAGTAGTGTGTCTTTTTCAAACAGCTGTTTGTTCCAGCCACGAAACTTAATTCTATCCAAACTGTTGGGTGCAGAGCCGATGGGGTTTTTGTCAAGTGTTGTGCCATGATGAGGATTTTTCAGACAGCGGAGCGTGACGCTGTGGCTGGCTTCAGTGCTCAGTAGATGGAGAAATTTCATTTGGACATCCCCGACGCCAAACGACATCTGTGGGAAATATAAAGAGGACTTACTGTAGTTCTATCATCTGTTTTATAGAGTGCAGCTCATCAATGCCCAGCTCTGCACTGTGTCTTACAGAGCGGACGACACCATTAAAGTGGACCAGATCCTTTTTTATAACCTATTTTTTATGCATATAAATAAAACATATTCATTTTATTCATCAATTTTCATTTTTTTATGTAGCAGATTAATATGTAGATTAATGAACACAAGAAGTCAGCATGCAAGTGTCCAGCACACATAACGCACATTTCACATAGTTTTCTTATTTAAGCTTGAAAAGAAGGAGGATGAAGAAAACTTGTTGGATCCCACCCCTGTCTTCCATTAGAACATACATGCTTTGTTTATGTTCGCTTTTCAGTTGAAAAAAATAGAGAGAGAGAGGGAGATTAATTCTATTCATGGCAATAACTGAATCAAAAGGTCCCTGACAGCCAGATGTGCAGTGTTAATATAAATGAGCATCAGGCATTTTTAAGTTGCAACAGAAAGAAAAACATACCAACCATGGACCAATCAATATGGAGAAAGTGCAACATGACAATACATTTAAACTCATCTCACTCTGTATCAGACCATAAACTGGGTAAAGAAGTGGAATGAGTGTGACGTCACCCACTGCGTTCGGCTCCAGTCAAATGAAGCTCATCAAGGCTAGCTGTTATAGTGGCCAATTTGAAGTCGAGTTCCATATTAGGAATTTGATCGTTTGATCGAGTATCATAGCAACCAAAGAGCCAATCTGGAGTGAAGCTGTTGAAGGTAACACCCCTTCCCGCCCACACCACTGGTTTAGCATGGAGCGGGCACTTACCAACGCTGTCAGTCAAACTTGTTGCTAACGCTAGCAGGAGCAACCACCGGGGAAAAGAAGGCACCTGATTGTCTGTTATTAATTCATATCTTGATTTACAGATACAATAGTGAAATAATATAAAACAGAATCATAATACTAGCATTTTAAGACCTAAATAACGAGTCTGACAGCAGCAGCTACAGAGAGAGGAGCACAGTTTTTCAAAAGAAAGTGAATTGGATGGAGTCGAAGCAGCCGGAAGCGCACACATGATCAGTTCCATAGCTAGCAGGTTAGCTATGTCCATTTATATATACAGTCTATGATTAAAACCAGTCCATGTCTTTATATAAAAGCTGAAATCTATATTCAGGAAAAGATCTGTTAAATACTGACTTTTCAAATTTAAATATTACCTTATTTGGGTCCAGGGGATGTAAACAGGTTTGCCCGCCAGCAGTAAAGTTACAGAAGACCTTGAAAGCATCTGTGGCACAGCCTAGATTAGGGTCAACCCAAAACCAATCTGCAAACACCAGAGACATTAGACATGTTTTAACTTCCAGACAGATGGTAAAGAGTATGCGTTTTACCATCTTTGAGTGTGTGTTGGCAGTCCAGCAGGTCTTTACAGATGCGGGCTGGGTTCTCTCGTGTTCCAAGAGGCTTTTTGATTCTCTCAATGACACTGGTGAGATACTGCAAGGTCTTGAGGATTTCTGAGTTTTGGTCAACCAGACTCATTTCAGTGTTTTGGAAAGTCTGGTGAAGAGCAGTTAGCAAAATCAGAAAAGGCACAAGATGAAGAGTGAGGAGCGTGGTACCGTTTGGACTGGATTGGACAACTTACCTCTGTCCCATAAGAAGTATCGAACACGTCATAAACAGCTGAGTCATCAAATATCTGCCTCTGTAAAACACAAAGCCTCGTAACCATGCAGCGCTTCACGGATCATTGTATAGAAACACTTGTATCTGTAGCCAGGCCTATGCCCTTTGTGCGCTTACATAAAAAGAACGATCAAATAGTTTTGGTTAACACTAAACTGAGCTGCATAAACACACAGGCAAACAGTCTTGATGTAGGAAAGGGAAGAATAACTCTCTTTATAATAACGATTAAGTGTTGTACAATTCTGTGATCTCACATCTCTTGAAATCTCTACTATACTATACAACAGTTACACCACAGACTGTATAAAGAAGTGGACTGACTGAGCATAATGTTACCCACAGCGCTTGGCTCCAGTCAAATGAAGCTCATCAAGGCTAGAGCAGTTATAGCGGCCAATTTGGAGCCGAGTTCCATATTAAGAATTCAGATCACAAGTATCATAGCAACCAAAGAGCCAATCTGACGCAAGGCTGTTGAAAGGAACGCCCCTTCCTGACTGCACCCCTGGTTTAGCAAAGAGCGAGTGCTGAGTAACGCTGTCAATCAAACCTGTTGCTAACACTAGCGGGAGCGAGCTCGGGGAGTGTAAATGTAAAGTGAACTAGACCCAGAGTTGATGAAGCCAGAAGCGCGCCCATAATCACTTTCTATTTGGTACGAGGTGGCTAGCAGGTTAGCTATGTCCATTTATACATACAGTTTACACAGAAAAATACCAATACAACATTTTGAACGCAAAGTTTTTGAGAATGACTGTACTTACGGATGGACCTGGGGCACCTGGGGGTCCCTGTTGTTAGAAAGACACAGTTAAACCAACTAGAACATCAGGTGTAAAAATGTTCTGTCTGATGAGCAGGAATAAATGCAGCACTTACTCTGGGGCCTGGACTGCCTCTGGGCCCCTGAGGTCCCTGAAACAAACAAAACATAAAGACGTTGCACTAAATACTTTTGATGGCAAAAATAGCACTGCTTCAGGACCAAGTTTTAGCGTAGTGTCATAATGTGTTGTAGTGGGAGGTTCATACGGTGAGACTATACCGTGCTAATTAGATGTACAGTATTTTTAACCAGATTAAAAATCCCATGGCCATGTGACAGTTGGCTTTACATAATACCGTCTTCCAGTCTTATGTGACTCTTACCATTTCACCATCGCTTCCTTTTGGACCTCTTGGCCCCTATACAAAAATAATCACAGATAGTTTCATCAGCCGTTGTTCTTAATTAAATGGAGCAAATGCCATTCCCATAGTACAATATTTGGACATACTGGTTTTCCCATTGGGCCGATGGTTCCTTCAGGTCCCACTGGTCCAGAGAATCCCTACAGTGAACAAACGTCATGAGTATGAGTCCTGACTAGGGGTTCCCAAAGTGCCACTGCCATGTTCATGTTTCCATACTTACCCACAATCCCGCTGGGCCTTTGACACCAGGAACACCTTTCAGTCCAAAATCCCCAGTCGGTCCCTGTGAGAACGTGAATGTTATTTAAAGAACAACAGTACTTTTACTCGAGTTTCCCTTACAATAAAATACTTTTACCTTTGGTCCAGGAAAGCCTTGTAACCCAACCATGCCCACATCTCCAGACTCCCCCTAGACAGTCAGAATCAAACATTAATCCCACTAGCTAATTTTCCCATTTCATTCACAGCTAAGCAAACAGCACAATCGTCCTTCAAAGTCCAGTGAAGTGGGACATCCATGGGGTGTCTGGACGTCTCCCCAGCCTCAGAGACGAGGACTGGGTCAGGTGTGCGTCTGAGCCCCCTCTTGTTCCTTCAGGGTGGCAGATTGTGTTTGTTCAGCCTGTCATCTGGGTCCTGCAGACAGCTCCACTTGCAGGCCAAAGTACAGCTATTCATTCAAAGTGGAACTGGATCTGACCCAGGGGCTTCGTTTGGGTCTCTGTTTCACCAGCATCAATGGCGATAACCAGACGAGGAAGAGGGGGAGTGTTCCTCTGCCCTCTCCTCTCACAAGTTACATAAGGAAAGTGGAGCACCTCGTTTTTCTCGTCTCCTGACTCTTTTCTTACATAACGGTTCTTTGGATGGTGCTGTGTTCCATTCTGTGCCTAGAAAATTAGTTATTTTACATACAGTACATTTTTGTCCGACCACACTGGCAACTCAGGACCCCAAGTTAAATATAGAGAAGTTTAAAATAATAAGTCTAAGCATTTAAGACCCTCTAGACCAAGAACAGTCTAAGGGATGGAAACCATGTAAAAGAGCAGGAAAAAGGAGGAAAAGAGGAATAAAAGAGGTGTAAAAGGAGAGGAAAAGAGGAGTAAAAAAGGAGGAAAAGAGGAGTAAAAGGGGAGTAAAAGAGGAGAGAGGGTTTTATACAGGCAAGACTGGGTCAAAAAGTGCTGTGTTACTTGGACATAGCACTTAATGTTATAATGATGTTGCTTCATAATTATCTCACTCAGAAAAGTATTTTGTCCTGCATTTAAGGCTTGTGTATTTTTTACTCAGTTTCTGTTTTCACCTACCCCCTATCTCCACCCACATCCCCATACAACAGTGAAATGCCACAATGAAGAGGCGGGGTCTTTCTGGTTTGCAGTCATTGAACAGAAGTCAATGGATGATTGTTTCTATTATTACCATGTTTTAGATCATTGCTGTTTATTACCAAATATCCACCAGTTAACCATAATATTGTTTCTGCTTTTGATAAGAATCAGAGGAAGTACACCACTCACTGGCAGTCCTTTAGGTCCAGGCTCTCCTTTCCTGCCCTGGTCTCCAGCCGCTCCCTCCAGGCCTTTTATCCCTGCAGCCCCTCTGTCTCCTGGAAGACCCAGGTCACCCTAAAGAAACAAGCGTCAGGTCAGTGCCATGGTAATTGCAGTTTTTAAAACTGCCTTAAAAATCTGAAAGTTTATGTTTATTAAAGCTGTTTCTTCATGTTTATAAATGTCATTTCTTCATGTTATTAAGGCTGTTTCTTCATGTTCACAAAGGCTGTTTCTTACCTTTAGTCCGTCCGGGCCTCTTTCTCCTGGAAGTCCAGGAAGCCCAATTTCTCCTCTGAGACCAGGACGTCCTGGAGGTCCCTCTGGTCCAACCAGGCCTCTCTGACCCTGGGTAAGTAGGTATATTCTCAGTTTTGTGTTATGTTAACTACAATATGTTTGCTTCTCATGCACAAGCATAGCTGATCTGGGCCTGATTAAAATAGATGTGATTTTTCATATGAGTTTTCAGTATTATTGTGAATGGGCAGATCACGCAGTGGTCCTGACAGTGTACAGTACTTACACTTACACCACAGACCTCTGTGGTTCCTCCATCAGCAGTTGGAGGTTTTGATATTAACATAACACTAAATAGAACAGCACGTCACATTTGGGTTCTTCAGTTACGCTGAAATCTAGGCTAAAGACGTGACATGTCTGGCACACGAGCACATCTGGTCTAGACAATAATAGACTGCTCCTGATTCATGCAGATTGATGAAATGTGATGATATTAAAACTATTGAAAGTTGAACCATACACAGGCCTGTGATAGTAAGAACTGAGTGTTTATGACTCTTTAAAAGTTCAGTTATGTAACTGAACTGTCTGGCACATGAGTGAGTGACCCACATAGTGCTCGCCGTATAGAGACGCTATAGACTCCTGTGGGCCTCAGGTTTATGATAGTTTAGACTCTTCATATTTATAGACAGTACTCTAACAGAGTTTATATCTTACCGTATATCTGAGTAAGTGCAACACAGTTTTAGAGACATGTTTATGTATGACAATGTATATGACATGTTCATGTTCAGAAAAATCCACATGGCTCGTTTGGAAAAAAGATAAAGAGAAGAACTGAGACGTGGGACCATTTACAACTGAAACATGAACCTATAAATATGAACACGTTTGTATGTTTATGTCTCTATTTGAACACTGAAGAACAGGTTCTGTCATAGACATGTAGGAGTGGAGTACCGTTCTGCCCGAGTCCCCTGGAGCTCCCGGGGGACCTGTCAGTCCTGGGGGTCCATCTTGGCCTGGGTAACCTTTGACCCCAGTGAGTCCAGGCAAACCAGTCAGTCCCTTAGGAATGAACAGAATAATCTTAAATAAATAATAAACATAACCAGGGAAAAGTTTGTACACACCTTCTCAGGCAATATGTTTTTTTAAGTTTACTACATTTTATCAAGGTAGATATGATGTAAGATATATGAAATCATATAGATCAGCAATTCCAGAGCTATAATCATCCAAATGATTATAGTGAAGGTTTATGGAGCACTTCCTGTATTACCATATGATGACATCACAAGGTGGAACAGAATGTTTTCTATCTGAAAGAATAACTCAGCCTAAATATTCAGGGTTTGTGTGTTAAACATGTGCGAATGAAACAAACAAACAAAAAGGGTACAAAGCAAAGAGTAAAGGATATTTTAAAATGTTTTATTAGTAGTTATTGTGAGTTAATTTTTGTTTACTACACTCCACATGTCTCATTCATAGTTTTGATGCTTCAATGAGAATCTACAGTGTAAATAATCATGGAAATGAGCAACATTAAATGTAAAAGTGTGTCCAAACTTTTGACTTATATAACATCATGTGTCTGTATTCTCTTTGATGATTCTTCATCATTTTTCAGCTCTATGGAAAATATCAAATGTACACACAGACTGTATACATGGACATAGCTAATCGACTACCCGCCACTTTCCAAATAGGAAGTGAGCATGTGCGCGCTTACGGCTCCGTCGACTCCAGTTAACTTTACATTGAAAAACTGTGGCCCCTCTCTCTGTAACTGCTGCTGTCAGACTCGTCATTTTGGTCTTAAATGTTAAATTGTGTCTGTAAATCAAGATATGAACATTAATAACAGACAAATCAAGTCACCTTCTTTCTCCGAGGTTGCTCCCGCTAGCATTAGCCACAGGTTTGATTGACAGCGTTGCCAAGCGCCCGCTTCCTACTAAACCAGCAGTGCGGGCGGGAAGGGCCGTTACCTTTCACAGTCTCACTCCAGATTGGCTCTTTGGTTGCTATGATACTCGTGGTTGGATTTCCAAATATGGAACTCGGCTCCAAATTAGCCCCTCTAACTGCTCTAGCCTCGATGAGCTTCATTTGACTGGAGCCGAATGCTGTGGGTGACGTCACACTCACTTAGTCCACTTCTTTATAAAATCTGTGTTTTTTTCACCAAGTTTGAGAATATAAATGAATATGGCTGTTGTTTTTACATTGGACTTAGGCTGATCCTTTAATATCTCAGTGTGTTGTTCTGGGATGTTAAAGAGGATGCTGACAATATTACCAAGCTGAACATAAGTAGCATAGGTAACATTTTAGCATTTTTCAATATAGTAATCTTAGTATGAATGCTGTCCCTACTTCGTCTGTGATGTACAAAGGAAAAGTGTGTCAGAACCACAGACTGTATAAAGAAGTGGACTAAGTGAGTGTTATGTCACCCACAGCGTTCGGCTCCAGTCAAATGAAGCTCATCCAAGCTAGCAGATATAGCAGCGAATTTGGAGCCGATTCCATATCTGAAACTACGACTGTGAATATCATAGCAACCAAAGAGCCAATCTGAAGTGAGGCTGTTAAAGGTAACGCCCCTTCAAGCCATGCTGTCAATCAAACCTGTTGCTAGTGGGAGTGACTTCAGGGAAAAAAGGTGCCTGATTTGTCTCTTATTAACATTCATATCTTGATTTACAGACACAATAGTGAAATAAAACCCCCAGGATCATGTAGAGCAGGTTAATACAAACATTTTAAGACCAAAATGGCGAGTCTGACAGTAACAGTTACAGAGAGAGGGGACACAGTTTTTCAGTAGAAAGTGAACTGGAGCCGGAAGCGCGCCCATGATCACTTCCTATATGGAACGTGGCAGCTTGCAGGTTTGCTATGTCTATTTATATAAACAGTCTATGGCCAGAACAGTGTTAGCATCACACTCGCCCAGTAAAAACCACTGACACTCACCTCAGCACCAGGCGCTCCAGTCAGGCCTCGCGCTCCTTTCTTTCCGACAGGGCCCTGGAAATATAAACATGGATGTACAATGTTATAGCAGCAGTGGCTCAATGGTCAGAGCACCCGCCCACCAACCTGAAGATCAACGGTTCTATCCGAGCTTTAAACAGAACACACTGTTTTTGTGTTCTTAGGTAAGACACTTCAAGACACTGTTTCCTCCTTGAAAACATACCTGGAGTTGTGTTTTGAGTAACACTTTATTATTAGTCTGTCTACATCTCCAAGCTCAAAATGCTCTGTTCCACCTTGTGATGTCATGAAGTGGCAGTTTTCAAGTTAACAGCTCCTTTTACCTTTAGTTCCGTAGAGATTGGCAATTCCAGGCGTGAAAGTATCCAACTGATTCTAGTGAAGGTGAGTTTAAAAACACAGTGGAGCACTTCCTGTATTACCACTTAATTAACATGTGTGAATGAAACAAAACACAACTCCAGATCTGTTTGATGAGGAAACAACAGTAGAACATATCAGAAAATAGCATAATATGGGCCGTTTAAGCTTGTTAGGCAAAATTTTAGGCAAACTGGTTCTGTATAATAGTCCACCTTAAGGTTGGCTCATTCTCAGATACTATGTTAACGTCAATTTATATACCAGAGCGTAATATTTTTCTGCCTTTTGGCAAACACCCTGCTCCTATAGTCTGCGTACACTGGTGTAGGGATGTGTGAGAGTGCAGGAGTGTGAACGGGTAACGGCTTTTTTGATGTAAAGCCCAATGAGTCAAAGCAGACCTGCCAAATCCTCCAGAAAATCTATATGAAGAAACAAACTTGAGCTTTGGTGACTTACATGAACTCCAATCTCTCCTTTTGGACCTGGTTCTCCCGCCAGGCCTGGGGATCCCTAAACAACATGGAAAATGACATAAAAACATCGAGCTACATATGTAAATGTTGGTGTGTGCTATAGCTTACAGGTAATCCAGGAGGCCCAACAGCTCCACGAGGTCCAATCACACCAACATGGCCCTTATAGACACAAAAACAATTACAAAAAATGAAATAGCGGTATGTATATTTTGGAAAACTCTATGTGAATATAGAACATTATGACGAATGAAAAACATATTAAATACTCAAAGTGTGCTAAGCCCTTTAAAATACTTTGGGTTCGAGTATGTGAAAGGCCTAAACACAAAAAGTCTACCTGATATCCTTCATCTCCTGGCTCTCCACGCTCTCCACGTTCTCCAGGAGGCCCCTGTGTCGTTACAAATATGTGCATAAGAATCCACATAAACAGACACATTATAAATTACCTCACCATTGAAGAAGTAACCCAATCAAAAATCTAAGTTTCCTGCCAATCCTCATTTCAAATCAAATCCAGATTGAAATGAAAAACTTGTCATAAAAATGTTCTTTTAAACACAGTCACTTTCTTACATATTAAACGTATTAATAGTGTGTAGAGCGTCATTAATGTGTTTATGTCATGTCAATGATGGTTCACCTACTGGTTCACCTATGGTTCCTGGGGGTCCGGGGGTTTTATTGTCCTCTCCCGGGTATCCCTGAAAACAACAGAAAAGAACTATTACATTTATCTGACACAATCATTTTGAATAAATATATCATAATAAACTTTCCAAGTACCTTTTCACCTTTAGGCCCCGGCGGTCCAATGGATCCAGGTTTTCCATCCGGTCCCTTTAAAATAAAGAATTTGATTCATTGGCCTTACATGACGGAGCATGTTTCTGCTACAAAGCCAAATGTACATTGTGACAGCTGTCAGCGCATTAATCACAACAGTTTAATGCAAATAGAATCTCTCTTTATTTTCCATCATCTACAGGTTTTGGCAGCAGCCCAGAAATCTATCAACAAGAGTCAAGAGGGAAAGACATAAACTGAGCCGTGTTGAACCTAAACCCACAGTCAAGCAGCTCTGAATGAAGCGCGGGCTAATGACTGGGCGTTATCACATGTCAGCCTGTCGTCGTTGGAAACAAAATAAAGTGAAAGCGTTTATGCAACAGCCTATACAACTGCACATCATTTACTCATTGGGTATTATGCAAACTTAAGGATTATTACTTTAAGTTTTACAAAGAGACAAACACATTTATTCAACAGAAACATCTGTAACTAGAGTCTTGGCAATAATCCAATGACATGTAGAAATCTTACAGTGTATCCTGAAATCCCAGGTTGACCTTCCATGCCCATGGCACCAGGAGGGCCCTGAAAAACAGACAAAATGAAGATATTAATAAAATTAAATGAGACAAAAAAGCATGAAAAACAAGTTATCACAAATGTAAACTCACAGGCGTCCCTCGCGTTCCTCTGGCACCCTTCAGCCCAGACTCGCCTGGTTGCCCCAGTTCCCCTCGTTCACCCATTTCTCCTGCAGCCCCCGGGGGCCCCCGCTCTCCCTGGAGCCGCACCAAAACACAACAAGGTTTTTGGATGTTATAGCATGTTTAGCTAACACGTTCTAAACACAAGAACCTTACCTTTTTGCCTGGGCGTCCTCTGTTTCCTGGGGATCCAAGTTTCCCTTCTGGACCCTTTGAAACCAGATAAATTAGAATTTAATCTAAGAGATTTGATTTAATTCTTTGTCATTAAAACTGAGGACACTGGTAAATACAATAATAATAAATAACTCAGATTACATGTGCTGGTTTGTGTGTTATGCTTATTTTGTATCAAATCAGAAAATGTCTGACTTCAAAACTAAAACATTGATCCTTATTACAGCCTCAGTTTGTTTAGGAAAAGGCTGACCTCTAGTGGTGCACGAGCAGCAGTGCATCCACATGACACTCGCCTTGTAATCAATTTATTAAAAAGATTAAACAGATTTTTTTTTTTTCCAGAAAAATTGTGTTAATTCAGGATAAATAACAACAAAACTACACCTATACACACACACGCGCGCGCACACACACACACACACACACACACTCACACACAGACTCCTTAGAAAGATATTTTATATAACAAACTTAACTAAAGAAAACTCACACGAAAGCCTTGTTTTCCAGGCTCACCAGGAGGTCCTGGGGAACCCGCATCTCCCTCTTGTCCTTTCTCTCCTGGTTCACCCATTGGGCCACTGTCGCCAGGCTCACCCTGAATACACATAAATATGTGTATGACGTTCAGATCACAGAATCTAAAACTTCAGATGATCATAAATAAAGAGCGAATCACAAAGGATGTTTTCTCTGTTTACTTTTGGTCCGTCTTTCCCTTGAGGTCCATCTTCACCGGGAGGTCCAGGACGCCCCTATCCACACAACATGAGCATAATTTAATAACACACATGATTTGTGACAGCATTTACAGGCTTATAGTGTGCATTAGTCGGCCTTTTTAAACTTCAGGACTTATTTTGAGGAGTTCATCATGAAAGTGTCAAGAAAATACACCAAGGCCTTTGATTCCATTAATAGATTTTATTTGTGTTTTCAAACTGGAACCAGGTGGAAGCAGGTCTGGCTGCACGTTCTGCCATGAAAGGTCAAGAAACTCACAACCAGCTTCAGCTTATCAGCTGCAGTGGTGCTAAAATGAGAGCACTGAAACGAGCTGAAGTCTGTGAATGTGTATGGACTTAAGACAGAGGACGTCCACTCAGTAACATTCAGCGGTGGGGGACATTTTGACACAAGACACAACTCCAGGTAAGTTTATGATGAGGACACACCACTACAACATGGTGTTTTTTGCATAATAAAGGACTTGTGTGTAAGGAGCTTACTCTGATTCCTTCTTGTCCCTGCTCTCCCTCAGGTCCAAGCGGTCCAGCGTCCCCCTGTAGAAACAGACAAACTCTGAGGTTACAAGTCACGACGACGTCTCAGATTCTCAGATTCTTGAAGCCAGAGGCGTTTTAACTACAAGTTCATGTCTGTCCACACTCCCGTGGTGAAGAGATTGAATCTCCATATGTGAAATGTTTCAACTGCTGCACTGACCTTTGACCCCGGCTCTCCGATGGCACCAGGCCCCCCCTCTGGTCCAGGCGCCCCCTAAAGCCATTTAAGAAATGATAAAATATGCATATTTCATGTACCATATAATTAACAAATGAAACAAACAAATAAATACTTGATAAAGCTAGAGCAAAACCTAGAGATCAAAATTACTTCAAGTCCTTGTTCTCCCTCAGGCCCGGGCTCCCCAGGTGGTCCTTTAGGTCCCTGTGAAACACACACATAAGAACAGCAGTGGCATTATATCATCAGACAGATGAAAGATATGTGGAGTGCAATGAATCATGGGAAGTATTATTATGTGCTAACAGCGCTTTTCCGATGCTTTAAGGCAGTTAAACTTTTATTACAGGTTTAATGAGGTAATCTTCCAGTTACGGAGAGACCATTAGCGACAATCAAATACAACACACGAGTAACACTGAACAGTGAACCAATCTGTAGAAAACATGTGCATCACACATGTCCAAGCCACAACGACAAGAAGGAAGATTATATATATATATATATATATATATATATATATATATATATATATATATATATATATATATATATATATATATATATATATATATATATATATATATATATATATATATATAGTATAAATAATTAATAAGCTGAAACGTACTGGTTCACCCAAAGGGCCCTTTTCTCCGGGGCTTCCAGGGAGGCCTGGTTTTCCCTAAAAACACAACAGTTTGAATCATTAACATTTATGATGGGTAATAATAAATGTGTATATGTTATGCACTGAGTATATTACTGCATGTTTTAAAAGTAAAACAAAATAAGTAGAAACAGACTTCACAGGTGTAAAGATGCAGAGTTGTGCATTCTAATGTAAAAAGCAGTGCTGTTAAAAATGGTAAAACTTAACAAGACATAAACTATGGGACCGAGCTCTCATGAACACAATTATAAAATTAAGTGATATTAAAATCAATCAACTGTAGGCTTACTATAACTCACAAGTTTTCCAGGAAGGCCCCTTTCACCAGGTGCACCAGCTTTGCCCTTGAAACAATAGAAGTCATTCAGTAAAAGTCTGATTACATTTCACATTTATGTTATATAGTTTATAATTATAAATCAACAGAATGAGTTTTTCACTCACGATGAATCCTGGCTCGCCCTTTTTTCCGATATCACCCTTTTCTCCCTACAATGGAAAATTTATAATTATAATTGATCCAAACAACAGAAAGAGACACATTTTTTCCATGACATATTTACCCTGCTGCCTTCGGGGCCAGGTTCTCCCAGTGGGCCGTCTGGACCTTGTGGGCCCTAGAAATGTAATTAAAAGTTATTTCTGACAACTTCCAGAAAATTAAGTTCATACTAAATAGATGCCAGAGGTGCAGATTAGGAGCCTAGCTTATGTAAGTCTGCCCCACGGCAACTGTGGCTACAACTGGAGCTCATCACGGCCAAGTGTAGCCGAGACATTGTAAAGTAACTTTGAGTTTCTGAAAAAGTGCTATAAAAGACTAAATGTGTTGCCAGTCTGTGCCATCAGCCCCTCTCTCACTCCACAGGGATACACACAGGTAAGGCAGGCATGTCTTGCCCAATGACACAACAGCACATACTGGTCTGAGCGTCAACCTTTGTGTTTGTGAAGGATCTCTCTTTCCACTGAGCCAATGCTGCCTCCCATTTACAAAACATTACAACAAATTACTTTTTGTTATACTTAAAATGTTTTCACATTTCAGGGACATGCTGACATATTTCTGATGTATTTCTGATGTATTTCTGATGTATTTCTGGGAAATGTTGATGTTTGTGTCTTTTTTATTGTTTGTTGAGATGTTTATTTATTCCTATGGCCATTGTAGAGCGGGTGTGATTGTGACCAGAAGAAGACTTCAAAAAGACTGATAATTGCAACATGACAAAGGGCTTTAACAAGCAGGAGTCAAACAGTGTGGCTTTACCCTTCGTCCTTTTGGACCAGCGATGCCAGGATCACCCCTCTGTCCTGGAGGACCCTAAAAACACACAACACACCACATACTTAAGAATAACAAGCACAAACTACAGCTGCTGTAATGCGGCACAATGTGTTTGATTTGACACCCACCGGTGCTCCCTGTAAGCCAAAGTCTCCAGGACCTCCAGGTAAGCCTGGGTAACCCTTATTCCAAAAGAACAAAACAGCATTACAATAAACAGAGGACAAAATTAAATATTTAATACCTTTAAACTTCATGAAACTCTTATACTATGACACACAAAACAACACTTACTCTCGGGCCCTTCTCCCCGACTGGGCCAGTTGGCCCTGGCGGTCCCCGGTCACCCTGTCAGGCACAAAGTGTCTCATTTAAGCAATGACCCTAAAGGTCAAAAAGTAAAAAAAAAATGACACAATTTCAGTTGTTTTTGTCCAAGAAAAGGCCTGTAACTGGAGACAGCACCTTCAGAGCACGAGGCTATAGTGACAGCTGCTTTAGTGGAGTTTAATGTGAAGGGGCACGGAGCAGGTGTAAAGAAATCCTGTGTGAGTTGTAAAGCTCATTTTAAACTATTTTAACCTGAGTCTCTCCTTCAGTTTGAGCTGCAGCGTTAAAAAGATGGAGCAGGAGTTTGTTTAGACAGCAGCTGTTCAGAAATGTTTTCATAATGTTCACCATGGCACCATTAATCACACATCAGTCCAAAGTCTTGTTTTGCATAAACGGTGTGGGGTTAGCTTAAAGAGCTTTGTCGGCTAAAATGTTTCCTGGTATTTTGTGGCGATGTTAATTACATCAGTGTTTTCTGAGTACTTGTACTGGCCCTTCTGGGCATTTTTACCTAAAAATGTGTAATTATGGGGCTCTGTGCAGGTCGCTCAAAGTTGATGATGAATGACAGCCTAATGACTGAAAACACACTCTTACCTTTTCACCGGAAACTCCCTCTACACCTGGTGTCCCGATCAGGCCAGCAGGACCCTGCAAGAGCAGAGCATCATCAAAACCACATGTTTGTATATCTTAAAATATCCATCCATCCATTTTCTTCTGCTTATCCGGGGCCAGGTCGCGGGGGCAGCAGTCTAAGCAGGGACTCCCAGACTTCCCTCACCCCAGAGGGAAGTCTGGGAGTCCCTGCTTAGACTGCTTAAAATATTAGGTAAGCAAAGGATTTACTATAACTGACCAAATGCATTTACACTCAAACACTGCAGTATTAAGCCCCTGTTTGATTATGTGAGTGTATGTAGAACACTGTGTTGTATCTGTGTCTGTGTCATGTCTGCTGGGCCTGAGCTCATATGAGTTTTGTTCTGTTGGTCTATGATCCTCTGTACACTGTATCTGTTTTACCCTCCATCACACTGTGAGCTACACTATGCACTCATTCAAATAAACTAAACAATAACAGATTAACTAATGAACTACAGACTAGGTTGGTGCACTAAAATGTGTGTCAGAGTAAAATATTCTTGATAATGAATAAATTAATAAAATATTGAATGGGTCTTATTTTAATGAGACACAGAAGAACCATGGTTTACAGAAAATTTACATTTAATAAACTGCTTCCCTCCAGCCCATGCGCCCTCTGCTGGTACCAAGGATGAGGGCAAACATAGTCTTACAATATGCACTACTTGCTTTTTACTTCTTTTGGCTTGCTGTAACAAACACATATAAAGTCTCCTTCACGTGTGACATTCAGGCTGTAATTCAAGTTAATGTTTGTGAACCGGCCCTGGATTACGATGTGAGTGACTGTGAAGGAAGTGTCGAGAGTGAGAGAGAGCTGTCTGTCTTATGAGCGGGCAACATATGTCGTGTTCTTGGCTGGCCAAGGTAAAGACGGTGCATCTGACTTGCATCCCTCCCTGGTAAACTTAAATGAATGTTATATTGGAAAACTTTATTGAAAAAAAAGGTTGTAAAACCAAAGATTAGAAGTAAAAGTACACCTGTATACACTTTTGGCAGAGGTCCATTACATTGTAAACGTGTCTTTCAGAATTTATAGACAGGATTGTTGTATAAGAAGCTGTGATTTTTTTAACTGACTCTGGTTTAACCTGCACAATCAACACAAGCTGTCTGTGAAATGCCTCAGTCGTCCAGGTATGAGCCATAGTAAAAGAAAAAATCAATTCTGTCACTGGAAAAACGTTTTAGAGTGAAGACGTTTGGCTGGATAAACAGCACTTGAAAACTTTTGTCCAGTTACAGAGTACAATTTTTCTTTTGCTAAACAACACAAGCTGTGTGTGTAATCCCTCAGACGTCCAGGTATGAGCCATAGTAAAAGAACAGTTCTATTTTGTCACTGGACAAAAGTTTTAGAGTGAAGATGTTTGGCTGCTCATCCAAGCCTTTTGGATGAGCAAAAGGCTTTGTGCTTCCAACTATGCACAAATTAACATATTAGTGACCCATGATTTTACAAAGAGACGAATGACACTGTGTGAAGGAGAGTGCATTGAAATCATTGTGGTCAACATTGTAAATAAGAATTTGTTCTTAATATTTTGCCTGGTAAAAGAAGGTTATATTAAAATAACTGACCATCATTTGGCCGTCATGGAAGGCTCATGAGACAAGATCATGTGACTTCAGATTTCAAGCTTCAGAGGTTTTTTGTCACTACTTCAGATAAATGAGTTTTTTTGTCATTAATTCATAATGTGAGGATTTTATCCCTACTTCAGATAAATTAGTTTTTTTTATCCCTACTTCAGATACTTTTTTTTTTTCTTGTCACTACTTCAGATAAATGAGTTTTTGTTTGTCACTACTTCAGATAAATGTGGGTTTTTTTGTCACTACCTCAGATAAATGAGTTTTTGTTTGTCACTACCTCAGGTAAATGAGTTTTTGTTTGTCACTACCTCAGATAAATGAGTTTTTGTTTGTCACTACTTCAGATAAATGAGTTTTTGTTTGTCACTACTTCAGATAAATGAGTTTTTGTTTGTCACTACTTCAGATAAATGAGGGTTTTTGTCACTACTTCATATAAAATGAGGTTTTTGTCCCTACTTCAGATAAAGTGAGTTTTTTTTGTCACTACTTCAGATACAGTGAGTTTTTTGTTACTACTTCAGATAAATTGTTTTTTTGTCACTACTTCACAAAATGAGTTTCTTGTTACTACTTCAGATAAAGTGAGGTTATTTCTGTCACTACTTCAGATAATGTCAGTTTTTTGTCACTACTTCTGATAAAGTGAGGTTTTTTGTCACTACTTCAGATAAATGACTTTTTTGTCATTACAGCAGATAAATTTGTTTTTTGTCACTGCTTCAGATACAGTGAGATACAGTGCTGGTGCTTTCAGCTGAAACTCACTTGTGGACCAACTTTCCCGACGTTTCCCAGCTCTCCTTTTTCTCCCTGAAAGCAAATACATGAATGCACATGCAGCTTAGTTATCAGTGATATTTCAGTCATCACGCCTTCCTCAGTGAGAACAGGGATGTTTAGAAAACTCACTAGTTTTGAAATACTGTCTAAAATAACAAGAATTTGACACAAAACGTGTAGATACCATTGGACCGTCCAGACCAGCTTCTCCAATGTGGCCTTTTCTCCCAGCTCTACCCTACAGACAAGGTGAAATATGGATATGTGAGTTTTTAATTTTTGACTCTGACATGTGAGTATTGTTATTTATGTCCTGAGATAGAAAAACTTACAGTTGGGCCAGCGCTGCCAGGTGGGCCAAGTGGTCCTTCGTCACCCTGGAAACAGATCAATCGAATTAAGACAACATAACAAAATATTCATAGTATTTTTCTCATTGTCTTTTCTTTACACAAATGTTGAGTATGATACAAGTATTCAATCAAAACTGTTGTTAAAGGTGCACGGTGTAACTTCTCTGGTGGAGGGTCTGTCACCTGTGTCACCATGGAGATGTTATTTCTGTATTTCTGCATAGTATGCCTTTAAACTTATCTGTCTGACATATTCAGCAAGTGTTTAAATAAAAAACAAACATGGATTCCTACTGTGAATTGGCTCACCTCTTCACAGATCTGACCAGTTGATCAGTTGCTTGTCTCCATGGGTATAGTCTAAGTTTAATATCGTACTGTGGAAAACTCCAGGCAAAGCAATAACATGGAGACAAGCATATGGCAGATCTTCCACCAGAAAAGTTACACTGTGCAGCTTTAATACCTGTATCTGTATCACACACTGAAAAATATTATAAATGACTAAATCATAAAGAACATATAATGGATATTTCAGGTTCGAGGAGCAGCAGTCCATAGACACACATGGGCTGTGTCCGAATGTCCACACTGTCCCCTACAGGGGGCGCTATTTAGGGGTCACACCATTTTTAGTGGTGTCCAAATGTCCAGCTGGTGAGAAAATACTCAAAATATCCCACAATGGACCTTGAAAAGTAGTGGGCATTTGGTGGTCACTAGAGAGGTCAATATAAACCACAACGCATTAGGAGAGTTGGAAAAGCAACAGTGGACAGACACAGATGTTTAATTGGACACAACACGACTGAATGAAGCAGATAGAAGAGCTGGTTTATCTCAGTGTTGATCCTGATTACGAATAAAACACTCAAATAAACCGTGATGGTGTAAAGTTGCTAACGTTAGCTGCTAACCTTAGCTGGAGCTGTTAACAGAGAAATAATTTCTCAGATTAAAAAAAGAAAAATACAGTTCGTTTACGTGAGTTTAACATAAACTTGTCTGATTATTATTAGTCCAGAAAAGACTTGTGCCAGTCCAATCTGATCATTATTTATGGCACAAATCAAGTTTTATCAGAGTTTAGCCTTAAGACTTTTTTCACCCAGACCCAGAGTCACATGACCAGGATGTAGTGAGCTGCATGTTCAAATCCCTTTATGAATGAGTCTCTACAGAGAGCAGAGCTGTGGAGCGAACGAGGGGTCAGGGGCTGAGGGAGACATTCGGACACAACCATCAGGATGTACAGTTGTTATTGATACTGATTCAAACCACTATCAAAAATATCACTCTTTGCTATAACATCACAACTGATAAATGACAGTGTTCACCTCACTTCCTTTTGGTCCTAGGGGCCCCTGTGGTCCTCTGGAACCTTGTAAACCCTGAAATAGTAATAATACAATAATATTAGTCTTTCTAGTAAAAAGACTTCAAACAGAACGTCTTAAAGGGTCCATATTATGCAATCTTATAATGTTGTTTAATCGTCACAAACAGACCTGGAGTTGTGTTTTGTTTCATTCACACGTGTTTAACACAAAACCTGCAGATTTAGGCTGAGTTCTTTATTGTAATATAGGATCTTTAACTACCTTTGGTCCAGGTGGTCCATTTGGGCCTGGTATTCCTATGTCCCCTGGAAAACCCTGGAAAAATAAAACAGGAAGAGAAAACAATATTTTAATATATTAAAATATTAAATATTAATGCACATATATATTAATATTATCTGAAGACAGTACAGTTCTAGTTTCTAAATTGTGTTATTAGACCATCACACTGTAAAAATCAGTATGGCTTTATATTTCTTATGTTCCTGACAGTTTATCAGAAGGTTTGTGCCATTCACACTTTGTCTGAAGCAAAGTGTTTTTTTTGGTTGTTTTTTTCTACTTTTTTCATGATTGAATGGATGAATACGTTATCTACTGCAATCACTTTAAATGCAGTGTAGTTTTGGAAAAAAAAAAAAAAAATCAGCCAGTCACTGTGAGTCACAAGCGCTGTTTTTAAATGAATAGTCTCTTTGCACAACAGCGCTGGAAATCTCACTGTGAGTGTCACTACTGCCTGTCCAGTTTTATCTCTATGAATACTTCACCAGAGATACTTCTATGTTTATAAAGAGACATGTTTATGTCAATGCTAACGCTCATGCTAATTTTGGGGCATAATACATATTAAAACAACACCACTGAATTATTCAACATATAAATATAATTGTGTAATCTGTTTTTATATTAACAGGTTATTTATTTTCTGTTTTCCAATTTTAATGAAAGTGACTGTTAGCTTTGAGCCTATTAAACCAAAGATCCAAACTGATATAACGTCATACCTCTGGTCCTGGTGGGCCTGGCGCTCCCTGAATCCCGATATCACCAAGTGGACCCTGTACAAACATAAACTCGGCTCAACAAAGTGCTTCTCTCTGAGGAGATGGTGCCATGAAAAAAACTACATTCTGAATTAAGCTTCTGTTTACCCAAATACTGCCGTACACAACCAGTCAAACGTTTGCACACATCCTCTTATTCAATGTTTTTTTCTTTATTTTTACCACTTTCTATATTTTATATGCACACGGAAGACATCAAATATACAAAACAAGATATATGGCACTATGTGGTAAAGAAAAAATAAATATTTTTTGACAAAGCAAAGGGAGGATACTTTAAGGTTTTTGAATATAAAATATAAATGTGAAAAATTATATGTAACATTTTTTCTTTACAGTGGTCCCTTGCTATATTACGGTTCACCTTTTGTGGTTTCGCTGTTTTGCAGATAATTTTTGTGCAATTTTGCATTTTTTTTTTTACAGTGTATGAACGTGCATTGTGTTCTGCGTCCTGATTGGCTAAGGGACTGTAGACCATTGTCCATCAGTCTCCTCTGTGCTGTGTCTCCTGTACAGAACAGAATGTGTTCAGACAAATTTACATAAATGTTGGATCACAGTGTGACTCTGAAGTGCTGTATGTTTGCAAGTTTTCTCCCCAACAAAACCCACAATGTCGATGAAACGTTTTACACCGACAAATGTATGAATGTTTGAACTTTGAGAGCGCTTAAACAAGAGAGAAATGTGAGAAAATGTTAATGCCTGTCTGAGAAAAGTGTATAAAGTGTGTGGTGAGGGGTTTTACAGCCTTAAAACATATATAATAATTGTAAAAAATCAAGGTGACCACTTTACGAATTTCGCCTATTGTAGGTTATTTTTAGAACGTAACCCCCGCGATAAACGAGGGACCACTGTAATGCATAATTCCATCTATCTTATTTCATATATTCGATGTATTCTGTGTGTATAAAAAATGCAGACAGACGAAAAAAAAAAAAAAAAACAGAATGAGAGGGTGCGTCCAAACTTTTTGCTGGTTGTTATGAGATTGGCTGAAATACTCACAGGTGGGCCTGGTTTTCCCCTCGGACCAGCGGGACCAGGTGCTCCAGCATTTCCCTTAAAACCACGAAACAACTCAACTCAAAACAAGTCAAAACAAGTCAAATAATATATTGTAAGCTTATAATATCGACGAGACACACCTTATCGCCTTGGTACCCCATCTCTCCTGGTTCGCCCCTTAGTCCCTCTTCTCCCTAAATTTCATAGCATCATAAAAGATATAACACAACACTAACCAGGTACACCGCATTCTTGGTGATTTTAAAATTGCTTAAGTCAACATTATCATCACTGCCTACTACATTTGTCAAATTAATATAAAGTCAGATCGTAACTATTGGCACACACAAATACACGCCAATAATACAAATATTTAGATCACCTTATCACCTTTCAATCCAGGCAAGCCGTTTTTTCCAACTGGGCCCTAAAAGAACAAGACTGTTTTGAAGCCAGGATTCCACCAACAACAATGAACCAAATCTGGACAAACTTCTGCACAAACGATTTCCTGCTTACCAGCGTTCCCACCAGTCCAGGCAATCCACGTAGCCCCTCAGGTCCTGGATCCCCCTGTGGAAAAACAAAGACCCTATGATGCAGTCAGAAATAATACGTTTTTGTTTCTTTTATATTTTGTAGTTGACGTGAGACCATAGACTGTATAAAGTGGACTAAGCGAGTGTGACGTCACCCATAGTGTTCTGAGTTCCATACTAGAAATCCTAAATGCGAGTACCATAGCAACCAAACAGCCAATCCGGAGCGTGGCTGTTGTGTCTTTGTTTCAAATTTAACTCTTTGAACAGCTAAGAGGAAACGCAGCAATAAACCAATTTACGTTTACTACACTGCCGCACCAGGACCACTCCTCCAATTTCCTGACATCCTCATTAAACTGGCACACTTCCTTCTGATCCCACCCTCCCCTCTGGGAATCCTGTGTGCTCCTCCATCCACAGGGAATCCTTACCCTGAGTCCTGGGAAGCCAGGGATGCCCGTCCCACCGACACTGCCCTGGAAAACAGGATGGTATTCATTACACAAGAAAACAAAATTACTTCTAATTACAGACTAAACTTGGCATTTTAAAAAGATTTTGGAGACAAGGAATTCCACTAAAATGCATACAAATGCACACAGTTTCACACTTTAAAGGTCCTATATTACACAAAATTGACTCTTGTGAGCTTTAATCTGTGTTATAATGTTGTTACCTCCTCAAAAACAGGCCTGGAGTTGTGTTTTGTTTCATTCACACATGTTTGAGTAACAGTTTATGATTAGTCTGTCTACATCTCCAAAACTCAAAATGCTCTGTTCCACCTTGTGAAGTCATGAAGTGGAAGTTTTCAAGTTAACAGCTCCTTTAACATTTAGTTCAGTAGAAGTGGAAATGCCAGAGCTGAAATAATTCAAATTATTCTAATAAAGGTGTATGGAGTTTAAAAACACAATGAAGCACTTCCTGTATTACCACATGATGACATCACAAGGTGGAACAGAGTGTTTTCAGTTTGAGAGAAGAACTCAGCCTGAATATGCAGGGTTTGTGTGTGAATGAAACAAAACACAACTCCAGGTCTGTTGGACCTTTAAAATCACCTCCTGGTTTCTTATTTAACTTTATTTATGTAACTTAGTCTAACCTCATTTCCATCAGGACCAGGTGGACCTCTTTCTCCCGGGTCTCCCATTACTCCCTGAAAACATAAAGAAAGTTGTACATATATTATATTGTTCAAATGTGCTTATACCAGTCAGTGTGTATCCCAGTGTCTACCTGTTGTGCATTAATCCCCGGTTTCAGATGACATCACAACATTCTATCGACCAATCATATTTAACACAGATGGGGACAGCTCAAATGTACGTGCATTATTATAGCAAGTTGTTGGGTCTAGTCTCTAACAAAAATAATCCGATTCAACATTTATGAATTTATCTTTTGCATATTTCAAAGGTAAATAGGAAAAAAAATCAATAGGAACAAATGGCTGTTGCCCCCATCTGGGAGTATGACATCATCTCATTCTACAATACTATAACGCACAACAGTTAAATCATGTTCTATTGACCTTATTTAGCTCCGCCCCCTTTATCTGTAAATGTGACTGGCACTTCCGGTTAAGTGCGAATCCCGTTCATTTCAATGGAGAATTTCGGAAAAGTTTCACCACTAAAATCTAATATAAAGTAGTGCTAATTTGTGTCATAAATTCAGTGTTTATGTGCAGCAACAAGTCAAACTGCACCGATTCTCTGGGATGCTTCAAGACGGCTTTGTAATCCATATAGAAACTATTTGCTGTCAAGATCGGCAGCTACACACAAAATAATACAACTCAAATGACGATGGCGGCGCCCACGGGAACTTCCTGAATAAGGTGAATGTTGCCATGACATCACCATAGCAACGGGTAAAAAAAATGCTCAACTGCTCTGAGTAGAATTTAAGAACTAGCTTCATTTAAAACTCAAATCTGAGACATTTACAGACAGAGAACAGGCTTTTCACATTCACAGGTGAGACATTTCCGTTTGTCACCATGGTAACAGCGCATTAAACAACGGGGAGCCGTGTGTTCTGCAGTTTTAACGCATTCCGTGGGTGTTCATTTTGGCTTTACGTCCTCAACATCACTGTGCACATTGTGTCTGTTATTGTCTCTCACCTGTCTTCCTTTAAGACCAGGTTTACCAGCAGGACCAGGAACACCCTGAACAAACAAAAAGATTTATTTACTGATGTCACAAAAATGTAATTAAAGTAAAAACAGATTACAGTACTATCCATAAAGTGTATTAACTCACTCTCTCTCCTTCTAACCCCGGCGGTCCAGAAACACCAGGAAGTCCGATAAAACCCTGAAAACAAACAAAGAAAAGAAAATTATATTGAAAGTGCGTTTGGCAGGTTCTGAAAAGTTGGTGGGATAATGCCTGTTGTAAATATAAATTATATTTTTACACCAATAAAAACATATTGAAAACTACAGGAAGTAGAGAGCGTCCCACACTGATGACATCACACTGAGGAGATTTCTGTCCAAAATTTCTGGCAAAATTTACACATTTTTTTCTGACACTTTAAAGATTATTTCAACAAAATAAAGGTGTTTTCTTATATTTCTATTTGTCAGATAATAATTTGGCCCAGTGTACAGCGTGGTTGCTAGGCAACACTTAGGAAATTCCCTAGTGTGATGTCATGATTTCCAACCAGGAAGTACAGTTTGAAACCTACAGGACTGCCAAACAGGGAAAAAGTTACAATTTTAATAAAATCCTAAATATAACGATCTTAACTCTGTCAAACTGTCACGGCTACTTTAAACACGAATAACACGTCTGTCTAAAAGTATAAAACTTACATCAGTTTCATGTCATTTATAATAACAGTTAGTTTTGCCCAATGCAGTTAAACTTTGATTTACTGACATCTAGTGGTGATATTGTAGACTGCAACATGGCTCAACCGGGAAACATGAAAAGACAGTGGGAGTCACACAGTATTTAAAGTCACCAAACACCAAAATATTACAGATATTTCACATTTACCTCAACCACATCAGCTACAGCCTTGTATCTGTTTATCTGGGCTCACTGATTTATTCCTTATATTGTCGTGTTCAGGTGACGTCACATTATACTAGAGTTACCTACACTTATAGTTTGAAATGGAGCTGGAGACAGATCAGAAACCTACGGTAGAATTTCCTGTGTAATTGTCAGATTAAAGATGTGTGGACCTGCTTTATAGTTAATATCTCTGTAATTACTAGGCCTATCCACATGAAACAAAAACTGGCCCAAAGTTCAACATCACCTCTGTCAGTAAACAAACAAAAGTGAAATAATTTTATTAGCAATAGCTTCAGAAAATGGTCCACCCCAAAGACGTGATCGCTGTCAGTTGAAAAGCCTTTAAGCCATAAGATTAATATGGTAAATTTGTGAATCTTTCATTAGTTCAGACAAAACAACAGGTGTACGAGACAAGATAAGGCATCCAACAACACAGTAATTCCAGCTAAACACTTTCTGCGAGCATCAGCACTGCAAGTCTCTATTATGCAAAAAAAAATCTCATTACACACATTTCAGAGCGCTAACTAATAAATCTGGCATTTTTAAATAGTACTTATAAACCTATATTTCAAACAATTTTTTATCTAGGTCTTTGATACAAGTTCATTTAAATACTGCATTTAAAACAACTTCAGCTGACCAAAGTGGTTTGCATAAAAGACAACAAAAAAACAAATATCACACGACACATGGAAGAAGGACATTAAAACTAAGATATCCTGTCTAGCTAGTATTACATTTTGAATTAGCATCATTTATTTTTATTTTATTTGTATTATAGCACCGTAACAAAACATTCCTAATTTTTTTATAGTTTTTATTTTGTGACAAGGACAAAGCTCTTTCTTATTCTGGCTCTACATCACATCATACTTACATTGACACCTTTAGGACCTGGGTTACCTTCAGGACCAGCTGAGCCCTGCAACAACAACAACAACAAAAACACATGATTTCTCTCAAAACTCTGCTTTTAGTGTGGTACTAAAACATGAAACACTTTATAACAACTACACATTAATTAGCCTTATAAAGCATGAAGAAATAGTTTACTGAGAATTATTCAGGCTTGGTAACTGCATATTTAATGAGTTAAGATATTAATGGTCACATGATCATGTTTTTATATAGTACTTTTCCACCTTCAAGTCACTCAAAGCGCTTTACATCAAGGAACCACTCACCCATCCACACACTCATTCATACACCAGTGTGCACAGACACTGCGGGCGACGGGGGTTAAGTGTCTTGCCCAAGGACACAATGACAAGGAGCTGGTGTCCACATTTGGAAAAGCAACCAAAGCGCCAATGCGGAGCAAAGTTATTGAAGGTAACGCCCGTACATAAGTTACGCACACAATAGCGAAATAAAAATACCAGGATGATGCAGAGCGGGTTAATACGAACATTTTTAAAGGAAGCATTCATCTGTGGGAGCTGGAAGCGCACCGCCAACCTGTGGGTCAGTGGATCTGACGTTTATGTTGAGAGCGGGATTTGAACCGCAAACCTTCAAATCAGTGGATGAACACTTTACCAACTACGCCACTAGTAACCTGATGAAGTTGTTAAGCCTGAATAATTCTTAATAAACTTTTTCCATTATGACTTAAAATGGTACAAAATAACAATAATATAATAATAATACAATAATACCAAATGTGTTTAATACAGATGTAAATATAACAATAACATTCAGTGGAGCTGGGAACAAACGTTATGATTTTTGTATTTTCACTGCACCTGCCTGCCAGGGTAACCTGCAGCCCCGGCTTCTCCAGGAGGTCCCGGCATTCCCTAAAGCGGAGACGGAGGAGGCAGAATGAATGAACAAAGCCTGAAGATTAGATGGATAAGGTGAAAGAGGAGAATCACAGAGCTCTGCCGGCAATGCCAACCCCGGAATAACACAAGCCCTGTTCATTGTGCGCAGCCTCCACCAACCCCTGTCTATTAACTGTATCCTTTTGCACTTCATGGCCTCAGACAACAGCTCCTCTCTTACAGCGAAAACAGCATTTTTACAGGGAAAACTACATACTACTAGACTCTAAATAACTGTGTATGGCTTATGAGCATGCATTAGGAATCAGAGGCTGTATTTGGAGCCATTTTATTAAAGGTAAGTTCATTTGACAGCTGTCTTAACGTGTGTGTATACTTGAATTATGTTTGTAGAATATTTAAATGCAAATAAAACCCATGAAAAAAACGTACACAGTCATTGTTACTTACTTGCTCGCCTTGAAGCCCAGCTGGCCCTTGATGACCTTTGGGGCCCTAAAAATAGAAACAGGAAACGTTTTAGGAGAGAATAGTGAAAGTAAAATATATTTAAGTTTGGACACACCATCTCATCCAGAGTTTTTTTGCTGTTTTTTTTTTTTTTTTTGTGTGTGTTTTGTTTTTAGTACTTTCTACATTTTATAAATATTTAGAAGACATCAAATATATGAAGTGAGATATATTGAATTATGTAGCAATGAAAAACTACTTAAAAAAAAAAAAAATCATAATCAAATTCTCTTGCTTTATTAAAAAAAATGTAGTGAGTTTTTTTCTTTGCTACATAATTCCATACATTGCTTCATATATTTGATGTTTTCTGTGTATTTAAAATGTAGAAAGTAGTAAAAATAAAAAATAAAATAATTTAAAAAACACTGAATGAGAGGTGTGTCCAAACTTTTGACTGCTAGTGTAGATATTTTTTGATAAAACAGTCATTTTTATACAGCGCGTTCCCACCTTCAAGCCATTCACAACTACACCAGTGTACGCAGACACTGGGGTAGCAAAACAGGTTAAGTGTCTTGCCCAAGGACACAACGATAGCATTTTAAAACAAGATCTGGGCCTGTCATGTCTTCACTTTGGAAATCACCAGCAGATGACAGCTCCAAACAGCAGGTCAGAGGCAGGTCAGTGTCTCTTCTGCAGATTCAATACTCCCATTCACTTTGTCCTGTGTTTCCCAAGTCGTGACACATGAACCTCACAGGTAATAAAAGCCTCACTTGGGGGTGACCAGCACAGGCCCCAAGCCACTCATTTCCTCTGAAAATACTTATAGGGCAACAGTTAATGCTGCAGCGGTGTAAGTATTAGGTTTAGCTACTGCAAACACTGGGGAGGCCTCCTGGGAAGCGAGGTGAAGGCCAGTGACGAGGAGACTGGAGCTGAGAGAGACAACTGAGACTCAGACAGCAGAGTGACTCCCCCCAAGGCCACGAGCTCACGTATGTGTATGAACTAAAACCTCAACAACACCTCTTCTCCCTGGCATTTAAGTCTACCTAGGCAGGACATTTTGCTGTTTTTGTGGTTTTTTTGTTCTTTGCCCATGTGTCGTTTTTGTTTGTAGTTGTTTATGTGAAGCAATTGGTGCAAGTTAAGTTGTATTTTAAATGATCTAGTTAAATAAAGCTGAGCCTAAGACACAACACCACAAGCTCAAGTATATGTATATGAACTAAAACCTCAACAACACACCTCTTCTCTCTGGCATTTAATGTGTCGTGTTTTATGTACCGTATTTTCCGGAGTATAAGTTGCACCGGAGTATAAGTCACGTCAGCCAAAAAAATACATAATAATGAAGAAAAAAACATATATTTCACATATAAATTGCATCTGAGTATAAGTCGCACCCTCAGCCAAACTATGAGAAAAAGTGTACCTTAGTCCGGAAAATACGGTATACTTGTTTGTTGTTATGTGAAGCAATTTGGCCAGCTTAAGTTGTATTTTAAATGTGCTTTATACATAAAACTGAAACTGAGCCACAATGCCACAAGCTCCAGTATGTGCATGAACTAATACCTCATAACAACCCATCAGTTCTCCCTGGCATTTAATTCTAGCCAGGCAGAATATCTTCACGTTTTTTTGGTTTTATTGTTCTATTTTTGTTTGTTGTATTTTAAATGTGCAGACTCCTCTTATCCTGTGCAGATGCCACAAACTAAAACAATGAACTGATTTAATCCCCAGCTCTGCACACATTGGTCTCATATTAAAACATCTTCATCTTAAAGGAGTTCTTGATTGGCATGTGCTGACCTGCGGTGTCATGGGATACATTTCACCGATCACTTCCACTCAAAGTCCCTTTCTTCTTCATGGGACCTTTGACACTGCCCTCAAAAGAGTCTGAGCGAAAACTAGGACCATTATTATTTCAAACCTGGCAAGAAAATACAACAGTATCTTCAAGTCAAACTATGAGCTCAAGTTGCTCAAACATGACTGGAGAAGCTGAACGACGGAAGAGTGATCTGTTTGGTACGACCCATAGACTGTATAAAAAAAGTGGACTAAGTGAGTGCGACGTCACCCACAGCGTTTGGCTCCAGTAAAATGAAGCTAATGGAGGCTAGCATTTATAGCGGGGAATTTGGAGCCATGTGAAATGAAATCAAAGTAATAATATAATACTTACAGGTAACCCAGGAAATCCATCTGGACCAGGAAGCCCCGAAGCCCCTTTGTCTCCCTGTATCAAAAACATTTAAACAATAAGTCACAGATTCAGACTGAAACTCACACATGTGCAGTGTAATTAAAGTTGAATCATGATTTTTCCCATACTGAAGAAATGCACTGGAAAACCCCAATAGAAGGTTTATGATGAAGCTTTACCTTTTCTCCTGGTGCAGCTTGGCCTGGTGACAGTCCCGGATCGCCCTTTGAACCCTTATGAGAAAAAAAAACACTGAGTAAAGCCCAACTTATACAACCAGTCAAGAGTTTGGACACTCACATATATGGAGAGAGGTACACGGAATGATGTAGTGAAGAATAAAAAAGTTAAATGGCTCAACAATTTTTTTTATTTTTTATTTTATATTCAAATCCACAGAGTGTCCTCCCTTTGCTTTGTGGAGCTCAAACCCTTGTCTTTCTCTCAATGAGCTTCATGATAAAGTCCCTCAAATGGTTTTCACTTCACAGCTGAGTCTCATCAAGGTCAAAAAGTCACATAAGTGCAAAGGGTTCAAAGGGTTCAAAGCAAAGGGTAAAGGACATTTTTACATTTTAATCTAAAACAATTCAAAAGTTTAAGTTAAAAGTTACAGGCAGGAGCTACTTAGACGTGTAGAGACTGTGCAAACTTCACTGCAGGACCAGTGTCAAATACAACGTTGAAAAAAAACAAAACATAATTAAAAGCCTTTATTACCACATGGAAAGTTAAAATGACACCAACTCATATCAGCCCTTCGGTTTTCATCAGGGCAAACTCGAGATGGCCGTCCCACATCTAAAGTCATGGGTGTAGGTCACGTGGTCACAGTGGGCTGGCACACAGTCGCCTGGTGCAAGTTCTGAGTTATTCTAAGTAAATTTTTTGTTAGATAGATTCCATACATAGTTTTGATGCTTCAGTGAGAATCTACAATAAATGTGTATGCAAACATTTGCCTGGTCATGTATCAGCAGTACTTTTGTCTGTTGCACTGGATCAGTTGGTATTATGCAGTAATACTTCACACAGTAACATGCTGAAGTGTAGTATCTTAATGTTGCGTCTTAAAGCCACAGGAGGAGGTCACTCACCTTGGGTCCAGGCAGTCCTGGAGGTCCTGGTTTCCCATGAGGACCAGTGGGACCCTGCCACAGGAGCACAGGAGTTAAACAAGTGAAGTGCAACAGTCCAATTAAATACAATAGATTTGACAACACTGGCAACATTTGTACTGATGTGTTTGAAGTGACAGTTTTATGTTTCAGTCTTGAAGTGTTGATTTCACTGAAGCATTTAAATACATAAAAAACAAATCTATGAATGAGTGGAACCGTGCAGTATTATCTCCAACACAATATCAAGTTGAACACACCAAAGCTCTTCACTTTCATCGGATTTTTTTTTCTTTTTCTATTGTTATCTTCAAAAACGTACTCTTATTTTTGACAAATAAGGCCTCCACGAGTGCGTTGTGAGACAGATGGAGGTATTAGCTGGATACATAGACTGTATAAAAAGTGGACTAAGTGAGTATGACGTCACCCACAGCGTTTGGCTCCAGTCGAATGAAGCTCATCGAGGCTAGAGCAGTTATAGCATCAAATTTGGAGCCGAGTTTGGAATTCCGACCACGAGTATCATAGCAACCAGAGAGCCAATCAAGAGCGAGGCCCTTCCCTTAGCAACGCTGTCAATAAAACCTGTTGCTAACGCTAGCGGAAGCAACCTCAGGGAAAGAAGCCCACTAATTTGTCTGTTATTAATGTTCATATCTTGATTTACAGACACAATGGTGAAACAAAAACCCCAGGATCATGTAGAGCGGGTTAATATGAACATTTTAAGACCAAAATAATGAGTCTGACAGCAGCAGGTACAGAGAGAGGGGACACGGAGTTGATGGAGCCGGAAGTGCGCCCATGATCACTTCTTATTTGGAACGTGGCAGCTAGCAGGTTAGCTACGTCCATTTATATAAACAGTCTACTGGCAGCTCTGGATTTTAAAAATTATCAGCGTCAGCCATATAAAAACAGTATGGGTCTGTTTCCAATAAGCTTTTAAAGTGTGAAAATAACAAGTCCAAAATATAATATGACTTTTCACAGACCCATCTCCTCAGTTGCCAGCTGATTTCAAAACTTCTAACGCTGCTTTTTGGGGATGGGTCCTTACACCTGTAGCGTGGAGTACATTTCACAAAGTATGGAATTTAAACAGTTATTTATAAGGGGAAGAAGTCCCGGTGGTCTGGAATGCTTACATTTCAGTTTTGTAACATAAGCTCCAGCATCCTCATTGTGAACGGGACCCACACTGCTACAACAGAAGAAGTTTTTTCCCAGGAATCTCATAATTTAAAGGTTACTGCTGCGTTATACAACAGGCCAAACCTTTATTGGGTTTATTTTACGCAACATTTTAACTCTATGCGTATGACCCGGAGTCTAACTTTTTGAAATCATTGCAAGTAAACAAGAATGTAAAACTCATTTCTGATACTTGAGACTTGAGGTTTGATACTTGAGACCATTATAATAAAACACAAACAGACAATAGTTCTGTTATAAATCAAAACCATCTCTAAAACTATTCAGGAAAGGTTGTGTAAATCTCGTTTCTGTACTAGTTTTAGTATCAGTTAGTATTGTTGCCTTGACGACCAAATCCTAGTAAGTACGGACAAAGGGGGACAATAAACAGTAAAATTGTTTATCATGATAAAAAAGGTCAACCATAATTCATGGGACTTTTTATGTAATTGTGAGAATCTGGCCGTTATATTTCCATTGTGTGCAGAAAAAGGCTACTTAACCATAATGATCATAGTTGTTTTCACTGATGACAAAGTACAATTATATAAAAGTAGTTTAAATATGAAACTTATTTATAACTCAAAATTATAATTATTCATATCCAGGACATTTTTAAACTACCAGCAGGTTTAATCGTTATCGTGACATCATCGTCAATTGCAATGATAATCGTCACACCAAATTTCAATATGGTCCCTATGGCCTAGTGCAGAGTTGTGGGCGGGGCTAAGGGTAGATGGAAACTGATTTTCTTTTAGCAATTCAAAAACAAAGAATTACAGAACTACTGAAGTTTGCATGAATCAACGTTGATGTGTTAAAAAAAAATTATAACATTTAGCTATAAGTTCAAGGAAGCAGATCTGTTTCCATTCAACTTATACTTCAACGATTACAGCTCTAGGTTTTTACATAGTAGGTTTATTTGAGTTTTATCTGTTCATTTTTCAGCACTTCTAAAGCAGGGCATTACAGAATTACTGAAGTTTGAATGAATCAACATACTTCTCTGAGAAAACCATTGGTGTGGGAAAAACCTATTATAACATAGCTATAGGTTCAAGGAAGCAGATCTGTTTCCATTCAACTTATATTTCAACGATTACAGCTTTATTTTTTTATATAGTAAGTTTATTTTAGTCTCATCTGTTGATTCATGCGCACCACCATAGCATTACATCACTGGGTCATCCAAAAACACACATATGATCAGGTTTGAAAGCGCTAGCTGTGATCACTTACCCGAGGACCTCTTTTCCCTGCAGGACCAGGTAAACCCGGGGGACCTTCAGGACCCTGGATTAGTGAGATAATAGGATATTGCAGAGAGAAGGGAGCATTGTGGAGGAAGTGTGTAGAGGGGAAGGGAAAAAACATAAAGTATGTTAATGGCAAGCAATAACATGCACAAGACTGTCCAGGCTCCCGCAATGATGAGTATGTGCCATTTTATGTAAGATCTACGAGAGGAGCCAAGTGTTTCCAATTTCACCCTCAGATGGAGCCACAGACTGAGCACATGGTCCCAGTCAAACTCTACGGCATGATTATCTTCAAAGTTAAACGGGATTAGTTTAAGATTTATATGAGAACATCAATGAACACAAACCAATACATCACCTCTCACGGTTTCTATGCAGTAAGTATAAATGAGTCAAAAAGGCACAGGATAAAACAGACGAGATGCTGTTTACTACTTGTTATCGTGAGTTCACAAACTTTTGGACGGAGAATGCAGATCCAAAAAAGCTGAAAAAACAAGCCAGCGCATGGATCAGAATTTCTAACAAGCATAAATAAATCAAATAGCTTGCAGAACTGTGTTGTATCTGTGTTTGTGGCATTAGCAGGTGATGTTTGGTGGTCTGGGAAAGCCCACTGATGGAAATGTCACTGCCATCAATCAAAATGGGGAAAACAGAAGAAGAAATTGTTGTGTGTTCCTGTAGCCTCCCACACAGACACATGGAAACTGTGAGCACATCAGCGCCTTCAGCTCGGAGCAGGGTCCGTACGACACAAAGACTCCAGAGCAAACGCACGCCTCAGCAAACATCAGGCACATTATTATGTCACTAATGAGTAAAAAGGCTGGAGCTGTTAAAAATGATCTTGTTTTATAAATATATTTCCTAATTGCATTGCATTGCATTACAGTTTCCTGGGCATATTCTTGACTGCAGTATCACTACCACATGTATAATCACACCTGCTCCTGTTTTTAATGTTTTAAATGGACCTGTGCAGTTATGTGTTATGTTTTTGTTTGTATTTTTCTGTATTTTAACAGGACGCTCATGAAAAAGAGTCTGAAGAGTCTGGTGCTCTCATTGGGCGCTCCCTGCAGAAATAAATACAAAAATAAACCAGTATGAGCACTTGGGGCTCAGTCGACCAGAAAACTGAAGTGTAACAGGAGAAAGGCTGCAAAATGATTATTTGTTTGGATCACAAAAAGCCCATGTGAGATTTTTTTCTAAATTTGACACAGATGAAGCTAAAATGATGGCACTTGAGGACATCCTGAAGGCCAAATTGTTTGTTTTCCCCGTATCTGGGTGGGTGTCCGGGTAGGTGTCCGGGTGGGTGTCTAGGTGGGTGTCCGGGTGGGTGTCCGGGTGGGTGTCTGGGTGGGTGTGTGGGTGAGTGTCCTCTGGGTGAGTGTCCTCTGGGTGTCCTCTGGGTGCCCTAAATTCCCCCCATCAACCCAAACATGCACAAAAGGTCAAATCCTCCAGCTAAAGTAGTCCTAATCAGATAAGTCCCCCTGCTCTTGACAACTCAGCGGTACTGAAGAATGGGTCAAATGCAAGTTTAACCTAGAGACACTGAAGCATGAGTCAAATGCTGGTTTTACCCACAGACACTGAAGCATAGGTCCAATGAAAATTTAACCCAGAGACAATGAAGGATGAGATAGACAAGTCGAATGTTGGTTTTACCCAGAAACAAATGCATGGGTCAAATGCAGGTTTAACCCAAAGACACTGGTAGATGGGTCAAATGCAGGTTTAACCCAAGACAGTTAAGGATGGGTCAAATGCAGGTTTAACCCAAAGACACTGGTATATGGGTCAAATGGAGGTTTAACCCAAGACAGTTAAGGATGGGTCAAATGCAGGTTTAACCCAAAGACACTGGTGAATGGGTCGAACGCAGGTATAACACAGAAACACTGAGGGATGAGTCAAATGCAGGTTTAACCCAGAGACACTAAAGGATGGGTCGAATGCAGGTTTAACCCAAAGACAGTAAAGAATGGGTGGAATGCAGGTTTAACCCAGAGACACCAAAGGATGTGTCAAATACAGGTTTAACCCAGGGATACTGAAGGATGGATCAAATGCAAGTTTCATCCAGAGACATTGAAGGATGAGTCAAATGCAGGTTTAACCCAGACACACTGATGGATGGGTCAAATGCAGAGGAAAGATTTCTCTACAGAGACAGTAAAGAGCACCTTAACTTTATCTTCATAATCAATTCACAAGTTCTGACTTATTTCTTCACTTGTTTCAGCCCTAAAATTAAGTGATGATGTAACTCTGTCCACATAAATAAAGTGTAAACTGCACAGTGTGTCTGAGTACAAGACTGTGACACTGCTGTTATTTTACAAACTGAACGACGCTCTCGAAAATGAGACGATGCAACATTATTCCTCTCAATAAACAAACGTAAAATATTGAGTGAAAAAACGAGTCTCTCAGTCCATGCAGACCCCAACACACTGGGACCCGTCTGAGTCATGGAAAAACACGCAGTACAAATGTAAGCGAGCAGTTGTCAGCTGTGCTCTGGTCCCACAGGTTACATCATAACATCAGACGGACACACTCTGGGCTTTTTCAACAGGGACTTATTATCTATTCTTGCCATTTGAAAAAGCCAGAAATGTTATTTTTGCAACCTGTATGTACTTGAAAACTGTACAGCACTCGCATATGTCATCACCTTTAGAGTTACCCCACGCCCTCTTATTCCTTTAGATCCTGAGTATATGTGCGGCAGCCAAGTTAAAGGAGCACTCCAGAACTCTCTACTGAGGTCATAGCATTCAATTACGAGAAATTATACTTGATTAAAGATAGGATATTACGCAAAATCAACTTTTTGGAGCTTTCTACCATGTTATACTCATCAAAAACATGTCTGGAGAGATTTTAAATGTCATCCATGCATGTTTGACTAATTCAGTGATCTCTCCTGAGTCCTATTCGAGGCTAAAGCCCAAAAGCCTACGTCAACAATGCTTCCGAACGGTAACTGTGATTGTGCTCTGAAGGGGGAGTGAGTGAGCACAGAGAGCAAAAGTTAAGGAGGGACTTATGAAACTAATAAAACATGTAAATATGTTGTTAGGGGAGAATATAGCATTTTCAAAACAACAAAACGTAACATGGTGATGTAAATATGTTATGTGAAAGCAGTCAATACCTCATAGAAGTAAAATACCTCCTCTTTAATACCCCAAAGAAGTAAAATACCTCCTCTTTAATACCCCAAAGAAGTAAAATACCTCCTCTTTAATACCCCAAAGAAGTAAAATACCTCCTCTTTAATACCCCATAGAAGTAAAATACCTCCTCTTTAATACCTCAAAGAAGTAAAATACCTCCTCTTTAATACCCCATAGACGTAAAATACCTCCTCTTTAATACCCCATAGAAATAAAATACCTCCTCTTTAATGAACTGTTAAATGACTTACCGGTGGACCCGGCTCCCCCTTGGCGCCATAAAAGCCATCGTCATAATCGTACAGGAAGTCCCCCTCCTCGTAGCCGTAGTCGTACCCGCCCATTTCAGTGCCGTCGTAGCTGCCGTCCGGGTAATGCTCAGAGTCCACGTGGTTCTGTCGATACAGGGTTGTGCCGTTGGCTTTGGGATGCAAGAGATGCGTCTGTGACTGTCGCGTTTTCTGAGGGTCGGTGGTAGAATTATTCCTGAGTGTATCCTTCGGTTTCAGTTTGTCCTGGTCGATTATTTCAAACGTAGCTGGTGTTGTTTGTGCACCAAAGTTTCGCTGTTTCTCTGTGGTGTTTTCGGTTCTGTTCTCTGTTGGATCAGAACTTGCTGGAGACTTGGTTCTTTTAGTGAATGTCCTTGTTGTAGTGACAGCCATGGTGCCTTGAGTTGAGTACCTTAAACTCGATGTTGCTAACGTTACACCATGGGTTCGTGAAGGATGTGTTTGTAAGGAAAGATCAGGAGGTACCAATGTTGAGCTGTGAATGTCGCCGCCTGCAGTACCAGCTCCTGATGAAGCTGGGTTGTTCGAAGCTGCTGTTACTCCATTAGTGGCAGTGTGAGGGGAGGAGTCATGACCCACTGTATCCAAACCAGAACGAGGTGAGTCTGATCGGTAGGTATCGGCCAGCCGACACTGTTTTTTAAGGTAGTTGCAGTAGTGCGCCGCTGCTTGGGCCGATGGGTACAAGTCTAGCTGGCAGATGCGCCCGTGAAATGGTACTGCTTTGGGGTTCATTCTACCCAAAGTGAAAACAGACCCCGAGCCCCCGAGTGTCTGAGTCCTGCCGAGGGTCTGCTCCTGCCGCTGTACCGTCCCACAGTCTGCGTAGAAGGACACTGACTGAGAGCGCACCCCAATGGCAAAGGAGTGGTGGCGCCCATCCTGCCAGTTATAGCTGAAGTAAATGGGGGCTTTCTCAGTGTACACCACCACTCGATGAGGCAGAAGTTGAATGCCAAAACGCAGTCTGTCCCTGTCATCTCGGATACTAAAAAGAAAGGCATTGTTCGCTCTCCAGGAGCTTAGACTAACTACAAAAGAAAACTCCTCTTTAATCTCAGGCGGAAACAAAGTGCCTGCAGCAGCCTCATAAAACGAGTCTGAGTGGAGTAAAACGCCGTAGTCTGAGACGGGTGTAGCTGGAGGGGCAGTGGTGAATCTGACTGCAGATCCTCGTCCCTCGTTGAGATAATCCGAGCTGCTCTGGCCTGTGAGCCCAAGTCGATGGAGCACATCTACACCTGAAGGACATAAAACAACTGATTAACCAACAGATAAGTCCAATTCAGTCCAGTACAGTTATCCCCAGATCCATCCAAATAACCAGATCTTACTCATACGTTTTTGCAGAGTATGCCAACATAAATGATACTGATCCCATTCCTGTGGTCTTTGTATTTGAGGTCTTTATACAAGCCTAACTTGTTGATCCGAAGAGGCAGCTGTGGCCCAGATGACTGTTGTGGATGAGTAGTACCACTGAACTGAAAGCGCCGCCATGTTGAACCAATCAGCTGAGACTCCGGCAGCTCCTCTTCAGAGAATCCTGTCATTCCTTCTTATGCCTACAGGTAGTTTTTTTTTTTTTCCTCAGGATTTATGTAAGGTCTACTGACAGTGAAGCTATGCAGAAAGGCAAAGGAGTTTAAAGGAAAGAACACACTATAGACTATGTGCTGATGTTCACAAGCTGATCACAACAACTACTGCAGGAACGCTATATAAAACCTATATAAAACTGTATATTTGATCATTAAAATATAGTAACAACATCTACTAGTTTAAAAATACAGTGTTTAACTTTCTGGAGGTGGCCTGTCGCTTGCATTCCATAGCAATAGAATGTTAAACCCTTACTTCGGAACATTATCCATGGAGATAGATATGTTTTATGCCATACGTTGAATATTACAGCCAAAGGGGGAGGTCAAGTGAGAGTAAGGTTTATGGAGTTGCAAGCCTGCTCATGGTATGGATGCATGTTGTCAGCGTAATAAACACAAACAAAATGAAAAAACTTGCTTTTTTTTGTATTTTTTGGCTGGAAAAGGTTTTTATTCTACACTCTCTCTGTTTTAATGTTAATTTTTAAGATGATTATTTATGTTTTGATTTGCTGTATTGTGATTTTCATGTCTGTCTTATTCTGTAAAGCATTTCGAATTACATTGTGTACCAATAGTGCTATACAAATACACTTTGTCTTGCCCAAAAGTTACATACTGTGACTTTAAGTGACTTGAGGCAAAAACAGCAAATAAAAGTATGAATTAACGCGGCATCTATAGCACAACTGAATAACAAACAGAACAACGGGCTACTATTTTTGAAGGTTTGACACGTGACATATTTTCCGTATTGGATCAAGCATCAAAGTTTGATTCTAACATTCTTCATACAACTGATCACGAGCCGTCACTGCCCGAGGAAACATCACCTGTATTCCAATTAGCCTGTCTGATCTGTGAAGGCAGGCCACTTCTGTGCAGAGCCGTGCTTCATTCAAACAGGGGTAAGTCTATGTGCATGGGAATCTTTGGAGGACTCTTTGGAGACATCTTTCACTACAACCACAGCTAATAATCATAGTATTGATGACATGTGTTTATCTGACCACACCTGTAAAAATCCAGAGCGCGGACGTAATGCTGGCCGTAACACTCAGGAACACCCGCACAGCTCTTATCTTGTTTTTTTTATTTTTTTTTATCATTATTATTGTGATATTGGGATAATACAAACAATAAAAGACATTAGACATTTTGATTTGAGGGAAAAGGGAGTGCATACATCAGGTTTTAACGATTTGACGAGACAATAAGAATGACATCTGTTCTTCTTATATGGGAGTGTGTGTGTGTGTGTGGGGGGGGGGGTAGATAAGTAATAAAACAGAAAAAGCAAATTAAGGAAATAAGATGGAAAGACGGTTTAGTCCTGATGTAAACTTGGATTGGTCCTCGTTTAGTCCTGGTTTAGTCTTGGTTTAGTCCTGGTTTTGTTCTGGTTTAGTCCTGGTTTAGTCCTGGTTTAGTCGCGGTTTTGTCGCGGTTTTGTCCCAGTTTTGTCCTGCTTTAGTCCTGGTTTAGGCCCACTTTAGTCCTGATGTGTGTGTGTATGGGTGATTAAGTATTAAAACAGAAAAAGAAAACTAAGGAAATAAGACAGAAAGGGCAGAACATAAAAAGAAAGAGAAAAGATAAGTCATTTAGTGAGGTTCCAATTTTATTTATTTTTTATTTTTATTTTTTTATCTTAGTGTTATCTCATTATCTCTTCCTGTCATTTAAATCGCGTTTCATCAGAGTCTATAACCCCGTTTCTAGCTGCATGTTGGTTCTCTGGTTCTTTCTGTGTCCTGGCCCTAAGTCTCTACATCCCTAAATAGAAAATAAAAGGTGAAGACATTATTTTGGCTTCTTTTGCTCACATTCTAAAGCTCGTAGGACAAGTGCTGACTTGTCAGTGGGGAGGTTAAAAAGGAGCCATGAAATAGTGCCTGTTCACAGCTGCTTTCATGTGAGACAATGCTCCAGCTAATTCTTAAAAACAACACACATATAGAGTCCGAACGTAGATATGTTTCAGCAGGTCAGATAGAAAAGATTGTGTAGTAAATCTTTATTTAGACACTAGAATGTAAATTTCAACATTAAATGACAGTACTTTGTTTTCTGTTCCCATGTGTCTTATATGTGTGTAATCCCTCAGTGTTCAGTAGGTTCATAGTGGTCCATAGTCTATGTGTCTTATACTTGTTCATTTCTGTCTTGTGAATGGGACTTTTTAATATCAATACCTGCTCAAATCAGGATCTAGTTTTAGTATCAATTAGTATCAGATTTTCGATACTTTTGACAGCCATATTGTGTTGTGCTGTTACTTACATTGTGCAACGTGTTCTTGTTGTCCAGAGAGTACTGCTGAGCATACTGACAGGAGCAGGAGAAGGTTCCACCTGCAGAGAAACACAGACATGAGGAAGAACAAGGGTTACATATATGAAGAATGAATGAGAAGAAATCGCGTAGTTGTGGAATACTTCATAGAGTAAGACAAATACACTGAAATTCATATACTGTGCTGTGCTATACTGAAGAGGAAAATAAAAATCCTACAAATATAATAAAAATATAATAAACAAAGTCTCTACAACAACAATGTTTCTGCTTTTACAACTCTTAAATTTGACCCGTGAATTAGAAATCCACAGATGATCAGTGATCTAACATTCAAAAGGCTCACTGCCATCCAGGCCACATCACATTCAGGTCACATTATCACATTCAGGTCACATTATCACATTCAGGTCACATTATCACATTCAGGTCACATTATCACATTCAGGTCACATTATCACATTCAGGTCACATTATCACATTCAGGTCACATTATGTCATGTCCTGATAGACATTTTGAAAATACAGAAAAGGCTTGTGTCTTTGGGTCTTTGGGTTAGGCTTTTTACTCCAAATGATGATGATGAAATGTGACTTTATGAACAGCTGTCACTGATGTGTTAAAGAGGAGCTGAGCAGACCAGAGTCTGTGTGTTTATTCACTACAGTGATTACAGATATTAACCATTAAACCACTTTATATTTAGACTTTTATAGTAGAATATAGTTCATGCTAAGAGCTTAAACACGCATTAGCTTGCTCACACAAACACACACACAGACAGCGAGTGTGTGTGTTAGCTTGCTCACACGCTCATGTTTCCACTGAGCTTCACAGTTTTTTAATCATAATCTTTTGCAGCATAAACATAACAAATATTTTCCGATAAATAGGCGATTGTGTAAATTCAGAACTGTGAGACATGTCCTTTCTTGTCCTTTGACCCTAACTGACCCCACCTCTAGGTGGCACTGCCTACCCGACAGCTGCAGCAGGCAGGGCATCATGCACAGTGCCACGACAAAATATGTGTTTTTAATCAAACAATAGGAACAATAAATAAGTCAGCTGAGACTCTGGTGTTTATGTTCAGCATCTGTGAAAGTTTTCCACGTCAAGAAACAGAAAACAACTTTAATTTCTTCTTTTTTTAATCATAAAATGACTTGTGTTTATAGTGGAAGAATGTGCTCACATACAGTTCATTTAATGTCCACTGGCCTGTGACATCACACGCATGAAGTAAACCTGTAAAGTAAACATCAGTCTGTATGTGTTTATATGTAAATAAAAGAACTTATGCCAAAGTTTTGACCAAGAAAAAATAAGTATTATGTGCCATTTTACAATGAACTGTACATAAAATAATAAATCCTGTCTTAATAATCTACATATAACAAAACACATGAGATGCTCTTCAGTAATAATCATGAAACATGAGCTGAAACTGTAGAAACACAACATAGTAAACCACTGACACTGTGTGAGACTATGTGAGAATAAAGGCAGAGGATCTGTAACAACAGCCTCACCTCTGTGGTCTTACCGCGCTCACATAGGACCACCGAGCCCTGTGGTCCTACCACACTCAAATAAGGCCAAAAGGCCTGTGGTCCTACCGCACTCAAATAAGACCACCGAGACCTGTGGTCCTACCGCGCTTCCATAAGACCACCGAGCCCTGTGGTCTTACCGTGCTCAGATAGGACCACTGAGCCCTGTGGTCTTACCGTGCTCACATAGGACCACCGAGCCCTGTGGTCCTACTGACTCACATAAGACCACCGAGCCCTGTGGTCCTACTGACTCACATAAGACCACCGAGCCCTGTGGTCTTACCACGCTCACATAGACCACCGAGCCCTCTGTTTTCACCTATGGTCCTACTGCACTCGCATAAGACCAAAGAGCCCTGTGATAAATCGCCTAAAATAATAAATCCTGTTTTAATAATCTACATATAACAAAACACATGAGATGCTCTTCAGTAATAATCATGAAAAATGAGCTGAAACTGTAGAAACACAATGTGGCAAACCACTGACACTGTGTGAGAATAAAGGCAGAGGATCTGTAACAACAGCCTCACCTCTGTGGTCTTACTGCGCTCACATAGGACCACCGAGCCCTGTGGTCCTACCGCGCTCACATAGGACCACCGAGCCCTGTGGTCCTACTGCGCTCAAATAAGACCACCGAGCCCTGTGGTCCTACCGCGCTCAAATAAGACCACCGAGCCCTGTGGTCCTACCGCGCTCAAATAAGACCACCGAGCCCTGTGGTCCTACCGTGCTTACATAAGACCACCGAGCCCTGTGGTCTTACCGCACTCACATAGGACCATCGAGCCCTCTGGTCTTACCGAGCTCACATAAGACCACCGAGCCCTGTGGTCCTACTGCACTCACATAAGACCACCGAGCCCTGTGGTCCTACCGTGCTTACATAAGACCACCGAGCCCTGTGGTCCTACCAAACTCACATAGACCACCGAGCCCTCTATTTTCACCTATGGTCCTACTGCACTCGCATAAGACCAAAGAGCCCTGTGATGAATCGCCTAAAATAATAAATCCTGTCTTAATAATCTACATATAAAAAAACACATGAGATGCTCTTCAGTAATAATCATGAAACATGAGCTGAAACTGTAGAAACACAATGTGGCAAACCACTGACACTGTGTGAGACTATGTGAGAATAAAGGCAGAGGATCTGTAACAACAGCCTCACCTCTGTGGTCTTACTGCGCTCACATAGGACCACCGAGCCCTGTGGTCTTACCGCGCTCACATAGGACCACCGAGCCCTGTGGTCCTACTGCACTCACATAAGACCACCGAGCCCTGTCGTCCTACCGAACTCACATAAGACCGCCGAGCCCTCTGTTATCATTTGCGGTCCTATTGTGCTCACATAAGACCACCGAGCCCTGTGGCTCTACCACGCTCACATAAGACAACTGAGCCCGGTGGTCCTACCGTGCTCACATAAGACCACCGAGCCCTGTGGTCCTACCACGCTCACATAAGACGACTGAGCCCGGTGGTCCTACTGCGCTCACATAAGACCGCCTGGGCCGCTCTATCGTTCATACCCTGCAGTCTCCAGATGTTATGTGTTATTTTGTCAGGACAAACTGTGGCAAAGGTGCTGCTTTTCAAAGAGCTGAAGATCAGTGTCCCTGTCTCAGATATGATTAAAGACACAGACTGACCTGGGTTTTGTTTTCACCCACACTGGGGGAACTATGCCACACACAGCTATGGCAGAAAAATGAGCTTTATATGAGAATACATTTCAAAAGCAATTTCAATACTAAAGAAAAGGCTTGACACTTCACGACTGAAAGGTTTTTATTCAGCACTCTTCTCTTTTAATGCTCATTTTATGATCATATTGTGTTGTATTGTGATTTTAATGTCCTTCTTATTCTGTAAAGCACTTTGAATTACTTTGTTTACGATTTGTGTTGTACAAATAAACTTGCCCTTGCCTTAATGTTGACACCACAATTATTTAAAAAGTTGTTTAGACAATAGAACGTTTTTTTGGGGTTTTTTTTTTTTACACAAAATAATAGATTTAAGGGGCTTTAGATGTTAAGTCCGTTATATGGCGTCGTCTTAGTTGACCCAATCTGTCGTTATTTGATTAAGTTTATAAAGATTTAAATGAACAACAGGAGGAGAAGAAGATGGAGAGACACTGGTTTAATCCACTGTTTCCTAGTATGTCTCACGCACACAGTAGTTTTTGCTTCTAATAACTGTGAGAGCATCTGCCATATTGTTTTTATATTAGATTTATTATCGATTAGATTTGGGTTATTGGTTATTTTGACGACAGTACTTGCTCACTCCCTGTTTTCTCAAAGACACTGTAGTAAGTGAAGCCATTGCGTTAGCTGGTTCTGCTTAAATGTTGGCGGACGTTAAAAAGTACTGGAACAAATGGGGAAAAACACTTGTGCCTTTAGATGCGAGCAGGGGCCATCTGATGCTGGTTCAATTTTGTGCTGCTGTGTCAGACATGTTGTCTTTGTGGCTATTTCAGGATTCTCTAAGTCTCTGTGTCGCCAAACAGCTCCAGATCAGAGCGTTGGCGCTTTGGCCTATGGTGCAAAGGTCTGGACATCCCCTGACCACCCACTGATTGACCTGTCACTATAATTACTGCTGTATATCGACTTCAGTGTATGAAACCTGGGGTCAATATTTCTTGTATGTGCTTTTTTATTCTTCTACTGGGACATTTTTGGTTATTTTTGGCTTTATGATCGGATTTAAGCCATTAAAGTTTGAATAAATAACTTTTATGACTCATTACAGATCCAACTAACGACTAAAGTGTTTCATTCTGCTGTTTATTTATTGCAGCTCATGATTTTTAACAATATTACAAATTTAGAATAGTTTCTGTGGTTTAAATCTGCTCTTGGGTTTTGTGTCAGTGGCGTAAATGAGTTTCAATATTATTGTTTATCAAGTATATTTACTTCAGCGATATATCCATCTTTAAAATATGTTATCGAGACAATGTTTATATTTTCTGCCATATTGTTAAATGAGTATTCACAGCGCTAGTTTCATAGGCTTTATATAACTCAAATTTTGACAGAGGTGGGTAGTACTTAGTTAGATTTACTCTTTTTTTTTCATAAAATTTACCTTATTGTACTTGGGTAATAGATTTGACAATGTAACAGGAATCTTACTCGAGTAAAAGTTTAGTTACGCTTCACTTCTTGGTTACTCTTCCCACTGTAAGTAAGTGACAAAACACTAGGGTTGGGACAATAAACAATAACATTGTTTATTGTGATAAAATGGGGTTAACAATAATTGTTCGTGGGGCATTTTATATAATAGTAATAATAAAGATAATCTGCATTATATCACCAAAATGTGCAAGAAAAAAAATGCATCCACGGGGTGTCAACGGGGGGACAAAGAGGTCTGTTGTCCTGGGGTTTATGGGCCCAGAATTGGACTCTCTTCCTATTAATTTGCATTAGAAGGGGGCTTTTTGGCCCAGGCCCCCAAATATCAGTTGACAGCCCTGCTCATCCAGAATATTCTCCATAGATCGTAGTTGTTTTCACTGATAACAAAGTACAAGACTATAACAGTTCTATAAACATGGAACTTATTCATAAGATTAAAATTAGTCATATCCTTAACATTATCATGATACAATCGTTAATCGCAATTATTTTGGCCATAATAATCGTGACACTAAATTTTCAGTATCGTCCCATGTCTATAAAATACACGTCTTTCTTGCTCCACTCTTTCAGATATGATTATGTTTTTCTCATTTCTGTGGTCTACCTTTTGACTATTTTAAATGTTTAATGTTTTGCCCCTTAAACTTTATTATAAACCAGACATTAGGTCCAGACAATTTTTCTTGTGTAGTACTTTTCCCAAAATACTTTTTACTCTTACTTCAGTAATTTCTTGGACCACTACTTTGCACTTCTACCTGAGTAATATTATGTTTTAGTTATTTTTTGGTTACTCTTCCCACCGTGGGTAAGAAGTGACAAAAGACATTTACGTTTCTTGCACTTCTCTTTCACTTCTACTTGAGCAATATTATATTCTGAAGTAGCAGTACTCTTACTTGAATAAAAGTTTTAGTTACTCTTTACTTTTTGGTTACTCTTCCCATCTGTATCTGTACTTTACTCTTCCCACTGTGGGCAAGAAGTGACAAAAGACATTTATGTTTCTTGCACCGCTTTTTCACTTCTACTAGAGTAATATTATATTCTGAGGTAATCTTACTCTTTTACTCGAGTACACTTTTCACTAGTCTGCCCTCTTCTGCTTTTTGACAGCACTTTGACATGATTCTCCGTCTCAGTTAATGGAAACTGAAGAGTGAAGGCAGGACAAAGCTCTCCAAACAGGGCTGTGTTGACTAAGGGAAATACCAGTATGTTTGGAGTGGGTGTCATGTCAGTACTATAAATAAATACAACTTAAAGCTATCTCCTGCCATGAATCACTCCAGCCTCGTTACAATGAGCCTGGACCCTTAACAATGCTGCATTCAGCCGTGAGGGAGGGTCTGAGGCCGAGGAGGGAAAAAAGTGGCAAATTCACTTAAATTCTCTTTATGAAGGAAAAGAGGAAGTCCAGCCTGTCAATCTGCCTGTGTGTAACTCCAGATTCACTCACTACTGTTGAATCAGCCACTGTTTATCCTACAAGCTCCATCGATATGAAAGTGACCTCACAAAAATGACTGTGTGTAAGCCCAGCTCTGAGTTTACACATTTAAGCAGGAAGGAAACAAAGTACAAGTCGTAAAGTAATGTACTTAAAGGCAAATTTTGAGGCATCTGTACTTTACTTCAGTACATTGTACAGTGGATACTTTTTACTTTTACTTCACTGCATTTGAGAGCAGTATCTGTACTTTCTACTCCTCTACATTTTTGAACAGGACTGAAAAGTAAAAAGTACTTTTGATATGATTTGAGGGGTTATTTTTACCCTGTTTGTGGAAACTATCTGACTGAAGTTTAAGAGTTCAAGCTGCTGCTTTGAGCAAAAATAAATAAATACACAACATTTATAAGAAAAAGTAAGAAATGGTTTAAAATTGTTTCTGTGACCAAAACATTTACACTTTAACAAATTAGCAACACTAGCAATACTTTTTACCCTTAAAGTACATTTTTAAATAGGTACTTAAATACTTTTATTTCTGTAGATTTTTTTATGCAATACTTCTACTTTTACTCGAGTAACTTTTCACCCCTCTATCTGTACTTTTACCTAAGTAACAAAACTGAGTACTTCATCCGCCACCGAATTTAAATTAGCAAGCAGTAAAGTTCCACTAAGTAACTTTTCTAGTGAGGGGTCTGCCACTTTCTCGTCTCCAAGGAGATGTTATTTCTTCGCCGAGAAAGTTCCCCAGTATGGCATTAAACAGGAGGCACTACCATGCCAAGTTACAGGTCTGATCTTTGTAGAGGCGAGACCCAAACACAGGAAGAACACATGCTTTTCAAGGCTTTTCAATGGAATAAAAGCTAGATAGATTAGTTTAATGTCCTACTATGGAACATTTCATGCAACACAATAATTCTTCCTTGCAGAAAAGAAGGTGACAATCCCCCACCAGTAAAGTTACATAGTTCGCCTTTAAGTCAACTTGGCAAACAGCTGTTGCTATGCTAATGCTATCATGAGTATGTAAAGTGTTTATGTGAATGAACAGTAATATGAACATACAGACGGAGCGAATTTATCCTAAATATGTCATTACTTTTCATGTTAAAAACGAGGTATTCAGCAAAATCCACTTTTTGGAGCTTGTTCCCTCATCAAAACTATACCTCAAGTGGTTTTAGATCCATCCATCCATGCATGTTTGAGTAATTTAGTGATCTCTCCCAGGCCCTATCCAAACCCTCTTTATGATTCACTGTATTTGTCCAAGGCTCCGCCCACAGGCCTACATCACCCATGCTCCCACACAACAATTCTCCATCAATATACAAAAACATGACACAAAACTGTACACTACAACTTCACAAACCTGATGCAATGTGCAGTAGTTTCATTAACGCTGATTGAAATGTGAGAGCGATGTGAAGGGGTTGGGGCTTTTGAAAGTAACCCTAAAATAAACCTTATAAAACATGTTCATATGTTGTTTTGGGCAAATTTAGCATTTTCAAAACAATGAAAGGAAACATGGTGATTTAAATATGTTATGTGTTACAGTTATTACCCCATAAAAGTAAAATACTCCCTCCTCAATACACATAGAAGTCAAATATCCCCTCTTTAATACCCCATAGGAGTAAAATACCGCCTCTTTAATACCCCATAGAGGTAGAATACCTGCTTTAATACCCCATAGAAGTAAAATAGCCCCCTTTTAATACCCTACAGAAGTAAAATACGCCCTCTTTAAATTCTAAGCTATCCTAAATATGCCATTATTTTTCTTGTTAATTATTGTAGTCAGTTTTTTACAGTGAGTGTATGAATAATTGCCCCTCTATAAGTCTCTCTAGCAACTATATGCCTCCATTAAGCACAGGCCAAACGCAGTGGAATTCAAAACGCCGGCTCCGTCCATCCAGCCGTTTTACCTAAAGACCAATAAAGGTAAAAAAAAAAATAAACAAAAAAAAACATCCCTTATGGAAGCTACAACAGGAGGTAGAGCCCAAACGCAGTGCTGCTCTGTTCCTGCTTGCTTAGCTTCTCCATCTCTATCAAAACATTCTTGGACATGAACAAGTCATCAATTCACAGCCAATTTTTGTTCCCCCTGGTCATGTTTCAGCTTCGGCACCTGTATCCGGATCATAACGATATCAGGATGGAAGCCGTAAAGAAGCTTGTGTTATTTTCATCCAAGTCACTATCAGCCAAAAATCACCAAGGTGAGTTTGGGATTTCAAAGGATCTCCATAAGAATCCTTGAATAAAACATTTGGGTTCTTACAGCAGCTTTAAATGCGTTATTTTCTTTGACAAAGGCCCAAGTGTGGGGCATGTTTGAGCTCTCACTCAAATTGGTGCCTAGAGTCAAGAGGTCAGCGCAGAACAGAGTAAAGATTGACTCAGCTCACAAAGCAGCAGCAGACAAAGGGATGTGAGTAAACTTCCAAGCTCTTTATTAGTTTGGCCTTTTTCCTGCGTTGGATCTGCAGACGTGAGCAGCAGTGACAGACACAGTCCTAACGTCTGAGCTGAGGGGGCATTAGTTTTAAAGGGTAATTACAGGTGAGGGGCTTGCAGAAGAAGAGGAGGCATTTTTCAAGCGATTTGAAGATTGTGGTTTAAAACTGATAAATGAGATTATCTAAGGACATTATCTGAAACCTTGAGGTTTTCAAAAGTACTGTGTTTGCACTGTGTTTGTTTTGCACAGTGTCAGTGGATCATGACAGGTATATTATAGTACTGAGCTTTACCTTTCCAACAGAGAGGTTTTCTTCTTTTGTAACAGTTGTTAAGTGGACAACTGATCACACAACATCACACATACAATATAAACAATATGACACAGAAAAACATCCGCATCCTACAGTGAATCCATTTCCATTTATGTTTGGGAGTCTCCTCTAAGCCGCCTCTGTTTGTCCGAGCTTTGGGCTTGACACAATCAGCTACTTACTTGTGGTTATATTGTCTTTTAGTGTCTGTGCTCATGTTCCTTGCAGTGACAGTGAAACCCCAGAGTTGTCCCATGCACACAGTATGTGTTTGAGCCTATGAGGAGCAGCACTGGCCCAACACTGGGTGATTGTCTGGGGCTCAGGGGCCAGTTAACCACTGATGCATACACATATACACACAGACTCCGAGAATCCAAGGAGGGCTGTTCTCAAGCTCTTACGGCTCATGCGGCTCATTTTCACTTCCACACTCAAAAAAATGTGAACGTCTCAGGATTTCAGGTCTGCTTTGTTTTCCACCGAACAAACACTATCAGCAGAGAACAACCAAGTGCATTGTGGGAGCGTGAAGTTTAGATCATGTGTGTATATAATAGACTACAGCAGCTTGGACACAGCTCTGAAGGCACAACACAAATGTCCTGTGTGGAGAAGTAGCTCAGCTGTATTTAACAGGCCTGAAGCCGGCACACTGAGCTCCAGCAATGCACACTTCCATGAGGAATGTTTGGCTTTAAGTGCTAAAGAGGTTCTGCTTCATTAAGACCAAGCAATTAGAGAGCTTATATGACATCCTCAAATCTCTCTCCAGCCGACTAACGAGCTGCTCTGATATGAAGCCAGCAAACATGACATTATTACAAACATGCTGATTCGGCACTGCTTCCAAGTTATGACCCATTTCTGCTCCATTCCAGCCTTATCACAGTTATGAGTTTGATAAATAAAGCAGACTGGTGGACACATGGTACACACATTACTCAACAGGATTCCAGAGACGTTCAAAGCCAAATGTGAACTGTTTTTCATTGTCAGCTGCATTTATCAAGAGCAGAACAAAACAGCCCATCAGCCCAAAGTGTCTGTGGTTTACAAATCCAGAAACATGCAGCCAGATCCCATGGAATGCACAATTACCATGGGATGTGTAGTTCATGCAGTTCAGATGAATGGCTATTACAGGATCTCTTACAAACACCGACAAAGCCACACAATAAGAGCCCGATCTGACCGGATAAGCGCAAAATCTTTCCATCTAAAAGAAGTACTTAAACACTGCAAGATGTAATGGAGAACACGGGGTGAATTAGAGTCAAGTGGCGCCGCTTTAAGGGAAAACTCCCCAACAGAAACACTATGCTTTGCCATGTTGAATGACCATCAGCCATGAGAACTATTTAAGTAGGAAACGAGCATAGATACTTCCACATCTGCATGCCATTTCAACAATTGCTCACTTACGTCGCTGCCGCGGAAACGTGTCCACTCCTTGTCCGTTGAGCTCCTAAATGCATTTGTATGCATTTGTCCAGGCAGCAGAGATCTGGGTGAAAACAGAATCACACGTATAGAGGCACCTGAACATGGGACAGGGCTTTGGAACGGGCCAAAGGACGCGCAAAGTGGCCGTTGTCAAAAATCCCTCATCGCATTGTAAAGTCCGAGGTGGGGATGGCTCTCCAAGCTCTCAGGTCCCGTGCGCTCTGATGCTCGCTCTTATAATGCTGTTTCTGAGACTGTTGCAGCCCTGAGTCTCTGCAGAAGACTCAGCGCGACGGCTCTCCAACGCCAATAGCTCCAGAGCGCACGTCTCTACCTCCAGGCGGTGGTTCCTGCTATGCGCCTTGACTTGCACTGATGCGAGGGGATCCGCATTCACCCCAACACAACTCCTACAGCTGCTGGTGTTGGATTTCACCGGTTTCTGACTCGTGACATCACAGATACGGCCTTGGCTTGTCATCGATGCCCCACTACTGTGTCTGCACTACTGTACGAGCCGTGCGCACTGCTGTATTTACTGTAAACTCAGCCGGAGCAGGGGTCACGGGCTAAATTTAAAAGCAGCCTATAAAAGCACAAAAGACCTTATTGAGGCCAGGCCAGTGCTCAAATATAAGTTTGCAGTTTATAAAGAGCCATGTGAGGCGCCTCAAAGCTCGATTAATCTCGTTACATAACCTGCAGACATAAATTCACCCAATCCAACTGCAACTGATTACAGACTACAGCAGAGTCTTAGAGAAAATCCTGCTATAGGGCTAATCTAAAGACAAAAGAGGAAGTTATGATCATGACCATAGCTCAACACCAGGTGGCACTATACATAGATGAGGTTACAGAGGGCATTTATCTTCTGTGGTTTATTAACTGCTAACACATGACATATTTAGATCATCATATTAGCCTGTTTTGTTTTGAAAATGCAAAATTCAATGCCAAAAACAACCTTTGGACATGTTTCACTTTCATTTTGGATGCTCCAGGTAAAAAGTTGCTCCCCCTTCACAGTGCTGTCACATGACAATCACATTAATGAAACTACTGCACATCACACCATGTTTGTGAAGTTGTAGTGTACAGTTTTGTATCATGCTTTTGTATATTTATGGAGAATTGTCGTGTTGGAGCATGGGTGACGTACTGTAGGCCTGTGGGGGGGAGCCTTGGACAAATCTTACAGCTAACCGTAAAGAGGGTTTGAATAGGGCCCGGGAGAGATCGCTGAATTACTCAAAGATGAATGGATGGAATCTAAAACCTCTTCAGGCATGTTTCTGATGAGGGAACAACATTATAACGAGGTAGAAAGCTCCAAAGAGACGATTTGTTGATTTTGCAGAATAGCCCCTCTTTAAAACAAAACTACTGAACAGTCTTTGTTAGCTGTTTACTCTGGTTCCTTGTTCTTTCACATGTGGAAAAACCTCACCATCTCAACAACAATAGAACAATTGAGACTTTATTCTTGTATTTGGCCAAGGATAACTTCCAACTTCTCTGGCTCACAACTCCATCTAGTGGCACAATATTGTGGATGTGTGCGAAGGACTCACTCATTCAGTATAATCAAAATTTGGCCACATTACCACAAATTAAACAGAGACTTATTTCTTTTCCAGCCACCTCACAAAAGAAACCAGATCTTTCAAAAAACACTTCTCTGTTTGTCCAATCCGCTCGCCCACACTGCCCCTGGAGTACCCCACTATATCCCCCTCCATAGTGCGGCCGGGGCTGAGTCAGAACCCACATATGGTTTAGTGTTTAGGGAGCAGGGGGATGCTACTGAAGAGAGAACAGTTCCTACCTCCGGTCCCACTGAGATAGCCAGCCTGCATATATTAACCTGGGATGTGTAAAAACGACATTACACTAGGCAGTTACAATGTCCATACAGGGGATATCCACAGGTCAGAGTCGCTCGGAAACTCCCAGCTAAGCGTGCCAGTCACTTTAAACACTGCGGTTAATCAAAAACATGATTCAGCCGTTCTTAAGAGTACTACAAAGATCTGTGTTGGTTTGCTGCTCGAGGTCAAATTCTTGCGTTTGTTCATCAAATGCACTTGTCCCTGTAGAATCATGTGATCCACTCTGAGTTTGCCATCAACTGCGTCTTTGGGGTCGTAATGCATGAACCAGATGTTCTTTACCTTCTTCCAGGAAACTGTTGAGATGCTGGGTTTGAGACAGCATCATAAATCAACATAATAAACAAATCTTTTACTACTCATTTTGTGTCAAAAGATGCATCAAAAGTCTGGCATTGGTGCAAATGGATTAAATGGGTTACATTCCATTTCATTCATAAATCTTCAGTAATGACACTTTTTCAGATCTATTCATGACACCATGCCGGGGATGTTTTTAACACGTCAAATCTGTTCAGTATTAAAATGATAATTCCCTCTTTTACTGTATATATTTCTGGAGGAATGTTCACATCTTGCTTGTCTCAATGGAGATATTACTGCTTTGCCTAGAATGATTCAAAATACGGCATTAAACTTCTGTTCTTTTTCCATGGGGACAAGCAGGTGACGCCGCCAGGCCAAGTAACAGGTCAGATCTGTGGAGGGATGGCCTTGTTCACAATAGCACTGTCCATCAAGATATGGACATTTATAAATCAGGTGTCTTCTTTTTCTGAGGTCACTGCTAGCATTAGCAATAGGTTTGATTGACCGTGTTGTTAAGCACCTGCTCCCTGCCAAACCAGCAGTGTCGGCGGAAAGGGCCGTTACCTTCGCCAGCTTTGCTCTTGATTGGCTCTTTGGTTGCTATGATACTCTCAGTCGGAATCCTAAATATGGAACCAGGCTCCAAATTCGCCTTATAACTGCTCCAGCCACGATGAGCTTCATTTGACTGGAGCCGAACGCTGTGGGTGACGTCATGCTCACTTAGCCCACTCTTTTATACAGTGTATGGTTTAATGTTGTATTATGGAATATTCTGGGCAAAATAATAGCAGGTGGCGTATCCTTCTTCTATCTTGCAATATTTCCTAAAAGGATACTATATAATATTATGGTACAGTGGTCCCTTGTTTATCGCGGGGGTTACACTCTAAAAATTCGAAAGTAGTCAGCTTTATTTTTACAATTATTTTATATGCTTTAAAGCTGTAAAACCCCTCACCACACACTTTATACTCTTTGCTCAGACAGGCATTGACATTTTCTCACATTTCTCTCTTGTTTAAACTCTCTCAAAGTTCAAACCTTCGTAGGCGCCTTTGTTGGTGCAGAACGTTTGATCGACATTGTGGGTTTTGTCGGGAAGAAAACTTGCAAACATACAGCACTTCAGAGTCACACTGCGATCCAACATGTATGTAAATTTGACTGAACACATTCTGTACTGTACAGGAGACACGGCACAGAGGAGACTGATGGACAATGGTCTACAGTCCTTTAGCCAATCAGGACACAGAACACAATGCACTTTCATATAAAAAAACATGTAAAACTGCTCTAAAAAAATCCACAAAACAGTGAGGCCGCAAAAGGTGAACTGCGATATAGTGATGGACAACCGTAAACGGTCACATTTTTATATAGCGCTTTTCTACCTCACTCAAAGCACTTTACATCAAGGAACCACTCACCCAATCACACACACATTCATACACCAGTGTACACAGACACTGAGGGCTGGGTTAAATGTCTTGCCCAAGGACACAACAGCAGTATTCATCTTCAGGAGCAGGGGTCACACCTCCAACCTGTGGGTCAGTGGATATGACCACTCAACCAATGATGTTTACGTTGAGAGAGGGATTCAAACTGCCAACCTTCGGATCAGTGGACAAACACTTAAACACTCTACCAACTGAGCTCCTTTAATGCTCACACCTGCACCTGTTTGTAATGTAATGTAATGTATTTTGAACAAGGCACCCATGAAAAAGAGAGTGCGGGTGATCTCATTGGGTTCCCCTGTTTAAAAAAAAGAAAAAAAAGAAAAACGTTTACAGTATGTCTGTAGAAGGCTGAACGCAAGATCTCAGACCCGTGTTTACCGCTTGTAACCGCCCACTGCCTTTATTTTTGATTTACTGAAGCGCAGATATTAGCAAAGCCTAACTTTACTTTTTACTACACTTTCTTTCATCATAGTCAGGCTGATACGGGGAATCGACACCCAGATGTTCACTAATGGCTCCATCGTGCAGTCAGGACCGGCCGTAGAAGAACACAGCTCGCTAATCAGCCACAGATCAGCTCACACATGAAAAAAAAAGCCCTCTGCTACATGTGGCGTTCCCCTTCGTCTACGAGATTATCAATAAACCCCAAAAGTAAGTGACGTCAACGCTTTCCTCCTGACAACGACATTGGCGAGGTTGACGAAAAGTTGAACGCTCCAACGGCAATGGTATTACTAAGTCTTTCCATATGATATAAGCTTACATAACGCGCCGAGCAGCTTGCTTTTATGCTATCCCGTTTCATGGAGTAAACTTTTAAAGGTAGAGCGTTTTAAAATACCTTTTTGTTCCCAGTTTGAGATGCATTGTAAACTTGACTTTATATTCGCTGGCACTGCACGCAATAGTTATACTGGCCGCGCTCCCGTTAGATAGCTATCTCAATTGAGTCCGCACTACTGTTTCGTAAGTGATTTTAAAGCTGAGGAGGTAGTGTCTCATTTAAAAGGTCGTGCTTGGTGGAAACTATATAGCCAGGTTAAACATTTCATTATACAGTAACAGCTTGTAAATGAAGAGTGGAAAGTTTTAGCTTTGGCTCAGAGACAAGCCAAAGTCAACGAGTCTGAATAATGAAGAGAAGAAGCAATGTGGAGTCACTCAGATGTCAACTAAAATAATATGACACTTTTACCTGAGTTTTCAATGTTAGTTTTGTGTATTTACATTAGAAGTCAAAAGTTTGAACCATAGACTGTATATATAAATGGACAGAGCTAACGTTCTAGCCGCCGCATCCCAGATAGGAAGTGAGCATGAACGCGCTTCCGGCTCCATCGACTCTGGCTCCAAATCACTTTCTATTGAAAAACCCTTCTCTCATTTCAAACTTCAAATGTTTGACTGGTAGTTCACTTTTACTTGAGAGAAAAGATACGACTAATGGCAACGTATTTTAATAATTAAGTAGTAACAGCAGTGCATAGTTATTGTAATAGAGATACATCCAGGCCCATCCACAGAAATTTAGGGGCCCGGGGCAAGAAGCCTGACACGGGTCGCTCTTTAATATAAGTTCACAGGAAGAAGGTTCAATTCTGAGCCTCTAAGACCCTGGGGCAACAGACCCTTTTGTCCCCCCATCAACTAACCTGGATACATCAGTTATACTGAGATAATAACCTAGAACTCATGTTTCTTATAATATTTATATATTTTATTTTACATGTTTTTATCACTGCCCACTCAGTGAACCCTGGTGCCAGTCCAAAGCCAGTGTAAATAAACCACAAAGAACTGTGTAAGAAGTTCTACAAATACAGTCCCATTCTGGTGAAGGTGCATTCATGTACTATGCCTCTCTCCTAAGGAACGTTTTGCTATCTGCTATAAAAACACTCACACTAATGTTAGACTTAAAGCTGTTTTATTTTAACTTTTGGCTGATTTAAATCTTTCGGTTGTTATGTATGTTTTTGTATGGTAAATGGTTACATTTGTATATAGCGCTTTTCCACCTTCAGTGCTGTTTATCAAGAAACCACTCACCCATTCACACACACATTCATACACCAGTGTACACAGACACTTTGGGCGAAGTTGGTTAAGTGTCTTGCTTTATTCTGAACGCTACTCGCACCTCTGCTAGTAAAACACTCAAAGGTGTGTATTCTTGTCAACATTATGGCCAGACGGCTTCATTAGCTCACCAGGTCATGAGTCAGTCATCGCCGGCATGTGTCTACGACCTGGGTTGACAGATGTACCACCATATTAACCGCGAGAAGGTTAACCCACCTCTAATTATCTGCGTGGGGTTGTGTGTAATTTCTAGTCCCGTGTCTGTGCGTGTCACCGGCTCGTAGGGCTGTTATTTGGCCAAAGCCCAGAAGAGAGAGTGGCCAACAGCTGGGAAAGTGCTCAACAGATGGTGTACGGCGCAGAGAGAGGGACGAAGGCTGAAACAATTCTCCTTGTAAGAGCATGTGAGTGTAAGAATGTACAGGGACACCAAGAGGAGGGGGAGAGGGCCAGGGGAGTCCAGGGTGAAAGGGGTGTTTGGGTTGGGAGGAAGTTTTGGGAAAAGTGAAAGTTCCCCTTGGAGGTCATGTGGGCTGGTAAAGGTTACTGAGCTGGAACACCGTACACGACATCAGGAAGTGCTGCCTTATGGTTAGCATTTTCAGGGTAAAATAGATGGATTTCACGGATATGGTTTGTTGAAATACTGCCCAGTTTGGAGATGTGAAAAAGGTATTCATGTTTTATCTGGAATTCCATCTAAATCCAGGTATGTCTACAAAAAAAAGGCTTAACCAGGGCCAAGGATAGTCCAGCAGGAAATCGTCTGGTATATATTAATCAATTGAGAAAAAACATTAAAAAAACAAACTTTATCTCCGAACTTGCCTGGTTCAAGTCCTCCAGAAAGTTAAAGTTACACTATATGACATTTCTGCTAGCTGTTAGTCTCCATGGAGATGTTATTACTTTACCTGGAATGTTGCACAGTATGGCATTAAACATATCTATTTTAACTTTTTTTGTTATAGGCTTTAATTGCTCAGAAGCAACTTGAAAACGTGTGGCGTCGTCTATCCACAGATCTGAGTTGTTGCTAGGCCTGGTAGCTTCACCTTCTTATGTCTATGGAGACTGTTACATTTAATTCCATACTGTGGAACATTCGTATAAAAAGCAATAACATATCCATGAAGTGAAGGAACTGGTGTGTGTGTAGCCTCCACTGGAAAAGTTGCATAGTGTGATAGTGTTAATTTAATCAGAATTTAGACATTAAAGGTCTAAAATTGACTTTTGTGAACTTTAATCCATTTTATATTGTTGTTACCTCGTCAAAAACAAAGCTGGAGTTGTGTTTTGTTTCATTTACACATGTTTGAGTAATCCTGGATTATTACCCTGGCTGCGTCTCCCAAGCTCAAAATCCTCTGTTCAGAAAAAGATGTACTGTTGTCCCTCACTTTATGGTGGTTCACCCTTCGCTGCCTCACTGCTGCGCTGATTTTTTTTAAGAACATAACCCCCGTGGCAAATGAAGGACCACTGTAATATGGGCCTGTTAAAATCCACAATGACAGAAGCTTGTAGTAAAGAGCTGACTTTACTGCACCAAATTTATCAGCATTTAACCTCGGACTACAAAAACCCAAGTTCATGTCAGTTCTCTCATGCCTTGGTGGTGGTCTGTAGTTTCCAAAAGTCTAGCCTCTTTTAGCCTTAAACCCATTGTAATTCCTCTCAGCTCTTGAACACTTGCCCAGTTACTTGATGGTTCATTAAAACTTAAGCCCGGCTCATAAGTTATCCCACAAAAACTTTCACATGTTTAATCCCACAATTCACTTGATATTGTTTCTTTATAGTAAATCTCTATGACACTCGTGGAAATCGTTTTAATATGCTGCTAATGCTAAAAGCTAAACGTCTGCACTGACAAAGGAAATAGTGTGCGTGTAATTACTTCTGCACATGTTGGAGGAGGAAAAATGCATTGACGAGACCTACAAAAACAACCTTGTCTGTCAGATTTCTAACCCTTGGCATGGGGAGCTGCCAAAAGCCTGTGCCAAACGACTTTTGTGGAATAACACACAGTTTCCTTAATCTCATCAATTAGCAGTTAGGAGCAAAGCGTTGCAGCCGTATTGAGTTCAACAGAAGACTTCGAACAAAGAGCAGAACGGGCAGGCAAAACGCTGAGTAAGATGGTGTCCTGAGGGAAGCGTTTTTTCCATGTAGCATCAATCACAGACTTTTCCCAACAAGAAAAGAAGAAGCAGTTGTTGCGTAAGACATCTATCTTTCACGTTTACATTTTTGGTACTTGAGGCCAGAGGTGGGTAGAGTATCCCAAATTATAGAGTGCCGTTACTTCAAAATAGTATTACTTATTTATTTATTTATTTATTTATTTATTTATTTATTTATTTATTTATTTATTTATTTATTTATTTATTTATTTATTTATTTATTTATTTATTTATTTATTTATTTATTTATTTATTTATTTGAAGGACAGTGTGCAGATACATTAAAAAGATGGCTGCACCAGATTTAGCAAAATGCTAATTTCCATCTGTAGTCCTTGATGTCACAAACATTAAAAAACAATTTACATATAAAAAGTGCAATACAAAAGACAATATACAAGTGTGCAAAATTTTCAATACATAGTGCAAACTACAAGTTATTAAAGTGCGAGACATATGCAACAGATATCAGAATAAATACAGTATAGTTGCTATCAGATGATACCCACGAGGGCAGCATCTGATAGCTCTGTACCTTATTGGTATTATAAATGTAAACAAGACAGTAATATGACACTAAGACCGTACAATAACACTCATGATTTGGTAATCTAGTGGCCATCAGATGGTACCCACGAAGGTAACATCTGATGGCCGAATACCCGTCTGGTATAGTTAGTGTGGGCAGGACTGATGGTCAAGAAGCCAGTTTTTGACAGCCCCTGAAAAGCTGTGATAATCTGCTATGTTCTTAAGATTTTCTGGAAACCCGTTCCATTCCTTGATGGCTTTAAAAGAGAAGGCAGATTGAGAGAAAACTGACTTTCTTGTAGGAACATTGCAGTCACCCCTAGACACGGACCTTAACACTCTGCTCGTTAATTGAGAGCGAGGCTGTACATAGGTCTTTAGTGGGGGTGGGGCAGCGTCATGCAAGATTTTATGTACCAGGCGAATATCAGAGAACCTGATCAAGTTGTCAAAGCTTAATATTTAAAATTTGTCCAATATGTAGCAATGATGGTAACGTCTGGGCTTTTTATCGAGGATTTTTCAACGAGAAAACGAGGATTTACTCAAGAAGAAGAAGTACAAACTAAAAGTAACGTTAAGAGTAACATCTGTGAGCGTTAAACCATGTTATGATGCTGTTCTTTCCTCAAAAACAGACCTGGAGTTGTGTTTTGTTTCATTCTCGCATGTTTGAGTAACACTTTAATATTAGCCTGTCTACATCTCCAAAGCTCAAAATGCTCTGTTCCACCTTGTGATGTCATGAAGTGGTTGTTTTCAAGTGAACAGCTCCTTTTACCAGAGCTGAAAATATCCAAATGATTCTAGTGAAGGTGTTTGGAGTTTAAAAACACAGTGGAGCACTTCCGGTATTACCACATGACATCACAAGGGGGAACAGAGTGTTTTCAGTTTGAGAGAAGAACTCAGCCTAAATATGCAATGTTTGTGTGTTAAACATGTGTGAATGAAACAAAACACAACTCTAGGTCTGTTTGTGACAAGGAAACATTAACAGAGATCAGAAAATTGGCCCGTCAACAGAAATTTCACATGGGCCCCTCTAATATAGATGAGTAGGAAGAGGTTGAAAATCTGGGGCCTTAAGACCCTGGGGCCTGAGACAGCTGACCCCCGTATCCCCCCCGGTCGACTCCTCTGGGAACAACACAACATTAAAAAGGCCACTGCACAAAATCTGGAATTTTCTAAAAATAGACAACAAAAATTTGAACTTGATTTGATCTGAAGGACCTGCAAAAAACACGAATGTTCAAAGCATTTCATCTTCAACATGAAGCTCAAGTCACTATAGACTCACTCACAGTGAACAGATGAATCACAACTTTTACTTGAGTACTGTAAGAGTAATGTTACATTGTACAATGTATTACTCAATTAAGAGTACTGTTATACTACAATATGTTACTCAAGTAAGAGTTCTGTTACACTACAACATGTTACTCAAGTAAAAGTACTGTTACACTACAACATGTTACTTGAGTAAGCGTACTGTTACACTACAATATGTTACTCAAGTAAAAGTACTGTTACACTACAATGTTACTCGCGTAAGAGAACTGTTGCACTGTACAATGTTACTGAAGTAAGAGTATTGTTACACAGTACAATGTGTTACTTGAATAAAAGTGGCTAAAAACTACTCAGAGAAGTACAGTTTTATTTAAAGTTACTCAAGTACATGTGCGTACTCCTCATCTCTGGTGTGAGTATATTTTTTACAATGTGCCAAATGATAAATGAACGCAGAAGCACTTTAATGACGTTTTAATCGCTACAAGCAGCATTCTGTGGTTAAGACACTGAAGAGCCCACGATGAGCATAAGGAACAGATTAGAACAAGACGGAGATACTGTCTGAGTGGAGTTTGTGGGTTCGGAGTTCGTCCAACCATCCCGATGTATATACGATCTCACGACAGAGTAGACTGAGTGGGCTATAGATCTGTGTGTAAGCCAGCATGTTATTCAAGTGGAGCAGTACTCGGGTCGCTTGTCAAACATCGCTCAGATAAGGGCTGTCGTTGCCAGGAGTGGTTTGTTTGCCTGTCTGTTTCAAAGACAAAATCAAAAAATAATAAAGAGATCCAGACACTTCTGTAAACGATTTGGTGAAAGAATAAAAGACAGACAGTGTTATCAGGGATGTTTAGACAGGAGAGCTCAAGTATCACATCACAAATCTACTAAAGTAAAAGTATCAAAGTACCTGTTTAAAAATGTACTTAAAGAGTAAAAAGTAAAAGTATTTTGCACAGGTTTTTAGGTCTAATAAAGCCTGACAATGATTTGTCCTGAGTTTTGTTCAACAGAGACATCTGACTTAATTTTTTTTTTTTTTTTTTTGCTGTTTTTATTTATATATTTTTGTTTGCTCAAATTATGCACATAATAATAAACCCTCACCCTTTTCAGCAGGTCTAAAATTATAATAAAAAAATACTTGACTTTTCAATCCAGTTCAAAAATGGAGTGGAGTTGAAAGTACAGATACTCCTTACACTTTATTACGTTCCACCACTACATTTAACCCATTCTGCCTCTGGTGTCTGCACACACTGGTCCACACTATCATGGCATTATAAAACAGTTTGTTTGGCTTAACTTTTCATTGCATATAATCTCGAGGCCTGTCTCGATTATCACTATATCAAAATGTCGTTCAACACACGACATATGGAACTATATATTTGGGGTCACTTTTTAATGCAGGGACTTTTTCTTTCTTTTCAAAATGGAAAAGTTTGTTACAATGACAATATTTGAGCTGTAAAAGGCTGAATTATGAAGTCCCATGACTCATTATAGACACAAGCTAACTACTTAAGTGTTGCGTTCTGTTACATAGTCTGTTATTTTGTACTTTTAAAATACTTTGAGATAATACTGCTTTCTTTCTTTCTGTCTTTCTTTATTCTTTATTTGTCAGGGACCATGTACAAAGTCATTAATATTACAAAAGAAAAGATGATTTGTACCAGATTTAACTACTGCTACTTTCCATCTGTAGTCACTGGGCAGGTGAACACACATTAAAAATACACATTTCATTACGATTACATTATTAGACTAACAGTTCATCATTGACATTGGCAGCAAATTACAATAAATGTCCCCATGTCCAATACAGTATGTTTCCTACAGTCCAAAACAATTTAAAAAATCAACTATATGCAGGTTTTTACAGTGAAACAGAACATTACAAATTAACTAGATTGGTGTGGACACATTTGATTATCTAAAAGGGTTTAGGATTTGGTTTCACTATTATCGTTTATTGTCTACATTTACTTCAGCCATATATCTCACTTGTGTCTCAAATGTGTTATCGAGACCTAGGGACAGTGTGTATTGACCTACACTTATAGTAATATGGCAAAGTTAGCCAAGAAGCTAGTTTTCATGTGTTGTCCATCACCTTGTCTACAAAAGGTTAAAGGTCCTATATTACACAAAACTGACTCCTGTGAGCTTTAAACCATGTTCTATTGCTGCTACCTCCTAAAGTGCATGCCTAGAGTTGTGTTCTGTTTCATTCTCACATGTTTGAGTAACACTTTATTATTATTCTGTGCATCTCCAAAGCTCAAAATGCTCTGTTCCACCTTGTGATGTCATGAAGTGGAAGTTTTCAGGTTAACAGCTCCTTTTTAGTTAAGTAGATTGGCAATTCCAGGGTTGAACTAATCCAAATGATTCTAGTGAAGGTGAATGAAGTTTAAAAACACAGTGGAGCACTTCCTGTATTACCACATGATGACATCATAAAGTGGAACAGACTGTTTTTTATCTGAGGTCCAGGTCTCCAGGTCTGTTTGGGATGAGGAAAAACATTATAATATAGATCAGAGAGTAGTGTAACATGAGCCCTTTAATAAAACAGATTGTAATGGCTACAGTGCATTGTTCAAACAGGTCAGTACACATCTAGGTTATGTTTATGACAGAATGGGTTCTATTGAAACAGTAGCACCATTCATAACATAGCTGGAGTTTAAACATGCATACATCATAATCTATATAAACGACATGTGTTCTGTGATATCAGTCATGTCATCACAGCTGGATCACATACGAACAAGAGTAATTGCGAAATAACTCCCCTACAAAGTGTGCAAGTCCAGTCACTCTGAGAAACGCCTTTATTTAGATAATGTGAACCAACTTTACCTAAGACTGGTTCAACAAATTCCTTCTGCAGAAATCCGGATTCCTTAAATCAGGGGAGATAGGAGTCATCGGCAAAGACGTAGGGAGGAGTATGTTCCACCTTGACCCTCCTTTCATCTTCTATCTGATCCTTTGTCTGGCGCGAACTCTCCAAAGAACTGGCCGTGGAACAGAGGCTGGCTTTATGCTTTGGTCCCATACTCTTCCTCATACAGAGTCCCAGTCGCTTTTGTGAAAGGGTTGAGAGAATGGGTTGAAAGGCGGATTGTGTCTTATCTGCAGTCTTACTATTAGATACTATTAGCCTCAGAGAAATTGGGGATTGGTGTTTTGCTTTTTCTGTGTGAAGTTGGGCCAGTCCTGATCCTGATGGGATTGAGTGAGAGACAGTTACGACGGAGGCTTAAGACGCTGAAGAAAAAATGTCCCTTTGATTTGACTTGATGCTCATTCTATCTCTTTTTTCTTTTGCCCAAATATTTCTGCTATGATCATGAAAAAAACGAAACTCGATATGCGCAAAGTTCTCTTGTTCTAATAGAGATTTTATTATTATTATTTGGAAGCCTGGGTGGGCTGGGGGCTAGAATCTGATTGGCTGCTCCACTCAGGGCGCTGTGCCAGTGTATTTGGGGACCAAGCCATGAGAAATATTGTGAAATGGCCATTCATGAAACAAACAGATGCAGGAAAGTTCACAAAAATTTATGAAATGAAGTGTTTACAATTTCCAAACAAATAAACTCACTAGCTAGCTCACTGCGTCTCAAAGCTAACAGTCACTTTTATCACAATCCAAAAACATAAAGTAAACAAACTACTAAACTTCTAATTTATTAAAAATAAACACTGCCCAATTATTCATTTTATTTGTGTAAGGTTTAACATGTTATAAGTGACATCCACCCGCAGCTCTCTGTGCACTGTCTGACCCTAACCCCCTAACCTCTGACCCCTGACCCCTAACCCACCCACACTCTGTCCACTGTCTGATCTTTATATATTTATTAATTTTAGTGCAACTCGCTAAACCAAAAGCCTTGGGGCCTAAACATGGCCACCCATTGAAGTCATGAAGTTCATGTCGTACCACGTGAGCGCTCTAATCAATCAGAGCTTCAGCTTAGCTAGAGCGGACAAAGCAGCGATTAAAAAGCCTTTTTTAAGACAACAGATGGCTGAGAAAAAGTTTATGATCTGAAAATAGGTAAAAATCACAACAAATTTGAACCTTTGTGAAAGCTGTAGTAGCCCTGTCAGTCCCTGTCAGTCCCTGTCAGCCGAACACGTGCAGTTTGTGATTACATCGCGCAGTATGAGAAAAATCTTTCTGGGCAGAAGGGATTTTTTCGTTGTAGTACCAATGAGTCCCACTTAAGACAGCTCTAAACAGCAATGCACTATCCAGTTATTCTAATAGATCCATGTACAAACCTCATAGAGATACAACTGGACAGGAGAAGTGACACTAACAGTGGGAGTAAAGAGTCTGTATGTTTGGGGAGTGACTGGCATGGTTGGATGTGCCATATAGACCTACAACACAGATCCTACAACATAGATCCCTTAGAATGCTTCTGGTTGTATTGTAATGGACATGGTTACACCTCCATCTTTGCAGGCGGCAGGAGGCCTCCACTAGGACATTTAATACAGCGTCTATAACAGTTTATGGGACAGGAAGTGAATTTCAAGCACGTAAGCTCTGCCAATGCAAAAGCTTCAGATTCCATGGTTGTTTCTAAAAATATCTCATCTCCAGACAAACCGGAGACACAATGTCCCCCCGGCAACAGTGGCTCAGTTGGTGGAGTGTTTGCCCACTGATCCAAAGGTTGAGGAAAAGATTGATGGTTCAAATGCCGCTCTCGAAATAAATATCATTGGTAGAGCGGTCAGATCCACTGACCCACAGGCTGGCGATGCGTTTCCAGCTCCTACAGATGAATGCTGTTGTTGTGTCCTTGGGCAAGACACTTAACACACCTCGCCCCCAACGTCTGTGTACACTGGTGTATGAATGTGTGTGTGAATGGGTGAGTGGTTCCTTGATGTAAAGCGTTTTGAATGCCTTGAAATTGGAAAAATACCATTGACCATTAACCAAGCAGGAGTCCACAAATGTATCCAGGAGCTGTGCAGGACAGTAGTGACCTTGGTGGTTTGGGGCAGTGGGAACCAAGGGCCGGTATAAGTTTTGGTTTAACCCAGAAATGAGTTCACACTGTGCCGCTGTGGTCTGTTCCGCTCTTTAAGAAGGACTGAAATATTTCACATGTCTGCTCTGACTGCAGGCCTGAGTTACCTCTCAGGTCAGACCCCGCCCTGCCCACTGAGCCGCCCACTCCCCCATCAGTCAAATCATAATTACAGCTCTGAGAACAACAGACCCTGCAGGCTGAAGAATGGATGTGTTTGGCTTTTAACTGGAAACAGGGCTCATGACATTGATTTCTGTTCATATTTTGAAGATTGAAAGGTTGTTGGCGAGAATGGTTTTAATCATGTAGACAGGAGTGAACGAGCACCATTTTTACTTTTTTTATTTTGACTATGGGTCAATATCTGGCACAAGTCACCAGATAAAACTACTCCTGAGCAAGTCCCACTGAATTTTCCAAAGACCTTTCCACTTTTACAGAAGTGGATTTGAAGCTAAGTCAGTATAATTTCCCAGTAGAAGCAATCCATCGTCTTAAAATGTTTACCTGCGCCTGAAAGTGCCGGCTAATCCTGATTAGTCAGTGCATCCATTTAAACTTCAAACGCGTGCAATAAAACGCAGGCTCCATTTTGTTTTTAATGTTTTATTCTTGTTTTATGCAAGTTCTGTTACAAAAGGATGGATGGTCTGTCAAGATATTAACAAACAAAGATTGGAAGATTTGGAAGCGTTACACATTTAGAAAGATGAGAAAATACCAAAGACACAAATTCCAGCCACGAGCGGTCAGGAAAGAATAAACCATTTAGAGTGAATATGCAATTACAGTATACAGCCAAGGTCCAGTGATGTTCTACAGTGTCCAGTGTAATACCTCTTTGAAGCTGTAAATGTTTGGGCTCGTTCAAACAAACTTATCAGAGCCCAGAGAAAATGCCAGTGAGCTCTCCTTAGTTAAACTTCATTCAGACTTCAGTCTTCACCGAGCTGTTGTCTCCTGTACATTTTTCCCATGTTAGTTTACTTTGGCTCTCGCATTTGTATATTCAAGGTTAGATTGGTCCAGATGTACGTCACCGTGTTTACTTCTCTCTGTTATGATTCATTTAATGTATTCAAGTGTCAGGCCTAAGTTTTTTCCGATGTTCCTTCCACGGAAATCTTTAATCAGATGAGTCTTCTTCATATTGAATAAAAATAAAAAAAATAAAAAAATGTTGACTTGAGCACTTCCTGTTTCACATTAGGCCCACTTTATGAGAAGCCTGTGCATAAATATTGTAGACTTACTAAGGCCTAGAGTAGGGCTTAACCCAAATACTCCCTGGATTTAAGCCAGCATATTTTCCTACAGTACAGACACACTCCTCATCCACCTCCCCACTGATTTAAACAAACACATTGCGTGTTTGACAAAGTGTCTGGCACAAGTAACCTAGATAAAACTAGCATATCCAACTGAATTTTCCGAAGCCCTTTCCACTTTTACAAAAGTGGATTTGAAGGTAAGTCAGCCAGTTGAGTGAGTTGAATGAGACGGTGTATATGGCTCTGTTACACCATCGAGGCCCTCAAAACACTCACCATTCACACACATTAAATGATTAAATGTCTTGCTCAAGAACACCGTGATAGTATTCATCTTTAAGCGCTGTAATCCCACTGCCAACCTGTGGGTCAGTGTCTGGCAGTGTCTACAGAAGTGGACTTGAAGGTTTAGTCTGAGAGTTGAGCGAGCTGAGCGAGACGAATTGATTTTAAATGTATGCTGGCCTCTGAACAGATACTTCCCCTATCAGTCTTCTTGAACTTTTGGTAAATGGTATAAGCCAAAATTAAATCTGTCAACTGGACAAAACGTTGTAGGACTGAAGACGTCTGGCTGCTCATCCAAGCCGCTTCTTCAGTTCTGGTCAGATTACTGCTGGACACTACAGTTTCAACCTTAATTCAACCTTTAATGACCTTACTGACTCGCTCTGTTGTTCTGTTTGTTTCCTTTGTTTACTTTGAGTCTGTGGATGGAGTTATAAATTGGGAACGGGTGATGTCTAAGGCCCCCCGACACACAGACATCTTTAGTTCAGCGTTCACAGACACTGGGGGTGAGGTAGGTTAAATTTCTTGCTCAAGGACACAACGACATAGTCACCTTTGGGGGCTGGAATCGCACCGACAACCTGTGGGTCAGTGGCAGTGGTACAAGTAACCCTGAAAAACTACTCCGCAGCATATCCAACTGAATTTTCCAAAGGACTTTGCACTTTTACAGAAGTGGATTTGAAGCTAAGTCAGTCTTATTTCCCAGTAGAAGCAATTCATCGTCTTAAAACGTTTACCTGCGCCTGAGAGTGCCGGCTAATCCCGATGTAAAACTCCAAGTGCATCCATTTAAACTTCAAACATGCGCAATAAAACGCAGGCTCCTACAATTTATTCGGTGGGAGTGCAAAGACACAAAAACAATGTGTTCTGCCAGTGATTGGAAACAACTGCAGTGAAAATGGAGTTTGGGTTTTCTTTTAAAAGGGGTGTCCAGCTGCAAGAGAGGAGCCGTGATCGTTTCCACAATAACTCCCCAACAGAGGAGGAGAGGACCGGAACACATGATAGAGACTGCTGAGGAAAGATGGAGTTTATGCCAAAAGAGGAGGGGATTATTACACAAATATACTTTAAACACAAGCCAAGAAAAAGTCATGGGTCAAGTCTAGTAACACTGACCGATATCCAGACATTTTGCTAACCATGTAAACTGGAGCTGTTTCATTTTAAATGTTGTGGGATTTTGTTTTGTAATGTGTAGAGGAAGCGTTGCATTTTCTACATTTGTGTTGAGTTGTTGTTGGTTCGAATACATGCATTCATCTTCACTTCACAGAGGTCTAGTTCCGGGATTTGCAATAATCGTGAGCAATCATGAAGAAATTAGGTTTTTGAGGTTATTTTTATCTATTTTTATTCAGGTTTTTTTTTTTTTTTTTTTTTTTTTTTAGAACTTCCACCATTTAAAATTCTGGGTTGAATTCCACAAGAGTCAGATAAATGCTGGGTAATTAAAGGCGCTGTACCTGATTTATTAAAACGTGGAAAAACTGTCAGGATTTGAGTTTTTCCCTGTGTTTCTGTTCTGTCTCCCCCTGCACTTTTGTGTCTGTTCTTGGACCTGGGCGGAGAGTCTGGCACCACCCACTACTCACCTGCAGCCGATCAGCAATCAAGCTATAACCTCTGGCGTACAAAGAGCCTGCTCATTTCTCCACACGCTGCCAGATCATCAGTGTATCCTCCGTGGTATTTAACTGCTTGGCCCAGCCTGCTTCGTTGTGCAATTAGTAGTACTTAGTTTTTGTTTTTCTTATTTTCTTCAGATCCCATTTTTGGACCCACAGACCACCTCAGCCTCCGACCCAGCTCCCTATGACAAGCTCAATACAACCAGCTTTTGCATTTTCTTTGTAATAAACGTAGTTGGATTTTTGAATCTCGAGTCTGCATCTTTTGTTCCACCAGCCATTACGACAAAAACAGAACTAGATCATTTTAAATGGTTTGCAGTGGACCAAAGTTATTCCTTGCAGCATTATAAATATTCACCCCTCTAAGTGTATAAGCACCTTTCTCAACTTTCAGAGGCTAGAGCGGAGTTTTGCCATTAACAACAACCAGCATGCTAACACGCGCTTTCTATTTATCGAACAATAAATGCTTTTATTATAGTTAGATTGACACAGTATGTAGCAGACATATTTTGACTTCAAGAGCTGCTTATACATATCTACACTGGGACAACACGTTTGCTCAAACATATGGAAAAAAATTCGTACTTCACAAAATTCAATATTGGTTTTAGCCTTTAGCTTCACTTGGTACGCAAGAAATGTGGTTTTACTCAACCATCCCACTGCTATTCTTTGCACAGAAGAGGAACAGAAACAGGACACAGCACATTCTATTCAAAGCCAACAGAAAGTCCATGTCTAAGTCTGGTGGTGCCCTTTACGACTTCACCTTTGTTCTTGGGACGTCAGGCCTCATTTACCACACTTATCCTATCCATCACCCAACCCTGTCATTGTCCACCGTCAAGGGGTCAGAAATAGCTCTAACGCCCTATCCCGTGCCCTGCTTGTCTGCTGGGGGTCCAAGCTGTGCCCCACCTGTCCAAAATGGAGGAAACATTAAAGGAAGACCTGATGTGCTTGTGTCGCTCTATAGTTATAATCTCTGACACCCGAGGATCATTATGTTATAATTTGTACATTTTAAATCACAATATTCATCTAAAACGACTTAATAAAAGAAACAAGTCTGCTGACTTAGAAGTTAGAAGTGTGGTGCCCAATGGGAGCTGATGTCACCGTAAACGTGACCACAGCAAAGAGCCGTGTAACTGTCAGCGCCCCCTATGGATAGCTGCACATCACACTAGCAAATACCAATGTACCAAAAGGACTACACGACGCTGCTGAATCCTGCATGTATCACACTTAAAAAAATAAAGTTGGAGAACGACATCACAGCTGTTGATTGTCGTGAAAATAAGAGATTAACAATTACTCAAACAGGAATCACCCCAAAAACAACTTTGAGAGAGTAAATGAGGAGGGGAAATTAGTTTAACATGGTTAAATCTCTGAAATGACCATTTTGCAGAACAGATCAACTTTAAGCATCCAGGACAGACCTCATGTGTTTGTTATCAGGCAGAGTAATGACCAGGTCTGATGCTGGAGCTGCCCCAGAGCAACGGACATTATCGGTATTACCTCATTTAAGCTGTCCAGCCTGTCTGGATTATGCAAAGATGAAAGAGCAGAAGACACAGGTGATGTTTTGGATCATGGCAGATATAAATATGAAGAATTCTCGCGCCAGTGAGAAAAAAAATATGTTTTTCCAAATTAAAAACATGACTATTATATTTGATCATTACTAGACGGGTCACATCTGCTGAGATAAGGCAACTGAAGGAAATCTTTGAAAGCTCTAACCAATACCATAAGAGTGGTGTACGTGGTTAAGCGTGGGCCCACCAACCAGAGGGTCACATGCAGAATTCACCCAAGCACATATAGTTTTTTTGTCCCTGAGCAAGGCATATTTACTTTACTTTCTCTCATCAATTACTCCATGCATCAAAATAAATGAATACATAGAGTTTAGAATGCTGAAAATGTGTTCTATCAGTTGATACTTTGCAGCTGACGTCAACACTCACTAGGGCTTGATGCTAACGCAATCTCAGCTCTGTCTGATGCTCTGTTACTCAAATTAGGCCTAATATGAGCTTTATTTTAACACAATCTGAGCAGAAAGAACTGACTTAGCTGGAACTACAGCAGGTGAGCTGATTAGTCTCCCACATAACATTACATTCATAAGCTAGCTAGCATTAGCCAACAGTTTTCCAGTTAGTCATTCTCACTTTTTTATTGAAAATCAAACTCCTAAACAGGACCATGAATGTTGAGATTGATCACAGGCTCCTGAAAATGTGCATTTTAAATCCATTTAGTATTTTTTCTTGAGTTTTCTGACCATGAACTGAACGTTTTTGGCTGTGTTTGCCAATGCGTGCATTGTGTCACCACGGAAACTGCAATAGACATCCATGTAGAACACCCCCAGTGTGATGTCACTGCAAAGTATCAATATAACTGTACAGTCATATCAATACTTCTCTTGAATTAGCATATTATATGTATTTTTGAACTGCCTTAGGTTTATAGAAAGTGTTCCCTTATCTCATAGCACTTGAGAAAAGACAAAATGTGCTACCTGAATGAGACTTATTGATTTTAAAGTCATGCCTGTCTCTTAACAGACGTCTCCCCTATTGGTTCTTTTGGTGAATGTCTGTGTAATCCTTCAGTCGTCCAGGTCTGATCTATCGCAAAAGAAAAACATAAAACCTGTCAACTGGACAAAAAGTTGCATGACTAAAGATGTTTCACTCCTCATTCTGGTCAGTTCTGGTTGGACTGCTTGTGGACACTGCCTTATATCTTTCACCAATTCACACATTCACACCCACATTCATACATCAGTGTACACAGACACTGGGCAAGGTGGATTAAGTGTCTTACCCAAGGACACAACAGCAGCATTCTGTGTGTCAGTGGATCTGACCGCTCAACCAACAATGTTTATGTCCAGAGCGAGATATGAACTGCCAGCCTTTGGATCAGTGGAGAAACGCTCTACCAACTGAGCTACTGCCCATTTTTTGTATATTTTTTGGAAAAGGTTTTTACTTGCTTCGTTTATAATTTGAGAAGATAAAAAAATGTATCTGTAAATTTTAGTAGCTTTAATTGGAAAAGCAAAGACTGTGTACGTCCCTGGTATCCAACTCCCACTGCCCTGTACAGGTCATGCCCAAAGTAAATTAAACTTTGACGATATGTGAATGTGTTGATTATTTGGGTAAAGTTGCTGCGTTCGCTCCATACTAAGAAACACATCTGTTTTAAAATTCCCATGAAGTTTCATTATGATATACTAATAATATCTGTCATTGGTTACAGGCAGCATACATGGGTTTATCTGGAGTGAACACAGATGCTTTTAAGAGCTTTTCAAAGGAACTCAGACTGAACCAAAACAGAAAGTAGGCCAACAGAAACGATCGAACTTTACGACAAACACTGGTGAATAGAAAGTTGTGTGTTTGGACCACCTGTTTGATACTTAGCCAGATACATAACACATTTTGAGTGTACTCCTTATCAGGCTACGGTAGTGTTGGTTGGATTAGCGCAGATTTCACCCAACACATTTACTGTCTGTTATTCATTGCGGTTTCAGTGAAATCCATGTTCGTTGTTTGAAATCATTACTGGGAAAACGGATGAGTCTTTCAGCAGAGTGTTATCTCTGGAACTAATAAAATACTGACACATGAAGTAAATAGGATTATAAAACCCAAAACAACCCCTAGAAACTGTTAGCTCTAGTGATGATGGGACTTTCGGCTCTTTTATGGGATTTGAATCTTTTGAATCTTCCATTCATTTCAAAGAACCCTTCGTAAGTTCTTTTACTATTTATTTATATGACAGAAGCTGATGTGAGAGCTCATTTTGACAACAAACTAATCAGAGAGAAACGACCAAGGCTTAAATTAGTTTAAAATAATTCAAATTGAGAGTGGAAGTGTGTTTATCCTTTGGAATAATGATCATTTTAACCCTGTGATTATGATGCCATGAATTCAGTGTTAATCAGTATGAAAATGGAGATAGATCAGAAACAAAAAGACTTAGTTCTTTTAAAAATGAGATCCGGATCCAGCCGTTTAAAAGAGCCGACTTGTTCACAAACGTCACATCACTAGTTAGCTCCTTACAAAACCTCGCTTAAGATCTGAATATGGATCCCCAATCACTGTACTGCGGTTACTCACTGCTTCTGACCCTAACGCCATTGAAAGGTCAAAGGTCACATGCAGAAGCCAGTAAAGTTTAACTCAAAACAATGTTATTAAAGGCCCTATATTATGTAAAACTGTCTCTTGTGAGCTTTAAGTCATGTTCTAATGCTGTTACCTCCTCAAAAACATTCCTGGAGTTGTGTTTTGTTTCATTCACACATGTTTGAGTAACACTTTATTATTAGTCTGTCTACATCTCCAAAGCTCAAAATGCTCTGTTCCACCTTGTGATGTCATGTAGTGGCAACAGCTAACTTTTCTTCAGTAGAGATTGGAAATTCTAGGGTTGAACCAATCTCAATGATTCTAGTGAAGGTGTATGGAGTTTAGAAACACAGTGGAGCACTTCCTGTATTATCACATGACATCACAAGGTGGAACAGAATGTTTTCAGTTTGAGAGAAAAACTCAGCCTAAATATGCAGGGTTTGTGTGTTAAATATGTGAATGAAACAAAACATAACTCTAGATCTGTTTGTGACATTAGAACAGATCAGAGAATACTGTATTATGGGCCGTTTATCGTGAATGCAATTTTGAAGAACAAGTTATTTACATCCTTATAAAAGCCATTATAAATAACAAAAATGCATTTCTAATAATCAGTATATCGTTTAATTTATGACCCCAGCCTTAAACCAAACCTTGTGCAGGTCACAGAACCAGAGCTGGCCTTATGTCAAACATCTAAGATGAGTGAGTACATCTGACACATGTTTCCACTTCCACTGGCTGATCCATCGTCCAGTGAATGTGTCCCACTTGGACCCACACGACTACATCTCCTCCATCAGCGAGAAGACGAGATGCTGCTTTCTTCACAGGAGCAATGTGACTAAAAGAACATGGTGGTTTTGTACAAAGGCATTCCTCGTTATTCACCTTATTCTGGAAGTTGCTGTGGGCGCTGCCATCATCATTTGGGTCGTATTATTTTGACTAAACATGGGCTAAACCAGGACTAAACCGGGACTAAACCAGAACTAAACCAGGACTAAACATGGGGATTCAGTGTTTGATTTTTGTGCAGCTAAAACCTGGAACAGTTTTCCTGAAGATGTGAGACAGGCCTCGACTTTGACAATGACTAAATCTAGGCTCCAAATGGTTCTGTTTAGCTGTGCATATGAAAGAAAGGGTTTTATTCTGCCTCTTCTCTTTTAATGTTCATTTTATGATAATTATTTTAATTTGTTGTATTGTGATTTTAATGTCTTTCTTATTCTGTAAAGCACTTTGAATCACTCTGTGTACAAATGGTGCCATACAAACAAACTTGCCTTGCCTACTTTATATAATACACTGCCTGGCCAAAAAAAAAGTCACCACCTGGATTTAACTAATCCACAAATAGGCACGAGCCTCCTCCAGTTGGTCAGGTCTTGGTTCAGCAACAGTCTGTGCTCAAAGAATGAGGTCAGCTGACACCTGAATATACTGAATGGCCAGGTTATTCCATCAATGGATTTTTTCTTCCCTGATGGCACGAGCATATTCCAAGATGACAATGCCAGGATTCATCAGGCTCAAATTGTGAAAGAGTGGTTCAGGAGTATGAGACATCATTTTCACACATGGATTGTCCACCACAGAGTCCAGACCTTAACCCCATTGAGAATCTTTGGGATGTGCTGGAGAAGACTTTGTGCAGCGGTCAGACTCTACCATCATCAATGCAACATCTTGGTGAAAAATTAATGCAACACTGGATGGAAATAAATCTTGTGACATTGTAGAAGCTTATTGAAACAATGCCACAATGAATGTGAATGTGTCCAACAAACCTTTTTTTTTGGTGGCGACTTTTTTTTTGGCCTGGCAGTGTATTTTATTGCCAAAACTTTTCCCAAATTCTCCATTGGAAGGAACAGGATTTCCACTTAACCGGAAGTGCTACTACAAGGGGTTTAGGTGCAGTTACAAAAAAAGTGGGTGGAGCCTAATAAGGTCAGTAGGCCTGACATGAAGGCTTTACCCAGACAGTCTAGACAGAGACAGCTCTGAGGTCGTGCTCCCTCAGACCTCCAGACTGTTGTGAGCTGGCTGCTCTGCTGGACACAGGATAGAATGGAAACCCAAACATCACCGTGGCCAAGAGCATGTCAGCTGCGTTTACTTTATGTAATAAGATCTAAAAAGAAGCTCAGGAACCTGTGCCAAACTATCTGAACCTAAAGTCTGTTATTTATATTGTAATTTTCAAACATAGTTGAACTTGTCACACACTCGAGGTTCATGGTTTAAATGGTTAACAGCACAGTGTCATAGGGTAGGGACTTATTAAAACTGACAACAATTAATTTATATATGTTCAAATTTTGGTCACACATTCTTATACAGCACTTTTCCACCTTCAAGTCACTCAAAAGCGCTTTACATCAAGAAACCACTCACCCATTCATACACCAGCGTACACAGACACTGGGGTGAGATGGGTTAAGTGTCTTGCCCAAGGACACACCAACAGCTGGAATCACACCACCAACCTGTGGGTCAGTGGATCTGCTCACTCTAAAAATCATGTTTTTAGATTTTTTCTTTTATCTTTATTTATCCAGCGGAACCCAATGAGAGGACTTGGGTTCTTTTTCATGGGCGCCCTGTTTAAAATACAATACAATACAGTAGGTATACAAGTTCATATAAAACATTAGAAACGGGAGCAGGTGTGTGTATAAAAGTTCGTTACCAGATTATTAAACTGCGATTGTGTCACCAGTGTATCTAGTTTTGCTTTTCCTTGGAGTGTGTTCCATTTTTGTGAAGCAAAACAGCTAAAAGCCCACTTCAAGAGCGGGATTTGAAGCGCAAACCTTCAGATCAGCGGACTCACACTCTACCAACTGAGCCACTGTCACCAGGTTTCCTTCTGGGTAGCTATATGTCAAAGTTATAATCTTGAATTACTAGATGCAGTGCTTCTCAAACGGCGGTACCAGCAGACGCATGCAGTTAGCTAAATCACACGTAGTTACTCAAAATGCGGCCTATGGTTTGCCTGTTTCCTGGAGCGAGCTGGTTTGCCCGAAGCCTGGCTGGTTTAAGACATGTTTAGTCTGGGGGTAGATCTGGTTTAGTTCTAGGTTATATGGTTTATACCTCGTTTAAGGTCTTATTGCAAAGTGACAAGTCGCTCAGTCAGCAAAAAAAACACAGCGTTTGGAAAATAACGATTACACTATGCAACAACAATCTGCCTCCTCGTGCAGAGAAATGTCAGATGATGTTTTATGAGTGTATGATTCACTAAAGTTTTATTTGCTTAACTGCAATTCAAGTTGTTAAGACTTGACTTTTACAAGCAATAAACAACCCATACAGCAGTAACTAAGGCGATACTGAAAAAAGAGAATATCTAGATTTTTCTCAATGATGATATTCACAGAAACTATTGGTAACGCCTGAGATTTGGGCTAAAATAGGCCTATAAATGTTATAATTAAGGTTAAAGTATCAAATAAAAGTGAATTGATTTTACAAACACTCTTGCTAACTTAATACTCTCATTTTAGCAATTTCCCAAGTTTAGTTTTATTATAATTTTACTATTTGCAACCTCTTTAATATGTTATATGTCATAGATAATACTTTATAGTAAAAATTTCAGATTTATCGCAAGCAGCCAATGGTAGAGCACATAGGCTGTATATATAAATGGACATAGCTAACCTGCTAGCCGCCATGTTCCAAGTAGGAAGTGGGCATGAGCATGCGTCAGATGTGTCATTTTGGTCTTAATTGTTCATATTAACCCGCTCTACATGATCCTGGTGTTTTATTTCGCTATTGTGTCTGTGAATCAAGATATGAACATTAATAACACACAAATCAGGCGCCTTCTTTCCCGAGGTCGCTCCCGCTAGCGTTAGCAACAGATTTGATTGACAGTGTTGCTAAGCGCCCACACTTCTGGTTTAGCAAGGAAGGGGCATTACCTTCAACAGCCTGGCTCCAGATTGGCTCTTTGGTTGCTATGACACTCACGGTCAGAACTTGACTCCAAATTCGCCCCTGAAACTACTAGCCTCGATGAGCTTCATTTGACTGGACCTGAGTACAAATCATCTTGGTGGAGCTGCATTACTTTTTGTCTAATGAAAAATGGCCATTACATATTTTATACAGGGCCCCCCTCTGCACTGGACCCTGGGTAAGCAGTACCCGCCCTGTCCGACGCTCCTGCTAGCTGCTTGTTACCTTGCTACAGAATCAATATGGAAACTGGAGCACTACAAGAGCATGGCTGAAGGCAACAGTAGTTCATCTGGTACAACTTAAAGATATATGAGGCCTTTACATTACACGACAACCCATTAAAATCATTATAGGAAACAAAAAACAACATGAAACCACATCCTGCCACCCTCCTCTGCCCACTTACCTACTACCACCCAGGTCCCAAAACTGTCCCAAACGGAAAGACGCTTCAGTTCATTACCAACACAAGGGGCAGATCTGTGAACAATTTCCTCCAAATGAGCAGCCCCTGGCACACTTTTCAACAAGTCATGGAGCCATTATCTGTGCCCTTCATGTTCTGTGAGGATCTACACCAGTCGCAACTAAACATAGGAAAACTTAAGCTCAGTTGTGGAGAATGCAACTAAACAAAACAAAATGGCAACTTTAAATCTGTGATGGACCCTGTGTTCTTCTTTGGGCCAGTTTCGAATGACGTCGTGTTGTCCAGCTCCACCAATTAAGTTGTGCATTTTCTCAATAGTGTGGTATTTTTATACAATTTTGCTGTTAAAATCACTGCACATGGCAAATGGTACGTTTGGTATGCTGAGTTTAGCGGTACAGAATTTAGTTACCAAAAATGGTTAAAGTCTCATGCCCGAGCCCTAGACGACTGGCAGGCCTGTCGACAGAGGTTTGCAGGTCTGGGGCAAGAAGCCTCATATGGGCCCCACCCCTATTATAAATTAATATGAAGAGGGTCCAGTTCTGGGCCTCTAAAACCCTGGGGCCCAGGAGCAGACCTCTTTGTCCCCCACGTCGACTACCCCGGCGACTGGCATAACCTTGGTTACTCAGTCTGTGTTATGGAACAGATTACATTGCATAACAAAACACAAAAGGAAAAACTGGACAAAATATGGGAGAAATGTCTATATTGTCTTTAGAAGGCCATAGTATATATGAGTTGGATTTGCATTCTCTGAGATGTCCCTGTGCCCTCGCGGTTTGTTTAGTGTTTAGTGTTGATTCCATTGTATCTTTTTAAGTAAATGAAAATTCTTTAAAAACTGGGTGTTATGCAAAATTGACTTTTTGGAGCTTTCTCTCATGTTATAACATTGTTCCCTTATCAAAAACATGTTTGAAATGGTTTTAGATGTCATCCATGCATGTTTGAGTAATCTAGTGATCTCTCCCAGGCCCTGTCCAAACACTGCTTACGCTTAGCTCTAAGATTCTGTCCAAGGCTTCGCCCACAAGCCTACGTCACCCATGCTCCCACACAACAATTCTCCATAAATATACAAAAACATAACACAAAACAACTGTGCAGTGTGCAGTAGTTTCATCAACGTCAAATGTAATGAGAAGAGGGTGTTACTTTTTACTCAGAACATGGTGATCTAAATATATGTTAGCAGCACAGACTGCATAAAGAAGTGGACAAAGTGAGTGTGACGTCATCCACAGCGTTCAGCTCATGTCAAATGAAGCTCATCGAGGCTAGAGCAGTTATAGCGGCGAATATGGAGCTTATTTCCATATTTGGAATTCCGACTGCTAGTATCATAGCAACCAAAGAGCCAATCCGGAGTGAGGCTGTTGAAGGTAATGCCCCTTCCTGCCTACACCCCTGGTTTAGCAAGGAGTGGTCGCTTAGCAACACTGTCAATCAAACCTGTTGCTAACGCTAGTGGGAGGGACCTCTGGGAAAGAAGGCGCCTGATTTGTCTGTTAATAATGTTCATATCTTGATTTACGGACACAATAGTGAAATAAAACCCCAGGATCATGTAGAGCGGGTTAATACGAACATTTAAGACCAAAATGATGAGTCTGACAGCAGCAGTTACAGAGAGAGGGGACACAGTTGACGAAGCTGGAAGCGTGATCATGTTCACTTCCTATTTGGAACATGCCGGCTAGCAGTTTAGTTATTTATAAATAGAGTTAATACCCCCTCTTTAAAAATAAAAAGGTGATCCCTTTTTAAAAACTGGCCAACACAGGATCCTAAAAATAGGAGCAGCACATGGAGGTGATGTTGTGTGGTCTGCTTCCTGCTGCTTCCAGTTACTCTGCTGTTTTCTGCTTTAGCAATCACATCCCACCACAGAGTCACTAATCCAGATTTGTCAGTTCCGTATTCCTTCCATGAAGCTGTACAGTGTAACTTTTCTGGTCTCTATGGAGATGTTCTTGTTTTGTTTAGAATGTTCCACAGTTAGGCCTTAAACTATTACTGAACTATTTCCACTGAGTCAAGCAGATGACACCACCGGGCCAAGTAACAGGTGAGGTCTGTGGAGAGGGGACCACACTCATAGTAAGAATGCACGCTTTCTGAGCAATAAACACACCTGTAATTGAACAAATGCAAGATGTATAAGTATAATGCCGTACTGTGGAACATTCCAAGGATAACTTAAACGTAAAAAAAAAAAGTGACTAATGTGAGCTTTAAACGATGTTATAATGCTGTTCCTCCTTAAAAACATACCTGAAGTTATGTTTTGTTTCTTTTATGCATATTTGAGTAGAGCAGAATGTTGTTTTTTTTTGTTTTTTTTTTGAGAGCCTTAATATGCAGGGTTTTTGTGAATGAAACAAAACACAACTCCAGATATGTTTTTGATGAGGAAAAACATTGCAACAGAGAACAGAAATAGCCTAATATGGGATTTTTAATTCTGCAAACAATTATGGAACAGGATTATATAAAGCCCAGTTCTTTGTCTGGTCCCGTGTATTAAAACTTAATGTGAAAGTAATCATTTATACAGCATTAGGTTATATAAATAAAGGTAATATCTTTCCAAAACTCTTAACAGGACAGACAAATGTTCCACTTCTCTTTTCCGTTTAACCTTTTGGCTTCCCGACAGATTAAAATTGTGGCTCCAGCGTTGACAAGACAAATGATATATATTTCTAAGTTACCCTACAATTACAACAGACACTACCACTCCTACAGGGACGACCCAGTGCGTGTAATGTTGAATATAATACTTTTAGTGCACCATTTTACACAGCCGCAAGATGTATGTGATGGAAACTTTAAAAGCATTTCTATAGCATTTAAGTGAAACCATAGCCTGTACAAAGTGGGTGTGATGCTCCAGTCAAATGAAGCTTGTCGAGGTTGTCAGTTATAGCGACGAATTTTGGGCCAATAACCGTGAGTATCATAGCAACCAAAGAGCAAATCTGGAGCGAGGCTGTTAAAGGTAACGCTCCTTCCCAGCTCAGGGAGAGAAGGCACCTGATTTGTCTGTTATTATGTTCATATCTTGATTTACAGACACAATAGAACATTTTAAGACCAAAATGACGACAGAGGGGAGACAGTTTTTCAATGCAAAGTGAATTGGAGTTGATGGAGTCGGAAGCGTGCCCACGATCACTACCTATTTGACGGCTAGCAGGTTAGCTATGTCCATGTATATCACTTTAAGACTAAAATGACGAGTCTGACAGCAGCAGTTACAGAAAGAGGGGACACGGTTTTTCAATAAAAAGTTAATTGGAGCCAGATTCGATGGAGCTGGAAGCGCGCCCATGATCACTTCTTATTTGGAATGCCATGTCCATTTATACATCTATGAATGAGACAAAAGCATATTTATTCCATTATTGCTCGTAAAATGTTTGCTTTGTACAATACCATCTTTGAAATATCTTTGAATTGGTTTGGCCCCATTCCCAATATAATATAAGACGTTATTAAAGTTATGACGATTATTGAAGTGATTGTGAATAGTGGCACCAGATTAGACAGAACCCATCTCCGCATATCCGCTTTGGAGGCCCTGGATCTCGTGTATTCACTCTACATCTGCAGCCTGTGTGTACCTAGAAACACTGCTTGTGGTTTATACAAAGAAAGTTGTGAAACAGCTGTAGCATATTACCGGCCAACAAACATCTCAGGGGCAGAATTCAAACTCAAACTGTGAAGGAGTTTTGGATTTTTCCGAGAAGGGGATTAGTGAAAACTGATAACGGCGAAAGAGTTTTTACATCTGCGTTTAAGCCAAATTTATGTAGTAATTTATGACGGAAATGCATTGTTATGAAAATGTTGAGTGCAGTAGGGACAGTAACAAAGACTGTGTCACCCATGCATAATTTATAATGAAAGTTGAAGTTATGTTCAGATAAAAGCATGTGTGAAGAGCCAGATTCTCTGAAAAAATCTCCTATTTGATTCTTAAGCCAAACAGCAGCTGTCTGATGTTCTGCCAAATAATAAATACAAAAAATTTACATCTATGGGGCATTCAGGAAGCTTTAAGTCACTGCTTCTCGCTCACACGTTCATATGGACACAAGGCAGGTGACGTGTCTTGCCCAAGGACACAACAGTGATGTAAAGCATGAATGATGAAGTTGTTTTGCAAATGTGCTATATAAATAAACTTGAATTAAATTGAAGTGAACAGCAGTATGCCCTGAGCCAACCTCTCCCAGCGCAAAGCCAAACTTTTCTCTACAAGAATTTAAGCCCAAAATTGTGATGTGCTCCTCTGAGACCAGGTCAGCTCCGGCCCCTGTGCGACAGACTGAGTGCAGATGTGATGTTATCAGTCTGAGAGCAGGTCAACGGGAGAGCGTCTGCCCAGAGGAACTAAGGGTCAGAGCAGCACCTGCAGCAGGACGAGGCGGGCTAACTGACAGGCGTTAACACTCTTATAACTACACGGCTAAGTCTGTTAAACTCACTGCACTGCCTCGGGACTGGACACTCCGTTAGCCTCGAGGAGAGCTTCTATCATGTCCTCACACTCCCTCCTCCTCGTCTCATTTCACACTAAACAAAGTCTCGGCAGGGTCCAGGCTTGGACCCCTCTGCCCTCTGACCTCTCAGTCGGAGACGCAGGTCGGGTTGATGAACTTGGCTGGAAGGAATCCGCGGCTGCTCCACTTGACTGAGCAAAGCTAATGAGTCAGAAAATCCCAGCGCAGGGCTCCAGGGTTCACCGTGGGCATCAGGGGAAACAGGTTTATAGAGAGCTCAAGACGAGAATGTGAAGAGGAGGATTCTGGGGGAAAAAAGCAATATCTTAAGCCAAATGACAAATGCCCAGAGCAGTGCGGATCATTCACAAGGTTGTTTTTAGAAAATACTCACAATCTTTTCATCGAGTCCAAATTATTAACATTTCCCAACCTTGTAAAATATTCTACTGTAATTATAGTATTCAGAGCCTTGAATAAATGATTACCATGTAACGTGCAAAAGTGCTTCGCTCTTAAAGAGAGAACTTATAATTTGAGAGGTTATGGAAATTTGATACTACCTAACCTAGTTTTGTTCTTTAAACTCTTTTTCGAGCCTAAATAAGAAAAAACATGTGAAATGTGCATTAAGTGAACTGGATACATGCGAACATTAATGTGCTCGAAATAAATGAAATGTTATGTGTTTCTGTGTGTGTGTGTGCGTGTGTTTGTTTTGTTCTTTATAATTACTTATGTACCATGGTATGTACGTGCATGAACATAATAAGTAAAGTAATGCTGATAACACCTTACACAGGTATACAAAAAAGTAAAGCCAAATGCGCCAACTAGCATCATACACTTCAGAATAGACCTGTCACAATAACACATTTTGAACCTCAATATATCGCTACAGAGAAATATCCCAATAAACGATAACATTGAAACTACTTTACGCCACTAATTAAGATTGAAGTAATCCAATCCAATCCACTTTATTTATATAGCACATTTCATAAACAAATTGTTTCTAAAGTGCTGCACAGAGACAAAGTGACATAAAATAAAAAGGAAAAACAATCAAAAATAAATAGGTGCTCATTTAATTTGACTAATAACTAACTGTACATAAAATCAATAAAACACATAAAAATAAATTTTAAAAAACACAGAGGACCACACAACTCACGTGGTGTTAAAAGCCGCGTGAGTAATGCACGATAATCCCAGTGATCCATTTTTACATAGACTGTTTGATTAAAAGACAATAAACAGCAAAATGTGCCAATAATTAGCCATAAAAGAGACTTATTCACTCCTCCACAGCTCAAATCTCATCATATTGCAACAAAAACACCCAAAATCTCCCAAAAAAGTACTCACCATAAACATTGAAGCCTAAAATATACTGTTCCAGCTTTCATATACTGTACTGAACGATGTAAGTGGATATAGTAATTATGACAGACCTACTTCAAAACCTACAAGTGTTCACTCCATAAATTAATTTGTTTAAAGACATTACTTGCTGAACAATATATTTTCAGTTGAATACGTTTCCTCTGCATTTGCCCCATCCTGCTATACCGCTGGGCCAACCCGTGAGGAGGAGCGGGGTCCCATCTCCAGATCTTGAGCTCGCCTGGGTCAAGATTACCTTAGCTGAAAGAGTTTAACCTTTTGCATATGTTTCGGGGGCTTGTAGGCTTATCACAACCCCCTAATTTTGTCCAGATCTCCTGAGATGAACCTTTCCGTGGACCCAGAGGAGGCGAGGGTCCTCAGGGAGTGGCATGTGGGGTGGACTGGGATTAGCGCTTTGATCTGCGGAGCGTATCTGTAGCGTAGAGTCTGGAGGGAGGTCTCTTCTGCTTGGCCAGGTGCATTTATCTCTGCTGCTGCCAACCCCCCCACAGAGCTCCCCCCTGGGTGTGAAATGTGCCCCCGCTCCCCCTACAGCCGCACAAACTCTGGCAAAGGAACACACAGCGTCTTCACTGATCGGCTAATTATCGTCACTTGTATTTTCATGCTCTCTCACCTCATTACTCTGTGCTCTAGTAGCGACCACGGAAAGACTAAACGCTCATAGAAAGGCTATTATTTAAAGGTTTGCTAAGTAACTTTTCTGGTGCTCTTTAAAAAGGCTGCTACATGGATAGTGTTGTTGTGCCTGGAATGTACCACAGTATGGCTTTAAACTTATCTACACGACCAGTCAAAAGACACATCATCTCATTCTATGTTTTTTTTTTCTCTATTTTTACTATTTTCTACATTTTATATACACACAGAAGACATCAAATATATGAAATAAGACATATGGAATTATGCAGCAAAGAAAAAAAATCAACTCAACAATTTTTTCTATACATATCTTTTTTCAAAATTTGAAAAAATATTTTGTAGATAGATTAACTTTTTTCGTTACTATATAATTCCATATATCTTACTTCATATATTCGATGTCTTCTGTGTGTGTATAAAGTGTAGAAAGAAAAAATTAAATGCATGAGATGGTGCGTCCAAACTTTTAACTGGTAGTGTAGAAAAGTTTAAAGCCATACTGTGGAACATTCCAGGCAAAGCAACGCTCTTTTTGTAGCAGAAAAGTTACATAGAGAACTTTTATTTTGCCTTTTTATGTACTTTTATCTGGTCGTGTATATTCCACATATCCTCTTACAGATATAATTAAACATCTAGAAAACATGAATTCTTACTGTGAACAGGCTCGCCTCTCCATGGATTTGACCTGTAACTTGTCCTAGAGGCATCACAATGGAGATAAATAGGTTTCAAGTCTGACTGTGGAACATCTCCATGGATACGAACAGGAGGAGTTCCGCAGTGTTAGTTTCCGTAGCACAAGCAGCTATTGTTTGGTTCTGGTGTCGTCCAATGAATGTTTTGAACAACGTCCCAACATGATCCTGACGCAGCCTCTTCCCTTCGGCAGAATCCACATATTTCACATGTGAGAGTTCAAGTCTGACTTACAACTACAAGTTCACTGTCCCGCAATCATTCATGTGATACTTTCATCAACGTTACCTGGGGTTGTGATGCTAACTGTGTGCACTGCTCTGTCTGGGGTTTTGTTAGACTTTAATCTGAGCTTTGTTTTAACACAGTCTGACCAGAAAAAGCTGACTTATTTGAACTACAACAGGTGATTTGATTTGTGCTATTTTACAAGTCCCTCTCAAATAACATCACACTCACAAGCTAGCTAGCATTAGCCAACAGTTTTTCACAGTTAGTCACTCTCACGTTTTTGTTGAAGATCAAACTCGTGAACAGGATGGTGAACACTGAAAATGTACTGTTTGAATCCATTTTGTATTTTTTCTTGAGTTTTCAGACGATCTTAAACCTTTTTTCGCATCCCTTGTGTGCATCGTGTCACAATGGTTATTCCTGAGCATTCTGCCATGCACATACATGTAGAACACCCCCAGTGTGACATCACTGCAAAGTATGGATCGCAAGTATTTCAATATGACTTTACCTGAAAATGCTCACAGTTGCAATACTGTTACTATTTTGGAATGTTCCACAGTACAGCATTAAACTTGTCCACCTCCATGAAGACAAGACATGGCTCCACCCTCCACCAGACCAAGCTAAAGATCAGTCCTGTACTTATACCAATACAAACACTTATTTTAATTGCATGATGGATAGCTGGTTTAATGCCATACTGCACAATATTCAGGTCAAAGCTATTATATCTCCGTGGAAACAAGAACGTTACAGAAAACAGCAGAGTGACACAGAGCTAGTTTCTCTGTGATGCTAATAGTTATGGTTTGGTTTATTTGTTTATTTGTACCATATGCAGTAAAGAGTCAATAGTTTGAATCCAACAGATGCAGATGCGAGTGCTCATGAAGTTAACACGAGTCAGACCGTGTAAAGACGGGTTTCAAATCGTTTTCTTTCATTTTCTGGTCACATGAGCTGTTGCTTATAATTAAAGACACGTTTCTCATTGTACTTTCATTAATAATTATGCTACTCAGTAAATTCTCAAATAAAAATTCACGTAGAAAGGCACCTTTTCAGCTGAGACAGATGCTTGTGGAAAAAAGACATTTGAATAATGCATTTGAGAGACATGTTTGTTGGCGTGGACACAAAGCATTCTTATTTGACATGTGCAGAACATACAGACGTGGACGCCTTCCTCTGGGGTGACCAATGTGTGCAGCAGACAGCCCATCACTGTAAACCCACACAGCTTTGGGAAGATGCTCCGTGTTTATTTTCTCAGTCCCCTTTGTTCATGTCTGCCCCATCGTCCTGGGATCAGGCTGCAACTGGGGAAGGTGTGGAAAGTCTGTGTCGGGATGCTCTATTCTCACTTGAATGGCAGGTTACATAAATAAGAGAGGAGATGCCTGAGGACTCACAATAACTGTTGTACAATGAGGGAAATGGAGCTCAGCAGAGACGATGTTCACATGCACAGCAGAATATCAACTTTCTGGAACTTTAAGACGACTTACACGACATGTGAACTGCCAAGTCTGATGTGAGAATCAAAGGGGTTTCAGAAAGACATCAGACCATTTTGCTTTTTCATGTGATTTTAATAGTTTCAGATTCATCAGAGTCTGAGTGTGTGTGTGACCACAGCCAGGACTGCCCACCACAAGGTCCCAGTAGAGAACATTTCCCATTCATTTTTCCCATGCACATTCAGAAAAAGTTGACTACTAAACTACAAAGTTTAAAAAGTCTGAAAGACATTCAGCCAAATTTTAGGTTTTCGATATGTTTTAGGAATAAAAAGCATCCAGCCGTATAAAAAAACTGGACTAAGTGAGTGTGCCCATAGTGTACAGCTCCAGTCAAATGAAGCTCATCAAGGCTATCAGTTATAGTAAAATCAAATATTGAGGCACACTCATAGACTGTATATTTAAATGGACATAGCTAACCTGCTAGCCACATTCCAGGATGCCAGGATCATGTAGAGCAGGTTAATACGAACATTTAAGTCTGACAGCAGCAGTTACAGAGAGAGGGGACACAGTTTTTCAATAGAAAGTGAAATGGAGTCAGAGTCGATGGAGCCAGAAGTGCTCCCATGCGCACTTCCTATTTGGAACGTGGCAGCTAGCAGGTTAGCTATGTCCATTTACATGTACAGTCTATGAGCATGCCTCAATATTAGATTTTTTTTCAATCGGAAAAATGAACGGAAAATTTGCTTCCGCTCAACTGGACCCTTGAGATCACAGCAGCAACATCATCAGATGTTCCAATTGTACTATAAATTGAAATTTGTGATTTTATTTTGGCAATTTACTTGGATTTCTGACTTCAAAAAGACTAAAACTTTTCCCTGACAGTTTTTGGCTGGGCCCTGATTCAGCTGACAAAGAATCAGACAGGATCTTAGTGTAACTTCCAGTAAAAACATTCACTCCTGTTATACTTTTACAGAGCGTTAAAACCATTATTATTTATGCAGTAGACATTATTACCTTTGCATTTGGAAAGTTGTGCTTTACACAGCCAAAGTAGACCCAAGGGAGCACACAGAGGAAACAATTAGACTTTTGTCAACAGGTAAATTATGGCTTATGAAATCTAATAAAATCACACACAATGGTTGGCACAACTGCAAGAAAAACTTTGACCAGGGCCACATCTAAAAGCCTGACACTTTACGTTTGCTGGACCTGGCAGGTTCTGACTACAGCTATTATATTTTCTCCCCTGCAGTTTTCTCCTTTTTATACGGACATGAAGGCCCATAATCATAAACTGCAAAAGTGCGGTTACCTCATGCTGTAGTAACTTATCCCACTGACATCCATTTGAAAACGCGGAGGTGCCAAAACACCCTCTCAACATGAACCCTTTACACAACGATGGGAGTTTTCGGTGACATGGGACAGCTTGGATTACACAGACGTGAGGCAGAGACTGTGGGCTGGTAGACAGACAATGAGTGTGGCCAGAATTAAAGCAACAGGAAACGCGTGAGGTGCAGAGAGCTGTGTACTTAGCCCACACAGCCAGCCAGACTCCGAGGGACGCATGGACTCGTGATGATGATGATGATGACCTCCAACTCCCCCGTCGCCATAAATCCTTGTCCACCCCAGCTGCAATTTTGACCTTGTTTATCTGTTTACTTTTCAATTCAATATTACATTTACATTTCAGAGTTCATTTATTGCGTTAACTAAGTCCAGACCCTAAGGGAGGAGTTTAAAGCGAACCTGCAAAAACAATTCCACTTGTAATATTTTATCTGACTATACTGTTTACTTCTGATTGCAAAAAAAAAAAAAAAAAAAAAAAAGTGTCCTTGACTACACTAAGCCTCTACTGGACAAATGACGAATTACATTGTCCCATATAAATGTGTGTATCTTTCTGTCAGACCTACACATTCACACTTGCACAACTGACACATTAAAATTAGGACTAAACCCAAAACTGAACCTGGACTAGACCAAAACTGAACCAGGACAATAACAGGAGATGAATAATATACAGTGTTAAGTTAATCTAAAAATGATGTTTTGAAGGTATACTATATGATCTACTGTTTATTTTTATTTTTAATAGATTATGTTTCCAGACTAAGGTTTACTTTGTTTTAATACCTGTTTGGACTGGTCACTAGCGCTCTTCCTCAGAGTGGTCACATGATGTTGCTGTGGTGTGTCTGGTGAGCTGATTTAAACAGGTTATGACGGAGCAAACATCACTGGAACAGAGGACAGCAAACATCTTCGGTGGATTAAGGAGGCAATCGAAATACGGAAACATGCCCACGGGACTTTAAACCGGGACGAGGGGCCCTTTTTACTCTCACACACCCCGGATTCTGTCCTGTTGGACTGCAGATGGCGTTGTCGTCCTGCCTCCACCGGTAGGAAGACCGTGCCAAAACCTGTTTAAATCAGGTGACCGGACACATCACAGCAACATCACGTGAGAGACCAAAGACCAGATGAAGCTCATTTATTGTTACTGGGAGATTAAAGAAAATATCTAGACATTAATTTTTTTATCACTATGATGCAGCCCTACCAATTAACAGGAGATCTAATAGAATAGACTCCCAATTTAATCAAAAAGACAAAAATGTAATAGTAGATTTATCCTGGTTCCTGTTGATTCGAAACATGTTTGAGGATAGGATTCATGAGGTGTGGCTGAAGTCACCGTGATACAAGTCCAATATGATGATTCATATTCATAAAATTCAATGCTTTTTGGTTTAATACAGAGACACCGTCCATTTTTCCCCCATCTTTGCTCCTTCTATCCTGTCCTGAGTGACACATGGATCTGACCTTGAAATGTGACATTTCAGAAGCAGATAAAAAAATACAAAATTGAAATCATGACTTAGGAAACAAGCTTGATTGGCCATATCCTGGACTATACACCCAGACTAAGGAGGAATGGAATACGGAGTAAATACCGAATATACCGGTTCACATATAGCTATATAGTTACACACATTTTCTGTGGTCTTCCAGCCTCTTCGTCTGTGTTTTTGTTTGTTATTCGTGTGACCTTGGCCCCTGGTATAAATTCAGAGTTTGACCGTTGCATCTTCCTTCTGTAAATCCAGTATTGGGAAGAGGTCAGTAATCTCTTGTAATTTCAAGATTTAAGTGTCCCTTTGTTATTATTTAGCCTTTATTTACTTCCATATTTATTATTTTGTTGTATTGTTTTGATGTATTCATGTTTAGGGGAGATGCTAACTTATTACCTTACCATTATTTTCTCCCTGTAGTTTGGGCTGGAGTTATAAACAGCGGCACATGTTGATCCTATTTTCCATCATTGTGAACCAGATTAAACGGAGAGCGCCTCCAAAAGTTTCCATGTCCCATGTTCCCTTAACGCACCACAGGTTTCGCAAAACAACATAACGCAGAAGCTCACCGGTTATAAGATTGTTTCAGGAGCACAGATCCTTTCATACAAACTGGCTTGTAAGCTTAGACTGTATATATAAATGGACATAGATAACCTGCTAGCCACTGCGTTCCAAATAGGAAATGATCATGGGAGCAATTCCAGCTCCGTTGACTCTGGCTCCAATTCACTTTACATAAAAAAAACAACTGTGGCCCCTCTCTCTGTAACTGCTGCTGTCAGACTCATTTTGGTCTTACAATGTTCATATTAACCTGCTCTACATAATCCAGGGGGTTTTATTTCACTATTGTGTCCAAAAATCAACATATGGACAATAATAATAGCCAAATCAGGCGCCTTCTTTTCTCGAGGTCACACCTGCTAACGTTGGCAACAGGTTTGATTGACGGCGTTGCTAAGCTCTTACTCTCTGCAAAACAAGCGGTCCGGGCGGGAAGGGGCATTCATTTCAACAGCCTCGCTCCAGATTGGCTCTTCGGTTGCTATGATACTCGCAGTCAGAATTACAAATATAAAACTCTGCTCCAAATTGGCCGCTATAACTGCTCTAGCCTCGACGAGTTTCATTTGACTGGAGCCAAACACTGTGGGTGACATCACACTCACTCAGTTCACTTCTCTACACAGTCTATGAACACCGGTCACATACTTATATGTAAGATATTTCCAGCAACATATATAAACTGGCTTGTAAGGGCATAGCGTCAATAAACACTTACTCAATGTGCCAATCTTTTTACATTCTGTACAATACTAGACATTTTTTTTCCATTTTCACTTTTTTCCTAAATCAGAAAGCTGTGCCTCATTCCCTTATGCACTAAAAATATTTTGTCAACTGGTTCTTATCAGCGTCTCCGCTTCTCCTGTCCTTTTGACCCATTTCTCCAGCTCACCTATTCCCAATAGATCTTCCTTTCCTCCCTCTCCACCATACTTGGATCTGGATCCGGCCTCCAGCCACGAGCCCCGACAGTCAGCGGTGCAAACACAGCTTTGAGTTAATATAATGAGCGCAGGAATGCCCCTCTCACTTGTGGTATTGTAAGAGACGCCAAGTGACCACGCTGGGAGCGCACAGGGGGGAGTGGTGTGAGTAACAAGCAGAGGTACACAGTTAAAGTGCATATGACAGCTCAGACTACTCATTTCACCAAAACATAGTTAAACATAATTATAACAAGAGTTTTATAACATATCTTGGCCAAAATGTAAAAAAAATTTGCAAGTTTAAAATTACTTCCTGGTTGGACATGAGCAGCAGATACAGGGTGATCAGACGTCCCTATTTACCTGGGACAGTCCCCATTTTGAGCCCTGTGTCCCCTGTGCCAGCAAATTTATCCAAAACCAGTGATTTGTCCCAGTTTTATTCAAGAAATGTCCCAGATGTCCCTATTTTTGACCAATCTGATCTCCGCCAACCAGGGGTGTAGCACCACATTTTAGGCCCCAGGTACAAATCATCTTGGTGGGCCCACGTTACATGTTTAATGAAAATGGCCATTACAGACTTTGTAAAGGGCCCCTCCCTGCACCGAGCAGACAGTACCTTTTACCACCACACCCCCACCCCAGACTGACGCCCCTGCCGCCAACAGTAAAGATGGGTATATATTGTAATTTGCTTAGACAGAATTCACAAAACTTTGCTTCAAAACAATTATAAGGCACCGGCAGAAATTCCTCAGATTATGACTGACATACGTGAGTCGAGAATGGACAATGTTACGCTTTATTTTCACTATTTTATTCATACCCATCATCCCGACCCGCGTGTGTCCCAGTGTTTTATTTTGAAAGTCTGAGCAGATATGATATGTTGAGGTAGACCCGCATCTGTTACCTAGCAACCATAATGTTAACAAGGCCTGGAATTGCACAATAGTTATGATTAGACTAATGAAAACAAATGACAACACCTTCATTTTGACAAATTAATGCTTAAACTGCCAGAAAACTCTTCCTTGTCCTAGGATTTTGGATGACCTAGGTAGAGGTCATTCACTTTTATTAAAATCGAAAAACATAACATAAACAACCTGTTAAAATTCAAATAATTTAAAATAAACACTACAGAATTATTTTTAAATGTAGAACACTTGAGTGTCACGTAGTGACACTAACAGTGAGGGTGGGGGCGCTGTTGTGCACATGCGACCATGTACCTGTTGGTATATGAGACTTTTCCACATTCATCTGTGGGTTCTATAGGTCAAGAGTGGGATTCAAACCGCCAACCTTCGGATCAGTGGACAAACACTTTACCAACTGAGTTACTGTCGAACTTTTTACAATCACCAGTCACGACTATTTCCTGTGTTTTTATCCTTTTCTTGTAAACTTTTTTCCCACAAACTGCCACTTAACTGATGTAAAACTAAAATAAATATTTAGCACAGGTACTATCCATCAAACAAGTCAGAAACATAAACACCGTAAAAACAACTGTCCAACTGTATGTGGTTTATGTCCTTGCTATCCAGATTAATGACAACAGTTTAACGTTGCAAAATAGCTCATAAAATCAGAAATGTGAACGCCTCATTATGCGGAATAGCTTCATCTCATAAGTTGCAGTTTGACTTCCAACTTAAACAAACAGCTGTGTCTTAGGAAAAAAGGTGTAAAAGCCAGTCAGGACGCCACATGCTGTTTCCACCTCACCCTTTTTTACATTTGATCATGAGAGCTGGATCCGTAATGGAGTCACGGAAAAACAGATCAAAGCTGCAATGTTAGATATGTAATAAGAAATGCTGGAAAGGTACGAGGGCATGAATATGTAGAGTCTGCAGGTGCTGGGATCCGGCTTCATAATGTTTCAATATATATACACGTTTCGAGCTGCACGCCATTGGGAGCATTAATATTTAAGAAAAGCTGGAAAAATGAACTAAAACTAGAATCTCATGTACTTCAGAATGTGTTTGTTAAAGGTCAAAACAATAAGGTTTTTTGGTTGTATATATAATGTAAGATGTTAATTACTTAAAGGGCCCATATGACAACTCACCCTGCAGATTTAGGCTGAGTTCTTCTCTCTTATTGAAAACACTCTGTTTCACCTTGTGATGTCATCATGTGGTAATACAGGAAGTTCTCCACTGTGTTTTTAAGCTCCATACACCTTCACTAGAATCATCTGGATAATTTCAGCCAATCTCTGCTAAAGAAATTGTAAAAGAAGCTGTTAACTTGAAAACGACCACTTCATGACATCACAAGGTAGAACAGAGCATTTTGCACTTTGGAGATGTAGACAGACTACCATATTTTCCGGACTATAAGTCACACTTTTTTTCATAGTTTGTCCGGGGGTGCGACTTATACTTAGATGCAACTTATATGTGAAATTATTAAAATATATATTTGCACATCTTATTGTCACTGACGACTGCGCGAGGGCGCTCTAGGCTTGTACCAGTATGACAGTCACACAGAAGCAGAAACAGCGCTTCATCTACTTCTGGAGTTGGCAGAGCTGTTCAGAAGAGACACCGAGAATGAAGAATTGAATGGATTTAGTGATTTTGAGTGAGATCCAGAGTAAAGTTATTAGTTTGTTTTTTATGCTTTATTTATCTGATTAACTGTTAATATCTTATGTTAACAAACCAGACACGTGTTCAGTTCTGTCTGTGCTTCATGTAGCTGAATAAATATAAATGTGTTACATTAGCGTGCTGTACTGATATTCAGCCTGTTGTTCTCTATTTTATTGTTATTATTATAACTTGCCTTTAAAGATAAAATGTCTGTTCTTGGTCTCAGATTTTGTAAAATAAATTTCCCCCAAAAATGTCACTTATAGTCCAGTGCGACTTATATATGTTTTTTCTTCTTTATTATGCATTTTTTTGCTAGTGCAACTTATACTTCGGAGCAATATATAGCCCAAAAAATACAGTAATAATTAAGTGTCGAAATGAAACAAAACACAACTTCAGGTTTGTTTTTGGGGCGGTTATGACAATAGAACACGGCTAAAAGTCCTACTCAGTATACAGTTTTATATTCACTTCTGTGGTCATTTAGTAAAGCCATAGAGATAACATCATTTCCACCTTCAAATCACTCAAAGCACTTTACAAAGAACATCTCGCCCATTCACACACACATTAATACACCAGTGTACACAGGCAGTGGGGCAAGGAGGGTTAAGTGTCTTGCCCAAGGACATGACGACAGCATTCATCTACAACGACAGCATTCATATTCAAAGTTGTTTGTTTTTTTGGGGTTTTTTTTTAAGTCATCTGGAATTGATCCATAAGTCTGAGTTTTATGTTATGTCTCCAAACAAACCAAGTCAAGGTGTCTTCTTTTTAAAACTCATCTGTCAGCCAGGATGAACGCAAAGACACAGATAGAACCAGTGTCTACTTCTGTTACGCTGTTATTAATACAGAAGGTCATGGTGTGACTCTGCCACAGGGGGGTGCAAATATCAAATAGCTGTGAAAGGGTCAAACGCAGCTGTTCTGCAGTGTACAGCTCACTACCCCATGTGCTCTTTGTGCTAGCCCCAGGTCTGGATAAACAGAGAGATCTGGATCAGCACCAATCAAACCAAAATCGTTGTTAACCCAGATGTGGACCTGGATCCTCCCCTTTCCTCACCTGGCTGGATGACCTCCCCCCCCCCCCCCCCCCCCCCCCCCCCCCCCCCCCCCCCCCCGCCCCTCCCCCCCTCCTGTCCTGGATGAGCTCTGGCCCTGCAGACTTGAACTTTATCTGAAAATGAGTCTGCGCTAGTCCTGAACGCATCTGCAGCCTGGTTTAGTAGTGGTTTAGTCCTGAATTTGTCCTGATTTTGTCCCAGTTCAGTCCCAATTTAGACCCGGTTTAAACCTGGTTCAGTGCTGGTTTAGTCTCGGGTTAGTCCCAGTTTAGATCTGGTTTAGTCTTGGTTCAGTCCTGGTTTAGTCCCGGTTTAGTCTCGGTTTAGTCCCAGTTTAGTCCCGGTTCAGTCCTGGTTTAATCGTGGGTTAGTCCTGGTTGTTTATTCCTGGTTTAGTCCTGGTTCAGTCCTGGTTTAGTCTTGGTTCAGTCCTGGCTTAGTCCTGGTTCAGTCCTGGTTCAGTCCTGCTTCAGCCCTGGTTCAGTCCTGATTCAGTCCTGGTTCAGTCCTGGTTCAGTCCTGGTTCAGTCCTGGTTCAGCCCTGGTTCAGTCCTGGTTCAACCCTGGTTCAGTCCTGGTTCAGTCCTGGTTCAGCCCTGGTTTAGTCCTGGTTCAGTCCTGGTTCAGTCCTGGTTCAGCCCTGGTTTAGTCCTGGTTTAGTCCTGGTTCAGTCCTAGTTCAGTCCATGGGAGTGGCTCTCTCCTTCACTGTGATTCTCCTCAAGTTTTGAGTTGTTCCTGCAGGAGGAGGGTCTGGACCAGTTGTCCATTTACTTGTTTTATATGAAAGTTGTTTAATCTGTCTGTTGTTGACCTGCGTCTGTTTCACTGTTAGATTTATAACTCTCTGTGGGTTAAATCCATGAGCTTGTTGAGTCCTAAGCTGCTGTAACTTTGAGCTTTACAAAAATAAACTGAACAGAATAGAACAAATCCAAACTGGAGGTCAAAGCCAACGCTTGGATGAAAACAAATCTCTCAGGACAGTTTATAATGAAGACTTGCTCAGACAATGTTACAGGTCAAAGTTCACCGTGAGGAATATCTAAGTTCAAAGTTCACCATGGGGAATATCTATTTGTCAAATGCTTGTGTGTTCAAAAGTTCAAAACGACATCTCTCTTGTGAGCAGTTGCCACGGTGACAGAACAAAATGAATGACTTAAGAACACACTAACGTTCATAAACATCTCCTGCACAGAGGCCTGTCACAATATCTGAAATGGAGATTAGACCGATATATCGTTTGGCCAGTAAATCAGGCCGATATTTGGACTTTTTAGCGTATCAACTATCGACCTTACATCTCCAGAACAGGGCGATATTTTATTTTAGTGGATTTGCTGCCTACAACATAGACACAAACACTTAAATATAACATGAAAGTTGCCAACAGTTTAAAAATTTTTATGGAAATCAATAATTATAATTTTAATGTTCCATGTTTAAACAAGTTTCATATAATTGTACTTTGTTATCAGCCAAACCAACTATGATCTAAGGGAGAACATTATGGTGAAGTAGGGCCCTCGACAGAAATTTGGGGCCCCGGACAACAGACCCCTTTGTCCCCCCTGTCGACTCCCCTGTGGTTAAGTAGCTTTTTTCTGCACATTCTGATGATTTAACAGCCATTATCTTTGTTGGCGATTCTCACGATTATATAAAGTGTCCAACAAACGATTATTCTCGACTCTCTTTATCACAATAAACGATATTACTGTTCATCGTTCCATCCCTGGCTGTAGGTGGGTTTGTAATAAATAAATAAAAAAAAAACATCATTTGAGGAAAATAATCAAATGCTCTGGATTCTAAACAATCGGCATCGGCCATGAAAAATCAAACCGGTCTATCTCTATATAAAAGCTGGGACAATATGTTTTGGGGCTGGGTGTGTTTTATTTTTGACATTTTAACACAAACAGATTTTAGCTGCAGGAAGTTGAAAAAGTCACTTTTATGGATAATTATTGGTTCATTCATTATTTTTTGCTATTCAGGTCTTTTAATGGTTTAGTTCCATTTTTTTCTAGGTTAAGTCTTGGATTAGTCCTTTAGTCCTTTGGTTTAGCGTTGGTTTAGTGTTGGTTTAGTCCTGGTTTAGTCCTCGTTTAGTCCTGGTTCAGTCTGGGTTGAGTCTGGGTTGAGTCCCGGTTGAGTCCCGGTTGAGTCCGGGTTTATTCTTGGTTTAGTCCTGATTTAGTCCTGGTTTAGTCCTGCTTTAGTCCTGGTTTAGTCCCGGTTTATTCTTGGTTTATTCTTGGTTTAGTCCTGGTTTAGTCCTGGTTCAGTCCTGGTTGCTGTATACTGTATATCTAAATTTGTTTACTGGATTAATTCTGCTTTACTGTTTTTGATTTGAACCACAAAAACTTTTCTAAATCTACTTCCACTCAAACACGAGCCGTTTGGTTCTAATCTGACCAGACCAACAAAGTCCCAGCATCAGTTGCCTGGTTGCAACATCACAAAACACTAACAGTTTACGTTAGCGTCAGTCATGAGACCCGACCTCCAGTCAAGCTAATGACGGCTAATTTTAGTGACAACCAAACCAGACGACTGACGTGTTGACAGGTCATAATCATAACAAAACCAGAACAGAAATACACTCGCTCTTGATTAATAGCTTGATTAAAGACTTGACATTCCGATATTGTCAGACTATTTTCCTTTGGGCCCAAACTGAAATAGCAACAAATTTAAAATGCAAAGAGATTTTTTTTATTTTATTCTCCCATTGCAAAAACTTTTATACATGATTATCTTTGATTGATTTACTAACTGACTATTTGTAGACTCATGAATTAACAATCACTAAACTATTCCGAGAGTTTGCCAAGCTTTATATCTAAGTAAAGCATCTCTGTTTTGTTTTGACTCCTTCTTCTAATGCAAATGCTACTGGTATCATTGATATTACTGCTGCTCTGCTTTTATCACATTACAGTTTAAAGGTCCTAGATCACACAAAATGGACTCCTGTGAGCGTTAATCCATGTTATAATGTCCTTACCTCCTCAGAAATAGACCTGGAGTTGTGTTTTGTTTCATTCACACATGTTTGAGTAACACTTTATTATTAGTCTATCTACATCTCCAAAGCTCAAAATGCTCTGTCCCACCTTGTGATGTCATGAAATGTTAGTTTTCAATTTAACATCTCCTTTTACCAGTAGTTCAGTAGAGATTGGTAATTCCAGGTCTTAAATCATCCAAATGTTTCTCGTGAAGGTCTGTAGAGTTTAAAAACACAGTGACATCACAAGGTCATTTCTCAAACTGAAAACACTCTGTTCCACCTTGTGATGTCACCATGTGGTAATACAGAAAGTGCTCCACTGTGTTTTCAGACTCCATACACCTTCACTAGAATCAGCTGGATACTTTCTTGCCTGTAATTGTCAATTTGTCGATCTCTACTGAACTAAAGGTAAAAGGAGCTGTTAACTTAAAAAAAACTACCTCTTTATGACATCACAAGGTGGAACAGAGCATTTTAAGCTTTGGAGATGTTACAGACTAATAATAAAGTGTTACTCAAACATATGGGAATGAAACAAAACACAACTCCAGGTGTGTTTTTGCAGCAGTAACATCATTATAACAGATCAGAAAAGCGTAATATGGGCCCTTTAAAGAACGCTCTGCAGTAAAAGTACAGGGATTACTTCCTAACACCAAAGAGTGATGTAACATTATATTTTATGAGCACAAGTTGTTTGCGGTGACTGGGGTCCAATTATCCAACGTGCAAACAGGATTCATACACTTCAAACCTATACTCAAGAGGAAGAAATGTGCTTTTAAACTGCCAGACAGCTGCAGATAAACTAATGATACACCCAAAACGGCGGACTATGGCTGGTATTTGCTTCTGACACGAAAACATTTGGTCTCAACTTACCTAAAAATCCAGCTACTGTTTCGTCGCTTTCAGACCAAACTCCAAACTTGAGCCTGAATAAATGAAACAAAAAGATTATGAATGGAGAGATTAAACAGAGAAGGTAAGAAGGTGTGGTTTACCGCCTCAATGGGGAATCTCACACGTCATGACCCGGCTTAGTGAAGACGTTAAACAAATCGGCCTTTTAGAAACTGACCACGATCAGTCGCGAATGCCTTGGAGTATATGTCATAATGAGGATCTATGTAAAGCCCGTGTCCTCTTCAGCGTATGATGAATGCGTGACACTATCAGACCTCCGGGATATGGCGCTTTTAACCTTTGCAAAGTTCAAAAATGTATCTCTGGTCTAAACAGTTGCCTCACTGTCAAAGAAAAATATATTGAGAATATTACCTGTCACTCTGTATGTGCTTTGGTTGTAACTTACACCCTTCAACAGTGTCATTAGTTTATAACTGTCACACAAGAACTTTAAAAGAAGTCAGGACTATAACATCAGCTTGACTTTTCAGGAGCTTAACATGTTTCATCAGTGTAATTTCACTTGCTGGTGTTATTTATATCCTTACAGAAGAAGCAAAATCTTACTTTAAAGACGGTACGTTATGATTTTTAGGTCTTTATGAATAAACTATAACATATATTTGAAACGGTCACATTTTTATAAAGCGATTTTTCACTTTCAACGCACTTTACGTCAAGGAACCACTCACCCATTCACATACACATTCATATACCTGTGTACGCAGACACTGGGGGTGAGGTGGGTTAAGTGTCTTGCTCAAGGACACAACAATGGCAGTCATCTGTGACAGCTGGAATTGCACCACCAACCTGTGGGTCAGTGGATCTGATCGTTATACCAAAGATGTTTATATCTAGAGCGGGATTTGAGCCGCCACCCTTTGGATCAGGGGACACACGCTCTACCAACTGAGCCACTGTCACCACATAGATGTTTATTTTACGTTTTGTTCATTGTAATTTGCATCACTGATTTAAAACAACTTAGAGAAACAAGAGAAACTGGTTATTTGGATTCCGGTTCAAAACTCCTGATCAAAACTTTATTTCACTGTAGCAAGCAGTTAAATGTTTTATTGTTTTTGTTTTTGAAAGGCTATGTGATATTTTTGAATCAACATGTACGACACAGAGAGTGAATAATCATAAATAAGTACAGAGAAGTGGGTGGAGATAGGGGGTAGGTGAAAACGGAATTTTTCAAATGTATTTTATATAACGCCACCTTCAAGATACTGAAAGCACTTTACATCAAGGAACCACTCACACATTCACACACACATTCATACACCAGTGTACACAGACACTGGGGCATTGTGGGTCAAGAGTCTTGTCTAAGGACACAACGGCAGTAATCATCTGTAGGAACTGGCATTGCACCGCCAACCTGTGGGTCAGTGGATTGGACCGTTTAACCAGTGATATGTACCAACTGAGCTCCTGTCGCTGAAAGTACTCAAGCCTCAAACGCAGGACAATAAAGGATTACTAAATGTATGAATCAATCAATATACAAGTCTGAGTAAACTAAAGATGAGGTCACAACATTATAACATAGTTTAAAGCACATAAACATATATTTACATTCATATTGCCTTTAAAAAAACAGAACATTTAAGGTAGAGATACACTGATATATCGAGCCGATATTTGGACAGTTACTCTGTGTTCTAAACAATCAGTATTGGCATCAGCCAAGAAAAAACCCTTATCAGTCAATCTCGAATTTTAGGCCAACTTTTTATATGCAAAAACATACATTTATAACCAATTTTAGTGCGGTGTTTCAAGTGGTAGACACAACTGGAATCTTCCTGGGCCCTTAACTCAAGGCATGTGAGACAATTAGACTAGCACTAAATCTTAAACAACTCAACTAAAAATGTAAAAAGCATCTGCAGTTGTGATTATTGGGCACTCAGGGGTAAAGGAAGCAAAACAAGAAGGTGTGCCCTGTGCAGTATATCTGGTAGATTTATGCCTGCATGCTGATGCTGTGGGCTTTAGAAGGTGCCTGACCAATGCACAAGAAGCAAAGAATGGCCCCTGTAAGTCTAGCATTGGCAGCTTTAGCTCAAAAAGTATGATCTAAGTGCTCTCCATCACCAGAGGAATGAGCGTGCAGAACACAAAAGGAAGCCCCAGACGTTTTAGTGTTGACAGAAAAGGGTTAATTTACAGCAAACTCACCACGTGCACCTACTGGCTAACAGTTAATCTTTCACCAACAGGGGACTGCTGCACATGTGGCAACCATAGCCAGGGGAATTCATTATCAGAGGAGCAAAAAATGTGCTGTTTAATCTGTTTTAAAAAAGAGCTATCACATTACCCATAAGCCCTAACACATGTGGGAGACAAAAAGCAAGAAAGTGGGGTTGAATGCACGGATTACCTGTTAAATCACAACTGTTTTCTTTTCATTTGAGCGAACTTGTTTTGTCCCACTTCATTTGTATGACCATAGCTCCCTCTAGTGGTTAAATAAAGCCATAACTGTAACGTTCATTGAAATATATAATAAACTTAAATTTTGCCACTTTTTATTAGTTACATTAATCTAGACAGTTTTGCTTTAAAAAAATCTATCTATTTTTTTGTTTGTTTTGTTTTTCGCAATATTTTATTGCTCCATTTTGCAGACGTAAAGTACACAGATTTGCTACAGATTTTACGACACATCTTACACCTTTACGATTGTTTTGGAGGCTGATTCAAAATGGAGTAGAGTGTCGTGTTCTTGTGAGTTCTTTCTTCAATTAAACACCGCAGTTTTGTATAAATCTTAGTGTAGGCAGGAAGAAAGCTTAAGTATAACCATGTCTGAAGAAAAGAAGTCCGGTTCTATGGGTTTCTTTTCGAGCTACGATGATCTAAGCGACAGCAGCAACGACAGCGACTCAGACGAGGAGGAGGGAGACAGCAGAAAGAAGAGCAGCCAGAAGTTGGATAAGGATGCTTCAGGGAGCACAGCACCGCCCCCACAGCAAGGGACTAAAAGGTCTTCCAGTGGCGCCCCTTTACCCAAACCGGACGAGCTGTTCGGGACAGTATCCAGGCCTGCGTTTCTGTACAATCCGCTCAATAAGGAGATAGACTGGGATAGTCTCGTGGTCAAAGCCCCTGAAGAGGTGACATCCACACACTGTAGACTGTCTGAAACATTTATCTCTTAATGCTATGACTCATCAGCCACAAACAACTACAGTGAAATCATTTCTAGCTTTATGCATGATGCTGTAAAAGATTTCATCAATATTTCTACAATAATCATTTATCTGAGTGGGACTTGTAGTCTCTTAATGCTGTGACTAGGCCTGGGAAGATATTGAAATTTTGTGTAACAATTATCAAGGCCAAAATAATTATGATTAACGACTACACTCACCTGAAGGATTATTAGGAACACCACACTCATACGGTGTTTGACCCCCTTTCGCCTTCAGAACTGCCTTAATTCTACATAGCATTGATTCAACAAGGTGCTGAAAGCATTCTTTAGAAATGTTGGCCCATATTGATAGGAGCATCTTGCAGTTGATGGAGATTTGTGGGATGCACATCCAGGGCACGAATCTCCCGTTCCACCACATCCCAAAGATGCTCTATCGGGTTGAGATCTGGTGACTGTGGGGCCCATTGTAGTACAGTGAACTCATTGTCATGTTCGAGAAACCAATTTGAAATGATTCGAGCTTTATGACATGGTGCATTATCCTGCTGGAAGTAGCCATCAGAGGATGGGTACATGGTGGTCATGAAGGGATGGACATGGTCAGAAACAATGTTCAGGTAGCCCGTGGCATTTAAACGCTGCCCAATTGGCACTAAGGGACCTAAAGTGTGCCAAGAAAACATCCCCCACACCATTACACTACCACCACCAGCCTGCACAGTGGTAACAAGGCATGATGGATCCATGTTCTCATTCTGTTTACACCAAATTCTGACTCTGCCATTTGAATATCTCAACAGAAATCGAGACTCATCACACCAGGCAACATTTTTCCAGTCCTCAACTGCCCAATTTTGGTGAGCTTGTGCAAATTGTAGCCTCTTTTTCCTATTTGTAGTGGAGATGAGTGGTACCCGGTGGGGTCTTCTGCTGTTGTAGCCCATCCGCCTCAAGGTTGTGCGTGTTGTGGCTTCACAAATGCTTTGCTGCATTCCTCAGTTGTAACAAGTGGTTATTTCACTCAACGTTGCTCTTCTATCAGCTTGAATCATTCGGCCCATTCTCCTCTGACCTCTAGCATCAACAAGGTATTTTCACCCACAGGACTGCCGCATGCTGGATGTTTTTCCCTTTTCACACCATTCCTTGTAAACCCTAGAAATGGTTGTGTGTGAAAATCCCAGTAACTGAGCAGATTGTGAAATACTCAGACCGGCCCGTCTGGCACCATGCCACGCTCAAAATGCATTGAAGCAACTGCCATGTGATTGGTTGATTAGATAATTGTATTAAGGAGAAATTGAACAGGTGTTCCTAATAATCTTTTAGGTGAGTGTATGTCACGATCATGATTAAAGTTGTTATGGATATGAATAATTATAACTTCAATAGAGAATGTTATGGATGAACAGGGCCATCAACTGAAATTTGGCAATAAGCGTCACATGGCCCCCCGTAATACAAATTAATAAGAAGAGGGTCCAATCCTGGGGCCCAGTACAACAGACCCCTTTGTCCCCCCTCTCAACTCTCCTGTGGTAGTAATTTTTTTTTTCTTCACATTCAGGTGATGTAATGGTGATTAACTTTTGACGATCACCATGATTATGTAAAATGTCCCATGAACGATTATTGTCAACCCTTTTTATCACGATAAATGATATTATTGTTTATTGTCCCATCTCTAGCTATGACTCATCAGCCACAAACAGCTACAGTGAAATTGCTTCTAGCTTTATACATGATGCTGTAAAATATTTTACCAGTATTTTTACAATAATCATGTTCATCTTGTTTATGGAGTAACTCATTAACAAATTAAACCACATCATGTTGCCCTGTAGACTCCTAAAGAGTTCGCACCATGGAAGACCAATGCAGTCCCCCCTCCTCAGAGCTACAGTGCTGCCCCAGAGCCAGTGAAGAAGAAAGGGCCTCCTCCAGGGATGGACATGGCCATAAAATGGTCCAATGTGTACGAGGACAATGGGGCTGATGCACCTGCGCACTCCGGCAAAGCACGTTTTCTCCCTCCTGAGGAGCAGCTGTCTGAGTCAGGTGAGGCTGTTATCCCTGTAGGGATTACAAACTATCAAGTGATCAACGGATGCCATAAGGATTAGAGCCACTACCTGTTCAGACTCTGATAATCTGCTGACAATAACACATGTGCTACCTTGATCATTCATAAGAAACATTCTAAACATTCTAGATTGCATTGTTTCATTCATTGTTTTTGTGTTGTGACTGGGTACATAAACAAAAGATCAGTCCGAACTTGAACAAACCTTCTTCCGGTACATTTCAGGGACAATAATTACCAGAATTTAAATGTAAATGTGGTAGATTCAGCCGGAGCCGTCCAGGATTTTGAGCGTCACCTTAGTAAATTGCAACTTTTTTTTCCCCTTTTTTGTTCCAACATGAAATAATTACTTTTTCATTTCAAAAAATCGACAAAAATCGTTGTTCCCTTTTGGTTTCACCCATCATGATATTATCCTCTTTTTTTTAGATGAAGAGTCAGAGAAGTCTGAAACCTCTGCTAAAAAGAAACGTGTGGAGACATTTCAGCAGAAGGAGAAAAGGAAGAGGGACCTGGGACAGGCCACGTCTGAGAAGACATTTGTAGAGGAGGAGAAAAGGATCCTAAGGCAAAACGCTGAGTAACTGAAACTTTGGAAAACAAACTCTATGCTGGGCTATTTATGAAAAGCCAGTACTTTCAAAGATTTCTTTACCAAGGTCTACTTTGCCATACTGTGTTTGTTAATGTTTCAGTACAATTACAAAAAAAAAAAAAACAATTTTATTTCCCTATTTAGGTGCAATTAAGCTATAATTATATCGATTTTACAGTGTAAACTGTTTAAGTATGTGACATGTGTTCAATGGTTTTCATAGATGTTTGCTATTTGTGGTTTGCATAAGTTCAGTCAAGTTAAAAAATATGCCAGGACTTAATTTAATTGAAAAAAGCACTGTGTAAAACCTTTAAAGACGTTTCGCTTCCTGCATGGTGTGAGCACTAGATGTCGCTGTTTCACAACAAACCCCTTCATATTTTTTGTGCTTCACAACTATTGTGTGTGGAGGCCAATCATGCCACTATGTTAGTACTTGGTTTGTAAAGTCTGAGTCTGTATTTTAGACATTGTAATCTTGTAATTCTTTGACACACTCTGCAATATAAAACATCTTTCTGACACAAAGTAGGTGCTGCTGAGATGCAAAGCACAACACAGGAACCACAGTGGTTTATAATTTTATAACAGTGGTTTATATCTTTCATTGTCATTTCAGCGGAATCTGTATTTTTACTATAATTTCTGAACTGTGACCCAAAAGCAATAAAATATTTTATTGTACATTGACTGTGCAGTATTCTTAATCATTTGCAATGTTTTTTGCTTTTAATATTTACACTTTTGAAACACACGATCAGAGAAATTCCTGTCCTATCTATCATCATGGCTTCCCCTGAAATCTTGGTAAACGTTTGATCAGATTCCTACTCACAGGTCTGTGCCTGGCCTTGCCTGAGACGAGGATCTGCTCCCACAGCAGCAGTAGCAGCACTCTGATGTTATCAGCCTTATTGAAAAATGACTCTGTTTGTGGAGATGAGAAATGACCAGTGGGTCCACAGTCGTCTGTGTTTGTCAGTTACTCATCCGCCTGTCTCCACACTGCAGCCTTTCCTGAAATAACATGTTATGAAACAGAATTTCTGGGAAAATTGTGGGCACCACTTTAGCAGCGGTGGCAATGTCTGCATCTTTCCTGGACATCAGCCTCTTTGTTTTTTACCAGACACATTTTTGTTACGGTACATTTCACACATTGGTGGCTTTATCTCCATTTAAGAAGTTTGAAATGGTTGACCAAACATTTTCTGATGAACAAATGAAAATGAACAAATGCACCATTAAGTTAAAATATCTCTTGTGTCTTATCAGAGGAGGAAAAATGTGCTGTTTCAGGCGAATGATGATTTAACCAGGACTGGGTTAGGGTTGGTGCAGAAGTCATGCTGTTTAGACCAGTGTCTGTCACACTGGCTGTGTGCCTCTGACATGTTTACGTGAAGGTCAGGACCTCATGACGGCCATTGAGTTTTCTATGACCTCTGCAGATCAGGCTAAAGCTATGCTCTATGACTTATGACACATTCACACAGTCCTCACAAAGCGTGGACTTGGATCGTGTCTTTGTGCTCAGAAACACTTTTATTGGCATTTTTTTTATCTATACCATTTCTTTAGATAGTGCTGTGTGTGTATGATGCTTTGTGTGGTGCTGTGTGTGTATGATGCTGTGTGTGTATGATGCTGTGTGTGGTGCTGTGTGTGTATGATGCTGTGTGTGTATGATGCTGTGTGTGGTGCTGTGTGTGTATGATGCTGTGTGTGTATGATGCTGTGTGTGGTGCTGTGTGTGTATGATGCTGTGTGTGGTGCTGTGTGTGTATGATGCTGTGTGTGGTGCTGTGTGTGTATGATGCTGTGTGTGGTGCTGTGTGTTACCTTTGGTTATATCCTCAGCAGTGTTTCCTAGAGGCAAACAGTTGTTTTTCACACCACCTAAACACATTAACAGAACACCAGCCTCCTGAAGCCCTGTGTTAAACAGAGCAGAAAAGCCAGATTCAGGGTAAACAACAATATAAGTACTCAAGTATAAACACCTGCAGTCATGTTGTAATCAATCTCTTATTAAAGGCACGTAACCCTTTAGCCAAATAATACAATAAAATAAAAGCATGTTTTTTTTTTGTTTGTTTTTATTGCACTCAAAAATGCAGAAAAACATGCATCCTGTGAGTAGGCTCGTAACTCCACAAACCTGACTCTTACTTAGCCTGGAGGAGGGGCTCCTACTTGTTTCTATGGAAATGTTCCACAGTATGGCTAACTTATCTTCATGAAGAATATTCCAAAGTGTGGTTTTAACTTTCTATTTCCATGGAATTATGCAAGTGATGTGCCTCCAGGACATTACATTTTGTAGAGAAGACAGTTTGATTTTGCACAGAGGTCTTTGAGCAGAAGCAGCAGCAGAGACGACATTTAGTTTCTTTTCATCCCTGGCAGTTTGGACTGCTCACTAGCGCCTCAGAATGGTCATGTGTTGTTACTGTGACGGGTCCGGTCAGCTGATTTAAACAGGTTTTGGTGCTGTTTTCCTACCGGTGGAGGCAGGACAACAGCGCCATCTGCAGTCTGACGTCTTCAGGACAGTATCCCAGGTGTGTGACAGTAAAAAGGGCCCTTCATCCCGGTTTAAAGTCCCATATTTCGATTGCCTCTTTAACCCAGTGCCAATGTCCTCTGCCCCAGTGATATTTGCTCCGTCCATAATGTGGTTTTGTCTTTTACAAGGGTCAGGAATGGTCAGATATGGGAAGAATAGTTGTGTAAAATGATTACCTGAATTTAAATGCATTTTGTAACCGACACATGGGCCAATCAGAGTGCTGTATTCTGAATACTCTGAATATTTTTACACCGAGTTGCATTTAAATGATAGTGTAAAGACCCAACATAGGATTAAAAAACAGCTTTATGTTTGTTTTACTGTTTGTTCTGCGTTTCATATCACTGATCAGAGAAGGAAAGATCTCACCACAAGAGCAGTGTTTTCTATTTTAACACACCTAAACTGAGTGATCAAGTACCGCCATGTGTTCCTTTGGTTTAAAAAAGTTACTGTTACATGTATGTATATATTCTCACTAAATACTGGCTAGAATTAAATGCCAGGGAGAAAAGATGGTTATTTAGTTACTTCCCAACAGTGGAAATGGCCAGGTATGAAAACAAAGTAAACCTTGGTCTGAAAATCTGAAAAAAAAACAACCTATTAAACAAAGTTATCAGAAGACCAGATGAGCCTGACTGGACGATCTCGCCTTAAACTCGCGTGTGAAGGGCTGAACAGCAGGAGATGGAGCAAGGAGGCGTCTGTCTTCTGACCTCTGCCTCTGCATTGTCTCATCCTCCTCATTCACAGCTCCCTGCGAGAATTTCAACTCACATAAAGAGATGAGACTTGTTGCTCCACTAAGGATTGAACTGATAAGAAGGACCCATCCTCTGAGTCTGCACGGCGTCTGCTTTGAAGGTTTCATCAGGGTTTGGTTACTTTTTTATCGTCTGTACTTGTTGGAGTCACATCCAGTCACCTCCAGGCCTATGGTTAAGAGAAGAACTAACACTAAATCGCTCTTAGAACCAGACCAAAGCAGATAATGGTTTGAATCGAGCCTCAAAATATTGTGCAAATCTCTGCGTCTTAATAAACTTGCCCCAGATTCCATTTCCAGAAGTTAATTTATTCATTTTTCCCATAGACTTTTCAAAAGATTTAAATATGAATACTTTAAAGACATTGCAGAGGCTAACCAGCTACATGCTAACCAGCTATGTGCTAACCAGCTACGTACTAACTGGCTATGTGCTATCGAACTTTGTACTAACTAATAAGTCCAAAAGGCACATTTAAAACACAAGATTCGGCAAAATATTGTAATAACTTTGCAGTTTGTAAAGTTTCAGTAACAGATTTTAAATTAAATGACAGGTGTTGTGGTTATTAGTTTCCATGTAGCTAATAATCCCTAAGCAAACTTGCACATTTTTTGTATTAATCGATATTTTTTTCTTCGGAAAGTCTGTGGGAAAAATGAGCCATTACAACCATGACCATTTCAGTATATTAACACTCATTACATATGTGTGTGTGTGTACATAACATTATTACACCATTTATTTATTTATTTATTTATTTATTCATTCATTCATTCTTAATTTGTCAGGGACCATGTACAAATTTATTAATTTTATAAAAGAAAAGATGACTTGTACCAGATTTAGCTGCTGATACTTTCCATGTGCAGTCCCTGGGCAGGTGAACACGCATTAAAATACACATATCATTAGAATTACATTATAAGACTATCACTTCATCATTAACATTAGCAAGAAAATACAATAAAACGTCCCCATGTCCAATACAAGATATTTCCTACACTCCAAACCAATATAATAAAATCATTATGTGCAGGTTTTTACAGTGAAACAGAGCAGCACAAATTAACTTCACAGATGTCGACACATTAGGTTATCTAAAATGCACTTTTTCAAATTTCTAGTAAAATTTATCAAATGTACAGACAGTTTCAGACCGGCTGATTCCACTGTCCGACTGAGCAAAGGCCGAGGATCTGTTTGTTCAGTCGCTGCTTTGAGGACCCAGTTACCTCAGATATTCAACACATTATGTAAGTGCATTGTTTGCTTTAACTATCTCACTTTTTGCACAATAGCGCCCCCAACCTCACTGTTAGCGTCACTACTTCCTGTCCAGTTGTGTCTCTATGAGGTTTTTGCAGAGTCACACTAAAATAAATAAATATTTAAAGATGGGGCAGTGGACAGGGAGCTGCAGGTGGGTTAGGGGTCAGGGGTCAAAGGTTAGGGTCCGACAGTGGACAGGGAGCTGTGGGTGAATGAGAGCTGACTAAAACTTAAAGGTCAAGAGGTAAAAACATAGTGATTTCTTAAAGGTGCAGTGTGGTGTTAGGGTTATGGTGTTGTTGTTTTGTGTCATTAAACTTGTATATTTTTCATTCATTCAATTATAATTATTTTTATAGAGCAGCAATAATGTTAGAACACATTTAAGAGTAAAAATATATGGCAAATATAATTAGATTTTTTGAGAAAGCTTGATCATTTAAGTGCATTTAAAGTTGACGTTTTTTCAAACAAAATCCCAACAGTCTTGCCATTTTTTATTTTTTTATTTTATTTTTTGCTAATAAAATAAAAGCGAAAGAATATCACAATAATAGAACGTAAAGCCATGAACCCCCTGGTCCTCTGACAGGGATCATTTGGTCTAATTTATGCCCTGAGAAAGACTCGCGTATGGGGACATAAATTCAGCCCCTGAGAGAAAAGAGCCAACCATAAAGCGACCGGGACAGAGGGAGCAGGAGACACAGAGGGACAGAACAATGGAGCAGCATCAGGAGGGGACCGGCCAACAGCTGCACGGCCCCACATCCAAGCACCCGGCTTCCGTCACTGCCCCCCTCTCCAACTGCCCCCTCTCCAACCACCCCTCACTGCTCCCTCCCCAACTGCCCCCTCTCCACGCACCCGGCTCCCCTCACTGCCCCCTCTCCAAGCACCCAGCTCTCCAAACACCCGGCTCCTGTCGCTGACGCCCTCTCCAAGCACTTGGCTCCCCTCACTGCCCCCTCTCTAACTGCCCCCTCTTCAAGCACCCGGCTCCCCTCAATGCCCCCTCTCCAAGCACCCGGCTCTCCAAGCACCCGGCTCTCCAAGCACCCGGCTCTCCTCACTGCCCCCTTTTCAAGCACTCATTAAATTGATGTAATAAGACTATTTACTGGTTGTAGTTCGCCCAGAAAGTCTCACAGTGTTTGAACTTTTATTTAGATAAAGTTGTTCAGTCGTTATATGAGCAATAAGTAAATGCTACATAACCCACTTGGATCAGTTTTGTCTTATATAATTTTAATTTCCATCTATCCATCCATTTTCTTCCACTTATCTGGGCCCAGGTTGCGGGGGCAGCAGTCTAAGCAGGGACTCCCAGATTTCCCTCACCCCAGACACGTCCTCCAGCTCCTCCAGTGGGACACCAAGGCGTCCCCAGGTCAGCCGAGAGACACTGAAATCGGCAAACACTTAAAACTATAGTGTTAAAATCGGTATCAGAACTGAAAAAGCTGGATCGGTGCCTCCCACAGACTGTATGAAGAAGAGTTTATGCAACGATGGCACAAAAGCATCAACGGCCTTTTTAAAATCGAGCTCTAAGATGTTAATGCCCCCGAAAGGATTGTGTCGTTTATATATGATCCATTATTGTCTCATCAGCGGGAATGAAAGTATTTATTTCCCAAAAACAAAACAAGATGAAGATGTTAACCTGAGTAGATGATTAGGTATATTGTCAAAGTGATAAAAACGAAAATCATGAGGTGACATTATTACAGAATGAGACGTAGTTTCTCATCACTGTCTCTCCTCAAACGTCTCCAAATAGTTGTTTAATTTCAATCTGCCCTTTGTTTTATTACAGGTGATGGATTTAAACCCATCACTGTTTCTCTATGAAGTGGGTATAAAAGTGGGTTGTCCATCTCTGTCCGTCACTGTATGAAATGTATCTATAAGAGACTGACATAAAAACTCCCAGAATCCCTCACCTGTTTGATCACATGACTGCATAAGGTTAAGGATGAGCCACACCAAAACTGAGACGGGAAAGAGGCTTTTAGCCATTTTGCTTCACAAAAATGGGATACACTCCAAGAACAAGCAAAACTGGAGACTTTAGTGACACAATGGCAATTTAATAATCTGATAACAAACTTTTACACACACACCTGCTCCTGTTTTAATGTTTTATATCAACTTGTATACTTGTTTTGTTAGTTTTTCTGTTTGTATTGTATTTTAAACAGGGCGCCCATGAAAAGTAGCCGAAGTGCACTCATTGGGTTCCCCTGGATAAATAAAGAAAAATGAATAAAAATAACCAATATCAAACTATCGACTCTGGCTTCAACTCGCTTTCTATTGAAAAACTATGTCCCCTCTCTCTGTAACTGCAGACGTCAGACTCGTCATTTTGGTCTTAAAATGTTTGCATTAACCTGCTCTACATGATTCTTGGGTTTGTATTTCACTATTTTGCCCTCTTTTTCTGAGGTCGTTCCCGCTAGCATTATGAACAGTTTGATTGACAGCGTTGCTAATTGGCCGCTATAACTGCTCTAGCCTCGATTAGCTTCATTTGACTGGAGCAAACGCTGTGGGTGACGTCACACTCACTCAGTCCACTTCTTTAAACAGTCTACGGTTTGGGCTCAGTTTAGTCCAGATGTGGATTTACTTTGGTCCCAGTCTAGTCGAGGTTTAGTCCCAGTTGTGATGTTATGGGCAAGTGTGAACACAGCTTTAATCACATCATGATCGCTGTGTCAAGCCAAAGAAAAGCCCAAATCTAATTGAGATGCATATGGCTGGAGCAGGTGTTAAAATGCCACTGCTGTCTCCTCGGCGTTGTGTAACCAAATTGAAACGTATGGGTCTGTTAGTTCCATTGACTCGCGGTCAGTTACAGCGAGCCGCCGCAAACTGCTGGAGCTGTGGAGGCATTTCATCAAACTGCAGGTAATGTGCTTCAGTCTCTGGAGGACGAGCTGGGCCCTGCAGCATTTAAAAGGGAAAACGAGCCCATTCAGCAGGAAATAGATGCTGACGCTGCTCCGAAATGCTTTTAACCTTTACATTACAGTCACATTTTCATTATTATTACACAATCTTTCACTATAACTACTGCTACTCAACAGAGGTGGTACAGAAGCCAAAAAGTCAACTCAAGTAAGAGGAGCCTTACTTCAAAATAATATTACTCAAGTACAAGAAACTTTATTAAAGTGGAACTGTCTGGACATAACATCTGATTTATAATTTGAAGTTAAAGTTAAACATTAAAGGTCCTATATTACACAAAATTTAATCCATGGTCTAACACTGTTACCTCCTCAAAAACAGACCTGGAGTTGTGTTTCGTTCACACATGTTTGAGTCACACTTTATTATTAGTCTGTTTACATCTCCAAAGCTCAAAATGGTCTGTTCCATTTTGTGATGTCATTAAGTGGTAGTTTTCAACTTTCACAGCTACTTTTGACCTTTTATTCAGTAGAAATTGGCAATTTCAGGACTGAAATAAACCAAATGATTCTAGTGAAGGTGTGTGGAGTTTAAAAACACAGTGGAGCACTTCCTGTATCACCACATGATGACATCACAACGTGGAACAGTGCGTTCTGTTTGAGAAAAGAACTCACCTTAAATATGCAGGGTTTATTTGTTAAACATGTGTGAATGAAACAAAACACAACTCCAGGTCTGTTTGTGATGAGGAAACAACATTAGAACATAGATTAGAAAAACTGCATAATATAAGCCCTTTAAATAATACTCGAAATGTCACAAAAACGAGACAAACTAGATCATATCTAAAGGAGCGATGCAAGAAGAATAGATGTTAAAATAATTTCATACTGTCAACATTTTTGCCTGTCTAATGTTGTGTTGAGTGTTACAACAAAAATAAAATCTCTTGGGCGTCTCATCTCTGACACGGCGGATGACGAGGATATTTATAGACAGTGTTGCCTGGCGTATCCACTGGTCTCTCTGTAGTTTTTTATACAGAGTGATATTAGTCTGGTCCCACGTCCTCTATTGCGTCTTAAGCCCCGTCAAATGTGGTCGTCCAATCAGACCTGCTTATTCCAGTGACACATGTGAAACAAAGGAGCTCAGTGGCCGATGATTTACAAATAAAATCGCATGTCTTTCACTTCAGATTAACAGAGTTTAGGCTTCACTCACTGGCCATGTCTCAATTCGACCTTTGCACACTTCGAAGTACCGTTCGAAGTACCCAGGAGACGAAGGGTGCTCCTCCGTGTAGCCTCCGTCGACCGCAAAGGCCATGCCGAAATGGGACAGGCCTTCAACAACTAGCTGACTAATGAGCTAAACAGCTGTTGGCTCATGACCTAAAGGTATCAAATGGACACAAAAATAATTACAGTTTTATCTTTAATTCTTTATTATTTCATTGAAGAAGAGTCAAGGTGTCTTTGCCGTAGCCGTAGTTATTTCTGTAAATTCTGTATATTCTGTAAATAAAGTGGGTACTTACTCTTTCCCTTTGAATATCAATAGGCAAATATAAAGTTATAGGTGTTTTCTTCCCAATTGTAGCTAGTATTACATAACTGTAAGAGAATATACCTTGTTTCTCCCGTAGAAGAAGTCGCAGGACACATTTGTCGGCCGCATTCGTCAGGTGCATGAAATGGGACTTGCCTTGTCCCACCAGAAGTTATGCAAGTGCTCTTCAAATGCAGCTGACGAAATGTGCATGAATTGAGACGCACTGATTCTGCCAAATACTTGCCCCCTTTATATCTGGGATTTCCACTCCAAACATCTAAACCACAGCGCCCCATAGAGGCTGGAGGTGTACAAATGAAAGGCAGTGAAAAGTAAAAGTACGCTACTAGAAAAATACTCTGAAATGTACAATTTCTTTAAAAAGTTACACTAGTAAATGTAAGAAAACCACCCACCTCTGCTACTCAAACATTTTTTTTTCAATATGAATGACTGAAAATGTCTCTTGTTATCTCAAGTGTATCTCCTTGAATAATCGTCTCCTGTCTGACCTTGTATCTCGCTCCAGGCTCAGAGCGCGGAGAGAATGGAACCCACTTGAACCTTAAGCTGTTTGTTTGCTCCACCTGGAATGTGCTGAGGACGAGCGGGTGAAAAACTGCAGCGACTGGAACAGTGAACATGAGCCGTCCTGAAAACAACATGGGGACTGTTACATCTATATTTGTACGTACTCTGGATTTAATAATGGATAGAAAGGATGTAAACAAAATCAAATATTGAAAAAACACATAAATAGGATAAAATTGGACCCTTTAAAGCTTTAAAGTGATCGTGATCATTATCAGACCTGGATTATGTGACGATAATAAAGGTATTACACAAAATTGACTCTTGTGAGGTTTAAGTCTTGTTCTGTGTATTCCCACATGATGACACAAGGTGGAACAGAGTGTTTTCAAGAACAAGAACTCACCTAAATATGTGTCACTGTGACTTCAGGATAAGTGTTGAGGAGCTAGTATTTTCCCCATTACAGAACAACAGCAGTGTTTTTGATTTTAAATAAAAGACAGAAAAACAAGAGACAGTTATCTGCCCTTTCCCTCTCTACCTCCCTTTACCTCTTTGCCTCTCCATGCCCCTCTTTCTCCCCTCTTCCTCCCCCTCCCTCTCCCCCCTTCTCCCTTTCTCCCTCCTCTCCCTCTCTCCCCCTTCTTTCTCTCTCTTCCCCAACTCCTGTTCTCCCCTCTCTCCCCTTCTCCCTCTCTCCCGCTGTCCCCCCTCTTCGTCTCCCCACCTTCCCCCTCTCTATCTCTTCTCCCTCTCTCTCCCCCTCTTCCTCTCTGCCGCCTATCTCCCTCTCCTTCTCTCTCCTTTTCCCTGTCTCCCTCGCGCTCTCTCTTCCTCCCCTTTCTCTCTATCCGTCCCTCCCTAAGTCTCTCTCCTCCCTCTCTCCTCCAGCTCCAGGGGATGATAAGCATCTGTTGTTGCTCTACAGGAGTGGTGAGGGCCTGACGCCTCCTGCCTCCCTGCTGTCTGTCTCCTGCTTCCCTCATCCCTCCCTCCTGTCTCCTGTCTCCGTCCCTCCTCCCTCTTTCTCTCCCTCTCTCCCCTTTCCCTTCCTCCCTCTCTCTTTCCTCCCTGCCCCTCTCCTTCTCTCCCTCCCTCTCTCCTCCAGCTCCAGGGGATGATAAGCATCTGTTGTTGCTCTGCAGGAGACGAGAGGGCCTGACGCCTCCCTCCTGCCTCCTGTCTCTTGCCTCCCTCCTCCCTCCTCCCTCCCTCGTGCCTCCCTCTTCCCTCCTGTCTCCCTCCTGTCTCCCTCCTGCCGCCTGCCTGACTCGACCCTGTCTGGGCTGTTATTTACAGGTCAAAACCTGCAGGCTACGCTCTGTGTTTGTGTGAACAGGTCCTGGAGATGGGTGTACAAGTCCTGGAGATCGAGCACTGGTCCTGGAGAGGGGGAGAACAGGTCCTGGAGGGGGGGAGCACAGATCCTGGAGAGGGAGAGCAGAGGTCCTGGAGGGTGGGAGCACAGGTCCTGGAGGTGCTGTCAGGAGGAGTGATTCCACACAGGTCAGGAGCTGTGGCCTGCTCTGACCTCAGCTCACAAATCTCCTAAGCTAAAATACTGGCTTTGTTTACATGGAAAATCTGATCATTATCTGATCTCTGGAACGCTCATATATTTAAAGGTGCACTGTGTAACTTTTCTGCTAGAGGGAATCTGCCATGTGCCTGTTTCCATGCTGATGTTATTGCTTTGTCTTCAATACTCCACAGTTAACTTAAGTAAAAGTATTAAAGTACCTGTTTACATAAAACATCCCATAAAACTTCAGATGTGGTGATTTTGATACAGATTTGAGCTGAATTTTGTTCAACAGAAACAACTGAATCAGCCTGGCAATAATAAAACATATTCTCTCTCTCTTTCCCTTTCACTGTCTTTCTCTCTCTCTTTCTTCCTCTCTCTCTCTCTGTCTGTCTCACTCTCTCTGTTTACCTCTGTCTGTTTCTCTTTCTCTCTGTCTCTCTCTTTCAATGTCTGTCTCTCTCTATCTCTGTTTGTCTCACTTTCTGTCCCTCTCTTTCTGTCTGTCTCTTTATTTCTCCTTTTCTCTGTCTGTCACTCTCTATCTCTGTCTGTCTCTCCTGTTTCTCTTTCTCCCTTTCTGCCTCTCTTTCTCTGCCTCTCTGTTTCTCTTTCTGTTTCTCTCTTTCTATCTCTCCTTCTCTGTCCATCTGTCTCTGTTTCCCTCTTTCTCTCTGTTTCTCTGTGTCTGTCTGTCACTCTGTTTTTCTCTCTGTCTCTATCTGTCTCACTCTTTCTGTTTCTCTCCCTCTTTTTCTGTCTTTCTCTCTCTCTTTCTGTCTCTTTCTCTGTCTGTCTCTGTCTGTTTCTTTATTTCTCTCTCTGTCTCCTTCTTTCTCTCTTTTCTCTTGCTCTTTATCCATCTCAAACTCTCTCTTTTACTCCTCTTCTCCAGATCAGTCCAACAGTTTGAGGCGCGTTTTCTCTGCGCCAATAAAACGCCACAAGCCCTGAACTTTGAGCCGAGGGAAAAAATGGCAAGAATCCTGTCTGCAAACTGCAAAGACGCGGCGCGGGCGAGGCGGGGCGCTAGAGAGACGGAGCAGGAGTCCCGGGACAACAACACGCGTGAGAGAGGAGGGAGGGAGGAGGAGGGAGGGAACAGTGCTGAGTGTGTGAGAGAGGGAGAGGTGCGCAGACGAGGCAGGAGCCGAGCGGCAGAGCGGAGGTGACAGCGGAGAATGGAGAGCAGTCCGGCCGCGCGTCGAGCTTTGACCGCGGCCAGCGACCACTACTCACCCGGTGCCCCTTTCCTCCACGGAGCCTGCGCGTAACTGAACCCAAACGCGGGGATTTAACCTGGGAGGCAGCGGAAAGGAATGGCCGACCCTCTGCGGAGGACTTTACTCGCAAAACTCCGGGGGAAGAAGTCCAAGAAAGGCGCTACAGTCGACTCCACGGCTGCGTATGGGGGCCGAGAAGGTAACCACAAAGTTTTGGTAGACTGCGAGCAAGCGTTTCTCTCGAAGCTGGATTGCACGACAGAGAGAATGAGTACGTACGAGAATTGTAGTGTGGGAAATTGTAGTGCGCTGCTGCAGACAGGGACAGGGGGAGTAGTGTTTGTAGCCACGACGCAGGAGTTGTCCCAAGCGAAGCCTCAGACGCAGGAGGCGAGGAGCGCGGCCGTGCGTAAAGACGAGCGCACGGGGGTCTCGCTCCAAAAAGACGGGCATTTTGAGAGGCACGTGCGTCAGGAGTTGAACAAAGTCACTTTAGCTTGGGGGAAGCAGTTTGTATCCAGGCAGTGCAGCGGGGATTCCATAGGGTTTGGGGACAGCTCCAGTTCAGCTGTGTGCCAGACAGTGCACTCTAACGCAGGACAAGAGGGGATAAGCAGGATTGGACACATAGATATTGTGCAAAACTCACTCATTTTTGACAGCAACACAACTTTGGACACAAACTCTCATGTTATTTCACCTGCCAATCCAGAGGAGCACATCCTAATCCACAACATTGAAAGCTATGACCCGGAGTTTGGACCCCCGACTCTGCAAAGCCCCACGTTTTTCCCCACAGAGCTAGAAATCTGTGAGCTTAACATGGCATCTCTATGTGGCACTGAAAGGTTAGAAAGTGAGGACGATGACTATTACGACAATGAGATATTGCCTTTTTACGAAACGGTGAAATCAAACTCCGAAAAAGTCAAAGGAGAGGTTAGTAACAGTGCGATGCAGGAGACAGACAGACTAAGAAACCAGCTACAGGAAGCGTATTACCTTCTTATAAATGCTATGAATGATATTAACATGGACGTCCAGCAAGTGAATAATGGGGTGACCGAGCAGCAGGTCACCTCCTCCTGTAGTAGCCATTCTAGGGACAGTCTTTGCTCGCGGCTATCTGCTAAAAACATGGACAGTGATTCCTGGTCTTCTGGGGGAGAGCAGAGTCCACAGCAGGTATCAGATACAGACTCGCTCCTCCAGTGTGTGAATGAGAACCTCCAAGCCAGTAAGCGTAAAAGCAAAGGTGATAGCAAGAGCATGGTCAACTTGAACTGTACTCTTAAGGCCGTGGTGTTACAACGCTCTGCTAGCGACGGAGGTATCAGGTATCTGGAGAGACCTTTAGCTTGCCGAATACAAAAGGAGGAAGGTAGTGAGGAGAATACAGTGTCGCGAGATAAGGTTACAGCAGGAGTAGGTGAGATCTCGGAAGGGCAGACGTCTTACGATGCTGCTAGTGGCGACGAACTGCCAAGAGAGGCCAATGAGGATGAGACCGTGCTATGTGAGAGTAGTGGGTCTACGAATAGCTTAACGGGGTCGTCTGATAGTAACACAGACGCTGCTTCAAAATCAGAAATCAAACAAGAAAACGTGAACTCAACTCAAATTCAAACTTGCGTCACCAATAAGACCAACGGAGTAACTGTGAACAAGATGCAAGAGTGGATGCATAAAGGTCGCCTGCTGTCGTCGGAGATGAAACAGCGAATCGAAGGCTCGTCCCCACCTCTGCCCCGCACCAAAGTCCTGGACAAATCCGCTCCAAACGCTGGGGTCAAACCTGCGACGCCATCCAAAAAGGCTAAATCTTCGACAATCAAGTCCCCAAGACAGCCTTCCTCCTCCTATTCTTCCTCCGCCTCGACACAGCCAGGTAGGATGACCTCACAGTGGCCCCTCAGATCCGCTGGACTCACTAAAATCAGTCTCCTCCTTGATCACTACATCCTCCTCCATTCGTAGTACCTTTGCTGGTCCAACCCTGCACTGCTGACTATAGGATGCAAAGCAAGTGGGACTCCTCGGACCTCTTTGCTTTCCTCACCAAACGATTTTCTAACTGGTGTTGCTCTGGTTCTGGTGTTGGTGGTGGGTTTTCTCCTTCACACTAATGTTAGGAGCATTTTAATATTTAATCACATACCAAATTCCAGGTTCACTCACTCACAGAGTAGATCAGTAACTACTAACCTTCCTCTCTCTAGCTGTGTTCTTGTGGTGGTGGTTGGTGGTTGGTAGGCCTGTCACGATAACTATATCGACGTATGTTTTTAGGTCAATATTTATTTTGTCTGTGTAATCCTTCAGTCGTCCAGGTCTGATCCATAGCAAAAGAAAGTTCAAATCTGTCAACTGGACAAAACATTTTAAAGCGAAGACATTTCGTTGCTTCTGGTCAGATTACGGGTGGACACTGCATTTCACTCCTACACTTTTTGTCCAGTTGACAGCTTTCTTTGCATTACTCTGCATTATTTTGGTATTTTTTGGCTAGATGATCAAATTTAAGGTGTGAAAAGGTTGAATTAATAGCTTTTTTTTGGCCTATTACAGATACAAACTAATAGTATCTAGTATCAAAGTGTTTCATTCTGACATTTTTTAAACAATATTGCAGATTTAGAGTAATTTTTCTGGTTTAAATCTGCTCTTGGGGTTTTTTTTGTCTGCGGCATGAATTCGTTTGAACATTATCATACCCAATAAATCGAAAATGTGTTCAAAATGTGTTATCGTGACAGGCCTAGTGCTGGGTTTGGTGTGTGTGTGTGCTAAAAAGTACAAAATGTCTTATGATTTTGTGTTATTATGCTGTTCTCAATGTGGTGTAAACACAAACAGTTTGAAACATCTGTGTCATGAATCCACTTACTGCGACTAAAATAGAAGCAGGTAAAGTAGCCAGTGTTTAAATTCGCTCCAGATGTACGTGCTGGTCCTGACATTCTGCAGAGGACTCTCGTGGTTCACAATACTTTCTATTGTTTCACTGCTTTTTGTTATTGCACAACTGCGTCATCTAAAGATAATGATAAGTAAGAACATTATACAAAAAAAAGTCACTTTGAAGCAGATCGCACACTGCCAAATACATTGTCCTTAAGCAATAGCCGTTTCAAAACAGCTATTACGGTTATTTGCCTAAAAGCTTTGTATGGTTTCCTTATTGCTTTGTCAATCAAAATACCTATGTTTTTTTTTTTATTTGCCAAGTGTCGTTACCACAGAAATTTATTAGGTTCTATTTAGGGATGCACCGATCCTGCTTTTTAATTTCTGATACTGATTTCAATAAGTCTCCCACGGCGTTCGCCTCAGTCAAATGAAGCACATCAAGGCTGGCGGGAATGACGTCAGGGAAAGAAGGCGCCTGATTTGTCTGTTATTAATGTCCATATCTTGATTTAAGGACAAAATAGTTAAATAAAAACACCAGGATCATGTAGAGTGGGTTAATATGAACATTTTAAGACCAAAATGACGAGTCTGACAGCAGCAGTTACAGAGAGAGGGGACACAGTTTTTTAGTAGAAAGTGAATCGAAGCCAGAGTCCTTGGAGCTGAGTGTGTGCCCATGATCACTTCCTATTTGGAACGTAGTGGCTAGTAGTTTAGCTATGTCCATTTATATATACAGTCTATGGCAAATACTCGATATCAGCCGATACCAGAGCAGACACTGAAAACAGTATTTAGGCTGTGTCCTTTAAACTAAAAGAAAATAAGACAAAACTGTTCCAAATGTGTTATGTAGCTGCTATTTGTAACTACAGAATATATTTGACAGATTTAGACAGACAGTTTAAACATTATGACATTTTCTGAGCCAACTACAACCAGTAAAACGTCTTATTTCATCAATTTAGATGCCAAACTAGGACATACGCTGGACCAATATTTGGAGGCTGATATCCGAGCCAAACATTTTTTCCCAGTATCTTGATTGGTGCCTCCCTACTTCAATTACATGCTGTTATATCTTAGACCCTCTATATTGCTCTTACGACCTAAATCGCATAAATTACACTCAAAATCCCTATAAAAGTGCAGATGTGTGTAGTTTAAAGTCGCTGTCTGGCTCTTTGCCGTGGAAGCTTTGCATATTCACTGACCAAACGTGTGGAAACATTGGACCTTTTGCGTTGTGGTTTGGCTCTTAAATACTCCATCTCTCTTTTCCTTCCCTGTAGTAGTCCAGTGTTTGCGGCTATCTGCTAGCGTACCTCAGAGTAAACAGAGGAGCTGCCATGTGCGTAGCCGGTTGTTGACGGCTGCTAGAAATAGAATGTGATTTGTGAGTGGAGCCTGGAGACTTCCACCCGGATTCTGTTTGGCTAATGTTGTATCCTCCACTTCCTTTCTGGCTGTTTGAGTAAAGTTTGTGATATTAGCGTCCGTGGTCCGCTTTACGGCTGTGTGATTTTGGAACCAGATAGTGCAATACTGGTCAAGTCGAAAGTTTTGCAGATAGAATTATGTTTTCAAATCCAGTTTTAGTTTGCAGTGCACAGTTTGAACAGGTCTGAAACTTTAACATTTGTTTGATATGAACTGAAATGTGAACTGCTAAATAAAGATCCAAATGCATTTCAGAACATATTGGTAAAAGTGTATGCAAAACAGTTGGTAGTGTTGTTTTCCATAATAAGATATTGTGATGTTTGCAAATGGAATTGTTTAAATATTTGAAGTTTCATTGATTAAGATATGTAATACACAACCAGTCACAAGTTTGGACACATTTTGCTTCTTTATTTTCATTATCATTTACACTGAAGCATCAAAACTATGAATGACACATGAGGAGTGTAGCAAACAAAAGATATAGCTTTTACCCTTTGCTTTGAACTAGAGATAGGACAATAAACAATAATATCATTTATCGTGATAAAAAGGGTCGACAATAATCGTTTATGGGACATTTTATATAATTGTGATAATCGGCAGCAAAGATAATCGCCGTTATATCACCAGAATGTGCAGAAAAAAATGACTTATCCACAAGTGAGTCAACAGGGGGTACAAAAGGGTCTGTTGCCCTGGGCCCCAGGGTCCGAGGGGCCCACAATTGGAACCTCTTCCTTTTACAGGGGGGCCGCATGAGGCTTATTGCCCCGGGGCCCCCAAATTTCAGTTGACGGCTCTGCTCATCCATAATATTCTCTGTTAAAATTATAATTATTCATATCCATAACAACTTTAATCATTATCGTGATATAATCATTAATCACAATGATAATCGTCACACAAAATTTCAATATTATCCCATGTCTGCTTTGACCCTGGTTTGCACTTTTGTCATGTTCAATATATCTTGCTTCATATAAGTGATGTCTTCTTCTGTCTTCTGTGTGTTTATAACAAATAGAAAGAGGTAAACTTGAAGGTCCTATATTACACAAAATGGACTTTTGTGAGGTTTAATCCATGTTCTAATGCTGTTACCTCCTCAAAAACAGACCTGGAGTTGTGTTTTGTTTCATTCACACATGTTTGAGTAACACTTTATTATTAGTCTGTCTGCATCTCCAAAGCTCAAAATGCTCTGTTCCACCTTGTGATGTCATGAAGTGATCGTTTTCAAGTTAAAAGCTCCTTTTACCTTTTGTTTAGTAGATATTGGCAATTCCAGGGCTAAAATCATCCAAATGATTCTAGTGAAGGTGTATGGAATTTCAAACACAGTGGAGCACTTCCTGTATCACCACATGATGACATCACAAGGTAGAACCTTGTGTTTTCAGTTTAAGAGAAGAACTCAGCTTAAATATCCAGGGTTTGTGTGTTAAACATGTCTGAATGAAACAAAACACAACTCCAGGTCTGTTTGTGGTGAGGAAACAACATTAGAACAGATCAGAAAACAGTGTAATAGAGGCGCTTTAATGAAAAAAATACATAAAAAAAATAACAGGTGAGTTCAAACTTTTGACTGATCCTGCCGTTTAGCTCGTTCAGTCAAGTTCAAACGTTTAAATAGTTTTGGAGTTTGGATGTCTTGAATGCTCCACAGCTGTAGCCGGAGCTGGACTCTTCCTTTCACTCTGATGTGTGTTTAACGGTGCCGGAGCCGGTGGGGGTGGTGGCCCTGTCCTCCCCGGTCGTTTGCTCTGGACAGCTCCATGGTAACCTGCATTTTAAGAAGTCTTTGGGTTGAATATTTAGGATGCCTTTCCTGGTGTTTAACTTGTTTGCGTTGTGTCGCTTAATTCCTCGCCGTGAAGAGACAAACTGAGGGTGATTAAGTATTTATTAAGGTCAAAGCTGGGTTTACCGATCCTCGACGGGCCCCTCCGCACTTCACAAAGATGCGTTTAACTGAGATAAATGGATTTAAAGCAGCAGCGGTTATGGGTTTGAAGCATAACATACACTCTACATACATTTTTAATTGCCTAAATAAAACTAGATAACTTTTTCTAACCTGACAGTTGGTTCCAAACAGCTCCTAAAAATTCAGATCACAACATTCTGTAGGCCAATATTTCTTAATACCATAGACTGTATAAAGAGGGGGGCTATGGGAGTGTGACGTCACCCACAGCGTTCAGCCCCAGTCAAATGAAGCTCGTCGAGGCTAGCAGTTATAGCAGCAAATTTGGAGCCTATTCCCATATTTGGAATTCCAACTGTGAGTATCATAGCAACCAAAGAGCCAATCCAGAGCGAGGCTGTTGAAGGTAACACTTTTTCCCGCCCACACCACTGGTTTAGCTGGGAGCGGACGCTTAGCAACACTGTCAATCAGACCTGTTGCTAACGCTTGCTGGAATGACCTCGGGGAAAGAACGCGCCTGATTTGTCTGTTATTAATGTTCATATCTTGATTTATGAACAGAATTGTGAAATAAAAACCCCAGGATCATATAGAGCGGGTTAATACGAACATTTAAGACCAAAATGAAGAGTCTGACAGCAGCAGATACAGAGAGAGGAGACGCAGTTTTTTCAATAGAAAGTGAATTAGAGCCAGAGTCGATGGAGCTGGAAGTGTTCTATTTGCAATGCAGCGGCTAGCAGTTTAGCTAAGTCCATTTATGTATACAGTATATGATCTGATCTTAAAGTCTGTATCAGTGATAAATACGAGCAGTGTCTCTCTTGTTTAGCTGATTATGTAAATAATATTAACTAATATTTAGCAGAGTTTCAGAGTTTTAGTTTGTTATTCAGCTGTAACAGCTCTTCGACGTTTTAAATGTGTTTTGAGCTTTTATAGAAGAAAATTTCATTGCTCACCTTTGACACTTAAAAATAAAAATGAACATGTATAAACATTTTTCTCACCCTTGACACTCGTATACCTTTGCCACAAAGTTGTGATGTCATCTGCATACCGTTGTCTGTTGCCGTGTCTGTTCTAATCCCACATTAGAGTCTAATTATTGTTATTATCTGAAATTGAACCACTTAAGAAATTTGTACAAGGAAACTAGTGAAGCTCTGTGTATCTTTTAACTGACTTCCCTTCTTCACAAGTGCTAACAAATTCATCATTTTGCTCAGGATGCCCTACCAGCCTCTCCAGTTTTTCAGTTACCCCATTGTTCCTAATTTCATCAAACTTTTTCTCTTGTGTTAAAACCAGTACCAGTTTACAGTCTTCCTTTCTGCACCATTTTAAGATGTAATCAGTTCTTTTTATGATCAGTTATGTTCAAACTCATTCAAACGACTTTCACATATTCCGTGATTACAACTTACTAAAAATAAAACTGCAAATAAAACCTGACTCTCCAGAGAACGTGAGAACTGAAACCATCACAATCATTGGTTTAATTAGACGGGTTTATTATGTCTTCTCTGCATAGACTTGTCCTTTTAATTAGCGAGCATAAATAGTCTTGATGATCCCCGTTAGCTGATTGGGTGCCAGTGCCGGTGCAGGGAGCGTGCGTGTGAATGTGACCTGTGTGCTTATGTCCTGTGGAGACTTGTATGTTTGTGTTTGCTTAGAATTTATAGTGTTGTTTTGCAGGGGCAGAGCTATAAGCTGTTGAAATTCCGACTTTCTATGACAAATCCCAGCAGAATGTGGCCCGTTCTAAACAATGTAAAAATGGGCGAGGTACGAACCCGAGTCACGTCACCTGATTATATTAAAAGTCCTTTATTACATGAGGCGGGAGCATAGACTGTGTAAAGAAGTGGACTAAGGGAGTGTGACATCTCCCACAGCGTTCAGCTCCAGTCAAATGAAGCTCGTCAAAGCTAGAAGTTATAGGGGTGAATTTGGAGCCAAGTTCAAAATAGCGAAATGAAAACCCCAGGATCATGTAGAGTGGGTAAATACGAACATTTTAAGACCTAAATGACGAGTCTGACAACAGCAGTTACAGAGAGAGGGGCCACATTTTGTCAATGTAAAGTGAATTGGAGCCAGAGTCCATGGAGCCAGAAGTGCGCCATAATCACTTCCTGTTTGGAATACGGCAGCTAGCGGTTTAGCTATGTCCATTTACATATACAGTCTATGGGCGGGATGGTCTTGGATGGTCTTGGTCACGGCGTGAGCGGGCATACAGGTGTCCCTAAATATATACACGAGGTCATGTGACTAGTCATGTGAGTGGGCGGGCCAATGATGACACAACAAAACAGCAGAGTAATGTTTATGTGATAGGTCCACAGGGAAGCAACATGATTCTACTACTGTGTTGACGATAGGTGGGCGTGTCCAGCATATGTTCACCAATAACAAACATACACATAGGGACCACTGCAGCACAGATCAGAAATATGCTTTTTAAAACACATTAAAGATGATCTGACAGTGAGCACAGCAAGGCAAGTTTATTTGTATAGCACAAGTGGTTCAGAGAGTAATTCAAAGTGCTTTACAGAATAAGAAGACATTAAAATCAACAAATCAAAACATAAGTAATTAATGCAGAATGAACATTAAAAGAGAAGAGTCAGAATAAAACCCTTTCAGTCATATGCACAGCTAAAAAGAACCATTTGAGACTGGATTTAAACATTGTCAAAGTAGAGGCCTGTCTCACATCTTCAGGAAGACTGTTCCAGGCTTGAACTGCACAAAACTCAAACACTGATTCCCCTCTCTGGGACCAGGACTAAACCAGGACTAAACTAGGGCTAAACCAGCACTAAACCAGGGCTAAATCAGGACTACACCAGGACTAAACCAGGTCTACAGCAGGAGGCCGGTCCTCAGAGTGTGAGATGGTTAATTTGGCTCTAACATGTGGGAGATGCTTGAGACCTGAGGCAAGAACTTATTTGCTCGTACTTCCTGGTTCTAGTCATGACCCGAGCAGCAGCGTTCTGAATGTACTGCAGCTGTCTTAAGGCTTGTTTGGAGAGGCCAGTGAGCAGGCCGTTACAGTAGTCAGGTTGGATAAGTCTCTAAGTCTGGTTTTGACAGTATACCTTTGATTTTTGCAGTGCTTTTTAGATGATAAAAAGCTGCAGATGTGATTTGATGTGGCTGTTAAAGTTTAAGTCTGAGTCCATTATTACCCTTAGATATCTAACCTGATTTGAAGGTTTTAGAGTGAGAGAGACTGGAGGTGACTTCTAACACTTTCTGTGTTTTTGTATTATAGAAGCTGATTTTGCATAATGAGTTATGGGTTCAAAGAAACATGGAAGAGTCCAAGTCATCTTTCAGGCCCGGAGGTGACAAATCTAGCCTTTCATTTGCTCTCCTCCCTGTGTGATTTGATACAGTCTGGACCAATGCCACTACTATTGATTACCAGAACAAGCACGCTGGAAATATGGCACCATTTTGAACGTGTCTGACTCGTCGCCATAAAAACTTCATTTTAAGTCACGCTCACTTTGCAGATTTACACGCAACTATTGCACAAGATTTTGTATTGTAATCCCTATATTAATTCCTTGTTGCTCAGTGGATCTGTGTCAGCGTCTTAAATGCTACGCAGGTGTAACTGTACCCTCCCAAACTGTTGTCAGGTCATGTCGGAACAGTTTGGCCTTATGCGAGGTGCAGAAACCTTCGTTTGAGCCCCTCTTCCTCCATACAAGTACACTGCTGAGCGGAGATAATAAATAGTGATGTGGGAGGCTCCTTTGGACAGATTTATGGAGGGTGGTGGGTCTAAAGATGGATCAGGTGATGAAGCAGAAACCGGAGGCGTGCCAGAGTTGTTTATGAACCAGGGAAGTCATGTGACCAGCGGTAGTGAGAGTGAGTGAGGGACTGTTGGCTTCATGTTGTCACAAATAACGATGGGACCAGTGATTGATGAAGTACTCAGTTTTGTTACTTAAGTTAAAGTACAGATACAGAGGTAAAAAGTGAATCAAGTAAAAGTAAAAAAAAAAAATGTATTTAAGTAAAAGTATTGAAGCACCCGTTTAAAAATGTACTTAAAGAGTAAAAAGTAAAAGTATTTCACACAAGTGTAAATTTGTTAAAGTGTAAATGTTGTTATTTTGATTAAAAATGAGACCTATGTTGGTCACAGTAACAATACAAATCAATTTCTTAATTTTTCTTATGAATTTTATGAATTTTATTTTTGCTCAAGGCCGAAGCTTGAACTCGAAAACTTTAGTCAGGCTGTTTACACAAACATGGAAAAAAATAATAAAATAATAATAATTTTCTGTTCTGTTAAAAAATGTAGTGTAGTAGAAAGTACAGATTCTTTCATATGTAGTGAAATAAAAAGTAAAAAGTACCCACTGTAAAATGTAAAGTAGTAAAGTACCTCAAAATTCTACTTAAGTACAGTACTTTTCTACTTGTACTTTGATACCTTCCATGACTGGTTGGGACACTAAACAATAATATCGTATCGCCATGACATCATCAGCGCAGAGAAAACAACTCCATTTGTTAAGACACAGAATATCTGGTTCATAAAGAAAAATAAAAAATAAAATCCATTGCTCTTTATAACGTACACAAACACGCACGCCAATGTCTTGTTGTTGTGTTGTCTTGTTGTTTTCACTTCATAACAAAGTACAGTATGTTCTTTCTTTCTTTATTTGTCAGGGACCATGTACAAATTCATTAATCTTACAAAAGAAAAGATGATTTGTACCAGATTTAGCTACTGATACTTTCCATCTGTAGCCCCTGGGCAGGTGAACACACATTAAAATACAGTCGTTGCCATTATATTATAACACTCAATTCATCATTAATATTCGCAGTAAAAAACAATAAAATACCCCCACTATAACAGCTTTTTAAACATGGAACCTATTCATAATATTTAAATAAAGAATGAAAGAATGGGAGTGTGCAGGTTTGATTGTAAATGGACAGATACTCAGATGTATTTTATGTTAATGTTTGTAACCTGCCCGGCGACTGCAGATGGAAACGAGCTTTAGCTAAATTGGGTGTAAAGTATCTGTTCTTTTATGAGATTAATTTGTTTGGACATGGTTCCTGTTAAAATAAACCAGTAAAGTAAAGTCATTATAAGTATTCATGTCCATAACACGTTTAAACTGTTAGCAACTTTAATAATAATTGTGATATAATCGTTAATTGTTATTATTTTGCCCGTGATAATCATAAATTATCATATCGTCCCAGGCCTAATCACGAGACTACAGGCCCGTGTCCAAATGACCTTGTGGGTCTATTTGGGTTTCGCTGTGATGGAGTGTTTGCTCAAACTTTTCAGATGCCCTTGGTTTTATCGAGTTATAATCAGATTGTAGAAATGTGCCCAAGTTCTACGTTTCAAAAATGAATTAGGGGCGAGGAGGGCAAAATATTTCATAACACACAGCTCATAATTCTGGTTGAAATGATGAGTTTAGTAGAGCTGTCACGATAACGAACGTTGAAGCACGATCAGGGGCGGCACCAGGTGTTTTTGGTTGGAGTAGCTAAAGGGGGGGCTAAGGTCATGTTAATATAGAGGCTTTTAACAGTGGAGCATACCCCCACCTCCTACCAAACTAGTTTAAATGCAGTTTGCTCCTGTAGTGACTTATAAAACCTAATATTGATTTATTTATTTAATTGTAGTCAAATTCTGAACACTCATTTTAGCTGCCATTTCCACATTTTTAGTCAAAATTTTAGTGAATGTGCTAAATTCTTTGGGGGAGCGTTGACTGTTCTAGTTGAGGGCCCCCTCAAGCCCCTCCCTCCCATGGCGCCGCCCCTGTGCATGTCACTTTTTATAGTTTTAACAGTTAAAACAATCTACTGTTACGTTATACCTTATTTCTGTTATATCACATATGTTAATTGGGACTTTACATTTTTGTATATTAATAACAGTTGTAACCGTAGTAATATTGATCTAATTTTATTTTTATTTATTTAATTTTATGGTTATTTATACACAGAGAGCCCAATAAGAGCAGTCAGACTTTTCACGAATGTCCTTTTGAAATATAGACAAACAAAACAAATAAAAACATACCTAAAAAAAACATTTAAAACATTAAAAACAGGTGTGATTATAAATGTTGATGTTGATTATTACAAATGGCTACACAACATTTCTGAACACAGAATCTGACTGTTTTCAGATTCTGGGTTGCAGTTCTCAAGTAAATTTAGAGCTGTGGGTGGAGATAGGGGGTAGGTGAAATTTGAGATTTTCTGACAGCTCAAGTCTCAAATGCAGGGCCGTACAGCATTACTCAAACATAACACACATCTGAGTAAGAGTTTACAGCTCATAAAGGTGAACTTTGCGTTGCACAATAGGTCTGCTCTAAATGAATTCATTAAAAGAAATAAATCCAAAACAAGTTTAAAAACAACTGTCAGATAAAAATGTAAGTGCAAGTCCAATATATACCAAGGACTGTCTCAAACATTCTTGATAAGGGAGTGGCTTAGGATGCTTTTGCAACTTTTACAACTGTTTGGAATTTTAATGAGAAATGCAGTGATCCAGTTTTTTTAGTTCTGATACCGATTCTGATACTAAAGCTCAAAGTTCGACCGCTGTGGGTTTTTCCATGACTGCTGCTAATGCTGATTTAGAATTCAGAATTTGTATAGATTTCAGACAAAGCATTGGCTGAAAAGATCTCCTGATATTTTTGAGCTGATATGTTTGTCCGATTTTGATTATTTTTCACAAATTCTGTTTTTTCAATTCAGTAAAAACTCATCCACAGCCTTTTTTTCACTACAAACTAAGAAGAGAGCTGTGTAGTCATGTTTTGTGCCGTTATCTCTTTGCACAAAAGTGGTAATATAAAGCTTTTTGTGGACTTTGTAGGCAGCAGGTTGGGTAAAACAAAATATCGGCCTGTGCTGGAGATTTAAGGCTGATAGCTGATACACTAAAAAGTACGAATATCGGCCAGTCGATATATCAGTCTGTCTCTGCTATAGCTTTAAGCATCTGTCGATACCTGATATCAACCGAGACTGAAAACGGCATTTATGTCCTTTAAACAGAAATAGAATAAGCTAAAACTACAGTAACTACACAACAACTTTGTCTAAATAAAAATTCAAACATTAAAGACGCCATTGGTGGTGAAAATTGGGGTTGATCGGCAAAATGGCATCTTGAAAACAAGTGTTTAAAGATTGCACAAACATGAATCACTCCAAATACAACTTCAGAGGCTCAATGTGAAGAAATTACTAGGAATAGGTCTGATTTAAGAGGCTCTTTGGGCCAATTATACCCGTAAATAGTCTTATTCCATCGATTTAAATGTCCAACTGGGATATTGACTATTTGTATTTGGATAATATCTATATTTGGAAGCCGATATCCGATCCAGCAAATGTTTCAGTAGTAGAGCCGATATCTGATGCCAGTATTCGACCGGTGCATCCCTAATTTGAACGATAATGAGTAAACACCCCGTCTCTTCTACAAACCAACGTCGTATGGTTGAACGAACATTAGCATTAGCATTATGTTCCTTGCCAAGAACCTCACTGGTGGGATGCAAGTGTTGACATGTGATGCAACGCTGGACGATCTCTGTCTCCCTCTGAGACTAAAGAGAAAAATCTACACAGAGAATCGTCATTATCATATGAAAGGCTGTCAAAGGGAATGTATGGCACCCTTCGAACAGGGGGGAGCCAGAAACTCTGTATACACAACAGAGTGCTGTGTGCAGATGAGAAAACGATGGTGTTTTGCACTTATTAAAAGAAGAGGAATCCACTAACTAAAACACAAGGCCTCTGGGAAAGGAGAGAGGTTCTTGGATTCAGTCAGAAGGTTTTGATTATGAATGGAGCTGGGGTGGATGGGGATTTATAGAGTTGTATAACCAGATATTTCTTGATACTAACGCTAGGTAGATGCTGATGTGAACGCTGAACAGATATCTTGAGGAAAAAAACAGATAGAATATTCATGATCTACATTATAACTAGTAAAAGACCATATGGAACTAATAGAAAAACTACCATTCATCTATTGCTGTTTCTGATTATGTCACAACATTGTATAAGTCAATAATATAAAAACACAGATGGGCGCTGCTAAAATGAATATTGTTAAAATGCTGATTTCTGTTGTATTTCAGTGAGTTCTTGGGTGTAGTCCCTAATAGAAATGACCAGGTTCAGTATGTGTGAATTTACATTTTGGATATTTCCTGGCAAAGTACAATGTAATTAATAGGGAAATCTAGCTTTGGACATCAATGTCACATATAAAGTAAAAATCCCAACAGTCTCAATCCAGATTGGCTCTTTGGTTGCTATGATACTCGCGGTTGGATTTCCAAATATAGAACGCGGCTCCAAATCCGCTCATATAACTGTTCTAGCCTCGATGAGCTTCGTTTGACTGAAGCTGAACGTGATGGGTGACGTCACACTCTCTCAGTTCACTTCTTTATACAGTCTATGATATCTGCAAATTCCCCCGATATCAACCAATACCAGTGCAAACAAAATAAGCCAAAACTGAACAAAACAATTTCATTTTCAGTTGACTTAATAGTGAAAACATGTTCTGAAATGCATTAGATTCTCCATCTCCATTCATCCATCCATTTTCTTCCTCTTATCCCGGCCCTGGATTTCAGTTTGCAAAAGTTAATGCCACTTTTATCATCATAGCGACATCGAAATTGGCATCAAGAATCAAGTTTATACCTTAGTATCAAAATAAAATTGGAAACACTGCTGCCGAGCCAACTCAAATCCAAGCTCATTTCCGTTCCAATGTGTGTTTTTTATCCTATTTTAGCCCCTTAGATAAACACTGCCCTCACTACAGTGCTGTTTCTTCGCCCTTTTCGCCTCTACAGATGTGCACGCTCGCTCCACATCTCCTTGACCATCTGTTCAGGTCATGGCTGGGATTCCATTGAACACTCTGAGTCTTTTCTATGGAACCTCATCCCACGAACGGTCACTGTGGCCCGTTGGCAAGTTCAATTGACTTTTCTCAACGGTGACCCAGAAATACTGTTAGCATGGAGGCGGTGAAAAGTACTGCCATCCTCTTGACACATATTCAAGTATTTCCGTCCCTATTGTTCAAGTGCATAGGTGTAAGAGGTAATCCCAAACTAAACAGCCGGCATGAATCAACAAGAACTTTCAGTGATATCGTAACGTTTCTTTGCCAAACATCATTCGAATAGTTACAGGCCATTCAGCGCTTGTGTGCCCTGCTCGTTCTTATCTTTGTCATTTGTCTTCTGGTAAATTCTCTACCTGAGTCGTTCGCTCACTTTTCACACCACTCAAGTACCACTCAAAGAAATATTTGTAATGTAAATATGAAATAGGCCTATTCCACGATCCATCCCTTCATCCATCCATTTTCTTTCACTTATCCAGGGCCGGGTCAAAGGGGCAGCAGTCTAAACAGGGACTCCCAGCCTCCCCTCACCCCAGACACTTCCTCCAGCTCAGCTCTAGTAGTCTACTGAATGAAACAGAAACTTGTGGTGTAAATTTTTTTATGGTGAGCGTTTAGACATTAGCATGCACTTTTTTACCGCATTTCTGATAGATTGCCATGACATTGGTTGAATTTTGCCTTGTTTATATGTGTTGCGCCCATAGACTGAATAAAGACATGGATGTCACCCACAGCGTTCAGCTCCAGTCAAATGAAGCTTATCGAGGCTAGCAGTTATAGCGGCCAATTTGGAGTCAAGTTTCAGTTTTAATATTCCGACCACGAGTATCAAAGCAATCAAAGAGCCAATCTGGAGCGAGGCTGTTGAAGGTAACGCCGATTCCCGCCTATACCGCTGTTTTGGCAGGGAGCGGGCGCCTAGCAACGCTGTCAATCAAACCTGTTGCTAACGCTAACAGGAGCAACCTCAGGGAAATAAGGCAACTGATTTGTCTCTTATTAATGTTCATATCTTGATTTACGGACACAAAAGTTAAATAAAAACACCAGAATCATGTAGAGTGGGTTAATACGAACATTTAAGACCAAAATGACGAGTCTGACAGCAGCAGTTACAGAGAGTCTATGGTCTATGATTTAGATATACATTTTTTTTATGAATATCGACCAACTCGAGTACCATAAGTTGTAATTCAGGTCTGTAACTGCACTAAAACAGATTATTCGAAAGGGCAACGCAAGGACTAAAGCAAGACTAAAGTAGTTCTATAAATGAAAGACAACGGAAAGGCCAGAGGAGGTGAGAAAAATGGACTCTAAGTGGACAAAGGACTGGACGTGATCGTGAACGAGTCAGCTCTTTTGAACGGCTCCTTAACGTGAACGAGTGGAACCAGGAGTGGAATCTTTTTTCTTCCTAGTTTTTATGTATTTTTATCCTGATTAACACTAATTCAACACAAGAATCGGCTCAGAAGCAGAGCAGGCAACACGAGTGAGAGCTTTGTCCACAAAAACATATCTGGCTTTGTAATAGCAGTTATTATTGTAGTGAAATATTTAAATTATTTGTAATTCCAAATGATAAACCCTTTCCCACTCAGTTTGAACCATTTTAAACTCATCTGAGCCTTGATCATCTCTCTCTGTGATTAGTTTGTTGTTAAAATACGTTCTCACATTGGCTTCTGTAATATAAATATAAAAAGAGCCAGTCTGTTGAAAGGCTTTTTGAAATGAACGGATTCAGAAGATGTGGATTCCATAAAAGAGCCAAAAGTCCCATCACTAACACTTGGCTACTTGACATCAGCTCCTTGGTGTAAGTTAAACGTGTTACCAACATAGATTTATAATGATCCCTCCCCATAATAAATCGAAGGGCATGTTAATACAAGAAGGAACCAGGAAACATTTGACTGACTTGAATCTGGCTCCTCTTGTTCATTCTCATGACTTTTTTCGTTTCTTTGGAGAGTGTGATGTGTGACAGAGAGGCAGACAGCAGGAAAGCTGTAAATTTGGAAAAGCGTGCTCTGGAATGCGCCTCGTGTCAGAACTTGCGTCTCGTTCAGGTTATGAAAGACCCCAGAACGACGAAGGCATGCGGACACCACGTCTCGCGTTACCTGCCCACATGAGCGTCGGTGGCACAGTTAGCACTTTTTACAAATCTGTTTACCGGGCGGAAGTATTGGCAAAGAAAATGACCTAAATGTGGCCGCTGTGTGACTGTGAAAAAGTCTAACCACATGGAGAAAGTGTGTGCTGCCTGTTTTACACATTAAGAATTCACTGTACTTTTCCAGATACCCATGAGCCTTTGCTGTTAACTCAAACAGAGCTAGTATTATAATGCCTGAAATGAGCTGTAGGGGCTCTTTGTGCTAGTCCCAAGACTGGAGAAACCTAGAAGAATACACTAGAAAGGGAGTTTTGAGTTATAAGCCTAATACAATACTTACTTATTTTGAGAAATTTTGAAAATCCGCAGTGTTTTTCAGCCCCATGTGATATTTTCGTCTTTTGTTTTTTCCGATACGGTGGACCATGCATGTCCCTGATTGGCTAATCCATCTGTCAATCACGTTCATTTGAAACCATGGAGATTCACAGGTGTTTTCTGGATCCCTGGGAAAGTAAAACTATTAAAAACTACTCAAATCAAGATTAATTATTTTAACTGAAGATTTTTTTTTTTTTCAATTAAGCCACAGTCAAAGTTCTTTTTTGATCGTAATTAAATATTCCCATGATTTGGAAGATTGGCGATGGAAAATTTGCCCACAGGGAAATCCCAAAAGACAGAACAGATGCAGACGAAGCTTGAAACATGTGAAAAATCCCACAGTGTCTGAAGTTGAAGCCTACTCAGTCACGGCGGAGGCTCAGTTTTATGTGTTTTGGGGACGCAGAACTTGGCAGGAGCTTTTGAAAGTCAACAGTTGCTTTGTGGAGTTAATAAAGTTGGTGCTGCCCGAGGCTCCATCAGCACAACGCAGAGCAGGAGTCATTCCCCGGTGGATTCTTTCGCTCTAAGGATCCCTGTGTGCGCTGCTTTCAGGCCTAAAACCAACCAAGCAGAGCAGTGGTCTCAAAGTACTCAGCAGAGGTTACGCAACGCCAGACATGTGATTTTTGATTTTGTGCTGGCTTGAGATTATCAGGTTTTATACTGGGTTTTTGGTCACCTTTGTGTGTTTTATTTTATTTTTTCATAAATAGTTTATTTTATTTTAATAAAACTGAAATAACATAATGTAGAACACAAAAAAGGTAACTCAAAAGCAAAAAATGTTTAACTGAAAATGTTGAAGAGAAATATAAAGCCAAAACTACACCACTGCTTGACCACAGGCCCCTCCCCACCACTCAACTTTCCCGCATCCTTTGCATGGGTTATTAATGTTGTATTACTGACATAATAATCCATTTTTTTCTATGTATATTTAGGCAGTAGTGGAAGGTAACATAAGTAAGTGCAAAATAGTAAAAGTCAATACTTTAGTAGAATTTTTATGTGTCTGTACTTCACTTAAGTACATTTTACAGTGAATGCTTTTTACTTCTACTTCAGTACATTTGAGAGCAGTATCTGTACTTTCTACTCCACTACATTTTTGAACTGGACTAAAAAGTAAAAGTACTTTTCATATGATTTGCTCATACCCTGACTAAAGTTTTAAAGTTCAAGCTTTGGCTTTGAGCAAACAAAAATAAATACTTAATTCACATACATTTTTTTCAATGTAAAGTGAACTGGAGCCAGAGTCGATGGAGGCGGAAGTACGAACATGATCATTTCATGTTTGAAACGTGGCTGCTGCAGGTTAGCTCTGTCCATTTAAAAATACAGTCTGTGGTTTCACCTTTAGCTGAAAATTATTAGTTTATTTTGTCTTTATTTGAAGGGACAATGTACTGAGACTTTAAGCTCATAAAAACAGATGTTTCAGACCAGATTATAACAAAGAGCTGTTTCCATCTGCAGGTCCTGATTTACACACATAAATTATACAATGCAAATTCAGTCAATAATAAGAGAAATTCACACTGTCCACTCTCACACACATACACACACACACTCAAACACACGTGCACACACATACAGACACATAGATGCACACGCACGCACGTGCACATACACACACACACACACACACACACATGCATCACTCATAAACGCACGCACACACACAATATCACACATTAACAAAGTAAAGTGTTAGGTATTTGCAAAATCATGAGTTTGATCTTATAAAGTACATATTAACCTACCTACATGTCACTGTTATATCAGTCCATAACTGCCAAAAAACACAACATCTCAGTGGCAGACTCATTATCTCTGTATCATAATTGTTGTGTATCGGAGACGTATGGTGTGCTGGGGTCTTGTTTCAGGTGAGAGAGGAGCACTTGTCATGGGCGCGTGCAGAGGGGCCCAGATCAAAACAGTTTTAACACACGAGCCTCTAGTACATGTTTGAGCAGGACCCAGCTCTCAGCTGGTACCTCTGCTGTCGCTCACCAAACACATGCTTCTCCTCCTCCTATTTTCAGGTTAATACAACATTTGAGAATATTTGACAGCTGTTTTGCAGTGGTGGAACGTAACAAAGTACAAGTAGTTAAGTACTGTACTTAAGTAGAATACAGACTATGGCGTGTACTACTCTCTGTCAGTCTTTCTCTTGTGGCTGAATGAAAAAGACTTGTTTTTGACTTGAAAAGCCCACATCATCATCATCGTTTGTGTTATATTGCGTATATGTCCACGGGCTGCACTTACCATGAGCCCCCTTCCCCCTTCTTTTCAAGTCAGTATTTTCACAGCTGTAAGACCCGCTCCTCTTTGTTACTGCAATGGAAAATCGTGTGCGTATATCTTTTGTGCTGTCTTCTTTACAATTTGGAACCCCCATGCAAATCCAATGGAGGCTAGTTAAAAGGACGCTCCAGGCTGGGTTTACTAGGTCATAAACATCAAACCGGTTCATCAAATTGGTTAGCTAATGTAAATAGGTCAACGCTATGGTGTGGTTTTTTTTCATTATTATAAAGGAAGTGCTTTATATTTACATTATAACATCGTCAGATGCTGCGGTTTCTTGACACAGATGTTTTATAAGCAGATAAACAAAAAGATAATTGACTCGAGTTCAGATTTCATAATATACTTGTTGATTTCAATATTGATTTTCAAATTTCTATGTCTCACCAATCTCATTTTTTGTTTTTTCCTAGCAAATTTTTATACAATTTTAGGTTTTTAAATTACTTTTAACCTCATTTCAAATATATGGACAATTCTTTTATCCCAGATCATTTTACTTCAAATATTATCTTGAAACTAAATCTTAAGCTTGTCAAACTTTTTCAAATTAATAATAAACTGACTGGGGTAATTTTCACATAATTACACATTTGCATGACATTTAAAGAGCCCATATTACAGTAATTTCTGATCTGTTCTAATGTTTCCTCATCACAGACAGGCCTGGAGTTGTGTTTTTTTTTCATTCACACATGTTTGAATAATGCGTCTAGTTCATAATGCTCTGTTCCGCCTTGTGATGTCATCATGTGGTAATACAGGAAGTGCTCCACTGTGTTTTTAAACTCCATACACCTTCACTAGACTCATTTTGGTGATTTCAGACCGAGAATTGCCGATCTCTGCTGAACTAAAGGTAAACGTTAGCTGTTAATGTCAAAACTACCACTTCATCACAAGGTGGACTCAAACATGTGTGAATGAAACTAAACACAACTCCAGGTCTGTTTTTGAGGAGGTAACAGCATTAGAACATGACTTAAAGCTCACAAGAGTCAAGTCTGTGTAATCTAGGACCTTTAATGTTTGATATTTACGATTATTTTTGCTACTTTCAGCTTTTATAGAGAACATTCAACCCGCTTCCTGCGCTAACGGCCGCGAGGGGACCACAGAGACATCGGGATGGAGGCCGCCGCTCAACACCATCACTGTGTCCAAGAAGCGCAACTGGCTGCAGCAGAGTTCACTGGGAAAGAGCCATTTCAACAAGGATGAGACACAAGGAATCTTGGGAGCTGAGGAGGAGGGGTCCCATCTCCAGCACCCCTCCCCCAGTCCGTCTCCTGATCACCTGAAGAACACAGGGTCCACGCCATCACGGCCCGCCCGGCTGCTCCTCCCACAGGTAACGCTCTGCTGGATTTAAGACATGTTTTAAAGAGTTTTAGTGTTAGAATTTATGATGATATGCTCTTTGTGCTTTTCTGTTTGTATACATTATGAGAAAGTTTAAATAATTTGAAAGGTTTTAGTAGTATTTTCCAGTAAATTCAAATTCAATCTAAGAGCCAATCGTTCTAAATTGACAGTGATAAACTTGGTGTTCATGGAATACGTTTCTTTTAATACTTACTTTTTTGTGTTGAATGGCAGGTTTAAAATTCTGTCGTGATTATGTGAATAAAAATCAAGATTCAAAGCACAGACTGTATAAAGAAGTGGACTAAGTGAGTGTGACGTCACCCACAGCTCCAGTCAAAGCTCATCGAGGCTAGAGCAGTTACAGGGACGAATTTGGAGCTGATTTCCATATTTGGAATTCTGACCCTGAGTATCATAGCAACCAAAGAGCCAATCCCTAGCGAGACTGTTGAAAGTAACGCCCCTTTCCGCCCACACCACTGGTTAAGCAGGGAGCTGGCATTTAGCAAAGCTGTCAATCAAATCTGTTGCTAACGCTAGCGGGAGCAACCTCAGGGAAAGAAGGCGCATGATTCGTCTGTTATTAATGTTCATATATTGATTTACGGACAAAATAGTGAAATAAAAACACCAGGATCATGTAGAGTGGGTTAATACGAACATTTAAGACCAAACTGACGAGTCAGACAGCAGCAGTTACAGAGAGAGGGGTGATTTTTCAATAGAAAGTAAACTGGAGCCAGAGTTGATGGAGTGATCACTATTTAGAACGCACACTAGCACTCTAGCTATATCCATTTATATATACAGTCTATGGTAAAATCCCTTAAAATCAGCCCTCTTTGAAATTAGTTTTTACATTTTATGGCTAAATTGAACTATAAGATCTCTCCTGCACCTGTTCCTTATCAGGGTTTATATTATAAACAAAAGGTCAGCTCTTACAATGTCCTTAGACCTGTCTTGGTCTGTGGAAAGGAGAAACCTTTAGGAGATCAGGTTGTAGATGTGTCCAGAACTCGCAGATCATTTACTCATTAAGTTAAAGTCTTTCGAGCTTTTAAAAACATAATAAATCATAGAAAGCATCATAAAATCAATTATATATATATGTTAACATTTCCAGTCTCTTGTCTCAGGTCAACATCGGCCAGGTCCGAGTGTCGCCTCACCCGCGCTGCGTTGACCCGATGGAGGAAAATGACGCAGACGATGAAGGCGACATTTGGTACAACCCCATCCCCGAAGACGACGAACCAGATCAGTCCCACGGGAGGCCCTCCATCAGACTGCTGCACCCACCCCGAGAGAGACGGGGAGGGGTGGGGGAGACCGCAGAAGCACCCGCAGAAAGCACTAACGTGGGAGATGCCGCTCAACATTCCTCCGAATCCATACATGTGCACAGGCAAATACTGGCGTGCCGAAACCAGGAAGACTGCGGCCCCTCTTTCAGCAAACCCACAGGTACGACAATCACACTCGCCCACGCTCGTTTCCTTTCCTTTCCCATTTTTTTTTCAATTTTGTCCCAGAATATATTTAATTTTTGAGGCAATTACTGTCTGATGAGTTGTCTCCGGGCAGATTTTTGTGGTTAGGCGCTGATGGCAGTGAGTGGTGAATGTTGAAAAGTCAATCAGTGAATCTACAGAGGGTTTTTTTCTGTATTTCAAAGTGTTGAGCTCAGAGCTGCCGACAGGAGCTGGAGCTGTTCAGTCACATCAGCCTCTATCAGCAGCTCAGAGGCCGACATGAGACAGAAGAGATTTAAGGCTCGCATTCCTCAGTCAAAATGTTTTACTACTACTGCTACTAATACTGCTGCTACTACTACTACTGCCACAGCTTACATAGTTATTTTTGCCCTGATTTGTTCTTGTCAAGTTGAATCTGTGCTATGTTACTTTTCTGGAAGAGGGACTGCCATCTACTTGTCTCCATGGAGATGTTGCTTTACGCGGAAAACTCCACAATCTGGCATTAAACGTATCTGTCTTGCATTTATTTGGAGCCAAGTTCCACATTAGGAATTGCCTACCGCGAATATCATAGCAACGAAAGAGCCAATCTGGAGCAAGGCTGTTGAAGGCAACGCCCCTTCCTGCCCACACCACTGGTTTAGCAGGGAGCAGACGCTTAGCAACGCTGTGTAAAACCTGGTACTAACGCTAGTGGAAGCGACCTCAGGGAAAGAAGGCGCCTGATTTGTTTGTTATGTGGATCATGTAGAGCGGGTTAATACGAACATTTTAAGATCAAAATGACGGGTTTGACAGCAGCAGTTACAGAGAGAGGGGACACAGTTTTTCAATGTGAAGTGAATTCGTTGTTGGAGCCGGAAGAGCGCTGATGATCACTTCCTATTTGGAACATGGCGGCTAGCGGGTTAGCTATGTCCAATTATATATACAGTCTATGGAACTACTACTACTCACTATCTTGTGTAGTGTACATCCATGCCTTTGTTGCTAAGTGTCTGTGTTTTGGCATTAGCGTTGGTTGTGGCGTACATCAGTGCTATAATGATGACAGGCGGCACACGTCTTCATAAGATCGAGCTGCTCTGTTGAACTTCCGACTTTTGTTCTGTATGATGTGGGAACACGTCGTTTGAACCAATTGGCACATCTTCTGTTGAGCCTATAATTACTGCTTTAGACAAGGCTTCACTACGGCACGCAACCGTCATTTATACGTTTAGCTTAAAGGGGACGGCTAATAGTTTTAGTGGAGCGTGCACACTGTGGGTTAAGGACCTCGCAAAGGGAGTAAAGAAATGCATTGTTTATTTATGATAATTATATGTTTTAGTTTGGAACATTTTTGCTCTGAGGCTGCATGAGAACGTCTTTGATGTTTACTCAAAAGTGCAGGGTTATGTATGTTTTTAGTACAGTGGAAACAAAAAAGGATTTATTGTATTTATTTAAAAAAAATAATTTCAAACAGAACCCAAATTATTTTAATGTTTTGTTTGCAATTGTATTAAAATGGATAGTAGTCACAAGTTCGTATGTTTGGTTCTCGTTTCACACCTAGTACTACTTCTGTAAATATTTGGCCTATCACCAGATTGAAACCAGGTCTAAAACAGGACTATTCTAGGTCCATCAGTCTATGCAGGGACTCCCAGACTTCCACCACCCCAGACACTTCCTCTAGCTCCTCCGGTGGGACCCCCCAAAGTGTTCCCAGGCCAGACGAGAGGAAGTCCTTCCAGAGTGTCCTGCGTCTTCACTGTTCTAGGTCTTTAGGGTTAAATCATTGATGACAAATCTGCATATCACCTGAAGGAGCTCAAGCACCACAGTTTGAGAATCACAATTACATTCACTTTGTAACCTTGTATAAGTTTAGCATAAACCAAACTTGTCTGTATTGTGTTTTGTTTCACTCATGCATGTTTAACACACAAACCCTGCATTTTTAGGCTGAGTTCTTCTCTCAGACAGAAAACACTCTGTTCCACCTTGTGATGTCATCATGTGGTAATGCAGGAAGTGCTCCACTGGGTTTTTAAACTCCATACATTTTCACTAGAATCATCAATTTGGATAATTTCAGTCCCTGGAATTACCAATCTCTACTGAACTAAAGGTAAAACGAGCTGTTCATTTGAAAACCACCACTTTATGACATCACAAGGTGGAACACAGCATTTTGAGCTTTAGAGATGTAGACAGACTAATAATAAATGAATCAAAACACAACTCCAGGTCTGTTTTTGAGGAGGTAACAACATTAAAACATGGCTTAAAGCTCACAAGAGTTCATTTTGTGTAATACAGTAGGACCTTTAGTAACTGCTGATAAAGACGACCTCCAAAGCACATGCTCTTGTGACATCACACGCTCCTCGGCCAAACTCCTCCCAGTAGACTTTCCCTGCAGGACCTGAGCGGATTAGGATTAAACCTATTGCGTCTCAGTGTACTAACCCGGGACGGCCATTAATCGGGGTGCACACAGCTAATTAAACGGAGGCTATTTCAAACCTTGAGCCGTCTTCTCTTAAATTGCAGAGCGAGTCTTTCATGCTGTGTAGTCACTCGAGAGGCATAATCAGAGGCTTGTTCCACAGTCCTGAGCCGAGCTGGAATGCCCGATGTAATGTGTGTAGAATGGTGACCCAATTTTGTGTTGTCTAGGACTGAATCATGGTTAAACAAACGACTCAAATATGTGCAGTATTTTTAGATCAGTTAGCAATAATAGCACAGACACTAGGGGGCGAGGTGAGTTAGGTGTCTTGCCCTAGGACACGACAATAGTATTCATCTGTGGTTGCTAGAATCTGACCACTCTACCAATGATGTTTATGTCGAGAGCGGGATTTGACACTAACCTTCAGATCAGTGGGCAAACACTCTACCAACTGAGCCACTGTCACCCTCAGTTAACTCCGTACTTTTGATAGTCCTAATTGGAGTATTTCTGATCCCCTCATGTTGATTTCATCTGGGAGTTTTTGTTAAATCAAACATATTGTGCTTGTGTCGTTCTATAGTTATAATCTCTGTCCCCTGTGGATCGTTATGTTATAATTTACACATTTTAAATCACAATATTCATCTAAAATTACTTAATAAAAGAAACAAATCCGATAAAGATTACTCAAGCCTGATTCACTCTAAAAACAGTTTCAGAGGCTCAATGTGAAGAAACGACAAGAACATGGTCTGAAAAGTGCCTGTACCTGGAATATTTCACACTATGTCATTAAATTTATCAATCTCCTCCAGGTGACACCACTAGGCCAGGTTACAGGTCAGCTCTGTGGAGAGGTGAGCTTCATTACAGGAAGGATGCCTGTTTTTTAAGACATTTGTTACTGAATAGACACAACTCACAAGTTGAATGCCAGACTGTAGAATAACCTTTAGACCATGGCATGAACTTGGCTGGTTTGCATTTTTCCCCTTCTCTCCGGAACTGCCCCCTCTCTTACCCCACCTCTTACCCCTCTCTCACTGTTGTTTACTTTGTCCTGTGGTTTTTCCAATACCATCCCACTCTCCCCTGCAGCTCCCAGCCGTGTTACGAGTCCTATAAGAGGAAAATCCCGTTTTGTTGTAGTACGAAATGATTTGGGAAAATGATTTTATTACCATTTTTCTGACAAGTATTGGAATTAGATCTGTGATTTATGTTTTAATATCAGTGTTATGTTAAAAGTGCAAATTTTAAAGGGCCCATCTACGCTACTTCCTGATCTATGTTATAATGTTTCCTCATCACAGACAGACCTGGAGTTGTGTTTTGTGTCATTCACACATGTTTAACACACAAACAAACCTGCATATTTAGGCTGAGTCTTTCTCTCAAACTGAAAACACTCCGTTCCATCTTGTGATGTCATCATGTGGTAATACAGGAAGTGCTCCACTGTGTTTTTAAACTCCATACACCTTCACTAGAATCATTTGGATGATTTCAGGCCTGGAATTGCCAATCTTTACTAAACAAAAGGTAAAAAGGTAGACGTTAACTTAAAAACTACCACTTGATGACATCACAACGTGGAACAGAGTATTTTGAGCTGGAGATCTAAACAGACTAATAATAAAGTGTTACTCAAATATGTGTGAATGAAAGAAAACACAACTCCAGGTCTGTTTTTGAGGAAGAAACAACATTATAACAGTCAATTTTGTGTAATATTGGAACTTTAAATACATCAGGATAATAACAAGGGCAAAAACTAATGCAATCACATGTATTTTAGAAAATGTTTGTACAGATCAAAACTACAGGGTTAGCAGTTTTTATACAGAATAATACAGCAGATTTAGTTTCTAGAGGAAATTATAGTACTTCAAAAACTGCATTCTCAGTGTGTAGACCAAAAGCACGGCCTCAGTGGGTACACAGACCTCATGACTGAATCAAAGGGAGTTGTAGGAAGTTGAAATGATCCTTGTGCTAAGTGTAGTTAGAAGCCTGCTCTAACATCACACAGCTGCAGCCGAGGTTTTTAGGGCCCTGCAATGACACTGCAGGGCTGTGTGGAGGAGGGAGCGGTGGGCTGTGTACGCTCCACCCAGTGTTTAGTGTCTGTAAAGATGGTGCCATAGACGCAGGGCCGGGTCTACGGGGAGGGACGAAAGGGGACATTGGAACTAGGTCTGGCACGATAACACATTTTCAACTGAAGGAACTTTGTTATTGAATATTTTTACATTACCAGACAGAGTGTATTATATCAGAAAGCACAATGGTAACGTTCAGATCCACTGACAAACACACTGGTGGTGCAATTCCAGCTCCCACAAATCAACACTGTAGTTGTGTTCTTGGGCAAAGCACTTAACCCGCCTCACCCCCATTGTCTGTGTACAGTGGTGTGTGAATGTGTGAGTGGTTCCTTGATGTAACGCTTTGAGTGACTTGAAGGTGGAAAAGGGTTGTATAAAAATGTGATCGTTTACCATTGACCATTTATACCAATAGTGCACTTTTTGTTCATAGTAAGCACAGTATCAAAACAGCTTATTTCAAAGTTTTAAGGTGCTATATTAAACAAAACTGACTCTTTTGAGCTTTAAGTAATGTTATAATACTGTTACCTTCTCAAAAACAGACCTGGAGTTGGGTTTTGTTTAATTCACACATGTTTGAGTAACACTTTATTATCAGTCTGTCTACATCTCCAAAGCTCAAAATGCTCTGTTCCACCTTGTGATGTCATGAAGTGGTAGTTTTCATATTAACAGCTCCTTTTACCTTTAGTTCAGTAGAGATCTGCAATTCCAAAGCTGAAATGATCCAAATGATTCTAGTGAAGATGTGTGGAGTTTAAAAACACAGTGGAGCACTTCCTGTATTACCACATGACATCACAAGGTGGAACAGAGTGTTTTCAGTTTGAGAGAAGAACACAGTGTAAATATGCAGGTTTGTTTGTGTCAAACAGGTGTGAATGAAACAAAACACAACTCCAGGTCTGTTTGTGATGAGGACACATTAGAACATAGCTCAGAAAACAGCGAAATACGGGCCCTTTAAACACTCCACTACCAAAAAAATCTATCATAACGCAAATTCAAAGCCGTGCAGTTTCCCTTTAACCTTCTAGCTGTTAACAATTTTGCAAAACATATTTCTAAACACCATCCTATAGACCACCATGGAGGAGGTACATATATACTGCACACCACATCACTGCTCCCCCTCACCACATTTCTGTAATCGCTCCTCTTCCTCCAGAACAAAAGCGTTTGATGTTGGCTTTACAAGAACAAAATGAGCGCCCCTATGGTACCACAGAGCCCAGCTATTTTCAGCCCCTCCTCATCTTTTCATGAATATTTTCTCTGAGTCCATTTTGTTCGTCGGCCTAAAAATGGGACATGCCTTTCGATGGCTATCCATGAATACCACTGTGGGCTGAATTAATGCGTATGTAGATGACCCCGGTGACTATAGTTGTGCTTGTGCGGCTGGCTGCGTCTGTTCCTTAGACCGGATACACTGCAGACTCCTCATGTGTTGCCTATTCAGTGACTTTTGTTCATCTCAAAGCTCTATTTGTATGGAAAGTGTCGTAACGGTGCGGATAGGACCAAAGGATGCAGACCAGAGCAGTTTTAACAGTGTTTATTTACAGCGGTGAAAATGCAGTCTTTAAACAGGTCACAAGAGCAGGTACAGGAACCGGGGAGCGGGAGACGGGTCAGGCGGGTGCGGTGCAGGTAGAGGCGGGCAGGACAGGACCAGGACGGGGATAGAAGCAGGTGCGGTACCAGGGCAGGCGGATCAGACGAAGACCAGAGCGGGGAGCGGGTGACAAACCAGAGACCAGGACCGGACAGGAGACGAGACGAGCAGGAGACGAGACGAGCAGGAGACGAGACGAGCAGGAGACGAGACGAGCAGGAGACAAGACGAGCTGGAAGCGATACCGGGACTGGAACGTGGCGGCAGGAGCTGGGCGAGTAGAGGCAGGAATCTGGGGGGTGCATAAATCCAAATGAGCATTTGCCGGAAAGTACCATATAACAAAGCTTAGCAAGAAACATTCACGTTTTACACGCGGACGGTCTGGCACCGAGTGTAGACTGCCAAGCCTTCTTGTACTCAGCAGCAGGTGGTGGTGATTAGGCTGATGCACCCCAGGTGTGCACGGGAGGAGTCAGGCACTCCACCCAGCTCCAGACACACAGGTAGGGGAGGGGGAGAGAGCACGGGAGGACAGGGAAACTGACATCATGACAGTACCCCCCCCCTAAGGTCCACCTCCTGGTGGACCCCCAGGCTTGTCAGGATGAGCGCGGTGGAAGTCTCTCACCATGTCGGGGTCCAGAATGCGTGCCCTGGGCACCCAGGATCGCTCCTCCGGACCGTAACCCTCCCAATCGACGAGGTACTGGAGGCCCCTACCACGGCGACGAACGTCAATCAGGCGGCGGACGGTGAACGCCGGGTGGCCGTCAATGACTCGGGCGGGCGGTGGGGGATCGGCCGGAGGGCACAGGTCGCTGGTCCGGACTGGTTTAACCTGGGAGACGTGAAAGGTCGGATGAATCCGGAGAGACGGGGGTAACTGGAGGCGCACCGCCGATGGATTTATGATCCTCATGATCTTAAACGGTCCCAGGAATCGGGGGGACAGCTTACGGGAGTCCGTCTTCAGCGGGACCGTCTTGGCGGAGAGCCAAACCATCTGGCCAGGTTGGTATACGGGCGCCGGGACACGGTGGCGATCGGCCGTCGCCTTAGTGCGCGCTCCAGCCCGAAGAAGGGCCGCCCTGGCCTTCTTCCAGATCCGGCGACAGCGCTGGAGATGGCGCTGAACAGACGGGACGGCGAGGTCCCTCTCCTCCGTGGGAAAGAGAGGGGGTTGATATCCCAGCGATGCCTCGAAGGGGGACATACCAGTGGCGGAACTCACGAGGGAGTTGTGAGCATACTCTATCCAGGGCAGGTGAGTACTCCAGGTCGCGGGGTTGGCGGAGGCTGTGCACCGTAGGGCCGACTCCAGGTCTTGGTTGGCCCGCTCCGTCTGCCCATTAGATTGTGGATGGAACCCGGACGTGAGGCTAACCGTGGCCCCCAAACCGTCGCAGAAAGACCGCCATACCTGAGAGGTGAATTGGGTCCCTCTGTCGGACACGATGTCCACCGGGATGCCGTGGAGTCGGAAGACATGACTGGTCAGCTGGTCGGCAGTTTCTTTGGCTGTGGGGAGCTTAGGCAGGGCAACGAAATGGGCGGCCTTGGAGAAGCGGTCCACAATGGTGAGAACCACCGTGTTCCCCTGGGAAGGGGGAAGGCCCGTCACGAAGTCCAAGGCGATGTGGGACCAAGGGCGACGAGGAACTGGGAGAGGATGCAAGAGACCAGAAGGGGGTGAGTGGGAGGCCTTGGCCCGAGCACATACCTGGCAGGCGGCGACATAAGCCCGGGTGTCTGTGTCCATCGTGGGCCACCAGAAGCGTCTCCTGAGGAGGGAGAGAGAGCGACCGGCACCAGGATGGCAGGCGAAACGGGAGGCATGGACCCACTGGAGCACCTGAGACCGGACAGAATCGGGAACAAACAGTTTACCTGGAGGGCCGTTACCTGGGTCGGGGTCGTTGGTCTGGGCCTCTCGGACGGTGTCCTCGATATCCCAATGGACCGCGGCCACCACACACGAGGAAGGAATAATTGTTTCTGCGGTGACCGGGCTATCCTCCAGGGCGAACTGGCGGGAGAGGGCATCGGGTTTGACGTTCCGAGATCCGGGGCGGTAGGTGAGGAGAAAGTTGAAGCGGCTGAAGAAGAGGGACCAACGAGCTTGACGGGGATTGAGGCGCCTGGCGGACTGGATGTACTCCAAGTTTTTATGGTCGGTCCAGACGATGAATGGTTGCTCCGCCCCTTCGAGCCAGTGGCGCCACTCCTCCAAGGCCAGCTTTACGGCAAGGAGCTCCCGATCCCCCACGTCATAATTGACCTCGGCCGAGGACAATCGCCGGGAAAAGAAGGCGCAGGGACAGAGGCGGTTGTGGGGGTCGAACCTCTGCGAAAGCACGGCCCCCACTCCCGAGTCGGAGGCGTCGACCTCCACGATGAACTGCCGTGAAGGGTCGGGCTGGTGCAGGATGGGAGCGGAGGTAAATAGTCTCTTAAGCTTCTCGAAGGCTGTCTGCGCCTCAGGAGACCAGGCAAACGGCAAAGCAGGAGAGGTGAGTTTAGTTAAGGGCGAGATAACCCTACTAAAATCCCGGATGAAACGTCTATAAAAATTGGCAAAGCCGATAAATCTCTGGAGCTGTCTCCGGCTGGTAGGAACGGGCCACTCAGTGACAGCCTGGATCTTTTCAGGGTCAGCTCTTACTTGGCCCCGCCCCACAATGAAGCCCAAAAAGCTGACCTCCTCTGCGTGAAACTCGCATTTCTCAGCTTTCACGAACAGTTTATTCTCGAGGAGGCGCTGGAGAACCTGGCGAACGTGCTGATGATGCTCCTGGGGGGACCGCGAGAAAATCAAGATGTCATCCAAGTAAACAAAGACGAATCGGTTAAGGAAATCACGGAGCACATCGTTGATGAGGGCTTGGAATACGGCAGGGGCGTTGGTGAGACCGAAGGGCATAACCAAGTATTCGAAATGTCCCAGGGGTGTCTTGAAGGCCGTCTTCCATTCGTCTCCCTCCCTGATGCGCACCAGGTGGTACGCATTCCGCAAATCCAACTTTGAGAAGATGGTCGCACCGTGGAGGGGCGTAAATGCCGAGTCCAGTAAGGGAAGCGGGTATTTATTCTTTACAGTTATATTGTTCAGACCCCGGTAATCAATGCAAGGCCGCAGGGATTTGTCCTTCTTAGCCACAAAGAAGAACCCCGCTCCCACGGGTGAAGTGGACGGGCGGATGATTCCGGCAGCCAGGGACCCACGGATATAGTCCTCCATTGACTCGCGTTCAGGTTTAGACAGGTTATATAGCCTGCTAGATGGTAGTGGGGCACCCGGCAGGAGGTCAATGGCGCAGTCATATGGACGGTGGGGCGGTAAAGAGAGGGCCTTGCTCTTGCTAAAAACCTCCCCCAGGTCGTGATATTCAGCAGGCACCGAGGACAGATTGGGGGTGTCTGGGGACGGATCAGCGACAGGAACGGACCTCCCGGCCGGAGGGAGGGCGGACCGAAGGCACTTGGCGTGGCAATCGGGACTCCAGCCCGAAACTCCGCCCCTGGCCCAATCGAAAACAGGGTTGTGGGCGCGTAGCCAGGGGTAACCAAGGACCAGAGGAGAAGCGGAGGAGGACAGGACATGAAACTGACGGTTCTCTTGGTGGTTGCCGGACAGAATCACGGTGACAGGTTCTGTGATGTGAGTGATGTGCCCCAGAAAACGTCCATTGAGCCCCTGGGCATTTAAGGGGCGTTCGAGGGGCTCCAGGTAGACCCCGAGCTGCTCCGCGACTTGGGCATCAATAAAGTCCCTCTCAGCCCCGGAGTCGATAAGGGCGGAAACGCATAAGGTCTCTGTGCGAACGCACAGGGTGGCGCTGAGCCGCAGTCTATTAGAAGAGTCCAGGATGTGTTGCTCGCCCACCAGTACTCCCAGTGCTACTGGTGGGCCCCCCCTTTTGGCCGAACTGGGCAAGTGACCACATAATGTCCGCGCTCACCGCAGTAGAGGCAAGCCCCGGCCAGACGACGCCTCCGTTGACGCTCCTCGGCCGACACAAGGGTCCTGTCGAGTTGCATGGGCTCATCCGGCGGGGGCGGGGCAGCGCGTGGCTCCGGCGGGACCGGTGACCGGCGTCTCTCTCGGCGACGAGCCCGTAGGCGGTTGTCTATACGGTGAGTGAGGGAGATGAGGGTCCGCAGGTCGGGGGGTTCGTCCCGGGAAACCAATTCATCTTTCAAAGTCTCGTTCAGGCCCCGCACAAACACAGCCCGCAGCGCGCTGTCCGTCCAGTCCAGCTCCGCCGCATGTGTCCAGAATTCAATGGAATAATCCGCTACCGTCCTGGAGCCCTGGCTGAGAGTCAATAACCGGGAGGCAGCATTGTCCTGGTAGTGCGGGTGGTCAAACACCAGCTTAAACGTGGACACAAATTCATTAAAATCCAGGCTATCCACAGACGTCTTCATTAGGCGCGCCTCTGCCCACTGGAGAGCTCTGCCCCGGAGTAATCCACATATATATCGGATCTTGGTGGCCCCCGAGCTGAAACGAGAAGGGCATTGCTGGAACATGAACTCGCACTGGAACAGGAATCCGCGACAGAGGTGAGGTTGTCCAGCATACGGCTCCGGATCCGTGCCTCTCGGCTCCGGGAGGCGTGGCGGCGCTCCGGCTGCAGCAGGCGGGGGTGACGAGGAGCGCGGCCACCTGGTGGTTAAGCTGTGCCACCTGCTGGGACAATGTCTGATTTAGCTCCAATAGAGTCCGAATGGATTGTTCATGCTGACCCAGCACCGCCTCGGGGTGAGAGTGCGTGAGGCGGCGCGTCTGGTCCGGATCTGAGCCTGCTTGGTCCATAGTGGCCAGACCGTTCTGTCGTAACGGTGCGGATAGGACCAAAGGATGCAGACCAGAGCAGTTTTAACAGTGTTTATTTACAGCGGTGAAAATGCAGTCTTTAAACAGGTCACAAGAGCAGGTACAGGAACCGGGGAGCGGGAGACGGGTCAGGCGGGTGCGGTGCAGGTAGAGGCGGGCAGGACAGGACCAGGACGGGGATAGAAGCAGGTGCGGTACCAGGGCAGGCGGATCAGACGAAGACCAGAGCGGGGAGCGGGTGACAAACCAGAGACCAGGACCGGACAGGAGACGAGACGAGCAGGAGACGAGACGAGCAGGAGACGAGACGAGCAGGAGACGAGACGAGCAGGAGACAAGACGAGCTGGAAGCGATACCGGGACTGGAACGTGGCGGCAGGAGCTGGGCGAGTAGAGGCAGGAATCTGGGGGGTGCATAAATCCAAATGAGCATTTGCCGGAAAGTACCATATAACAAAGCTTAGCAAGAAACATTCACGTTTTACACGCGGACGGTCTGGCACCGAGTGTAGACTGCCAAGCCTTCTTGTACTCAGCAGCAGGTGGTGGTGATTAGGCTGATGCACCCCAGGTGTGCACGGGAGGAGTCAGGCACTCCACCCAGCTCCAGACACACAGGTAGGGGAGGGGGAGAGAGCACGGGAGGACAGGGAAACTGACATCATGACAGAAAGTAATGATTGATGGACTCTGGGGGTGGCGGATCTGGGCCTTTAGCCTGTTCATAGCTTATTTGAGGAATCTTGACTTGAGTGAGTTCTCAGAAAAGATATTTTGGGAGCTATTTTGTTTTGACCCGTACATGCCTCATACATATTCAGAGTAAGATGTTTGGAACAGTATTTGAGCTATGCACACAGCTTGGGTTAATCTACAAATCAGCACTTTTAAAAATTTGTACATAGATGTGAAAACTGCTGTAGAAATCGTGGTACTTACAAGTGTTGTCATGGTACTTAAAGGGCCTATATCACACAGAATGAACTCTTGTGAGCTTAAATACACATTTTGTTTCATTCACACATGTTTGAGTAACGCTGTATTATTAGTCTGTAGATTTCCGAAGCTCAAAATGCTCAGTTCCACCTTGTGATGTCATGAAGCTGTAGTTTTCAGGTTAACCGCTACTTTTGACCTTTTGTTCAGTAGTGATTGGATATTACATGGCTAAAATCATCCAGTTGATTCTAGTGAAGGTGTATGGAGTTTAAAAACACAGTGCACTTCCTAAATTATCACATGACATTTAGTCCTGGTTTAGTCCAGGTTTAGTTGAGGTTTAGTCCTGGTTCAGTCCTGGTTTGTCCAGGTCTATGTGTCTTATACTTGTTCTGATGCAGCTCCAGATCATTCTAAAGCTTCAGGAAAGGTTCATTTCTGTCCTGTGAATGTGACTTTTTTATTATTGATACCTACTCAAACAAGTGGTATCTAGTTTTGATACTAGTTCTCCCTGTCCACTGCTTATTCTTTAAATATTTATCCATTTATGTATGAATCGCCAACAACCTCAAAGAGATAAAACTGGACAGGAAGTAGTGATGCTAACAGTGAGGTTGGGGGCGCTGTTGTGCACTGCCAGTTACATAAACAAAAACGAAACCTTGGTAAACCATAGCTGAGGTTTTTTTTTTTGTTTTTTTTTTAAGGAAGTGAAAAGAAATGGAAAACTCAAAGCAGATTCCTGAGCTGGCCTGAGATGTGAAGTCCAGACCACATAGTTTCTGCAGAATTCATTCTTTCTGCCTTGTTATTCCCAACACAACACAAGCCACAGCTCCAGGGATAAAACACAGATAGAAGATGGCGACTGTTACTAGTGATGAGACTTTGGGCTTTTCTATGGGATTCGAATCTTTAGAGCTGTTATTTTTAGCTCTGTGTTTGTATGAATTGTTTTTGATTGACCCATGGGGAGACTTCAGTTGGCGTATCAGTTAGTTGTGTCTATAAAAACATTGTTAAGACGTCAGCATTATAAAACATTGCGATTCCTGTGATATTTGTGCCAATGAACCAATTAATTTTACTTTTTACTTTCCTGTTTTCTGTTCTAATATTTTTTCCTCATTTGTCTAATATAGGACCTTTAATAGAGAGATAGTTCTTATGAAACTTAAAGTGGAACTATGCAACTTTTCTAATGGAGTACATGGCACTAACTTGTTGTCATGGAGATATTATTGCTTGATTTGCCTTTAAAGTTCCGCAGTGTGAGATTAAACATATCTATATTTATTGGACACAAGCACAAAAAGCAACCAAACATATCAGATCTATGCATAAGAGAGCCCTCATAAGTACGTATGTTTATCAGGGTATTTTCGAGGAATAAAAATGCCTGTAACTGAGCAAATGCAAAATAGTTAACTTTAATATCATACAGTGGAACATTCCAACATCCCTCCTCCCTGAAAAGTTACATAGTGAAGCTTTAAAATACATCTCCTGCGCTGCATAACTAGCCGGTGTTGTTTGTCGTAAGTTTACAGCTGACACGCAACCCGATAACCCTCGTCCCTGAACGCCTCCGGGACATGGCGTTCATTCCCATCGCAGTCACGTTCCACACATCAGCGCTAACCTCTGAAGATTAAATGATGAAGTACGAGAGAGTATCAGTGTCTGAAGTCAGCCAGCAGTCATGACAGGGCATCTGGGCTAAAGTTGCTGACGGGACCAGATCAGCCTCTGCGGGACCGGGACAGTGAATAACAGTCTGATAATAGTAATAATAATAATAATAATAATAATAATAATAATAATAATAATGATAATAATGATAAGTAAAAAAAAATAATAATAAAATAATATCTTGCAGTTTAATCTTTCAACTGTTTACTGATATTTTTGCACTGTAGTGATTTATTTCACAGTCCATTCATGTGTTATGTAATACTTGAACCTCAATATTATGACTTGCCATTGGGATAAAAAATAAAATAAAAGAAAAAAACTGAGATATTTCGTATTTTCTGCTCCTCCTGTAGAGTCTGTGCAGTGCCACATGTTCATATCTAGATTATTTTTGCTCCGTGTTTTGTGTGTTTTTCTATTTAGTTCAAATTTAACCAGGCAAGTTTATTTGTACAGCACAGTTCATACACAGAGTAATTCAAAGAGCTTTTATGACCTTTTTCTGTTGCCTGTAGGATTTAAAAAGTTTTCTTATCAAATAAAAGGCCGAGACTCGCAAAGTAGAAAGTAAAGTGGACGTGTTTAGCCTCAGACGTGTATTTACAGTCTTGTTTGTTAGCTTAGCGGTACTTCTGTCAGGCCTGCAGTTAGAGCACACGTTCAGTACACAGTAACATCAGTGAGTACAACTAGTTTTAGGCTCAGTTGATAGAGTGTTTGTCCCCTGATCTGAACGTTGGTGGTTCGAATCCCGCTCTCGACATAAACGTCACGTAGAGCAGTAAGATCAAATGACCCACAGTTTGGCGGCGCGATTCCAGATTTAGTTTTAGTATGACATTTTTTACTTTTGAATACTTGTTTGTTTAAATAGTGTGAGTATAAAGGCTGTGGCATTGTTTAGTCCTATTGTTTTACTTACAACATCGCCATAGTCTAGACTTTTTAAAGTGCCAGTCAGGTTAATTCATAAAAATGTGATGCAATGTTGCTTTAAAAAGAATCTTGGGTGTTTGGGACCCACACACGCTGCAGTTCGCCATTTGAACATAGCCACAGCGCCCCGCCTATGATTTTCATTTTAAACTAATGTCGGCGTGCTAGACGTATAAATGTTTTTTTCTGTGTGCTTTATGAGCTCTAGAGTTTACGTTGGACACTGTGTATAGAAGGCCATATAAGCCAAGTTAAAGATGGATTATGTAACTTGCTTGTTTGATTGGAAACTTCAACATTATAGCATGAAACTTGTGTATTTATTCATGAGTTTCAGACTAACAATTCCATCCTGATTTTGTGATATTTTGGTCTAAAGTTTAATGCAATAATATCTCCATAGAAACCACCAGAATGTTACACAGTGCAGCTCCAGTGCAGTCCATATTACACTATTTACTGATCTGTTCTAATGTCATTTCGTCATCACAAACAGACCTGGGGTTGTGTTTTGTTTCATTCTCACACTCTGTTCCACCTTGTGATGTCATCATGTGGTAATACAGGAAGTGCTCCACTGTGTTTTTAAACTCCACACACCTTCACTAGAATGATTTGGATAATTTCAGCCCGGGAATTGCCAATCTCTACTGAACAAATGGTAAAAAGATAGCTGTTAACCTGAAAACTACCACTTCATGACATCACAAGGTGGAACAGAGCATTTTCAGCTTTGGAGATATAGACAGGAACACAACTCCAGGTGCTAACAGAGGCACTAACAACATTCTGACTTGACTTAAAGCTCACAAGAGTCAATTTTGCATTATATAGGACCTTTAAATCCATCCCACTACAAGGAACAATTTATAGGTCAGTTTTTAACAACATGTTCGATAAAGATCACGTTGACAGTTGCCTCTGCACCTGCTGAATGCCCTGCACCTGCCAAATGCCCTTCTGTGCAAAGCCGTGCTCATAAATCCAGAGTCTTTGTCAGGGAGGTGTGAGTGGCAGGGTGCAGGGGTCACACTGTCTCTTTATACACACACTAACATACACGTCGTCTTTGCGATACAGTAATCTGCTGAGTGCTCGTGTTAAAGAGGAGGGGGGAGGGGGGGTCAGCGCCCGTCTCAGGTGTCACCCGGTGGAATGTGGACCTTTTGCACTTTGACCCGAAACATGGCCCCGGAGGGTTGGGTGTCAAACCATCGTCCCTGAAGCACAGCTAGTGAGGTGTAGCGTTTCTCTTCTGGATGCTGCCACGAGGCTAAAGGCCACAGAGGGCGCAGCTGCAAGAACCTGTGTGTGTGTATGTGTGTATGTATATGTAGGTGGGTGTGTGTGTGTGTGTGTGTGTATATGTAAGTGTGTGTGTATATATGTATATGTAGGTGTGTGTGTGTTTGTATTTGTGTGTATATATGTATATGTAGGTGTGTGTGTCTGTGTCTGTGTGTATCCACGTGTGTATGTATGTGGGTGTATATGTGTGTGTATATGTGTGTCTGTGGGCATGTTTGTGTGTTTATGTGTGTATATGTGTGTCTGTAGGTGTGTTTGTGTGTATATGTGTGTGTGTGTAGGTAGGTATGTGTGTGTGTGCATGTGTAGGTATGTGTGTGTGTGTGTCATTTAAGTACGACAGGTTTTCATAATTATTACTTTATTAGTTTTGTATTGGTCTAATCACGACTGTTGTGTAATTTAGACAAGCTCTGGCTGTTGTTTACATTATGGTTGCTAGGTAATAGTTGTATGGTTGCTAGGTAACATTTATGGACCTGCCTCTGCATATGTCACATCTGCTGCCTGTGTCCAACCAGGTGAAAGGAAAAGTATAAACTTCAGAAAAAGTTTAGGAAAGAAGATTTTTTTAATAACGTCTTGAATATAATTCCGTGAAGTGTTTTAGAGAATTGAGTCATTGACTCTGTGACTTTAACGATGTTGCAGTAGCTCCGTTTGTCCTGTAGGGTGCGTCAACACTGGCCTGAGAGGAAATGTTTGGGTTTACATTCTCCTTAAGGCTCGATTATGTAAGAAAAGACAGACAGACTGATTATAATGCAGAGATTAGGCTGAGCTTTTGTTTTTGAAATTCATATGACTTAAAGGTTTTACTGTTGGGAAAGATGCAGCCACAGGGTAAACACTTTAAAGGGCCCATATTACACTGTTTTCTTCTCTCAAACGGAAAACACCCCGTTCCACCTTGTGATGTCATGTGGTAATACAGGAAGTGCTCCACTGTGTTTTTAAACTCCACACACCTCCACTAGAATCATTGGGATCATTTCAGCTCTGTCAATTTCTACGGAACTAAAGCTAAAAGGAGCTGTTAACTTGAAAACTACCACTTCATGACATCACAAGGTGGAACAGAGCGTTTTGAGCTTTGGAAATATAGACAGACTAATAATAAAGTGTTACTCAACAGGTGTGAATGAAACAAAACACAACTCCAGGTATGTTTTTATTAGAACATGACTTAAAGCTCACAAGCATCAACTTTAAGTAATAGAAGTAATAATACGGGCCCTAAAACTGTGCTCCATATTTGGACTGAAAACTTTGGCACTTTCCAGAGAACATTTTTGTCGTTTAGGCACATTTATGTAACTCGCTCTACATCATGTTGAGTAAGCAGGAGTGTTGAAGGCAGCTTTGTAATCCACGCTCTGAAAAACCGTGTTCCAGACCTGAGCGGAGCCTGTGTTTACCTGCCCCCTCCCCACATCGTCTTATTTGGCAGATTTGCACCTCCGCCGCCCTCCGCCACTTCTCCACAGCTCCTTCTTAGAGCCCTCTGTGTCTATTACTGGCAGGAGGACGTGACAGGGGCTAAACGTGTTTGGGGAGGAATGCACGAGAACAGCCGTGCCCGTTTGTGCGTTTGTGTGTTCACCGTGTGGACTTGAGGAGGGGGACAAGAGGAGTCTTTGTCCCCCATCTGCTGGCTGCTGCGCGGTCTGCTCCTGCCCCCCGTCTTGCCCCTCACTCCATCCTGTTGCGCCTCCTCTGACTCCCTTCATTCAATCCAGGCCCTTTCCTCAGAATAGCACAGCAGGCTCCGCTGGAAATAGTCCCGGGGATGTTGGCCGGGTCAAACTCCCCACTTTGTATCTCTCTTTGTGTTCCATCTCTGTTAAAGTCTTTGTCTCAAGGAATAATTAGCTGCTTCTTTAGACTGGCTGTATTAAATAGGCCTGTCATGATAATACATTTTGAAGATCGATATTTTGCTGGAGGAAATGTAGACGGTATATTGAATAATTTATCCAAAAAAATATCTATTCTATATGTACTATCACATCGCCTCCTCATGCGGTCAATAAAGAGTTATTTTACTGATGGCTTGATTAATCTTCTTTAATTAGAATATGCCACTGTTGAACTAAAATCATTTACATAAAAGACATAAAATAAAATCATGAAAATTACAAAACACATACCGTACTTAGGAGGTAGAATGACCTTTAATACACTTTGATTAACTTAATTTTTACGCCACATCAAATATCAAATATCAAATGGTCCAGCGGAACCAAACAAAACAACAACAGTTCCCACCTGACTACCAAAATAAAAGCACCAAAATACCAGTAAACATATTATACTAACATTATTTACATAAAAGATAAATCCAGATTATGACAGTAAAATGTACAGCAGTATTGTTAATAGTGTTTCGATAATAATATAATAATATTTGAATGTTTTAAAATCTGAACTGATATGATACTTGGTCTTAGTATACTTGCCGATACCGATACCAGTTTGATACCACAGAGTACAAGAGCAAAATATAACTCTGTTATATAACTCGCTGCTGCCGTGTTATCACTGCTGCTGTGTTAGCGCTGCTGCTGTGTTAATGCTATTGACGTGCTAGCGCTGTTGCTGTGTTAGCGCTGTTGCTGTGTTAGTGCTGTTGCTGTGTTAGCGCTGTTGCCGTGTTAGCGCTGCTGTTGTGTTAGCGCCATTGTCGTGTTAGTGCTGTTGTCGAGCTGCTCTCTCTCTGTAGTAATTTTACTAAGCTCAGGGTCCACTCCAAAGGCTAAATGAAAGTGTCAAAGAGCTAACTCAGATGTCTTTTCTGTCATTAAGTGTCTGCAGAACCTCTACAATCTGCATTAAACCTGCTCTGGGCGTTAGCATTAGCCGCAGAAGTCAACAGCTCCTCATTCTAGAAAATACAGAGTGGTATCAGTATATAGTCTATGGCAACAGGTCTGATTGACAGATTGGCTTTTTGGTTGCTATGATACTCAAGGTTGGAATTACAAGTATGGAACTCGGCTTCAAATTTGCCGCTATAACTGCTCTAGCCTTGACAAGCTTAGTCCACTTCTTTATACAGTCTATACTGCTAATTACCTAATATTAAGGTTCACTGTGTAATGTTTCTGATGGAGCCACTTGTTGTCATCGCATTACCTCGAATGTTCCACAATATGGCATTAGACTTATCTATCTACGTAGCAGATCTGCGGAAAGGCACCCCTGAAGAATGCATGTTTTGCCAAGCTATTTTAGTGACAAAACACGTGTTGTAGAATAAATGCAAAATAGACAAGCTTAAAGCCTCATTGTGGAACTTCCAAAGTAAGCAGTAACATGATGATAAATGATGGACCCCGACAAGAAAAGTTACATAGTGCAGCTTTAAAAATAGTGTTTGAAATAGCAGGGGTCATTCAGTCGTAACAAACGTGCGCTGCCCAAACTCTCTTTCATCTGATTACATAACGTCTAATTACAATTAGTCATGCCCGGGCTAAAGCAGGACAGATTAAGTAATGAATCTTGAACTTTAATCTCGCTAAAAATACATTTCAAAATTGGGATGACGGCAGACTATTGTTTCCACACAATCGCTGACAGTTTAGATTAGCAACAGTAGTGGATGAATTATGTCAGCAAATAGTTTATTACAAAAAATCTTAGGCTGTCTCTGAATGTCCACACTGTTCCCTACAGGGGGCGCTATTTAGGAGTCACGCCATTTTTAGTGGTGTCCAAATGTCCAGTTGGCGAGAAAAAAGTTTAGCCTTTGTGCTAAAGAGTCTGGGGCTGTGTAGTGAATAGGGGTTAGGGCCTAAACATTCGGACACAGCCTTAGAATAGCATGTCCAGAAGTTTGCCTATAATCATTTAAATAATAAATAACACGATATTTTAGACAAGAAAATTATAGTTCCAGGCAGGAATAATTAAAAATTCCAGCGTGTAGACATGATTTGAGGTTACAAATTCCCACCTGGTCTCCTCCAAAGGGCTCGGATAATGGCTCTGTAACTCTAGCTCAGCCCCGTAGCAGTTTGTGTCTCTACTCAGACATTCTCCTGCTTAGAAACTACTGTTTTTCCTGGAGCCTGTGCTAATGACATTCCAGTTCTATTTCCCTGGTGTTAGCTCAAATGCAGCTCACTTTTACACTGCCTGGAAACTCTTCAAGTGCGATTAGCCTTAAGCCATTCCCTCTTTTTGTTTGGACTTCATTAGGTAAAACAGTGGATGTGTCTGAATGTCCGCACTATTCCCAACAGGGGGCGCTGCTATTTCTATTGCTATTTAGTGATGTCCGAATGTCCAGTTGGTGAAAAAGCCGTGCACTCAAAATTTCCCACAATTTATCTTGAAAAGTAATGGGCATCTGTGGTCACTAGACTGGTCAATATAGACCACAATGCATTGAGAGAGTTGGAAAAACAACAGTGCGGCGACAGGTCTTTAATTGGACACAACATGACTGAATGAAGCAGATAGAAGCACTGGTTTATCACAGTGTTGGTCCTGATTATGAATAAAACACTCTTAAATAATCCAATAGGGTGTAAAGCTGCTAGCATTAGCCACTTATCTTAGCTGCTAAAGTCTGCTAAAGAGTGCTGGGCTGTGAAGTGAATGATGGGCGAGGGACTAGGGTGGACGCTCGGATTCAGCCATTGTCTAGGTTTACATATACGCTCCGTGTGTTGTACCGCAGCGGTGTTTATATGAAGTCTGGTTGAATGTATCTTGGTGGATTACTATGTTCTTGTACATCTAATGACTTGATAGGCTGCTTTGGAGGTGTAGTGCCCTTTCTAGTGTAAACCGTGGCTCTGGCAGACTTGGCTGGTCCAATGTTTAGGTTTTCTCCTCCCTGTCTGTCTGCGCTGGGCAGATAAACAGATTATTAAGTCATTTATCCTCAGAATCTACACTTGGCATGAAGTGCAGGGATGAGGTCATTTTTAATCCTGCTTTGGGCTATATGTACTTTTTGCTACTTTTAAAAATTTTACTTAACTCATCAAAATGAGTACTTCACTAAAAGGGAAAATACTGAACACAAAATGTACTTATTCACGAAGACAACAACAATAACTGCTATAATTTAAGCAACAAAACTAGACTCGTGTCATGGAGATGAGTGCATGTTCCACAGTATGGCATTAAACGTCATAGAGACAATTGGAATGTACCATCATTTGTTTGAGATTAGATCTGTGGAAAGGCAAGCCCGCTTCTTTAACGTATTTATTAGCGAGCAGATCAGTTTAATGCCAAACACTGGAACATTCTAGGCAAAACAATAACATCTCCATGGCTTTTTTCAAGTCAGTGTTTAGTCATTTATGTTGATGCATTTTTCTTGTTGTTCCAGATGGCCTTGAAGTCCCCAGCATCTCCATCGGCTTCTCCCCACCTTCCAGCCCCAACCCCTCCAAGAAGAGCAGCGCCATCAACTGGTCATTCCCGGACAAGATCAAGTCTCCTCGCACAGTCAGGAAGATCTCCATGAAGATGAAGAAGCTTCCAGAACTTAGCCGCAAACTTAGCGTAAAGGGCCCGAGTAGTAGCAGCAGTAACAACAACAGCAATGGAGCCAACCAATCGGAACCAAGATCCAGCTCGCCTAAAAACAACGGGACTGAGGCGGTCTCCCAAACATCTGGTCCACCGCGGTTATCTGCTCCCGGGGGTGGGCAGGCCAGTCGGAACGTCATCTCGCGCTACCATCTGGACAGCAGTGTTTCGACTCAAGGTAGTTTTAGCAAGAAGAAAAGTAGAGGTAGTTCCAAATCAGCCAGTAAAGGAGGGTATTTAAGTGATGGGGACTCACCAGAGCTGGTAGCCAAATCTGGTAAGCACGGTTCTTCGGAAAACAAGCCAAAAAGCAAGGAAATGGATGGAAGGTTAAACAATATGGAGTTAGATATCGATGCTTTCCGTCACTATAGCTTCACGGAGCAACCCAAGTGCAGCCAGTACATCTCGGGACTCATGAACTTGCATTTTTACGGAGCTGAGGATTTGAAACCGCCAAGAATAGACTCTCGAGATGTTTATTGCGCAATTCAAGTAGACTCAGTAAACAAAGCACGAACTGCCCTCCTCACATGTCGCACCACCTTTCTCGACATGGATCACACCTTTAATATTGAACTGGAAAACGCCCAACACTTAAAACTGGTCGTGTTCAGTTGGGAACCCATGCCGAAACGGAACAAAGTCTGCTGCCATGGTACGGTGGTTCTTCCTACGCTTTTCAGGGTCACTCGAACGCACCAGTTGGCGGTCAAACTTGAGCCTCGGGGGTTGATCTACGTGAAGCTGAGTTTGATGGAGCAGTGGCAGAATTCGCTGGACGGCCCGGATGGCGATAGGGAGCCGGTGGTGTTTGGGGTGGAGGCCTGGCGCGTCGTGGAGAGGGAGAATATGGGACTTATGGTGCCGCTGCTCATCAGCAAGTGCATCAATGAGATTGAGAAGAGAGGCTGTCAGGTGAGTTCATGTGCATCTGGAAAAGTTGAATTTTAGTCATGAATGGAGTGTTTGTCAAGTACTTGCTTTGCCACTGACAGAGTAAACCCAAAGCAGCCAAAAACATGAGCCGAAAGGAAAAAAAATAGTAGTTAGCGTCTGTAATGAGTCGTCAAAGTCACTTATTTCAGCCTTTACAAACCCAGTCTTACACACAGTCTTACTACAAAGAAATAACAAACATTTTCCCACTTGTGCTGAGAAACAGTACGCACAATAAAAATAATATAATGAAAAATATTGAGCCATAAAAATATATTGTTCCATCTATCGTGTACTAATAAGATAAGATAATATAGTAATATTTGTGACACTAATCACTGTAGATAACAGCTATGTTCACTTATGTGTAGTACAAATGAGGACATCTCTATCTCAGGTATTTTAATCCCGAGGACAGTGACACGATGACACACAGTGAAGTGCAGTGTAATCCCTCACTGAGAGGTTCTTTGTGTGTCTGTGGATGAGGCTCTGCCCTGGAGTCAGTGACATTGGATGAGCAGCGGAAAAAGGAGGAGATGGACTTCACTTCACTCTGTGGGTCGACTGTCCCGGGGCGAGTGGCTCTTTATCCAGAGGAGAAAGACTCTGAGTTAATAGACTGCTCTGGCTCTGTAGTTCTCTCTGGTCATGTGATCACTCCAGTGCTGTCCAGTGTTGTCCAGACGTCCACATTTCTTGTGTTCTTTGAAACCAGACAGAGACAGAGGAGCAGCCGCGGCCTAATTGGAGCTGAGACAGTGGTAGTAAAAGTGTCTGGCTACAGTCCTGACTGATCACTCTGGGGGGACATGCCAGGGGCCTAGAGCCAACGGGCAAATATTAGCCTCTCCACAGCTCACTCTGGGGCATCTGGCTTCGTTAAGGAGCTCGGATTTTGTTGTGATCCACGATGAGAATTACACAGTGATGACAGTTTGGAGAGTTAATTGTGTCTAGACATCTTTTGAACTTAAAATTAGCATGGCTCAGTTAAACAAAAACATAGGTGGTGCTAGAACATGTTTGTACAAATACAGCTGTATTTTACAACAACGTGGCTTGACACACAGTTTTAACACTTTGATTTGGCTTTGAATGTACCTGCTCCTTTAAATGTACCTGCTCCTTTAAATGTACCTGCTCCTTTAAATGTACTCCCTCCTTTAAATGCACCCGCTCCTTTAAATGTACCTGCTCCTTTAAATGTACCCCCTCCTTTAAATGTACCCGCTCCTTTAAATGTACCCGCTCCTTTAAATGTACCTGCTCCTTTAAATGTAACTGCTCCTTTAAATGTACCCCCTCCTTTAAATGTACCCACTCCTTTAAATGTACCCCCTCCTTTAAATGTACCCGCTCCTTTAAATGTACCTGCTCCTTTAAATGTACCCCCTCCTTTCAATGTACCTGCTTCTTTAGTACAAAATCAATTGTCTCAGCAGTGCAGTTCAATCCATTGATCATGAACATGCCTTTTCAGATGTGGGATTTAGTTTGAAGCTGTTTACCTGTCTCTCTCTCAGCCTTCACTTCACAATCAATATGTATCCCTCCATTTCTTTTTTTACTCTGTGACTCATGTGTCTGTTTCTACTTGTTCCTCTTGTAGACACCACTTCTATTCTGGCATGCACACTCCATCTTTGCTTCGTTTGGTTATCTTCTTTCATAACAAACGTGTGGAATCAGCTCCCTGCACATGGCAAGGCTTAGGAGAGGGACGACACCAAATCCTAAAGACAGCAAGCAGCCGTAGGTCGTGTCATTAAAGCGCGTGCAGCAGTGTAGGTTGCAGTGATAATGATTTTGGTCTCTGATGGGCGTCTGTCCTGAGGGCTTCTTCAGGCTTTTGAATGCCACCTGTGTGAGTGGGTGTTTTGTTAAGAAGCTGAGCATTATGTCTAAGGCTTTAAAATGATGCATCCCACTAACCTACATACAGACACATAAACACACTCTGACTGCCGAATAAATCAGTTTTACACAGATGACAGAGTAAGGTTTAAAGAGGCAGTATTATGCAAAATGTACTTTTTTTGGAGCTGTCTCCCATGTTATAACATTGTTCCCTCATCATAAATATGCCTGAAGAGGTTTTAGATGTCATTCATGCATGTTTGCGTAATCTAGCGGTCTCTCCCGGGCCCTATCTGAATCCTTCTTACGGTTAGCTGTGAGATTCTGTTTAATGCTCCGCCCACAAGCCTACATCACCCATGCTCCCACATGATAATTCTCCCTAAATATATAAAAACATGACACAAAACGATACACTACAACTTCACAAACCTGACACGATGTGCAGTAGTGTCATTAACGCTGATTGTGATGTGGTAGCGCTGTGAAGGGGGAGGAGCTTTTGTGAAGGGAAACTTATAAAACATGTTAATTTAGCATTTTCAAAACAATAAACGGCAACATGTTCATCTAAACGTGTTATGTGCTTGCAGGTAAGACCCCATAGAAGTAACATACACTCTTTTTAAGCTATGCATTTAAGCTAACGTTTATTCTAGCCCCGCTTACTCCTACCTACTACTGTCTAAAATTTAACCTACGTGAATGAAAATGTGGTATTTAAAAGCAGACTTATTGTAGTATTTTGCTATGTCTCGGCCAAATGGTATAACCTGCTGTTTTGAATAACGAAACCAAAAAATAACCACAAAATGTTTTAAATGTTAAGCTGTACCTCCCAGTGCTTAACCCAAACAGGAAAAATAAACACATAGGAATAAATGGATTCTAAAGCTTTTGGAAATATTTTAAAAAGCCATAAGTCACATACACATAACTGAGTTGGATTGAGTCCTATTGGTTTCATTATCAGTTGTGTCTAGATGGTGAAATGTATGGACAAACTACAATGTTAATGCTCAAACTAGAAGCACTAATTGTCTTTCCTGTGTCAAAGCTTAGCGACAAAACATGCTTGATTGTTATATTAAACAGGCAAACCAGAAACCAACCTCTCAAATCCTATGCATTGTGTGTATAGTTCCATCTAAACAGGGTAAAAAGCATTTTCTAAACAGATATAATTACTGCAAGTCAGCTCTGATAAAACTGATAGCATATGTGTTTATATCTTCCTATTTCAAACCAATGTTATAACTGCAGGAAGTGGCTTTGTCTGTTTGTCCTCACTCCTCATCTGGTCAAGTATTTTTTTCCATTCTTGTCATTTCGGCCTCTTTGATGTGTCTGTAAACTGGTTTAAGCCAATCCCACAGGAAATGCACAAGCCCCTGATCGCTTCAATGGTGCTGCAGTTCACATTCCTACCCAATCGGAGCTCATTTTGTTGTTTTGTTGTTATGGTTGTTATTGTCACTTCACTTAAGAAATTGTTGATCAACTAAAGACGTGTGTTGCCGATTGTTTAGTCAATTAAAAAGGGGGCGTGGCAGAAGTACTAGGAAACTGTATTTATATAACGGCAGATTAAACTGGTGAATCAAAAGTTTAATCTGTCTTTTTACATGTAAATACTGTAGCGTTCTGGTCTAAGGAAACACGCCACATTTCTTATGGTTGTTTATTTTCTGAGCACAAACGCTGCTGAAGGCAAACAAGAGCAAAACAACAGCGCAATCTCAACTCACTAGAGCCAGTCTCCAAAACAGACCAGTAACCGAGGAATAGAACCTTCACATCCTTGTCAATCAAACCTGTTGCTAACGCTAGTGGGAGCGACCTCAAGGAAAGAAGGCGCCTGATTTGTCTGTTATTAATGTTCATACCTTGATTTACAGACACAATAGTGAAATAAAAACACCAGGATCACGTAGAGCGGGTTAATACGAACACACACATAAACACTCTGCCAAATAAATCAGTTTTACGGAGATGACAGAGCAAGGTTTAACTTTTTTGGAGCTTTCTCCCATGTTACAAGGTTGTTCCCTCATTAAAACCAGGCCTGAAGAAGTTATAGATGCCATCCATGGATGTTTGATTAATTTAGCAATCTCTCCTGGGTCCTATTCGAATCCTCCTCATGTTTAGCTGTAAGATTTGTTCAAGGCGCCCACAAGCCTACATCATCCATGCTCCCACATGACAATTCTCCATAAATATACAAAAACAGGATACAAAACTGTATACTACAACTTCACAAACCTGGTGTCATGTGCAGTAGTTTCATTAGCGCTGATTGTAATGTGATAGCGCTGTGAAGGAAACGAAAGCGAAACATATGAATTTAGCATTTTCAAAAGAATCAAATCTAACATGGTGATGTAAATGTGTTATGTGCTACCAGGTAATACCCCATAGAAGTAACATATCCCCTTTTTATTAATGCATTTAAGCTAATGTTTATTCTAGCCCTGGAGCCGGAAGCACGCCCATGATCACTTCCTATTTGGAACATGGCGGCTAGCAGGTTAGCTACATCCATTTATATATACAGTCTATGACAACAACATATAAACCGCTATAAGAACAAGAAAATGTGTCAACTCTGAGCTAGCTAAATCACTCACTAACTTCTCCCATCTGCTGTTGTCCCATATAAATTGTTTTAAAATAAATAGTTGATGAATACAAATTTTGGTTGATTAAGACTCCATCGGCTGATTAACTAAAGTCCGTACAGCTCTCTCCACACATTGGCTCGGCTGGGTCCATAAGCTGGTCCCCGCCTGCTTTGGGAGTCCTCCTTTTTGTGAATGGACTTGTTGTTCATTGTGCAAAGTGACTTGTGTTTACTATTGCACAAAGCTAAATCCCAGGCTAATCTGCTGGCCTTTCTCCCTGTCGTGTGAGCTTCAGGAAACACTGTTCAACTTTGTGCCTCTTTGGGGAGGTGATTACAGCACTGTTGCATTATGGGATTCATTAGGGATGCAAAACATATCGAAAAGAAATATTGAAATCGAATCCTATGAGTATCACCGATTAAGAAAATAAAACTGGAGAGCAAAGTGCGTACATCACAGCGGGCGTGTACGTCACAGCGGGCGTGTACGTCACAGCGGGCGTGTACGTCACAGCGGGCGTGTACGTCACAGCGGGCATGTACTGTGGCGTTGAAAACAGTAGCTGATCGGAAAAATGGCGTCTTGAACATAACCGATTAAAGATAACTCAAAGAATCACTCCAAATACAACTTCAGAGGCTCAATGAGAACAAACGGCTATAACATGGCTAAAAGCTGTGAAAACTCCATTTTGCAGAATAGATCTGATTTAAATTACCACATATACATATTTTTTTCAGTTTAAAGTTCCATTATGTAACTTTTTCTGGTGTAAGTCTCCATGGAGATGTGATAGCTTTGCCTAGAACGTTTCACAGTATGGGTTTACCCTAAAATACCTTGAATGTGTTCTTACTTCCTCTCTACAGATCTGACTTTTAATTGGGCGTCTTCTGCATGTCCCCATTGATATAGATACGTTTAATGCCATACTGTGGAATATTCCAGGCAAAGCAAAAGTGGCTCAGAAGTTACGGTGCACCTTTAGCCCAACTTCGAGAATTTAAAAGTTTATCAGTAACAGTCTACAGCGATCGTAAACAGAGTTATGGAGTAGCACATGTTTTGGAGCAGCTCTGGTGTGCGTGCATGTGGACCCCGCTTCACAGCCCACTGACTTAACGCGTTACCGGGGCAACCACACCACTTGGACTGCAACGCCACATACCAGACAGACACATGTAGGAGAAATTATGGTATGTCTGCTACTCCAAAGCCAAGACTAATTCCAATGTAACGAGGCGAGAGGGAGAGCGGGTGCTGAGTTTCAACTATCAGATGTCCCTCTTCAGTAGCTTTAGGAACTTTTTTTTTTCGACATTTTTGCTTTTCTTGAGGTAATTTCTTGATGTAGTCCTATTTAAGGCTTGGTTTAGACAAATGTAAAGGTCCTATATTACGCAAAACTGACTATTGTGAGCTTTAATCCATGTTCTAACGCTGTTACCTCCTCAAAAACAGACCTGGAGTTGTGTTTTGTTTCATTCACACATGTTTGAGTAGCACTTTATTATTATTCTGTTTACATCTCCAAACCTCAAAATGCTCCATTCCCCTTTGTGAAGTGGTAGTTTTCAAGTTAACAGCTACGTTTTACCTTTTGTTTCGTAGAGATTGGCAACTCCAAAGCTGAAATCATCCAAATGACTCTTAACGAGGTTATATGAAGTTTAAAACACTTCCTGTATTACCACATGATGACATCACAAGGTGGAACAGAGTATTTTCAGTTTGCGAGAAGAACTCAGCCTAAATATGCAGGTTTGTTTGTGTGTTAAACATGTGTGAATGAAACAAAACACAACTGCAGGTCTGTTTGTGATGAGGAAACAACATTAGAACATAGATCATAAAATGGCATAATGTGGGCCCTTTAAACCGGTTTAGATCTGGTGTTACTCGGGAAGCCAGATCTTTTCTTTGGTAGACTTTGGTATGAAATGTTTGCTGTAGGACACACACTGGGGCCTGGTTGGACGAACAGAACGCTCACAGTTTCCATTTTAAACTCAGGGCTGTCTATTTAAGGCTTAAGTAGCGCTCTGTTTATCCTTTCAGTCTTGTGAATGTGACACTTTTATCTGAGTGCTGAGTGTACTCGGGCACAACACAGATACACTGTTTTACCTTGGTCAGTTTGAAGGGGAGCATTCATGAGTCAAATAAATAGGTTGGCGTTTGTTTCTAATTGAGAGAGTGTTTGCTAGCAGTGGTTGTAGATAAGCAGGCTGGTGCATTTTTGATATACTTTACAAATATAGCTAATCAGGAATTCTCAGAACGTGTTGGAAGCATAGACAGTATAAAGAAGTGAACTACGTGAGTGTGACATCACCCTCCAGCTTAGCAATGCTGCCAATCAAACCTGTTGCTAACGCCAGCGAGAGAAAGCGCCTGATTTGTCTGTGATTTATGATTCTATTGATTTATGGACACAATCACGAAATAAAAACCCCAGCATCATGTAGAGCAGGTTAATACGAACATTTTAAGACCAAAATGATTAGACTGACAGCAGCAGTTACAGAGAGAGAGAGAGGGGCGTGACAGTTTTTTAATGTAAAGTGAATTGAAGCCAGAGTCGTTGGAGCAGGAAGTGCGTCCATGGTCACTTCCTGTTTGGAATACAGCGGCTAGCAGGTTAGCTATGTCCATTTTTATATACAGTCTACGGATGGAAGGCTGAAGGAAGTGGCTAAAACATGGTAAACATACACTGACAAAATAATTAACAAAAATAATTGATACTTTACAGTTAAAACACAAAGCTAGGACGAACCTTTACCAAAAAAAAAAAAAAAAAACAGTTTTGCCTCGAATGTTCCACAGTATGACATTAAATCTATCCATCCTGCATTTGTTCAGTAACTTCGTGGTGTATTTGTTGCTAAAACGTACCTTGAAAAGATGCATGTCCACAGATCTGAGCTGTAACTTGGCCTGTAGGCATCACATCCTCGTCTTCATGGAGATTGTCAAGTTTAATGCCATACAGTGGAACATTTTAGGCGATTCAATAACATCTCTGTGGAAGCAAGCAAGTAGCAGACTATATGCCGGAAAAGTTACAAGGCCACGTCTGAGACCACATTGTAAATTTCTCTTGTTACATAAATCTACTGTGTGTTTTATTGAAAACCAAAACAAACCATCAAACACAACTGTAACTAATATTCTCAGTGGTTTTAAAAGGTCACTGTTTTCTTCATACTTGAACCTCACTCAGACTCTTTTCCACCTTGTGATGTCATCATCTGGTGATACAGGAAGTGCCCCACTGTGTTTTTAAATTCCACACTTCACTAGAATCATTTGGATGATTTCAGACCTGGACCTAAAGGCCAATCTCTACTGAACTAAATGTAAAAGGATCTGTTAACTTGAAAACTACCACTTCATGACATCACAAGGTGGAACAGAGCATTTTGAGCTTTGGAGATGTAGACAGACTAATAATAAAGTGTTACTCAAACATGTGTGAATGAAACAAAACACAATTCCAGGTCTGTTTTTGATAAGGAAACAGCATTATAACATGACTTAAAGCTCGTAAGAGTCAGTTTTGTGTAGTATAAGACCTTTAAACAGGCTGTTTTTTATTAATTCCCAGTTAAATATATTCTCTAACGGGGCTGCACGATGATGCAGTAACTAATTCTGAATTGCAACTAACGATATTTGACTATAGCCTACTTTTTGCCTTTGTTTAGTGTCAAACTGTGCCAAAATAAAAGTTGAACAGATAAACCAAGATCAACCCAAGTGAGAAAAATCATGAATAACATCTGCCATTTTGTGCATTAAAAATATTACTTTTCTTCAAATTTTCTAACTTTATGTTGTTGTAATATATTTATTTTCTTGTGATACTGATTACTGCATTATATCGATATTTTTGCAGGCCGTTCTTTAAAGAGTATTCTGATTTTGACTTCTCTCTCGGGATTGAACCTCGTTATACTCACTCATTTTACAGACATGTTTTAAAGCTCTGTGTGTTCTTTGAAAGCACTTTGCCGTGGTTCCAGCCCATTGTTTGAATACCGGAGTTGAACTTGATCAATAGAGCCGTAAAAATGTCTGCTGCTCTGTCAACTGTTTAACTCCTCGTGTCCTGGTGTTTATTTGACCTAGTTGTGTCTCGGCGTGTCCCTGACGTGTGTGTGTGATCTGCAGGTGGTGGGTCTTTACCGTCTGTGTGGCTCTGCAGCTGTGAAGAAAGAACTCCGAGAAGCCTTCGAGAGGGACAGCCCTGGAGTGGAGCTGTGCGAAAACACATATCCTGACATCAATGTTATCACAGGTAAGCAGGACGGTATACACACGAGTAACTTATCTTAAAGTTCTTTACTATACTGAGGCGACAGTGGCTCAGTGGTTAGAGCAGAGGCCCCCCAACCGGAAGGTCAGAGAATTTTGATTCACGCTCGGATCAAGTTCTGTTGTTGTGGCCATATGCAAGACACTTCACCCACATTGACTAGAATGACTGTGGTGTGTGCGTGAATTATTGGAGGTGCAGATTGGCAGCCATGCTTCTGTCACCCCAGGGCAGCTGTGGCTACAAGTGTTAAGAGGCTTTGTTGAGTTGCTGTGCACAAGTGTAAGGAATTATTATTATTATTATTATTATTGCTATTTATGTTCATATTATTGTTATTTATTATTGTTATTTATTATTATTATTATTATTATTATTATTATTATTATTATTATAAATATTACAATAATACATGGATTTTTTTAAATCTGTTTTTTGTGATGAGGAAACAGCATTATAACATAGACCTTTTAGCTTTTAGCATTATAAACTAAACTATTTATATTCCATATATAACATCACAGTAGTGTCATCATAAGGCCACACCTTCACTTTCATTTCATATATTTCACCATGAGGACTTACCATGATTTTTAGACATAATGTATTTTGAACACACACTTGAAGTAGTTTCATTAATATGACATGGCTGTACTAGTTTTAAATACTTCAGTTGCTATCAGTTAGCATCTAGATATTTGTTTTCTTTGACATCAGACTGAAGAGAATGGTTCAGACATTGCTGTAGAATTGCGTAAGTTCATTGGGGTCAGAAGTTCTTACCAAAACATTTCATAATCAGCCTTTATGAGCAGAGGGTACTGTATACGGCACCAGGCAGCTCTGGTCTTATGATACTGGTGCTGCCTGGTATGGACCTTTATATTACATAAGGCGTAAGCGCAGGATTAACTTTTCTACAGAACACTATGTAGTTTCATTTCATCTGATTTGTGCTGTTTATTAAGAAAGTCTAGTTATGTCACAAGTCACTGGCCGAGTTCATGATCATCCCAATCGATTTCAAGGCAGAAACAACAGACTGTTTATATAAATGGGCATAGCTAACCTGCTAGCTGCCGCGTTTCAAATAGGAAGTGATCATGGACATGCTTCCGGCTCCATCGGCTCCATCTCACTTTCTATTTCTACACACTTTACACGTCTGTATTAGCAACAGCACCAAACTGTCCACTTTTACATGTCCTTAAAATGTGTTCCATTTTTGGGAAGCAAAATAACCAAAAAAGGACCTTTTCATGAGATCTTGGATTAAAAGATCTTCTCCACCTCTTTTCTTCCACCTCTCCCTAATACTCCTCTCTCTGTCTTCTCCTCTCCTTTTCCTCTCTCCTCCTCTCCCCTCTCACTCCCTCTTCCCCTCTCTCGCATCCTCACCTCTTTCTTTTTCCTCCCCTATTTCTCTCTCCTGCTCCCCTTTCTCTCTCCTCCCTCTCCCACTCTCTGTCTCATTCTGTCTCTCCTCCTCCCCTCTTTTCCTCTCCTCCCTTTCTCGTCTCTCCTCTCTCACTCCCTCTCTCCTCCTCCCTTCCTCTTCTTCCCTCTCTCCTCTTGTCTATTGTTCAGTTTTTAGACGTATCATGAGATCTTGTGTTGAAAGTTCAACAAACATGTGGTATATTGAGCCAGTCATCATAGTCGCTCACAGTGATGGGTTTTTATATTTACGACCTGTTATTAAGTTACAAAGTGCGCCTTTAACTTTCTAAACATTCTTCCCTGGAGCAATTCAAGTGTGTAACCCTCTCCTGCGAATCTATAAGCAAACAGAGATTAAGTATTGATCCGGGGGCAGTGAATGTAACGCCGTCTGCTCTGTGAAACGTGCCTGGACTGGAGTGTCCTGTGTGGAAAGGCCGTGCAGTAAAACATACCTCCAGTCAACATACCTCCAGTCAACATACCTCCAGTGTTACTATCAGCAGAATGAGAGACCACAGCCTGAGGGGAGCCCGCACAAGTAACTCGTGCCGTACATTCACGCCATTCTTTCAGTGCAAGCGTTTCAGTTCAGACATGTTTTAGCTTAAAGGGCCCATATTACACTGTTTTCTAATGTTGTTTCCTCGTCACAAATAGACCTGGGGTTATGTTTTGTTTCATTCACACATGTTTAACATGCAAACCCTGCATATTTAGGCTGAGTTCTTCTCTCGAACTGAAAACACTCTGTTCCACCTTGTGATGTCATGTGGTGACACAGGAAGTGCTCCACTGTGAGTTTTGGCAAATGGTTAACGGTCACAGTTTTATATAGCGTTTCAAGGCACTCACCCATTCACACACACATTCATACAGACACTGGGGGTGATGTGGGTTAAGTGTCTTCCCCAAGAACACAACGACAACATTTATTTGTTGGGAGGTGCCAACCTTTGCATTAGGGGACAAAACACTCCAACTGCCAACTGAGCTACTGTCGCTCCCGTGCACTTTCACTAGAATCATTTGGATGACTGGAATTGCTAATCTCTACTGAATTAGAGGTAAAAAAAAAAGTAGCTGTGAACTTGAAAACTACCACTTCATGACATCACAAGGTGGAACGGAGCATTTTGAGCTTTGGAGATGTAGACTGACTAATAATAAAGTGTTACTGAAACGTGTGAATGAAACAAACACAACTCCAGGTCTGTTTTTGAGGAGGTAACAGCATTAGAACATGGCTTAAACCTCACAAGAATCGATTTAGGATCTTTGAATTTCACGTTTCCAAAGGGGATTATATTGAATCCAATTTCCTGAATGCGATTTGAAGATTGAACGATATTTTTTGGAAAAGCGCTGACGTAAGCGCTGACGGCTCATTCAAATGCTTGTCCCGTGCTGCTAACTTCCAGCCTCCCTGAACGGTGAATTAAAATGGAAGCGGTGAGTTACAGCTAACCTTGTGCACTATACAAACGGCTGTGTCACTACTGCATTGAGTAATCAGACCAACCAAGCGATAAATAGACGAGGCGGGGCTTGTGTTGTCTAAAAAACTACTTGGTCATGATTTTTTTTTCTCTCCGCTCTCCCACCGAAAAGAGGAAGACAGCAGAAACCCCTCGGCATTGTACGAAGCTCCTGTTGGTTTTGGGAAGAGGCCCTACGTAGACCTAGTCCGACCATGCCAGCTTTGATCGGCAAAGAACACACTTAACAGTTGAACGGCTGCGAAAAAAGGCCCAGTACCAATGCGGATTGTTGGGTTTTGCTTTGCAGCCTGAATTTGCTCTGCCAGAGGAAAGGGGGAAGGGAGGAAGAGGAGAGATTTTTACGGTTTGAGCAAAATGTGTCCATATGGGATTCAGCTATGAAATAGTGGGAAAATGACTTGCTTATGGGGAAAGGTTTGACCCAGAAATGACACAAGACTTTACTGCGACTTCAAATTCAGTTTGTTGTTTTTCATAAGATCTGCTTCAGTGGCTTGTGTGAAATATGGAATCGATACTGTGTTTAGTTATTCATTGGAAAACTTTTGGGGAATTGCATACTTACTATAAAACTTAGAAAGATCGGAAAGAGATTTGCAGTTTGGCAAAAGGAGTCGTATCAGCTTTAGCCTGTGTTAGCTGATCCATTAGCAGAAGCAGAACCTTAACATGCAAATCTACACATTTACACGTCTTAAATCAGTCCTATTGTGCTTGTGTCTCTATATTTAGAATCTCTGACACTCGTGGATCCTCATGTTATAAATTGCACATTTTACAACACAATATTCATCTAAAACGACTTAATAAAAAACGACTTCCTGACTGATGCCCAATGAGAGCTGACGTCGCCGCTGACATCATCACAATAAAGAGCCGTGTAGCTGTCGCCGCCCCCTATGCAGATCATGCTAGCGAACAGCAATCTTTTTTTATCTGTACCAAATTTTCTACGTGATGCTGCTGAATCCAACTGGAGAATGAAGTAAATACGTCACAGTTTGGCGTGTACCGGTGGAGGTGAAAACGGGGGTTGATCTGCAAAATTACGTCTTGAAAATAAGCGATTCAAGATGACTCAACATGAATCACTCCAAATACAACTTCAAGAAGATAAATGAGCAGGAAACGACTAGAACATGGTTAAAAGCTCTGAAAAGTCCAGTTTACAGAATAGTTTTGGTTTAAAGGTGCAGTTTGTGACTTTTCCTGTCTCCACAGAAATGTCATTGCTTTGCCGGTTTGAACAAAATGCGTCCAGATGGGATTTAGCTGTGAAATAGTTGGAAAATAGTTCTCATTTATGGGAAAAGTTTGACCTGGTAATGACGGAACCATTCAGCGCAACTTAAACGGAAAATATAATGTAAGTTAGAGTTTGAATGCGTTTCCCACTGTAAGCTGAAAACACCAGGGACCTCTCCTTTCAGACCTAATAAGTGAAAGGGGGACTGACACGCCTAATTTAAAAGCGGATGTAGTGAAAGGGATTATGGCAAGGTCAAAGTTCAATCTAAAGCTTGCAAAACATGCTCGATGTGTCGCTCCTCATTGTTTCAAATCGCACGTCCCTTTTGCTTCAAGTCACAACTGACAGAAAGGAAGGAAAGTTCCACAATGCGAGCCGCCCACTGTGAAGAATCAAAACAAACATCGTTATCTGGAGCTGGTTTAGAGAACATGATGTTTTTGATGATATCTGACTTTTTACTGAACAGAAACATGGGCAAGTTAACAAATTGAGAACACACAATTCTGTTCTATTTATTTTTTTAAAGGTCAAAGTCACAGCAGCAGTCGCCTCTTTGGGCTGAACGAGAGAATTTATTTAACCACCAGAGAGTTACAAAATCCAAAGACACTGGTCAATAACTGAAGGATTTAACAACATTCATAGAAAACAAGCCAATGGGGAACTGTCCCAGAGCGCCCCCTGTGCTTAGACCGTCCTTCTTGGAAAGGAAAAACAAAACGAGGAAAACACAGAACCACAGTGAAAAAGAGATCCACTCCCAGGGACTAAACCGGGATTAAACCAGGACTAAACCGGGACTAAATCAGAACTAAAGTGGGACTAAACCAGGGCTAAACCAGGACTAAACCAGGACCAAATGAAGACCAAACTAGGACCAAAACAGGACTAAACCAGGACTAACTAGGACTAAACCAGGACTAAACTAGGACTAAACCAGGACTAAACCAGGACTAAACTAGGACCAAACCAGGGCTAAACCAGAACTAAACCAGGACCAAACCAGGATGGGAATTCTGCAGATGTGTCCATAATTAACACACATTAATTTGCAGATAAAGTCCAAATTGTAGAACCAGAGCCCACTCAAAACTAAGGAACAGTTGGAGCACTTTCTGTATTACCGCATGACATCACAAGGTGGAACATAGTGTTTTCAGTTTGAGGGAAGAACTCAGCCTAAATCTACAGGGTTTGTGTGTTAAACATGTGTGAATGAAACAAAACACAACTCCATGTCTGCTTGTGATGAGGAAACAACATTAGAACAGATCAGAAAGCAGAGTAATAAGGGTCCTTTATAGAGGCAGAAAGTGACATTTATACTCCACAAACTGAATGAGATTTGTGCCACCATCATCATAACAAATGGGAAACACTGGCTCGTTTATTTTAAAGTGGCTGTACGCAGTGTAGTTGAGCACAATTTGTTTTGCCCCATTGCAGATATATTGTGAAAACCGCTTTAGATTCAAAATGAGACCAGCGTGTGCTGCCAGCATCTAACTACAAAGGATTTTATTGTCCGAGAAAGTCCAGGAAGTGCGCTCTTAGCATTCTAGTAATAGTAATTCCACTCTGGCCTCTGAAAGTCGTGCATCAGGATTAGGATGCTCGGAATGTGTTCAGAAAGTGCATTTGTGGGAAAACATTTGGGCCACTGCTAAAATGTTCCAATGAATTTGTTCTGTTTTTCACATTTTTAAGCGCCTTTGAAAATATGGGCACTTTTTGGTCACATTAAAACCACCAGTTGGTCTCCAGATAATTTGTAATTGTAACTGGGTATTGTTCTTTGTCACATGACCAATACAATCAAATTAACACAAATTTACTTTGGTTTTATTTGAGCTCCAAAGTAGACCTCAAATGTACAGTTTTGACATCAGCAACCTCAGGAACTAGGGACTTTTTACATTGTTCAGACTTGCAAAAATGATTGTGTTGTCAATAGAAGTTTGCGTACATGGCAAAATCTTGTTTAGACCAACTTTTTTCTTTTTTAAACTTTTAGCTCCCCATTATAGGACATGATTATGCTAATAAACACGCTACATGCTTTAAACATGCCAGATTGTAGCTACAGGTGGCAGTTTTCATCTTTTCCCCCACTTAGACACACGCCTTTGCACTTGTACTCTGGAGGCAAGGTGAAGTGTCATGACACAATGACATTACACACTGGTCTGACTCCCCATCCATGACTAACCCGCCCAACCTGGCTTAGCTTCAGACATAGGACCAGATCGGGTATTTTCAAGGCGTTTTGGGTCCAACAGGTTTATTTTGTATGTTTTAGTTGTTAAACAAACATTACATTACCCATTTTATTTGGCCTACATTATTTTTATTTCACTTTTATGTATCCAGGTAGGCCGACTGAGAACCAATTCTCATTTACAATGACAATGACTTAGCCAAGAGACAGCAACAAAAGGAGAGCACAAGGAGCAAAACAGTGAATATAATGCGAAATAAACATACAAATAAAAAAATAAAAACATACGTCACATCACACATTACAAGAATATTTACAATATAAAAGATACGCTTAAAGGGGAGGTATTAGGGCAAATCGCTTTTTTTTTTTTTTTTTTTTTTGCTTTCTACCATGTTATAACATTGTCCCTTATCAAAAACATGCTTGACTAATTTAGTGATCTCTCCTGGGGCCTTTTCAAACCTTCCTTATGTTTATCTGTAAGATTTGTCCAAAGCTCCGCCCACAAGTCTACATCACCCATGCCCCCACATGACAATTCTCCATAAATACACAAAAACATGACACAAAACTGTACACTACTATCAAACATTACATTACCCATTTTATTAGACCTACATTATCCTTTATTTATTTAACCACCAATCCAACCATAGTTTTCCAACACTTCCTGCTCACTGTTTACTGATCCTGATTTATTCCTTCATGCCGTTGCTCTTGCCTGGTTTGACTTTTCCATCGCTGGCTCACCCGTCTCCGCCCCCCTCGCCACAGCTCCTCCAGTGAAGACATGGAAAGTCATTAACAAGTGCCCCCTTTGTTGCCGAACAAACACAGATGGTATTTGGCTCACGCATGGGGGATTAGCTGAACCCTGCCCGGGCCAGAGACACACAGCGAGACCAGTGCTTCAGATGCCCTGCCGTGGGCGTCTGGGCTCAGAGGTGTTTGTTGATGTATTTGTGAACGTGCTTGAGGTCAGGTCAGGGAGCGAGGTGAGCGGTTGGGTTTGTGGGACGGTAGGATTCATTGGCTTAGCAGCTCATAAATTGTTGATTCGGAAATATTCAATGTCAGAAGAATTGTACGTGTTTAAAAGTATCGGGTAAAGTTCTGACTCCGTGGGCTTTTTTTTTAAATGGCTGGGAGTTAATAAGGAACATGCTACTTCTGGCTAATTTGAATGTGAACAAAAATATGGATGAAATAATGTGAGATTATGCGACAAAAAGATGCTCTGTTGCAACTATCAAGTACATAGAGCACCATTGGAATTAGTAGGCAAAAATATTCAGCTTCCTGTTACAATAAGCAACATTTTGAGGACTTTTCCCCCACTTTTTGCCCCTTATGTCATGCTTTGGTCTTAGATAAGTCGGAAACACATGCACGGTTCTGCTTATCCTCACTCTGGCATTAGGTTATTTTTAAATATTTTGTTGTAAACTCAAATGTAACATAAAAACTGATTAGGCCTACACACGTGCCTGAAGAAAAGTGAGTAAATTTAGCTATTTTTACTCTACCTATTCCACCATAATTAATTCATGACGTGTTTAGCTTTGACATCCGCAAAATCTGTCAGGGCGTGGAGCCGACCAGTTGGGAACATAAGGCTCTGGTGCTGAGCGAGGGGAAGGGAGGGGTTGGGGTGGGCCCGGTTGTGGAGGGGAGGGGTGGGCGGGTGCGATGGGACAGGGAGGGGCAGGAGGCTTGAACAGACCCCTGTTTGTTCTCGGAGCTCGCACAAGAGGACTGACCCTCAGCTTTGTTTGAACAGGAGGTCAGAGGGGAGTGCGCTGGCCCGGTGCATTGTGTGCCTTGTAGTGTTTGGTGGCACATTTGAAACTGTCAAGTGAAGAAGGGAAAATGTTTACATCCAACCAGTTTGTAAGTGTAATTGGGTATTGTCACATGACCAATACAATGCTTTGGTATCATTACAGCTGGAAAGTGTACTACAGTATCTTTACAACGAGGGATGTTTTTACTGTAGGACTTCAAAAATGATTGTGTTCTCAGTCGAAGTTGGTCTTGTTTAAACCAACTTTTCCTGGTTTAGACTTAAGTCCATTTAGTTCCCCGTTATTGCCCAATGATCTTTTGCCAAATCTATTATTATTATTATTTTATTTGGTCCAGACAGTGCATTTTAATCAACATACATGATACATATTATAAACACGGCAGGTTGTAGTCATGGGGTCAGTTTCACTTGTCATCCTAAATTTGCTCAGATAAAAACACTCACTCATTCATACTAGAGGCGAGGTGAAGTGTCTTGCCCAATGACACAATGACCCTGCTTAGCTCCAGATCAGGTATTTTCAAGGCGTTTTGGGTCTAACGGTTTGATTTTATGTTTTAGTTGTTAACCAAATGTTACAATACTCATTATTAGGCCTACATTATTTTTATTTTTTATTTATTTAACGTTTGTAGGCTGATTAAGAACCAATTCTCATTTGCAACAACAACTTAGTCAAGAGACAGCAGCACAAGGAGAACACAAAGATCAGAAGAGTGAATATAATGTGAAACAAACATACAAATAAAATATCACACATTATTACAAGGCACAGACTATTTACAATATAAAAGAGATGCTTAAAGAGGAGGAATTAGGCCAAATCGCTTTATTTTTGGAGCTCTCTACCCTGTTATAATGCTGTTCTCTCATCAAAAACTTGCCTGAAGAGGTTTTAGATGCCATCCATGTCCCTTTGAGTAATCTAGTGATCTCTCCTGGGCCTTCGAACCCTCTTTACGTTTGTCTGTAAGAATCTGTGCAAGGCTCCGCACACAAGCCTACATCACCCATGCTCCCACATGACAATTCTCCATAAATATACAAAAACATGACACAAAACTGTAGACTATGACTTCACAAACCTGGTGTGATGTGCAGTAGTTTCATTACCGCTGATTGTAATGTGATAGCGCTGTGAAGGGGAAGGGGCTTTTGACTCGGAGCATCAAAAATGAAAGTGAAGCTTATAAAACATTTCAATATGTTGTTTTGTGCAAATTTAGCATTTTCGAAACAATAAACATTAATGATTTAAATGCAGTTAATACCCCACAGAAGTAAAATACCCTCTTTATAAAAACTTGGACAGACTTGAAAGTAAAGCAGACTTGTACACAGTCTGTGTGATTATATCCGTTACCAGTGACGCGGGCCAACATTACTAAACTTCCGTGCACAGTTTGTCATCTTGTCTGGGGCGCACCTGCCGCTCTGCACCTGTTCAGTCTGACCTTGTGTGGATCTGTGTGAGTGACTCTCCCCAGGCCTGTGTGCAGCATGAGCCACACAACCAAACCCAATCAGTGACTCGCACAGGCTCAGTGACTCGTACAGGCTAATGATTCACCTGAACTACCCCCCCCCCCCTCCAACTCCTGCACGTAAAATAGACTTTAAAGCAGCATCTCACACTCTGAGGACTAAACCAGGACTAAACCAGGACAAAACCGGGTCTGAACCAGGACTAAGCCAGCACTAGAGTAGGACTAAACCGGAACTAAACTTTTATTCACACATGTTTGAGTAACTTTTTATTATTAGTCTGTCTACATCTCCAAAGCTCAAAATGCTCTGTTCCACCTTATGATGTCATGAAGTGGTAGTTTTCAAGTTAACAGCTACATCTAAATGATTCTAGTTAAGGTGTGTGGAGTTTAAAAACACAGTGGAGCACTTCCTGTATTACCACTTGATGACATCACAAGGTGGAACAGAGTGTTTTCTGTTTGAGAGAAGAACTCTTTGGTGTGTTAAACATGTGTGAATGAAACAAAACACAACTCCAGGTCTGTTTGTGATGAGGAAACACAATTAGAGCAGTGATCATAAAATCGTGTAATATGGACTCTTTAAATCTGCCTTGTGTTTTGTATTTACTTAAAAACATTTATTAGCTTTAATACGAAGATAAAAACTGACACTGTGAGCATAGGAAAAGGATATGAAATTTATTTTTGGCCACTATAGCCAACCTGTAGAACTTGTTGGTACATGTTAATATATTTGAAGTATTATGTTTTGCTTCCACAGTTAATGTTGCTAATCCCACGCGGGTAATGGTTTTGCGTTCTAACTTTGTTTACGCCAAATTCCCTTCCTTTTGTCCTCTTTGTATCTCGCTCAGGCCCAGTGATATAAATGAATGGGGTTGTTCTGCGCGGGGTGGGATTTGATAAGGCATAAAAAAATGTACAGAGCGTCAGATGTTTGGAGTTAAGCATAACAGAGTCACATTGGCACGCACTCGCAACAAGTCTGCCATTCCTCTGCTCAGATAAAGATAAAACATATGGTTTGAGCCGCTTCCAGGCATACCTTTTCCTGACGATGAAACATGCTGATTATTATTATCACCGTGGGGAAAGCAGGAGCAGGGAATGGCATCGGAAAGCCACAAGATGTTCATAAAGATTCTTAAGAAATCAGTTTTAACAAATCTGGCGGGTGATGAAGATATGAGAACATGCCGGTGCACAACAGCAAACGAGAGAAACTTAAGATGTTGTGACTATGACTTTTAAGTGAACCATGAACGTTTGAGTACTTCTATATTGTTTTGCATTTGAGGTTTGAGTGCCACCTACCCCATATCCCCGCCCACAGCCCCGTACTTTGTTGCAGTTGTTTTAAAATATCAGACACCAGGTCACAAACAAAATTGTCATACAGACTATTTTTGTGCTATAGTTTTAAATCAGAACTTGGTAAAATAACTATAGAGAGTGCAGCCCGACCACAGCGCTAACACGGCAGCAGCGCTAACACGGTAATAGTCTAACACCACAACACAAGCGCTAACACACACTCTGTTTCCTCTGCATAATGATCCATGTGCTCAAAGGATGAGGTCTTTTTACAGGCCACTTTTACCCGAGTTATTTCAAAACATTAGTCTTAGTTAGTGATAAACTCGGGTTAAAAATATACAAAGGCTGATGGTTTATTTCTAAATCCTAGAAGAAAGTTCACTATAACAGGGACATTTGGCAGTTTGGTAGTTTGCTCTGTGCAGACAAGGAGTGAGGGAGAGAAGAAGGAGAGAAGGAGAGATGGAGAGAGAGAGAGAGAGAGAGAGGGGAAGAAAAGAAGAGAGAGGGAGAAAGAAGGAGAAAGGGAGAGAGAGGGAGAGAGGGTGAGGAGTGAAGGAGGGAGAGAGAAAGGGTGAGAGGGAGAGAGAGAGAGGAAGAGAAGGAGAAAGGGAGAGAAAGTGAGAGGGAGAGGTGAGAGGGAAAGAGGGTGAGTGGGAGAGAGGGAGAAGGTGAGGGGTGAAGGAGGGAGAGAGCATGAGAGGTGCAGGAGGGAGGGAGGGAGAGTGGATGAGGGGTAAAGGAGGGAGAGAGGGTGAGGGGGTGGAGGGAGAGAAGGAGGGAGGGAGACAGAGGGCTGAAGGAGGGAGGAAGAGGTGGAGAGGGAGAGGAGGAGGGACGGAGAGAGAGGGGGGTAAAGGAGGGAGGAAGAGGGGGAGAGGAGGAGGGAGGGAGAGAGAGAGGGGTGAAGGAGGGAGGAAGAGGGGGAGAGGAGGAGGGAGGGAGAGATTGAGGGGTGAATGAAGGAGGAAGAAGGGGAGAGGAGGAGGGAGGGAGAGAGAGGAGGAGGGAGGGAGGGAGAGAGAGGGGTGAAGGAGGGAGGAAGAGGGGGAGAGGAGGAGGGAGAGAGAGAGGGGTGAAGGAGGGAGGGGGGCAGGATGTTCTTGTTGAGCTTTGGCATGTTGTTGCCTTATACAGAGGCTCCACTGTGGAATGCGGCGTCATATCAGCGAGTGTGAGAGGGAGCGTGCGAGAGGGAGAGTGTGAGAGGGAAAGTGTGAGAGGGAGCGTGCGAGAGGGAGAGTGCGAGAGGGAGAGTGCGAGAGGGAGCGTGCGAGAGGGAGAGTGTGAGAGGGAGCGTGCGAGAGGGAGAGTGTGAGAGGGAGCGTGCGAGAGGGAGAGTGTGAGAGGGAAAGTGTGAGAGGGAGCGTGCAAGAGGGAGAGTGTGAGAGGGAGCGTGCGAGAGGGAGAGTGTGAGAGGGAGCGTGCGAGAGGGAGAGTGCGAGAGCGAGAGGGAGAGTGCGAGAGGGAGAGTGCGAGAGGGAGAGTGTGAGAGGGAGCGTGCGAGAGGGAGCGTGCGAGAGGGAGAGTGTGAGAGGGAAAGTGCGAGAGGGAGCGTGCGAGAGGGAGAGTGTGAGAGGGAGCGTGCGAGAGGGAGAGTGTGAGAGGGAGCGTGCGAGAGGGAGAGTGTGAGAGGGAAAGTGTGAGAGGGAGCGTGCGAGAGGGAGAGTGTGAGAGGGAAAGTGTGAGAGGGAGCGTGCGAGAGGGAGAGTGCGAGAGGGAGAGTGCGAGAGGGAGAGTGCGAGAGGGAGAGTGCGAGAGGGAGCGGGCGAGAGTGCGAGAGAGAGAGTGCGAGAGGGAGAGTGCGAGAGGGAGAGTGTGAGAGGGAGCGTGCGAGAGGGAGAGTGTGAGAGGGAGCGTGCGAGAGGGAGAGTGTGAGAGGGAGCGTGTGCGAGAGGGAGAGTGTGAGAGGGAAAGTGTGAGAGGGAGCGTGCGAGAGGGAGAGTGTGAGAGGGAGCGTGCGAGAGGGAGAGTGTGAGAGGGAGCGTGCGAGAGGGAGAGTGCGAGAGGGAGAGTGCGAGAGGGAGAGTGCGAGAGCGAGAGTGCGAGAGGGAGAGTGCGAGAGGGAGAGTGTGAGAGGGAGCGGGCGAGTGCAAGAGGGAGCGGGCGAGTGTGAGCGGGAGAAGGCGAAAACGAGCGAGTGTTGAAATCCAAACTGTCACTAAACACTTTTCCACTGATCACTGCTGTTCCATGTGACCTGTTATTATGGACTAACTGTGGATGTAACTCCAGGTTGTAGAGCGATTCTGCACCCGAAAAAGTCCCGTAGTGCACCTTTTAACTATTGTAACGCGTCGACGCTGCTTAGACGCTCCACTGGATCTTCAGACACACGTGCGGACTGTGTGTTTGGAATACCAGTGTGAGGTGACTGACCTAATGATTATCTGGACTTGTAATGTAACGCGACACTGGTTTTGTCTGCTTTCTCTGACCGAGTATAAAGTCAACACGCTGGTCTTTGCTCTGGTAATTAACAGCATATATCTTGTAAAACACTTGTTGTAAAATGGTGTGTGTCTTGGCCAAGTAAAGTGCTGGGGCTGCTTTTAAAACAGAGCACGGACTCATTAGGATTAAAATGTGAGCGCATTAAGCTGGTCTCTGTTCTCTGCTCGGGGCTGAGGATCATGTCGTTGGATTTACACTGAAGCTCACTGGAGGTTGCTGTAAATAGCTGCCATGAGGTAACGAGGGAGACTCTGCTACGGGGGACTTGTTTTGGAGTGAACTTTTCATTGAAGATTTGAACAGATGGAAAGTTTTGTAGCGTCAGGTGTTCAAGGCAAAATGATGACTGCTTATAAACAACTAGGGCTTCTGCATTATATTACATTTTCTTACGCTCATCTGGGCCGGGTCGCAGGGGCAGCTGTCTAAACAGGGACTTCCAGACTTTCCCCCACCCCAGGCACTTCCTCCAGCTCCTCCAGTGGGACGCCAAGACGTTCCCAGTCCCTGTTTCCCGTGGGACATGCCCAGAACATCTCCCCCTTAATACGTTGCTTTGGGTGAATTTTCAGAACAATAAAAGGAAACATCTAAATATATTACGTGTTAGCAGTTAATACCCTATAGAAGTAAAGTACTACCTCTTTGAGTGCTTTGTGTCTTTTAAAAAGCTTTGAGATTAAGGTAATTAAAATAACAGGTATTTGGAACAGATCCAGTGAGCCTGATTACTCAGCCTGCAGCCTGGAGCGTAAACCACACTCAAAGAGGAGACGCTCGCCACAAAGAGCTGTCCTGATGCCAACAACTGAGACTGAGAGAGGCTGGGAGAGAAAGACAGAGATGGAGAGAGAAAGAGAGAGGCAGAGAGAGACTGAGTGAGAGGCTGAGAGAGACTGAGTGAGAGGCTGAGAGAGAAAGAGAGAGGCTGAGAGAGAAAGAGAGATGGAGAGAGAAAGAGAGAGGCTGAGAGAGACTGAGTGAGAGGCTGAGAGAGAAAGAGAGAGGCAGAGAGAGACTGAGTGAGAGGCTGAGAGAGAAAGAGAGAGGCTGAGAGAGACTGAGTGAGAGGCTGAGACAGACGGACAGAGGCTGAGAGAGAAAGAGAGAGGCTGAGAGAGACAGGGAGAGGCTGACAGAGACTGAGGGAGACGGACAGAGGCTGAGAGAGACTGAGGGAGACTGAGAGAGAAAGAGAGAGGCTGAGAGAGGCTGAGAGAGACTGAGAGGCTGAAAGAGGCTGAAAGAGACTGAGAGAAGCTGAAAGAGATTGAGGGAGACAGAGAGGCTGAGAGGGGCTGAAAGAAACAGACTGAGAGAGACTGAGGGAGGCTGAGAGAGACTGAAAGAGACTGAGAGATGGAGAGAGGCTGAGAGAGCCTGAGGGAGACTAAGTGTTGACTTGTTGTTGCACATAAACATTGAACATTTGACACAAACCAACTTACTTTTAGCAACAAAACTTTATCCAAACTCTCCATTTCCACTTAACTGGAAGTGTTACTACTTAGTCAAACTCAATGATGATCTTGGTGTCATTATAATACTGCTTAGGGCGATGGAATTAATGGGATTTTAACTTGGATAATGACATAGATCAGTTAGTTTCAAATGGTCAGTGATCAGCTTGGGTTTTTTGGAGTGACAGGTCCAGAGCCAATCATCTACCAGTAAACGCTTGTGGTTTAGATGTTTGGAGTTCAAACTTAGGTCTGATTTCACATGTCTTTGTGTTAAATGTCACATATTAAAATTCTTGATTTTGTTTATGAAAATAGTATGGAAAGCCTTTTTTTTAAATTTGTATTTAACATGAAAATATGTGAATGTTTTGCCACATTACCCATCCCTGATCTTGTGTCCCGTGTTTTATTTTGAGTTGGTTTACCTATCGCCCATTAGCATAATAACATAATAATAATAGCATAATAAGAGACGGGGTTTCTTGTGGAGGTTGCATATGTATGACAAAACACAGATACGGCTTTAGTTTGGTTGCTCCACTGACCGACAAGTTGATGGTGCAAGTCCAGCTCCCACAAATGAATACTCTCATTGTGTCCTTGGGCAAGACACTTCTTAACCCATCTCGCTCCCTCTGAGTGACTTGAGGGTGGAAAAGCGCTGTATAAAAATTTGACCATTTACCATTTAGTTTAGCTGCTAAACTAAAAGACATGCATCATTCAACCAGTAGGGGGCAGAGTTAATCAGGGATGAGCAGTGATCAGTTAAATCTAGATAGCCAGTGTTATACTTCAGTCATACTTCTTGTTTAGGAAAAAAATGAGTATGCTATAGTTACGAAAATGATTATACTGTGTGTCTGACGTGCTTCTCTGGCTGGTCTCGTTTACAGGTGTGTTGAAGGACTACCTGCGTGAGTTGCCCTACCCTCTGATAAACAAACCTCTGTATGAAGCCGTGCTGGAGTCCATGGCTCTGAGGCCTCTGCGGATGGGGACTTCGGGATGTGAAAATGACCCGGCCGACTCAGAACACACTGTGGGTCTGCTCGACATCCTGCCTGACATCGAGAGGGTGAGTACGACTCACTGTATTTATAAATGGACATGGATAACCTGCTAACTGCCACGTTTAGGAGGTGAGCATGTGCGCGCTTCCGGCTCCATCAACTCTGACTCCAATTCACTTTCTGTTGAAAAACTGTAGCCCCTCTCTCTGTAACTGCTGCTGTCAGACTCGTCATTTTGGTCTTAAAATATATGAAACTTTGCAAACTTTTTCTTATTTCAATGTTTTTGTTTTCTGGTCAGTTTCTCTCTCAACATAGACTTTAACTCCCAAAAAATAGGCAAAAAAATAAAAAATTTTGACCCTTTCGTTAGTAAGATTTAGTTTGCTCAAATTCAAAACCACCTCTGTATTGTTTTTGTTTTTTTATTTGATGTAACCAAAATGAACCAAGAAATTTATACCTGCCTCAGTCAAATTTTCAAAGTTATGTCTCAAATATGTGTGATTTTGGCCATTTTGCACATAAACTACCTTATTTCGAATAGATTTTCTTCAATTCATGTAAATAAATAGAAGTTTCACATTGATACGTCTGAATCTATATAGTTTTTTCCTCCAGTGTTTTGCTTTACAACTATTAAAAATCACCTCAAAAACAAATCTCCTAAACATCTCATTTGAACCTTTCTGTATTAACATCATGATCCTTTTCATTCGAGCACATCCTGATGTTGAAGTATTGTCTGAATATCATTACCAAGGTAATGCAAAAAAAAATCTAGATAGTAGTTTTTGTCATTATTATCCACCCTTAAGTAAAACTACTGCTGATTGAAGCGACAAACACTGCCCCCAGTGGAGCAGAAGGGTATTGTTGTGGGACAGATAATAGCAGACCATAATGATAACTGTATCAATGAGTACTATTACACTGCACCAGCGTCGCATTAGACACTATTAGAGGTCGACCAAACTAACTCCTCTGTCATTTCCTCTACCACGAAATAATGCCACAAAGAGAAAGCCAGTTATTGCTTTTACAGGGATGTTCCACAGTATGGCATTAAACCTGTATATCTTGCATTTTTATTTATCTTTATTGATACAGGGAGAGCTCGATGAGAACACCAGACCCTCTTTTTCATGAGTGTCCTGTTAAAATACTCCTCCTCTCTCTCTCCTCCTTCCTCCCCCTGTTATGAAACAAAGGGTATTGATTCTATTATAGATGGGGTTTTTTTTAACTCTTATTTTAAGTAGGCTCACCTCTCCATAGACTTGACTCGAAGTGGCACTACCTCCCTAGCTCCCTATCAGATAGATCAGTCTAATGCCATACTGTGGAACATTGCAGTTAAAGATGTCTGTGTAATCCCTCAGTCGTTAAGGCAGATTCCATTACAAAAGAAAATTGAATTGTCAGCTGGAGGAGCTTCTTGGATGAGTGCTAAAATGCATTTATTCTTAAAACAGGCGACAGTGGCTCAGTTGGCAGAGTGTTCAACCTCTGATCTGAAGGTTGGTGGTTCAAAACCGGCTCTCGACATAAAAAAAGACATCATTGGTAGAGCGTTCCAGCTTCCCACAGATGAATACTGTCATTGTGACCATTTCTGTATGAATATGTGAGTGGTTTCTTAATTTAAAGTGCTAAAAATGTGACCATTTACCGTAACGTTCATCTAGTTAACACAATTTATTTTTCTTTTGCAATTCCAAACAGAGCAATAACCTCTCTATAGAGACAAACACTCTCCACCAGAAAAGTTACATAGTGCAAAATCTTGAATTTAACTGATGTGCTTTGTTGTTTTTGCTCTGTCAGATGACTCTACATAAGCTGCTGGACCACCTCAAGCTGGTTGCGTCTTATCAGGAGGTGAATAAAATGACCTGTCAGAACCTGGCCGTGTGCTTTGGGCCGGTGTTATTGAGCCAGCGACAGGAGGCCACCTGTCACTCAAACCGTGTCTTCATCGACTCGGAGGAGCTGGCCAGCGCTCTGCACTTCAAGAAGCATATCGAGGTCCTCCACTACCTCTTGCAGCTGTGGCCAGGTCAGTTCTATGTCCACCCACATGCAACAAGGAATACAACCAAACATGAACATCTGCTGGAGTTAAAACGCAGTGAATTCAGAATATTTGTGTTGTTTTAAAATGATTCTCACATTTTGACTTAAGATGAAAAATATGTTGAAAATTAGTAAGTAGAGAGTTTTTTTCAATTCAAATATGCAATGATATAAACAATAACACTGCAGGCTTAAGATTTTACATTCACATTCACTGGGTTTGTGTAATAATTTAACAAATTTGTATAAAATAAAAGGGATTGAAATACAACAAATTTGGGTTACTGGCTAGAAAATTGAATTACATTACAGCAATGGATATAATATTTTGATAGGATTAGGGTCAAGACTTTTTTTTTTTTTTGACGCAATATCTTTTTCAAAAACACCGAGAAGTATCTGTTTTGCATGAAGTTGTAGGTTAATATCAAGCTTTCTATTCACAAACAAAAGTATGTCATTCTAAAAGATTTTATTGTACGAGAGGTCCCAAGGAAGTAGTTTTGTTTTTGAGAGTCCCACATTGATGACTCACTGGGGAGAATTCTGTCCAAAATTTTGGCAAGAAATGTATTTCTTACACAAGAAATACATTTCTCTGAGACATTTACTTCAACAAAATAAAGATGTTGTCTTATATATTTATTTGTCAAGTAATAATCACTGCACATTCAAATTTTGGCCCAGTGTACGACTTGATTGCTCGGTAACACTCCTGGAATTCATGATGTCGTGATTTCCAACCAGGAAGTAAAATTTGAAACCTGGGGCAGTTTTTTGTAAGTTTTAGTAGAACCTTAAATATAATGTATTTAAGTGAAATAAGTAATCCAACCTACCAGATGCACTTTAAAATCATTTGAGAATATTTGTGTTGTTTTAACTTTCGGTGTAATGCTTCATTCGTCCAGTAGTGGTCCATGGGAGAAAAATCTGGACAATGTTTTTTAAATCTGAACATTTCAACTCTCATCAAAAGTCATTTACATTCTGTTGTTTAATTAATTTAGATGTGTTTAGTTACTTGGTCTAACTTGGAAAACTGGAGAGAAGTAGATTTGATAAATTATTTGTTAATTTAATTAGACTTTAAAGCTATTTATATCAATTTTGCTGAATATTTTTACTCTCGTACTGTTCTTGTACTTTGCGTTGAAACCGTAGACTGTGTAAAGAAGTGGACTAAGTGAGTGTGACGTCATCAACAGTGTCTGGCTCCGGTGAAACGAAGGCTAGCAGTTATAGCAGACAATTTGTAGCCATGTTGCATATGAGGAAGTATCATGAGTATCATAGCAACCAAAGAGCCAATCAGGAGTGACGCTGTTGAAGGTATTGCCCCTTAGCAGGGAGCAATGCTGTCAATCAAACCTGTTGCTAACACTAGTGGGAGCGACTTCGGGAAAAGATGATGCCTGATGGCGGCTAACAGGTTAGCGTTGTCTTTTCATACATACAGTCTAGGCTTGAAACTGTGATATTTTGTTCTCTTATTGTTCAATCAATTAAACTGCTTTTTTCTTACAACAAGAAAGAATAATAATTAATACTTCAACGAGTCCAACAATCTAAACCAACTAAATACTAAATACATAACTCCAAATGTATCAAAAGTGCTCAAATTATATTCTGAATTCACAATGAGTCACGTTCAGATACTGTTTTTTGCCGTCTGCAGGGTTGGTTTTCATAGTAGGAGTGTGTGTATCCGCATTCGCTTTGTGGTCTGGGTGCTAAAATCTGCCCCGCTTTGATCCTTGAAGTTGCCCACCTCTGGTCTGACACAGCTGATGGCTCGTGGTTACCATCTGTTGGCTTGAAACCGCAGAATCGTCCAATCAGAGCTCAGTATTCCAGTCCCAGTGTAAACCAAACTGTGAGGCGTGGCGTTGCGTCTTAAGATAAATCCAATAGCACCAACTTCATTCAACACTGTGCATTTGTCTGTCCTTCTGTCCAGCTGTCGTCTCGCTCTGACAAATGAAAGAGGGAACATACTGGACCGAACTGGGGATTAGGGAAACCACATGCAGCCAGATAGATAGAAACAACTGCTGTGTAAGCTGTTATACCGACGCTTGTACCTCAATCATTAAGAATCCCACTGACTTATAGGATCAGTGCACAACAACGCCCGGCACGCTTGCCGTTAGCATCACTACTTCCTGTCCAATTTCATTTGTACGAGGTTTTGTCTTTTGAGTCACGCTAAAATTAATAAATATTTAACATGTTGTCCACCTGCAGCTCCCCGTCCAGTGCCTCATCTTTAAACATGACACAAATAAAATGAATACTTGGAGAAAGAGGGACGTTTGTGTCTCAGTGCTAACGCTAATGTTAATTTTGTGTTATAATAATATTAAAACAACACCACAAACTGAAGTATTCTACATATAAAAATATTTGGGTACATTTTAATAGGTTGTTTTTTATGTTTTCTGATTTTAATTAAAGTGACTGTTAGCTTTGAGACGCAGTGAGCTAGCTTGTATGCTACTGTGCACAGAGCCTAGTTAGTTAATTTTAGAAAGGATGTGAGCTATACAATAACAAATGCCAATGACACAATACCATAAATCATGATAATCCCATTAAAAGCTTTTTCTGATTAAACCACATTGTAAATAAAACATGCAAGAAATAAATAATTAGCCCAACAGAAGCAGCACTATATGTAATGAGTCCTCGTTATGTTCATTTTTCAACCTTCTAATTATTATCGTACTGCACAATAGTGAGACAAAGTTCTTCTCTTTAAAAATAAAGGTTGTGATCAGCGAGGTGACAGCAGCTCCAGCTCAGTTGGTAGAATGTTTGTCCACTGATTGGAAGTTTGGTGGTTTAAATCCCGCTCTTGACATAAACATCATGGGTAGAGCGCTATCACCACAGTTTGGTAGGTCATTCCAGCTCTGAATGCTGTCGTTGTGTCCTTGGGCAAGACACTTCACCCCCTCACACACCAGTGTCTGCATACACTGGTGTTAGAATGGGTGAGGTGGAAGGTGGAAAAGTGCTATATATACCATTCAGTATGACCATTTACCATTTAGCTCATGTTTATATAAATCCTTTTATCATATAAATAGGGTTACGTTTGAAAAATAACCCGCAATACACGAAATCCGCGAAGTAGTCAGCTTTATTTTTTATAATTATTACATATATTTTGAGACTGTAAAACCCCTCACCACACACTTTATACACTTTTCTCACACAGGCATTAACATTTTCTCACATTTCTCTCTTGTTTAAACTCTCTCAAAGTTCAAACCTTCGTAGATGCCTTTGAACATTTCATCGACATTGTGGGTTTTGTCGGGGGGGGGGACTTGCAAACATACAGCACTTTAGAGTCACACTGCGATCCAATATTTATGTAAATTTGTCTGAACACATTCTGTTCTGTACAGGAGACACGGCACAGAGGAGACTGATTGACAATGGTCTACAGTCCTTTAGCCAATCAGGACGCAGAACACAAGGCACATTCATATGCTGTAAAAAAAAGCATGCAAAATTGCATTTTTTTTTTTTAAATCGCGATACACTGAGGCCGCGAAAGGTGAACCGCATTATAATGAGGGACAACTGTAAATAAATTGCAAATCGTAGTGTTTTTTAACTTCTTGCAGTAATAAACATACTCAAACCCAGATCTTCCTGTTAATCCATAGACTGTATATAAATCCCTGTAACTTTGAACTTTCACCAGATTTGCTGAACGATGTCTAGAGCAGCACTGACTCTATGTCTGGCTCTTTTCTGTCTAAACTTAACTACATCCTCCAGCTCCCACATTGGGACAATTTAGTGCTAACCACCACAGGCCCAGCACCCACCCCTTTGCTTTACATCCACTAAAACAAGGGAGATGACGTGCGGGTGGCAGCCCAATGAGGGACTTGTAAATCCCATAAGTGCAGACAGCTTAGTCAAGTGAAAGTGCTGCTTAAAAAGTGATTGTCAGTGACTTCCACAGTCGACAATTGTGGTTCGTAATGTTGTAGAGTTGTCAACACTGTTAAAACCATAGACTGTATATTTAAATGGACATAGCTAACCTGCTAGCTGCCGTGTTACAAATAGGACGTGTTCATGGGCGCATCTGGTTCCAGTTCACGTTACATTGAAAAACTGTGACTCCAAACACGATGGGTGACGTCACATTCACTTACTCCACTTCTTTATGGCCATGGTCAAAACCCAGATACACAACAGTCAATTTTCAATAATGAGGAATAGACTTACAGTGATAACAAAAACAACATAAAACAGTAGTACTTTGTTTTCTGTTCCCATGTGTCTTATATCTGTGTAATCCCTCAGTGCCCAGTAGGTTCCATAGTGGTTGATGGGCGTATACCAGTCTCATACTTCATCCTAAAACTTGTGTCCAGTTACAGAATTTTTTTATACTGGTGACAAAACTTGTATCTAGGTTTTTCCTCTTTGTTTACCATTTTCGGACGTCTTTCCTGCGTTGTGTGGGTTTGCGGTGCGGGACTCTTGGACTATAATTAAAGACATTCCAGACTTAACCTTAGCCCTCAGGTCCCAAAGCGTCACCCTAGCATTTCACAACCATTACGGGATATTTTCAGAGGCCTCTTCACACCTCTCACACGGCACCACTTACACTGCATTGTAGTCTTTGACCTAAACTGTGCCAAAACCTTATATTAAAACTACTAAATTGTGTGTGAACACCAGTGAGGCTCAACAGCAGCTGCCCATCAAGTCCATTTCTCATTCATTTTTCCTATGAAGTTTGAAACCTGCTAGAGGCTGATCAGCTCTATGGGAACTAATGAGCACAAGCATCATTTCATTCATTTATTATGTATTTCTGACACCTTATTAACCAAACTTTTTAAGTGTGAAAATCATTTTGCTGATTTTTAGGCTTTGAATGTGTTTTTCTGACAAAAAAAAAAAAAAAAAGGGATATTAGATATTGGATATTACAAAGTGCTTTACATCCAGGAACCAGTCACCCATTCACACCCATTGTAAGTGTCTTGCTCAAGGATACAACAACTGCATTCATTTGTGTGGGCTGGAATCGCACTGCCACTTAACCATCATTTGTGCTATCAATCATCATTTGTTAAGTGAATATGACCACTTAACCAATGATGTTTATGTTGAGAGTGGGATTTGAACCACCAAATCTTCAGATCAGTGGACAAACCAACTAAGCCACTGTTGCCTCATATAGCTGTTTAGCCTCTATTGCGCCTTTAAACTCTTAACGTATACGAGAAAATGAATGGAATGCACATTTCGTATTGCACTTTACAACAAAACTATGCAACTGTGTTGATGCTTTAAACAAAATTCAACTGTTTTCTATGACAATAACAATAAAATCTTGAATCTTGAAAATGGAAAAAAGGAAAAAAACAAACTGTTGATCTCCATAGTGACGACAACTCTTTAGTTTTAATTGTATGTTAGACTGTGTAATAAAAAACATAAAATTTGTCTTAATATAGTCAATTTGATATTATATTTTTTCAAAACAGGATTTACACTTACCTCTACTTGTGTGTAAAACATGTGTGAATGAAACAAAACACAACTGCAGGTCTGTTTGTGATGAGCACATACATCAGAAAATAGCGTAATATGGTCCCTTTAAACTCACGCCCTGCATTGTCTTCGTGTGCACGGCTAATAATTAAAATAATAAGTGAATCATGTCTAGAATGGAATAACAGTGTCTATTTAGAAGGATCAGCCTTGTTTGTTCTAGGTCATATGTGTTTTGGTTTGTAATCCCGGTGTAGTTAGATGGTTAGCGCTTTAGCCACTGTTTACGAATGAAAAATACAGCTATAAAAATTACAATTTGCAAATTAATGTATGTTTGGGGTAACGTTTTTGTCTATAACTCTTTGTCCTTTCCTAAAACAGTAAGCGAGCGCTAGCATCAACAAGTATAGATTCACAGACAGGTAACAGTGTGGGTTGGACTGGAGTGTTTTGTATAACTTATGTAGTATATGAGTATTTCTTAAGTAGTCAGTACATGAAAAAGAGATTATTATTGTTATAGTGATTATTGTTTAATCTTGGTTTGGTGTGGTTTGAGCTTGACGTCTCTGGCATGTGTATTGAAGTTAAAATGGCTGACAATACAAACACAAACATTAAAATTCCATTACATTTTTAAAAGCATGGTTTCAAATCTGTCTTTTACCGAATAAACATTAATAATTCATTTTTTCTTCTTTCATGTTTAGTTGTGGACCCCCAAGCCCAGCCAGCACAGCCCCCTGCAGAGACAGTGAGCCCAGCCTCCTCCGACGTCCTGTCTGCTCCTCCAATAAGGCGGAGGAAAGAGCGCCCCCAGGTGTTGAACTTCACAGACGCAGAGATGGCCGGTGTGCTGCGGCCTAAGCCAGGACGCTTGGACAGTCCCAGTAACCGCTACGCTGGTGACTGGAGCGGCTGCGGGGAGAACTACTTCCCTGTGGAGATGCTGCCCCCTGTGTGTCGGGAGGAGGCGGACTACGATGATGTGGCGTCAGAGGATAACGACGGTCCCACAGAGGAGAAAAGTGAGGACATGAATAATACGAGTGGGTCAGATCAGAGCTCAGAGTGTGTGGAGCAAGAACAGCCCCTGAGTGTGGAGACGGAAGCCGAGGAGGTGAAAGAAAAGGATCAGAGCCAGACTGAAGCCAACGCGGAGCAGCCCCCAGAGGAGCAGAGCCAGACTGAAGCAGACACAGAGCAAAGACTGCCCCCAGAGGACCGGCTGTGTGAGCACATCCTGCCCCCCCTCCCCAAGGAGCCCCAAGGGCACACTCCCCTCCCCAAAGAGCCCCGAGAGCACACGTACCAGGCCTACATGAAGATCCAGGACATCAGCCCAGTGCTTAGCAACAGAGTCAATCTGAGGGACCTGCAGGAGAGCATCGACACGCTCATCGGGAACCTGGAGCGAGAGCTCAACAAGAACAAGCTCAATGTGGGGTATTAACTCATCACAGTGTGGGGACTGTCTCTGCCCTCGTCACAGTGTGGGGACTGTCTCTGCCCTCGTCACAGTGTGGGGACTGTCCCTGCCCTCGTCACAGTGTGGGGACTGTCCCTGCCCTCGTCACAGTGTGGGGACTGTCTCTGCCCTCGTCACAGTGTGGGGACTGTCTCTGCCCTCGTCACAGTGTGGGGACTGTCTCTGCCCTCGTCACAGTGTGGGGACTGTCCCTGCCCTCGTCACAGTGTGGGGACTGTCACTGCCCTCGTCACAGTGTGGGGACTGTCTCTGCCCTCGTCACAGTGTGGGGACTGTCTCTGCCCTCGTCACAGTGCTGGGACCTGCTGCCTCTCATATCAGCCTCAGACAGCCCTCTGGTGAGTGTCGAGGAGCTGGGAGATAAAGCCACAGTGTTTCCATGGAGACAGACCTGGGACAGAGGCAGAGAGGTGCAGGAGGTGCTGCTACATAAACATGAGAAAAGGCACTTCTGTATCGGACCCATAGACATTCCAAACGTTCAGTGTGAGCTCCTCATGTCTTTGTTGTGTGTGTTCATGTTATTGTTGCTCTTCTTATTAGAAGAACCATTGACCCTTCAGGGGTTTAAAAGGTGCCTTAATTGTGTGAAGGTGGTACGTCAAGAGGAAAATCACCCTAAAACATCACCCTCTCCTTGAACACCAAGCTAATCACTGATCAATGATTCTTAAATATAAGATTTAAGTACGCCTGACACGATAACACATTTTGAAGTTCGATATATGTCTGAAAAATGTAAATAAGTAAATATTGATGATAAATGATAAAATTGCAACTAATTTATTCCACTTACATAATAAACACAACGGAATTTAAACCACAAAAAGTATTTTAAATCTACAGTAAGAATGAAACACTTTAGTACTAGTTTTTATCTGTAACGAGTCATAGAAGTTATTGATTCAAGATTCTATGGCTTAAATCTTATTGTATAGTCAAAAAATAACCAAAAACTTCCCACTACTGCAAAGAGTACACCAAAAGTACACTTGATAAATACTGTCCCCCAAAAATATTGTTCCAGCTTTCATATACTGAAGAAGATGACAGGCCTGGCTATAAGTACTGCAAATCTATTCCCAAAACGACTCAAATAGTGACAAGCCTAAAATATCAGTATCGCTCGTCACATGTTTTTGAAAGAAATTGAAATTCTGTCCTGTTTTTCATCTTTGTAAACAACATGTGACGGAACAGAACACGAGGAGAGGGTTGTGTTCTTGGGGTGAGTTTTCTCTAAAGGCAGCAGAGCTTTTTTAGTGAGGTATGAAACCGTAAATAATCTTCAACAGTGATGCACTTATGAGGCAGTGTGGGTTCTCATTATGGAGGAAGTACAGGAGAAACAGCTGCTGCCGTCAAACACAGCTCTAACATTACACGATCTCACAAACCCCTGAAAAACCCTCATGTTTCAGACTATTGTATAATGCTTAAATAGGATGTGTTGAATAAAACTCTCTAGAGGCTGTGCCCGAATGTCCACACTGTTCCCTACAGGGGGCGCTATTTAGGGGTCACACCATTTTTAGCGGTGTCCGAATGTCCAGTTGATGAGAAAGTAGTGCACTCAAAATTTCCCACAATGCACCTTGAAAAGTAGCGGACATCGGTCGTCACTAAACCGATCAATATAGACCACAATGCACTGCAGGAGTTGGAAAAAACGCAGCAGAGAGAGACAGGTTTTTAACTGGACACAACACGACTGAATGAAGCAGACAGAAGCGCTGGTTTATCTCAGTGTGGATCCTGATTATGAATAAAACACTCTTAAGTAAACCGTTTGGGCATCTGCTCAGGATGCCTCCTGGACACCACCTTAGGGAGGTGTTTCGGGCAGGTTCCAGGACATGCTGGAGGGACTGTGTCTCTCAGCTGGCCTGGGAATGCCTTTGGGTCTCACCGGAGGAGCTGGAGGACGTGTCTGAGGTGAGGGAAGCGTTAGCCGCTCATCTTAGCTTGAGCTGCTAACAGCGATAATTTCCACATCTCAAGAAAAAAAAAAAAAAGAATCCAGTCCTTTAATGTGAGATCTATCTTGACATAAAGTTGTGTGATTATTAGTCTTTAAATATTTGTGTCAGTCCAATCTGATCATTATTTATGACACAAATCAAGTTTTATAAGAGTTTAGCCTTTAAACTTTTTTCAACCAGACCCAGAGTCACATGACCAGGATGTAGTGAGCCGTGTGTTGGAATTATAGATTGTATATATAATTGGACATAGCTAACCTGCTAGCCACTGCGTTCCAAATAGGAAGTGATCATGGGCGCACATCGACTCTGGCTCCAATTCACTTTCTATTGAAAACTGTGTCGCCTCTCTCTGTAACTGCTGCTGTGAGACTCATCATTTTGGTCTTAAATGTTCGTATTAACCCGCTCTACATGATCCTGGGGTTTTTATTTCACTATTGTGTCTGTAAAACAAGATATGAACATTAATAACAGACAGATCTGGCACCTTCTTTCCCTGAGGTTGCTCCCACTAGCATTAGCAACAGGTCTGATTGACAGCAGTGCTAAGCACCCGCCCCCTGCTAGACCACCTCCACTTGGCTCTTGGGTTGCTATGATAGCCGCCTATGTAGTGAATGAGGGGTTAGGGGTTAGGGGAGACATTCGGACACAGCCTCTGTAATCTGGAGCCGCTTGCTAACCAGCCATCAGCTTTTTGAACCAATGTGACAAAATGTGAAGCACAATGTTTTGGAGTTTTCTTGCTGCCTAAAAAAGATATTTCAAGATCCAGGGATTCAGAATGATCAGTATTTAACCTCTATGTATATGTAAATAATTATCTATGTATTTGGAGTATATAATTTTACAGCTTATTAATGCAATTGTGTATTTAAGTACCTTTGTTGACCTCGTAGTGTTAGCGTTAGCCGCTTTTTGCTCTGTTAAGCTACATGTATGCCTGTATTTCGCTGTGCTCAAGTGTGCTAGCTGTAAAATAAATTATGCTCTTGCAGAAAAGTTGATATTTTTGTTATTTTCTGTATATATTCAACCTGTTTTTGTCGATGGTGTTGTGTAAAAGGTACAGTGCGGAACCTTGCATGGTCAAAAGCTTTACTGACGCATAAGGCAACTTCTCTGCCTTTGTAGCGGATATTTATATGTAAAGATTTTTTTTTATTTTACTATTTGTGTCTTGCAGTTATTGGAAGCGAAGCAAAAACGACTTTCGCCAACAGCATAGCCATTTCGTGTTGCTTTTTCACAATATTTCATTGTTTTTAAACTTGGTATGTAATCGTTAATGTGAATTTTGTGTTATCCAATCAAAAAGCTATACATTCCACCGCTACTTTTCCCGTTGCAGAAGCTACACTCGTCCATGTCCTTCGTGTTCTGGAGAATAAAAAGCCACATGGAAATTGCATTGCTCAACAGAAAACTGCTTTGTATTGATCTATGGTCCTAATAAAGTATATTATTTTACATTGAAACCTGAGCTGTGTGTGTTTGTCTATGCGTACAATTATACACAAGGTCAAGTGTCACCAACACAGTCCTCCACAAATCATCCTCTTAATGTATTCATATTTATACAGCCTTTTTTATTATGCCAGATGCCCTCCCTCACATGACCTCTAAGTAGTTTGTATGCACCACAAACACTATACAACTTTAAATGGGATTTCTTTGATTACTGAAGCTCCCACAGATGATAATTGCATTGCAGTGTCTAGAAAGTGAAGAGCTGAAATGGATTTTTGGTCGATATATATATATATATATATATATATATATATATATAGGCCTACACATTCTTCTTCTATTGCTATTCATGAGCTGTGCAATGACACCAAAACACATAGATTTTCTCCACATGTAGTCAGGAAAATAAGGCGCGTGCATCTTTGCTGAGACTGCTGCTACCACGGCAACCAAGCTCCAACTCATAGAAGTGGACGAAGTGAGTGACGTCACCCACAGTGTTCGCTCCAGTCAAATTAAGCTCATCGAGGCTAGCAGGTATAGCGGCAAACTTGGAGCCGAGTTCCATATTTGGAATCCAAACCAAGAGTATCATAGCAACAAACGAGCCAATCTGGAGCGAGGCTGTTGGTCCTTCCTTGCTTAGTAATGCTGGCAATCAAACCAGTTGATAAAGCTAGCGGGAGCAATCTCGGGGAAAGAAGGCACCTGATTTGTCTAATATTAATGTTCATATCTGGATTTACGGACACAATAGCAAAAATAAAAACATCAGGATCATGTAGAGCAGCTTAATATGAACATGTTAAGACCAAAATGATGAGTCTGACAGCAGCAGTTACAGAGAGAGGGGGCACAGTTTTTCAATGTAAAGTGAATTGTAGCCAGAGTCAATGGAGCTGGAAGTGCGCGCATGATCTCTTCCTATTTGTCATACTTCCCATTTATATATACAGTCTAAATAAAATTGGAATTCTCCTTTGCTCTGGCATCATTTTGCACATCCTGACATTACAGTACAGGCAGTAGTTCTTCCTCCTCCTCCTCTTCTTCCTCCTCCTCTCTCTTTGAAGTTACCTAAACCAGAGGTAATCCACCATAGAAAACTGAGAATATGCAAACCTCGTCCTGACCTACATTGTTCAGACATTTAAATGCACCATTTTAACACAGTGATTAACACAGTAAAATATGTGGAAGCTGTATACACAATATGTAGTACTGCTCAGTCAGAGTAAAAGCACTTTACTACTCCACTACTATTATTACTACTATTTACTATTACCAATAATAGGCCAAAATGAATGAATGAATGACTACTGCTGACAGTACTACATACTCCTCCACAGCTGGTACGACCCTACTACTACTACAGCTACCACTACTGCTACTACTGCTGCTGCTTCTTCTACTACTATGACTGTTAATAGTACTTGTGTAAAGGGCTTCAGCTGCTGTTTCATGTCTGCCTAATGTGACGGCACATTATATAAAGTTATAAATGAAGTACTCTTAATTGTTTATCTAACTGTTTATTTGACAAAAAAGTGCCATTTGCCAAAAATTATTGGATTAAAGTAAGGATTATTGTTTATGGTTGAGCAGTGTTATTTTTTTAAAAATCAGAATCAAAAACCTATCCCATATAAATGTAAAACTCAAAACTTTTTTGTTGTTTGTTTGTTTTTTGTTTTGTTTTTTTGTTTTTTTTTTTTTTGTGTGTGTTTTTAATAGTTAATGCATTTTATTTTATTATTTTATATTTTGTTATGTATTTTTCCTTTTTTGTAGTTTTAATTCTTCATGCATTTTATTATTATTTTTATATTTTGTTATGTGTTTTTTATGGTTTTAATTGTTTATGTATTTTTTTAATTTTACATTTTGTTATGTGTTTTTTTTTCTTTTTTGTGGTTTTAATTGTTAATTAATTAATTATTTTTATTATTTTTTTTCTCTGTTTTTACAAATGAACTCTTGAAATATTGTTACATAAATTCTCATTAGGCTGTAGTGCTCTTCCAGCTCTTGTCTGTTTTAATCTTCTGCCCACACAAAGCACAGCACATATTTTAACTTTCTCACGGCACAAGAACAGCTCTGACGGAAAAATATTTGATCCCAAACACGTCGTGCTTATGTTCCGATCCTATCTCTCTGTTATAACATCTCAAACTCTATTAACTGCCATCTTTGTTTTAACTAATGACACTTTTAATATGAGGAAACCGGACCGTGCTGCGACTCCTGCTTTTACACTGCAGAGAAATAAATCCGGGGAATTTGTGGGAATCTCCCGGAATGACTTTGTGCTACGGGGACATTCCCAAGAAGCAGATGGATTTAGCCAACCAATAAAATCTACTCACTGCTTTTTCAGCGAGGCCCACAAAACCAGCAGATTTGTAAATATCCTTTCTTAGACGACTATAGCTCGTACTTTCTAACTATATCAGCCGGTCAAACAGCACACATGGATTATTGTTGTGGTAACACATGAGTGAGTGAGTTTACTCGAGTAACTTTTTGAATAAACTGTATTTTTCAGATACTTTTTTACTTGTACTTGACAGACACTTTAATGACAATGTAGAATACTTTAAATAGCTGTGTTTCCTCGCGCCTGCAGACATGATTATAGTAAGTAAAAGTAGTATGTATGTATGTAGTAAGTATGAATTTTTATGTATCTGCACTTTACTTGAGCACATTTTAAAGTGGTACTTTTTACTTTTACTTCACTGCATTTCAGAGCAGTATCTGTACTTTCTGCTCCACTACATTTTTGAACTGGACTGAAAAGTAAAAGTATTTTTTTATGTTTGAGACCTGCTGAAAAGGCTGAGGTTGTTTTTTTTAAATGTGTACAATTTGAGCAAAACAAAAATATACAAATAAAAATAGATATCAAGATCAGAATCACTATGTTTGAAGCTTTATAAGTCCTCAAATAGACGTTAAGTAGGGGAGGGAGGGATGGAGAGTGAGATTGACAGGCGGATCGGTGCAGCGTCTGCAGTGATGCGGTCGCTGTATCGGTCCGTTGTGGTAAAGAAGGAGCTGAGCCGGAAGGCGAAGCTCTCGATTTACCGGTCAATCTATGTTCCTACCCTCACCCATGGTCATGAACTCTGGGTAATGACCGAAAGGACAAGATCGCGGATACAAGCGGCCGAAATGGGCTTCCTCCGCAGAGTGGCTGGGCGCTGGGAGCTCGGTCACACGGGAGGAGCCGCTGCTCCTACACGTTGAGAGGAACCAGTTGAGGTGGCTCGGGCATCTGCTCAGGATGCCTCCCTAGGGAGGTGTTCTGGGCATGTCCCACCGGGAGGAGGCCCCGGGGAAGACCCAGGACACGACTGCTGCCCCCGCGACCCGGCTCCGGATAAGCGGAAGAAAATGGATGGATGGATAGATACATTTTTAAACAAGTACTTTAATACTTTTACTTAAGTAGATTTTTTCATGTGATTTTTTTTTTTCTTTTTTGCTTCTGTATCTGTACTTTTACTTCAGTAACCAAATTGACCAACACTGCATTTTAGTTTATCAATTTTCTATCAACTATCATTTGAAAATACCAAAATATGTCTATTATTAATTAATGTTAACTTCTGTCCAATTACGTTTACTTCAAGATGTTTTCTCAAATACATTGTCATTACTATTATACTTGCATCACTTATTTTTCCATGTACTTTAGTATGTTTGTCATTTCTGTCACACATATAATCATAATATTATGTACATTTCATTTTAAAGAAGGACCCCCAGGAAGAGTAATTGACTCTTAAAGGTCCTATATTACACAAAACTGATTCCTGTGAGCTTTAAGCCATATTAATGCTGTTCCCTCCTCAAAAACAGATCTGGAGTTGTGTTTTGTTTCATTCACACATGTTTGAGTAACACTTTATTATTAGTCTGTCTATATCTCCAAAGCTGAAAACACTCTGTTCCACCTTGTGATGTCATGAAGTGGTAGTTTTCGAGCTAACAGCTCCTTTTACCTTCTGTAGAGATTGGTAATTCCAGGGCTGAAATCATCCAAATGATTCTAGTGAAGGTGTGTGGAGTTTAAAACACAGTTGAGCACTTCCTGTATTACCACATGATGACATCACAAGATGGAACAGAGTGCTTTCCGTTTGACAGAAGAATTCAATCAAAATATGCAGAGTATGTGTGTTAAACATGTGTGAATGAAACAAAACACAACTCCAGGTCTGTTTGTGATAAGGAAAATATACTTGGATATTATTATTATTTCAACCTCTTGGTAGAATTTTAAGACCAAAATGATGAGTCTGACAGCAGTAGTTACAGAGAGAGGGGCCACAGTTTTTCATTGTAAAGTGAATTGGAGCCGATGGAGCCAGAAGTGCGCCCATGATCACTTCCTATCTGGAACGCGGTGGCTAGCAGGTTAGCTATGTCCATTTATATATGCAGTCTATGGATTTATATCAAAAGCTGCTCTCTCGTCTTATCAGTTCTTGATTCTGACCAAACGTCTTAGATCCATTTCAATACATCTCAGTGCTCTCCTTTTCAAATTACATCGTGCGTAAAGAGTTGTGTTAACTTTTCAAAATAAAAGCCCCAAACTGATACAAATCTCTGGCACTGCTCGTGAGAACACAGACCTGCCTTTCAGCACTTGGACTAAATGGTTTTCAATCTTGTTTGATGTCTCTGCGGTTACCGTAGGCTCACATCATTTTTTTTTAAGTTGCCGTAGACAGATTTGTGTTGTCTTTATGGTACAGAATGTTCCCAATCCGAGTTTCTTCCCCGCGGCACTGTTTTATGCACATTACTGACAAAAAACTGCGTGAACGTGAAGAAATGCCTCCTTTTGAAACTGAGCCAAATTCTTTTCTAACGGTTTAAAAAAGTATATAATTTAAACAGACAGACTATAATGTTCTCGTCTGTCAGCCCAGTGTGAGCGTCGTATACAGAGATGGAAAAATACACTTGTCTTTTGAAGTCTACCTTGAATGCGTATAGGTGTATAGTAAACGGGATCCAAAACAACACAATATTTCTCAAACCTGGACGGGGCAAAAATGGTTTTGGCCAAATTGCAAAATCCAGGTAGATTAAAGTCTTATATTGATTCATTCATAAACTGCACAGTCTTGACTTTATCTGGTAAACTGTATATACAAATGGACATAGCTAAAATGCTAGCCGCCGCAGACAAATCTGATACCTTCTTTGAAATTGGCCCCTATAGCGTCCTGCTGTTGTGTCCTTGGACAAGACACCTTACCTACCTTGCCTCCAGTGAAGAATCAAACTGTAAGATAGTAAAAAATAGTATGCAACAAAAAGTTACATAGCAGACCTTTAAGTTGCCGATTTAACTCCAAGCAAAGAGCACTTAAATCAGATCTAATTTGCAAAATGGACTTTTCAGAGCTTTTAAACATGTTATAGTTGTTCCTTTCTCATTTACTCTCTCAAAGTTGTATTTGGAGTGATTAATGTTTGAGTAATCTTTAATCATTTATTTTCAAGACGCCATTTTTCAGATGAACCACTGTACACGCCCACTGCGACGTACACACTTCCCTCTCCAACTTCATAGTCTTAATCGGTGATACTCTGTCGTAATGGTGAGTGTAGGTGCGGACCAAAGGATGCAGATCTTTATTTACAGTGGTCCCCCATTTATCGCGGGGGTTACATTCTAAAAATAACCCTCAACAGGCGACACCCGCAAGTAGTCAGTTTTATTTTTTACAATTATTCTATATGTTTTAAGGCTGTAAACCCCTCACCACACACTTTATATACAGGCATTAACATTGTCTCACATTTCTCTCTTGTTTAAACACTCTCAAAGTTCAAACCTTCGTAGGCACCTTTGTTGTGGAGAAACCTTACAAACATACAGCACTTCAGAGTCACACTGTGATTGAACATTTATGTAAATTTGACTAAACGCATTCTGTACTGTACAGGAGGACACAGAACACAATACACGTTCAGACGCTGTAAAAAAAGCATGCAAAATTGCTCTAAAAAAAATCCACGAAACAGCGAGGTCGTGAAAGGTGAACCGTGTTATAGTGAGGGACAACTGTACATGGTCCTGGTGTTTTGATTTAGCTATTATGTCCGTAAATCAAGATATGAACATTAATAACAGACAATATCAATGTTCATTCCATATTTGTGGACCTCTATTGCAGACACTGAAGCTGGTACATTTTAATTTTCTAAATTTCTCTTTTAACAGGGACTTTTACCTTGTATTGTGCTGATGAGAGGATGAGTGCAGTGGGATAAGGTCACACAATCGACTGTTTAGTTTGTAGACCACTCTATACATTATACAAGCATTGTGATATATATTACTTTCAGACAGCTTTAGGAGGCCATATCTGTGGAAGTTGGAATTTTTTGAAGAGTTTGGCAAGAACCAGGTGATTGCCATTATGGATTAGAAACTGGTTTCTCAAAAAGATGCAACAGGGCTTTTTGTGTCTGTCACACATATAGCTGGGTGTTACACGGACAGTATTCAGGTTAAAAAACACAATCACCAAACAAAAAGTCACACACTCTACATAATTATTATTTATTTTTATTTATTTTTTGTGGGCAGTAAACCTTCAAAATCTTGAAGCAATGATATGCTCCAAAATGAAGAAGTTTAGCATGGGTGGAGGCAATCCCTGTAAGGCATTCCCTTGCAGGTATTGCCTGTGGGTACCAGCCTCTGCTGGTACCAATCCAACTCCACACCCCTCCCCCCACCCCACCCAGTGTACCCCCCTCTCCCCCTCCCCCCACCCCACCCAGTGGGGTGGGGGGAGGGGTGTGGAGTTGGAGTGGTACCAGCCTCTGCTGGTACCACTCCAACACCACACCAGTTGGAGTGGTACCAGCCTCTGCTGGTACCACTCCAACCCCACACCCCTCCCCCCACCCCACCCAGTGTACCCCCCTCTCCCCCTCCCCTCCAGGATCCCAGACGAGTCGGACAAAGCCGAGAACTTCCACTGGAGCATTAGATGGTAGGTTGTGGAGAAACTCTTCTCTGTGCATTGACCAAATGCATATTGTATAATATTTTACAAATCTGTCTCTAGGTCGGACCCTCTTCTCTGGTCTTTTGGTTTTGTTAAATTCTGCATGGTCTCCATTGCTTGAAGCTGTGGAGCTACTGCTAGGATTATGTTCAGTTTGTTGAGATTGGCCTGGTGTGTTGGCTTCTACATCTCCATCAGACCAAACTGCATCATCTGAAAACCTAATGTCAAAGGAGCTGAAGCTCACAGTCCCATCTTTGGAATTCTGTAATGGAATTTGACCATCATTTGACAACCAACTGTCAAATGGGACTGGGATGTCTGAGCTTTCAATTTTCAGATCTTCAAGAGGCCGGGTATCAGGACCAGGCAAGTCGCAGTTGTATCTTTCAGCATCAGGTAATTCATGTTCATCCCATATATTTGAGTCAAGACCTTCTTTGAGGATCTCTAGGGAAATCCAGCTTGAATTTGATAACTGAGGGGCAGATGAACCAGAACCAATGTGCTGAGTGTGCTCATTCTTTGGTTCCCAACGACCAACCGTTTCATTACCCAAACTAGTTAAGACGTCATAACTTTCATCATTGGATAATCCATGATCCCATACATTTGAGTTAGGACCTTCAAGGTACTCCAGGGAAACTGTTTCACACCAGCTTGAACTTGACAGCTGAGAGGCAGGTGAACCAGAACCAATGTGCTGAGTGTGCTCATTCTTTGGTTCCATAGTTTTTGTCTGTTCCCCAGGAACAGTAGATATGTCCTCAAATGGGACCTCATGATAAGAACCACCAGTTGGACACACTTGCATTACTTCTTCTGACTGCCTCAGATACTCCAAGCTGTCCAGGTTGTGCAGATGGGACATCGTAATGAAAGAATGCTGCAGAGCTTGTTGAGGAGTCAGTCTCAAACAAGGGTCTGGATGGAGCAATCCCTTGAGAAGATCTACCAGAGCTTTCCGGTCCTCGTACTCTGCATCCTCCCATTTGGGAAAGGCATCCACCAGGTCATCCAGAGACTTCAGCTCGCAGCCATAGCCTTTGTACTTCTCCGTTTTGGTCTTCGTAACCTCCTCGTATTCCTCTTGTGTCCGTAGAGTCCACGTTGATGACCACGTTTCTTCGTCCATCACCTCCTTAAAATAGAACTTGGTGTAGACTCCATTTGATAATAAGTACTTGGGTGGATATCCCAGAATCTCCACCATTCGCTTGACCATCTGATATTTACAGTTGATGGGGAATAAGTAGTAGCCCAGATAGAGGAAGGCCAGGTTGCAGCCCAAGGTGAAGACATCGATGGCTTCATTAAACATGCTGCCGAGTGAAACTTCAGGAGCCCTAAATCCACAGGGCTGGCACCGCATGCCAGGTCTGACCTCATGAGAGTACATAGCTAAACCAAAGTCAATCACCTTGAGTCTAAACGGCTTCTCCTTAACATTGGTCAGCATCATATTATCCATTTTCAGGTCTGTATGGATGATACCAAGACGTTTCAGACCTTCCAAAGTCACGAGGAGCTGTTTAGCGAGTGGTCGTATGTCGCTTGGGGTAAGAGGCTTCCATTGTCGGCTTCTGATCATTTGGAAAATGTTCATCTCCAGCATTTCAAATGCCAGACAGGTGAGGCCTCTGTATTCAAACCTGCCGAAGAATTTCACCAGGTTGTAGGAGTGCGAGTCCATAACACGGAGAGCTTCCAGCATGGACACTTCTTTGGCAGCCTCTTTGATGGCATTAGGGTCCTTGATTATTTTAATCGCCACCATCTCCTTAGTTTGGACATCTTGGCATTTGGCTACTTTGCCAAACACGCCTTGTCCGAGAAACTCCAGCACGGTGTACGTGGAGTTGTTTCCCTGCAGTGTGTGACCAATAGTAATGTCATCTATTGTCAAACGTTCTGCCATGTCTGAGCTTGCAGCTATGTTTAAAATTGTGAAGCTACAGCTAGCATTACTCTCAGAGTAGCAGAGTACGTGTTCAGGTTGAACAGTTTGGTCTGATGAAGACATGGAGGCCACTAGGTCCCACAAAACATCTTTATGATCCCATACATTTGAGTTAGGACCTTCAAGGTACTCCAGGGAAACTGTTTCACACCAGCTTGAACTTGACAGCTGAGAGGCAGGTGAACCAGAACCAATGTGCTGAGTGTGCTCATTCTTTGGTTCCATAGTTTTTGTCTGTTCCCCAGGAACAGTAGATATGTCCTCAAATGGTACCTCTTCTGAGGTACCATTTGAGGACATATCCTCAAATATGTCCTCAAATGGTTCTGACTGCCTCAGATACTCCAAGCTGTCCAGGTTGTGCAGATGGGACATCGTAATGAAAGAATGCTGCAGAGCTTGTTGAGGAGTCAGTCTCAAACAAGGGTCTGGATGGAGCAATCCCTTGAGAAGATCTACCAGAGCTTTCCGGTCCTCGTGCTCTGCATCCTCCCATTTGGGAAAGGCGTCCACCAGGTCATCCAGAGACTTCAGCTCGCAGCCATAGCCTTTGTACTCCTCCGTTTTGGTCTTCGTAACCTCCTCGTATTCCTCTTGTGTCCGTAGAGTCCACGTTGATGACCACGTTTCATAGTCTATCACCTCCTTAAAATATAACTTGGTGTTAACTCCATTTGATAATAAGTACTTGGGTGGATATCCCAGAATCTCCACCATTCGCTTGACCATCTGATATTTACAGTTGATGGGGAATAAGTAGTAGCCCAGATAGAGGAAGGCCAGGTTGCAGCCCAAGGAGAAGACATCGATGGCTTCATTAAACTTGTTGCCGAGTGAAACTTCAGGAGCCCTAAATCCACAGGGCTGGCACCGCATGCCAGGTCTGACCTCATGAGAGTACATAGCTAAACCAAAGTCAATCACCTTGAGTCTAAACGGCTTCTCCTTAACATTGGTCAGCATCATATTATCCATTTTCAGGTCTGTATGGATGATACCAAGACGTTTCAGACCTTCCAAAGTCACGAGGAGCTGTTTAGCGATTGGTCGTATGTCGCTTGGGGTAAGACGCTTCCATTGTAGGCTTCTGATCATTTGGAAAATGTTCATCTCCAGCATTTCAAATGCCAGACAGGTGAGGCCTCTGTATTCAAACCTGCCGAAGAATTTCACCAGGTTGTAGGAGTGCGAGTCCATAACACGGAGAGCTTCCAGCATGGACACTTCTTTGGCAGCCTCTTTGATGGCATTAGGGTCCTTGATTATTTTAATCGCCACCATCTCCTTAGTTTGGACATCTTGGCATTTGGCTACTTTGCCAAACACGCCTTGTCCGAGAAACTCCAGCACGGTGTACGTGGAGTTGTTTCCCTGCAGTGTGTGACCAATAGTAATGTCATCTATTGTCAAACGTTCTGCCATGTCTGAGCTTGCAGCTATGTTTAAAATTGTGAAGCTACAGCTAGCATTACTCTCAGAGTAGCAGAGTACGTGTTCAGGTTGAACAGTTTGGTCTGATGAAGACATGGAGGCCACTAGGTCCCACAAAACATCTTTATGATCCCATACATTTGAGTTAGGACCTTCAAGGTACTCCAGGGAAACTGTTTCACACCAGCTTGAACTTGACAGCTGAGAGGCAGGTGAACCAGAACCAATGTGCTGAGTGTGCTCATTCTTTGGTTCCATAGTTTTTGTCTGTTCCCCAGGAACAGTAGATATGTCCTCAAATGGTACCTCTTCTGAGGTACCATTTGAGGACATATCCTCAAATATGTCCTCAAATGGTTCTGACTGCCTCAGATACTCCAAGCTGTCCAGGTTGTGCAGATGGGACATCGTAATGAAAGAATGCTGCAGAGCTTGTTGAGGAGTCAGTCTCAAACAAGGGTCTGGATGGAGCAATCCCTTGAGAAGATCTACCAGAGCTTTCCGGTCCTCGTGCTCTGCATCCTCCCATTTGGGAAAGGCGTCCACCAGGTCATCCAGAGACTTCAGCTCGCAGCCATAGCCTTTGTACTCCTCCGTTTTGGTCTTCGTAACCTCCTCGTATTCCTCTTGTGTCCGTAGAGTCCACGTTGATGACCACGTTTCATAGTCTATCACCTCCTTAAAATAGAACTTGGTGTTAACTCCATTTGATAATAAGTACTTGGGTGGATATCCCAGAATCTCCACCATTCGCTTGACCATCTGATATTTACAGTTGATGGGGAATAAGTAGTAGCCCAGATAGAGGAAGGCCAGGTTGCAGCCCAAGGAGAAGACATCGATGGCTTCATTAAACTTGTTGCCGAGTGAAACTTCAGGAGCCCTAAATCCACAGGGCTGGCACCGCATGCCAGGTCTGACCTCATGAGAGTACCTGGCTTCACCAAAGTCAATCACCTTGAGTCTAAACGGCTTCTCCTTAACATTGGTCAGCATCATATTATCCATTTTCAGGTCTGTATGGATGACACCAAGACGTTTCAGACCTTCCAAAGTCACGAGGAGCTGTTTAGCAATTGGTCGTATCTCGCTTGGGGTAAGAGGCTCCCATTCTCGGCTTCTGATCAGGTCGAAAACGTTCATCTCCAGCATTTCAAATGCCAGACAGGTGAGGCCTCTGTATTCAAACCTGCCGAAGAATTTCACCAGGTTGTAGCAGTGTGAGTCCAGAACACGGAGAGCTTCCAGCATGGACACTTCTTTGGCAGTCTTTCTGATGGCATTAGGGTCCTTGATTATTTTAATCGCCACCATCTCCTTAGTTTGGACATCTTGGCATTTGGCTACTTTGCCAAACACGCCTTGTCCGAGAAACTCCAGCACGGTGTACGTGGAGTTGTTTCCCTGCAGAGTGTGACCAATAGCGATGTCGTCTATTGTCAAACGTTCTGCCATGTCTGAGCTTGCAGCTATGTTTAAAATTGTGAAGCTACAGCTAGCATTTATTGTCAGAGCCTCTGCCATGTTTACATTAGCAGCCATGTTTTTCAGTAAAAAATGTGCGATTTCTGTCTTTGTGAATATCTTTTCGTTGAGCACGGTTGTCTGTGCTCTACCAGTACTATCTCTGGTGTCTTTGTGTCGTGGCATCACACAAAGACACAAAGACACAAAAGTTCTTTGACATAAAGGATTCCGATTGCCATGACAACGCGATGACTCATCAGGTTTCTATGGTGACATCACAATATGTGGGGCAGATTTTATTTGTTTATTTACAAAATTGCATTTGAAACAATTTGTTTTTATTATATATCAATTACTAATAATGCATAGTGTGTATGTTTAAAATAAACCCGTTGGTTTAAAATACATGTGAGCTATGAGCAGCCTGTTCTCTCAAATACATATTTTCAGTGCAACATAAGGCAAAAAAAAAAAGGGATTTTATGGACGAAAGGTGCAATAGGAAGAAATTGACACAGTTACCACTAAATTAAAGGATTTCTTGTATACCTGAATAACAGTACAGTTACATGAAACAAATTGGTAAAATAAATATTATTTTTCACAGAGGGGACAGTACTAATGAGTGAAGCAGCACATTTATTTTATTTATTTATTTGATTGGGACAATGCATGTTAATGCTCATGCATAGTATATTTTTTATGTAGATGACCCAAAAATAGTTTTCTGGTGCAACTTAAATTAGACAAAGACTGCAGTGAACCCAGTCATATCGATTTAGACTAAACAATCATGTAACCGACTCGCCACTCCACAGAACTGGCAAGCAGCTTGTTTTGGTCATGTCAAATGCTAAATAGTTTTGAAGATTGATGTTTAATATTATTCCATGAAATTTTCTAGGCAAAGCAATAACAACATCGCTGTGGAGACAAGAAGATGCCGGACCCTGCACCAAAAGTTACATAATGCACCATTAACGGTCATTGGAAAATCACATAAGTTCAAGTCCAGGTTTGGCGACAGTACACCCACTTTTTTAAACAATATGCAGCAAAACATTTCAAAACATTTCAAAAGATCAAAATAGTGAGACGTGAGCGGCTGCAGAGGAAGTGTTTTCGCCGACATCTTGAAAATGCTCTTAATCTATCTGCAGACATTTATTTTAAAACACATACCGGATCTCTACATATTAAAGCCGATGTAAAGGTCACATCGCCCGACCCAAACATTTGGTCCAGACCGGCTCGATTCAAAATTCACACTAAATTGGGACGTGACTCACTGCGGCGGTGACCAACAAGCTTGTCTCAAAACAGAACAGGAGAGCTCACTGTGAATGTTCACAGCTAAGGTGTGAAGATCAGAGACAGGGATATGGATTTACACTATTTAATAAGTTATTCATCAGGGCCCAGCACACAGCGGTCTGCTCGGAGAGGGCTGGAGCGTGCGCGTCGATGTACACTCTTATGTAGACTATTCATAGACTGTATAAAGAAGTGGACTATGGCACTGTGAGGCTAGCGTTCGGCGCCAGTCAAATGAGGATCATCGAGGCTAGCAGTTATCGTGGTGAATTTGAAGCTGAGTTTTATATTTGGAATTCAAGCCACGAGTATTCTAGCAACCAAAGAGCCAACCTGGAGCGAGGCTGTTGAAGGTAACGCTCCTTTTCACTAACACCGCACCACTGGCTTAGCAACATTGTCAATCAAACCGTTAGCTAATGGGGACCTTGGGGAAAAAAAGTCTCCTGATTTATCCATTATTAATGTTTATATCTTGAGTTATGGACACAATAATGACATAAAAACCACAGGATCATGTAGAGCGGGTTAATATGAACAATTTAAGACCAAAATGATCAGTCTGACAGCAGCAGTTACAGAGAGAGGGGCCACAGTTTTAAATGTAAAATGAATTGGGGCCAGAGTTGATGGAACTGGAGGCTTAATCAATTCAAGTCAATTTATTTTTTTCACAATGGTCAACGTTATATATAAGGCACATACATACACACGCAGTATATACAGATGCACATTTACACACTTAAGCTTCTTACATACTACATAAGTGCATATTTTACACATATATTTCTGTTTACATATGTACGTCGATATATAAAAATGACATTGTGAAAAACAGACACCCTAAGAAGCTGTGTAAGGCTTATGGAATGGGGCCCATCACCACTGTGCAAGACAAACTATTTGATGCGTTGGCAAGTAGTTATGTTCTCCTTCCTTTCTTTTGCCATGACTTCCTATTTGGAACGCAGCAGGTAGCACATTAGCTATGTCCATTTATATATACAGTTTATGACTATTACATCTCTACAGGAGAGTTTAAACATGAACCAGTGAACACACACACACACACACACACACAGGTCTGTCATAATAACAAATTTTGAAGTGCAATGTATTACTAAAGAAAACGCAGATAAACAATAATATTAAAACTAATTTGAATTAGTAATGATTCAGAGAAGTTATTTATTTAACCGTAACAGCTTAAATCTCATCATACCACAGAGAAATGACAAAAAGGTCCCCTCTAGTACAAAGAAATTAAATATTGACCCTCAAAAATGACTGTTCCATCCATACACTGAACATGTTAATTAGCGTGACAGGCCCATGAACATCTGTCAATATTTATTATGAAAGTCCTGTTTCAAAATAAAAGTACCTAATTTAAATGAGAAACTCTTCCAAATATACATCTCCAACTATACGTGCCAATTGTATTTTTATTGTGATTACATTAGCAATTTTATGTATTAAAGACCTATTCACAGCTCTTCGTTGTGATGACGTTTGCGGCGAAGTCAGCTCAGTTAGTGGATCTGTTTCTTTTATCAAGTCATTTTACATTTATATTGTGATTTAAACTTTGACACCTGTGGATCATTGTTATAATTTGCAGAGATTAAAACTATAGAGCAGACACAAGCACAATAGGTCAGCTTTAAAAGTCATCTGGGAGTATCAGGATGTCGTAACAGTGGGTGTAGGTGCGGACCAAAGGATGCAGATCTCGGGACAGATTTACAGTGTTTTATTTACAAGGTGCGGGATTCAAAGTCAATAGTAATAGTCACAACTGGGGGCAAGGTGCAGAAGGCAGAGCGGGCGGGCGCAGGACGGGACAAGGTAGGACAGACCAGAACCGGAGCGGGAGCGGAGATAGCCATAACCGGGACAAGACGGGACCAGGAACAGGACCAGGAGAGACCGAGCAGGAATAATCCAACAGGTGAGAGCCAAGGCGGAGGACGGGAGATGAGCTGGGAACCCAGGCAGGAGCAGGAACGAGTGGGAGAACAGGCATGTTTACACGCGGACGATCTGGCTCCGAGTGTATTCTGCCGAGCCCTCAAATACTCGGCAGCAGGTGACGGTGATTGCGGTGATGCGCTCCAGGTGCGTGCAGGAGGAGTCAGGGACTCCTCCCAGCTCCAGGTAGACAGGTAGGGGAGGGGGAGAGGACACAGGAGGACAGGCAAAACAGGCATCGTGACATACGTATTCGGCAGCGTCGGGTAGTCATTTTAGTGCAAGTGAAAAAAAATCTAATGCTTGCTAGTGTGATGTGCAGCTATCCATAGGGGGCGCCGACAGCTACACGGCGCTTTGTTGTGATGACGTTTATGGCGACGTCAGCTCCCATTGGATACTGCAGTTTTCTAACACGGAAGGCAGCGGACTTATTTCTTTTATTAAGTCGTTTTAGATGAATATTGTGATTTAAAATGTGCAATGTGTAATTATAACATAACAATCCACAAGTGTCAGAGAACTATAGAGCGACACAAGCACAACAGGTCTAATTTAATTCCCAACTCTTGTCACCAGACTGTGGATTTGCCTGTCTATAAGTCACTCCAATCTTCTCCCTGGTATTTAACACTAGCTACACAGGATATCTTGATGTTTTGTTGTTCTGTATGTTTGTTTTGACTTTTATGTGAAGCACTTTGGACAGTTGAAGTTACTTTAAATGTGCTATAGAAATAAAATTGAATTGAACTGAATTCCTATAGATACACTCTCTGCCTCCAGTCATGGTGGTCCTCCCATCTGCCAAATCCCAAGAACCATTCAAAACCTATTAATTGCATCATAATTTGTCTATTTAAGTTTCCCCGTTGGAATAGCAATTTAAACATAGTGTTTCGATAGATTTTGGTCCAGTTTAGGTGGTGGAATGAAGCCTCATCTGAACACAGAGCAGACATAATATCTGTGTGTTTGGACTGTCAGGGTCGTCACGGATACAAGGCGTCTGCTTTGGGCGAACTCAGCTGAACTTTTGTACATTTTCTAATTCTGGCTCAGAGCAGATATGAGTCTCTTTAGGTAAACATCCTTGACAGCCACCTGTGTGTGGAGCAGACCTGTTCCTCTGTGTTCATCTACACTGACCTTTCGTTTGATTCAGTCCACACACACACACACACACACACCCACACACACACACACACACACACACACACACACACACACACACACACACACCCCCACACACACACACACACACACACACACACACACCCACACCCACACACACACACACACACGCGCGGTCTTTGTTTGAGATTGCACTGTCAGTCAGCTGTGATAGTGAGAATGAACAAGGAGTAGATAAAACAGTTCCATAGACTGTATATATAAATGGACATAACTAACGTGCTAGCCTCCAGGTTCCAAATAGGAAGTGATCATGGGAGCACTTCCAGCTCCGTCAACTGTGTCCCCTCTCTCTGTAACTGCTGCTGTCAGACTCGTCATTTTGGTCTTAAAATGTTCGTATGAACCCGCTCTACATGATCCTGGTGTTTTTATTTCACTATTGTGTCTGTAAATCCAGATATGAACATTAATAAGAGACAAATCATGTGCATTCTTTCCCCGAGGTTGCTCCTGCTAGCGTCAGCAACAGGTTTGATTGACAGCGTTGCTAAGTGCCCACTCCCTGCTAAACCAGTTTTGCGAGCGGGAAGGTCTCTAGATTGGATCGTTGGTTGCTATGATACTTGCAGCTGGACAAATATGGAAATTGGATCCAAACTGGACCTAAAACTGCTAGCCTCGATGGGACTCATTTGACTGGAGCTGAACACTGTGGGTGGCGTCACAGTCCACTTCCTCATACAGTCTATGTCCAGTTTTCAATAAGGTTACTGTAAAGTTAGGTTTCATTCACTTTGTATAATCTGATGATGTCATAATTTCAGATGGAGGGCGGGGCCTATATAAACTCTGTGGGAGAGTCACTGTTTCTGAAGGAAATAGCAAAACTTATGATCCACAAATATTTAACCCTATCAGTATTTTTTGTTTTGGTTCTGAATGGTGGAAAAAGTACTCAAGTTTGTTACAAGTAGAGATATATGGGCCAAAAAAAATACTCAAGCAAAAGTAAAAGTGAAAAATCATGTGAAAAAATCTGCTTGAGTAAAAGTAATAAAGAATCTGTTTTAAAATGTACTTAAAGAGTAAAAAGTTAAAGTATTTCACATAGAGTCTAATAAAGCTTGAAATGTAGTGATTTTGATAAAAAATTGAGCTGAATTTTGTTCAACAGGAACAACTGAATTGGTCATTTTATTCTGTGTGTATTTTTTAAGATATGAATTTGTTAAAAATGAACCCTCAGACATTTCAGCAGGTCTCACACAATAATAAGAAGTACTTTCACTTTTGAGTCCTGTTCAAAAATGTAGTGGAGTAGAAAGTACAGATACTGCTCTCAAATGTAGTGAAGGAAAAGTAAAAAGTAAACTGTAAAATGTACTTAAGTAAAGAACAGATGCATACAATTTTTACTCGAGGGCAGTACTTCACTACTTTTACTTTACTCCGTTGCGTTCCACCACTGTCAGCTCCACAAACTTGTCATATTAATCTTATTAAGTCCTTTCGGCTGACAACACTGAGGTTTTCAGGCTAAAATATTGTCTCCACTTTCTTCCATTGACTCCATACAGTCATATGGGGGTTGCTGGGTCACTTGCAACAACTTTGTGTCCTTGGGCAAGACACAGACTCCTGTCTAAGTGAATGATGGCTGTTGGTAATAGATCTTGTTAACATTGATTGGCAGCCACATTTCCGTAAGTCGCCCCAGGGCAACTTTGACTCTTGTTCATAAGATATAAATTTAAACTGTTAATATTAAACATGAGACACAGGCTTTACTCCAGATGCCCTTTCTTAAACAGAACAGAGAGCACACTTAATGCTGTTGTAATCTGCTTACTTACAATTTAGTCTTTTGCTTTTAACTGAAATCAGCTCACATAAAGTAAATTGAACACAACCTCACTGGACCAAAGTGCTGAGAGCTCTTGTTCTACAGCTGCAGATCTATTTCCCTCTGAGTCCCGCATCACTGTGGCTTTTCAACAGCAACAACTGACTTCTGACATTTGTTGTAGTTGGATTCTTCAGGCTGTGAAATGAAATAAATTCCTCTGTTATTCTTGGCCTGGTCAGAGAGCCAAATGTGTGTTACCTCACGAAACATTCACAGAATCTATGGTTCAGAGCTTTAGTTTAAAGACGTTCAGCTATTAAAACAAAATGTGTTCGATCTCCACTCTTGGTAAAACACTGTGCCTTTGTGTCCTTGGGCAAGACATCAAATACTAATAATATCTTGGATTTATGTGGTCATTTTTACTGATTCGCAAAGCACAGTTGCATTATTTCTTCCCACGAGGTGATACTAAGCAACTCACTTACACATTACGTTCATTTTTACCTTGCCCATGGACACAACAACAGTGGGCAATGGATGAAGAATAGAGTAGAAAAACAGGCAGGAAGAGTTTGTAGTAAAGCAAACTATTTTTACATATTTCCCATAGACAAATAAAAATGGTATTAGTTTAAAGGCGAGGTGTATTTGTGTGTAGGTGATTAGATTTTCACAATCAAAAACTAGGACACCCCCGGTTTGGGGCGGTTGGTAGAAATAAAATTGTGAAAAGGATGTTTTATTAAGCGAAGTAGTTACGCACTCCATGGTCCACAGGTCCACAAGTCCACTGGTCCGCTGGTTCACTAGTCCATTGGTCCATTGGTCCATTGATCCACAGGTCCACAATGGTCCACTGGTCCATTGGTCAGCTGGTACACTGGTTCACTGGTCCATTGGTTCACTAGTCCATTGGTCCATTAGTCCACTGGTCCACTCATGATTTATGAGTGCAAAATCTGAGAGACTTTTGTCAGTGCAACATTTTCTTTGTGTTCTGATCATTTTCAAGCACTTTTTTCTGTATATTAACTGTTCACTGTTGGCGGGATTGGTCAAAAAGAAAAATTTCTTGTATAAAACTGGGACAAATTAATGGTTTTGTATAAATCTGCTGGGACAGGGGACACCGGGCTCAAAACTGGGACTGTCCTGGTTCAATAGGGACGTCTGTTCCATGATACAAGTTTTTGTCCAGGAAAAAATAAATAAATCAACACTTAAAATATAGCTGAATCTTTCTAAAATTTCAGAGAGATTTTAATGTGACTTTATTATGTATCCACCAGAACATTTTTTTTTTCTCTAAAGTTCTACGGATTAAAAAAATTATTCTGAAACTGAAGAGCTGAGCAGGACTGAGATCCACTGATATAATCCTTCAATAAAACATAGATACTGCTTTGCCCGCCTTTACACTCTGACCCACACATTCCACACATGCATCTCTCTCGTCTACACTACACATCTGACCAAGATCCTTCATTTCTTCTTCTCGGTTCCTCCTCCTCGAGCCTCTTTTGTTCCCATGCGTTCCAGCCCTGCAGTTGGCAACCCATCAGAGAGGCGCAGGATGCTGACAGATTGGCCTGTTTTGCACTGGCCCGATGATTATGCTGGGGGTAGGTGGGGGTAGGTGGGAAGGGGGCAGTCGGGGAGAAAAGGAAGGGGGGTGAGGACGGGCAGAGAAAGGTGAAAGTGAGGAATGGCGGCGCGTCTGATCCTCAAACAGCCCTCTGCTCAGTGATCTGTCACTCACGACGGGACTATTTGGTTTTAATAAGGCTAATCCGAGGCACAGGTAGAAGCGGCTCTTCACCTCGGCTCTAGAGTGAGAGTTGACAGGGACTTCTACGCTTCAAGAGGGAGTAAAATGTCAAAGGTGACACTGGACACTGGCAGACACCAGCTGTGGTCCAGGGAGGATTCTAGACTGTGCGATATAGAGGCTTTATACAGGTGGTGGACTTTCACTGGGCATTCAGACAACGGAGGGGCGAAGTATGGTGACAAGTGTGTTAGCAACTGTCAGTTTTGCTCATCCTTTGAGAATAAATTGCCTTTTTGGTTTAGCAGAAAGCATGTGTTTCAGTCATCTTAAAGATCGGGGATTTCCAGTTGGTGGGTAGAGACTCTATGTACAACAGCGCCCTCAACCTCACTGTTAGCGTCACTACTTCCTTTCCAGTTTTATCTCCATGAGGTTTTTGCCAAGTCACGCTAAAATGAGTAAATATTTAAAGATCCGGCAGTGAACAGGGAGCTGCAGGTTAATGTAACTGACAATGCTTCACCAGAGACATTTCTGTGTTTAGAAAGAGACATGTTTGTGTCTCAATGCTAATGCTAATGCTAACTGTGAGACATAATAAACATTAAAACACCACAAACAAGTTCAGTGTTGTATACTGTGTAACATTCCAGGCAAAGTAATGACATCTCTATGGAGAAAAACCTGCAACGAACCTGTACACCAGATAAACTACATAGAGGATCTTTAACCCGTTACTACCGAGGGTCCCCCAAATGGGGGACTTTGGGAAATGTATTTTTGTTTTGCCATGAGCCAACACATTAATCACGGAAAATATATTAATGTGGCACATCACTATTTTCACCGTCCACAAACACAACTCAGATGACACCCAAGAGAACACCGCAAAACCAAATCCTCCAAACTTAGTTTGGCCAAACCACTCGCCGCATTTACGGCTCCACAACAGCTGTACTTCACGCTAGCCACACAAAGAAAGCCTGAAAAGAAAGCAGAGATTCCAAAGATATAAGCCCCAGCACTGTACACCAAAGCATCGCGGAGATATAAGCCAGCGCATCAGATCACAAAACATTGCTTTTCAAAACCACATTAGTAAAAATTGTCTTACCTTTGTCGTCTTGCCGTGAAAAGTTTATTCCATTTGTAAATAAACGCTATTTCCTGTTAGCCCCGGCTGTTGTCCGTCACTTCCGCCACTCTGAGCGGTACAATAGTGATATATAGGTCATACCAAGCGCTTACTGTAAACCAATGGAGGAGCGTGGCACTTTCACATGGCTTTCTTTTTCCCCTTCTGGTTGGCTGACTGTGTTGTCAATCTTGTATTGCAAGTTATAGCCTTATTCTATTGGCTTTCACGATTCCAGAGAGGTGTCACTCATGCATATTGACCAATCCGCTGGGGAGTAAAGTCCGCGCGTACAGTAAGCACGCTTGTGTGCGTAACAGCGCCTTTGCGCACAGGACACAGAGCGCACCGGACAAACTTAGATTTGCTTTTTTCACTAAATTCATCTCTAATAAATCATTCAAATGCTTTATGCGGTCATTTTATTTGTAGGGGAAACATTTATATACACATATATTTATTATAATTATTAATTAATAATTATTAATTTAATACAAAAAAATTAAAAATGCCAAAAAATGTTTTCTTTAGGTCTACTGAACACCATTAGTGATATAAAAATGAAATATATAACTTTTACATGACAGAAATGCAAATGGCACTATGTGTGCCAAATGGTGCCAAATGGTGCCAAAATTGACACCTCGCCTGACATACCTGTATTAAAATCTCTCTTTTTTTGATCTGCTTCATCTAATCAGTTTCAACCTTTGCAGAGATAATGTTCACATGTTTGGTTTCTATTTTATGAAATAAAAAGGCTATGTTAGCAACATTCCAAAGAGTTATTCATCATAAAACATGTTTTTTTTTAGGCGAAGCTAAAAAAATCTAAATTTTTGCTGTGTTTCATCCTATTTTTCTCTTTATCAGTAACACATACATGGATAAATGACATATCAAATTATTCTGCCCAATGATCCCTTTATAATGGCACAAAAATCATTGAAATCCACCTTGGGGTTGCTGAAATAGACCAGTTTATAAATGGATATACATTTTTGGAAAATTTGTCTTCAAAATAGGCTTAGGTAGTAACGGGTTAATAAGAAACTGGTATACAATTGTTCCTCACTACAACGTGGTTCACCTTTCGTGGCCTTGCTGTTTCACAATTTTTTTTTGTTCAATTTTGCATGTTTTTACGGCATATGAACATAGATTGTGTTCTAGGTCCTGATTGGCTAAGGGACTGTAGACTACTCTCCATCACTCTACTTCGTGAAGTGTCTCCTGTACAGTAGAGACCATGTTCAGCCAAATTTACATAAATGTTGGATCGCAGTGTGACTCTGAAGTGCTGTATGTTTGCAAGTTTTCTCCCTGACAAAACCCACAATGTCGATGAAACGTTCTGCACCGACAAAGGCGCCAACGAAGGTTTGAACTTTGAGAGTGTTTAAACAAGAGAGAAATGTGAGAAAATGTTAATGCCTGTGTGAGAAAAGTGTATAGTGTGTGGTGAGTAGTTTTACAGCATTAAAGCATATAAAATAATAAAAAAATAAAGCTAACTACTTTGCAGATTTCACCTATTGCGGGTTATTTTTAGAACGTAACCCTCACAATAAACGAGGGACCACTGTAACTGAACGTCCACAAAAAATAAAGCAAATAAGCTACTTCCGAATGGTCCAGCTGTCGTCTCTCACTGCAGTAATCTGTCAGCAGAAAACCTCATAAACAACCCAAACTCTACTTGTACTTTATATGTGAGCATCTCTGACACAGCCTTTCATGGGCCCCTCCACTATAGCTGTTATTAAGCTGACAATGTGCAGAGGAACACATCATTTCAACGGACTAAGGAAAAAGCTATGAGGGCTTTCCATTCAGTATCTGATCCAGCTCAGACGACTGATGCATCTATGGTTTTCATGTGGAAGGAGCTGGAGAAAAATTTGCTGATAGATTGAAATCCAAGCATTTATTTAAACCCCAAAAACCCCAGATAGAATTTCCAAAGAGAAAGGATTCAGTGGTAGCAGTTGGAAAGTCTGCAGTAGTTGGAAAGGGAACGGAGGAGAATCTGCATTATAAAGGAATAAAAGTATTATATTTGGAACATTTATGGGGAGTTAAACAGTTCTTTTGCAAGTGCACTTAGGGTTACAGATACAAATGTAAAACTTTGGATGAACGATTACTCTGGATCCTCTCTCAGTGAAGGCCTTTTCTTTCTGTTCTGTAAACTTACTTGGAAAAAACTGGTCATAAAGTGCTAGATTATTCCAAGTCAGTTCAAAGTAGGGTTGTACAGAAACTCAGAAAATCAGTTCCCAAAGGTTAATCAATATTAAAACTAGTATTCAAAATGGATACTTGACTGTCCACTGATCTGAAGGTTGGCAGTTCAAATCCAGCTCCTATGGATGAATGCTGCTGCTGTGTCCTTGGGCAAGACACTTAACCCACCTCGCTCCCAGTGTTTGTGTACCCTGGTGTATGAATGTGTGTGAATGGGTGAACGGAGTGAATTGAAGGTGGAAAAGCGCTATATGAAAATGTGACTCTCATTTAACTCTGTAACTCTCATTTGGTGTAGAAAAACTTACATTCACTGTCCAAAAAAAAAAAAACGTTAAAAAAAAGAGGAAATTACAGTTCTAGCCAGTTAATTATAGTTAATACCAGTGGTGGAAGGTAATGAAGTAAAAGTAATGAAGTTAACTTTTGTAAAATACCTAAAATTTGTACTTAAATCTAGTGAAGTAAAAGTAAAAAGTACCCACTTTAATCTGTTTGAGAGCAGGTATCTTACTTTTCAGTGCTGTTCAAAAATATACTGAAGTAGAAAGTACTAAGTATTTTTATTTATTTTTTTTTATAATTTGAAACCTGACGAAAAAGCTGAGGGTTTATTTTTAAACATATCTATTTCCCTCGAGACAAGCAGATGATGTTACCAGTTACAGGTCAGATCTGTGGAGAGGTGACCCCACTCTGAATAATAATGCACGTTTTGAGCTATAACATCACCTGTAATTGAATAAACGCAAGTTCAACAAGTTCAATACTATACTGTGGAACATTCCAGGCAAAGCAATGACATCTCTATGGAGATAAAACCTGCAACAAACCCCATACACCAGAAAACTATATAGTGGATCTTTAATAAGGTGTAACCAAGCAACTGGTATAGATGAACGTCTACTAAAAATAAAGTAAATAAGCTACCGTACTTCCGAATGGTTCAGCTGTCGTCTCTCACCGCAGTAATCTGTCAGCAGTACATTCTTAACACAACTGTAATTTGAACAAACAAAAATATATAGAACAAAAAGAAAAAAGGACTGATCTAATTGTTTCTGTTGAACGAAATTCAGCTCAAGTCTTTATCAAAAGCTTTATTACATCTCAAAAATCTGTGTGAAATACTTTTTACTCCTTAAGTACTTTTGCTTCTATCTGGTTACTTATAGTTAATACTTGCCTATTACTGGATCCAATGGAGGATGGTTCGAATAGGATAGCAAAGTTGGAATGTTAAAGGTTCACTATGTAGCTTAACAGATAGACTGAGAGAGAGATAGTTGTACAGCTTAGCATTAAACATATCTATTTCCATTGAGACAAGCAGGAATAATGCACGTTTTGAGCTATAACAACACCTATAATTGAATAATCGCAAGTTAAACAAGTTCAACACAATACTGTGGAACATTCCAGGCAAAACAATGACATCTCTATGGAGACGTGTACTTGATATTGATTTTAAGCAGCACTGACACATTCCTGGTGGTGTCTTATCTAACTCTTAAGGACACAGCGGGGCTTTGGAATCTGTTAAAAAGCCTGTCATTATGGTATCTCTGAAATCATAACTCCGTCGACAGCTTTTCGCAATGTATGTGTTTCCAAATTCACCATGAGCTACGCAGTACTTTGTGCGGCTTTGACGTGCCATCATTCTGACAAGTTGTACAAACACTGGGGTGGTATGCTCTTTGGGAGGGGGCCGCGAAAATGACAAGAATCCCAACTGTCGGGAGCTTTGAAATTAGAAAATGAAAAGGAGTCAAGAGGGAACATTCCTAAGCACTGCCCTGGTCACCTGATCTCCTATAAGGTCAAAGTTCAACTAATGAAATTTACCAGCGGCCTCTCTGGTTTTAAAAGAGAAGCAGCTTGCGGTTTACAGCGATGAAACTTATGGGCTGATGATTTTACTGGGATATTTTTAGCTACACTTGAGTTTTATATGCATAGGATGACTTAGGAAAATGAAGGCTATGCAGTGTTATGGTAAATGAGGTTGTAATTCAAGGCGTCTATGGATAAGTGCCTTTGATGTGTGAAATATATGTTAGGTCCCCCCAGTGCAGCCCAGTAGGAGCGGCGAAGAGGCCAGACGGAACAATGCCAAGGCCAGATTTACTGCCTCTTCTGCACAGCACCTGCTCAAATTGTTTCTGAGCATTTAGATTGAAAACATTTAAAGACTGAAAATTCAAAATGTGCCTCCTCAGGAACATCTCCGCTTGGGCTTAAATGAAGAAATTGTATAAAGAAGTGGACTAAGTGAGTGTGATGTAACCCATAGTGTTCGCTCCAGTCAAATGAAGCTCATTGAGGCTAGAGCAGTTATAGCGGCTAATTTGGAGCTGAGGCCCATATTTGGAATTCTCGAGTATCATAGCAACCAAAGAGCCAATCCAAAGTGAGGTTGTTGATGGTAACACTGCTGATTTGGCACAGAGTGGGCGCTTAGCAACGCTGTCAATCAAACCTGTTGCTAACACTAGTGGGAGTGACTTCAGAGAAAGAAGGCGCCTGATTTGTCAGTTATTAATGTTCATATCTTTTTCTTTTTTTTAAATCTTTTGCGAAAATAGCTAAATAAAATACACAGGATCATGTAGAGCGGGTTGATACAAACATTTTAAGACTAAAATGATGAGCCTGACAGCAGCAGTTACAGAGAGAGGGGCAACAGTTTTTTAATACAAAATGAGTTGATGAAGCTCGAAGTACGCCCGTGCTCACTTTCTATTTGGAACGTGGTGACTAGTAGGTTAGTAGGTAAAATTAAAAATAATTGTTGGTGTCTAAAACTATGACAAAGCACAGATATTTTTCAACAAAACACCCCAAAAAATTAATATAAGGGACAACATAGACGGAAAAATTTGTCTCACTCTCTGCAGATGAGTGTAGAGTCTCTGCCTCAAGAGGAGGAGTTCAAGTATCTCAGGGTCTTTTTTATAAGGGAGGATTTGGTTTGGTTCTGGTTTAGACCTGGTTTAGCCCTGCAGATATAAGCAGTCAAAATGAGTTTCCTCCACAGGGTGGCTGGGTGCTCCCTTAGAGATAGGGTGAGGAGCTCAGTCATACAGGAGGAGCTCAGAGTAAAGCTGAGATGAGGTGGCTCGGGCATCTGTTCCGGATGCCTCCTGGACACCTCCCTAGGGAGGGGTTCATGTCCCACCGGAAGCAGGTCCCGGGGACATGCTGGAGGGACTATGTCTCTTGGCCTAGAGTCTAAGAGTCCCTGCTTAGACTGAAGTGACCCCAGATAAGCGGAAAAAGCTGGATGGAAAGAATATTATGTTGTATTATTATTATTATTATTATTATTATTATTATTATTTGGCCTCACAATAGTATTGAATTTAATTCACATTTTCCCATGCATTCTAATACTGCTTTTGGAACTATATTGATGTAACTCACCAATATGTAACTCTAGTTTTGACCAGTTTTATCTTGCATGTGGCACAAGATCTTGTCCCATCCCTAATGTTAATGTGACCAGACCATTATTACTTGAATACAAGAATGTACTTTCCAGCATGATATTTTGTCAACTACTACAAGATAAACACTGTAAAGCATTACTTAACTAAATCTAGACAAAGATAAAAAATGGCCACTGGTTCAAATATGGTTTTATAACAACAGAAATCACTTCCTTTGCCATGAATGCTCAGTTATGCAACATCCTCCACATCCGTACAAGACAATAATAGCCGAACATGAGGACATTCCCAGAGCGGGTTGCTGTGTTCCCAAAAGGCACATTCCTATGTGTACTTGGGAGAAAGTGAGAGGGCAGAGAGAGGCCCAGTCTGCGGCAGAGAGGAATTCCCAGGAAGACAGAGAGAGTGTTTTGGAGCTGGACAAGTACAGAACTGGGGGCCCCTTTTGTCACCCTCTGGGGCCACATGCGCTCGGCTCTGTACCCCCTCACATCAGCCCATTCTTCAGTGACAGGACAGGCAAGTATCAATGAGTCATGGAAGCAGCGTTAGCCAACTTCTCCCCACACAATCCCGCTTCGTTTGTTCATCCATCCTACATATTCTTTCCTTGTATGGAATCTCGCGCTCTGTGGAACTAGCCACTGGACAGCTCCCCTCCTGTATAATACGCGGCCCCCCCTCCTTCTACGCCTGAGTCCCATTTTCCTGGCAATGGGATACTGGGGCTGTCATTGGTGAATACAGGTTGGCTGAGCTGCTCTTGACCTGGGACAGACCACAGCTCCTCAGTGGGCCTGGTTCTGTCCAATGATGGAGCGAGACTAATGGAGCTAAGAGGACCTTGTAACACACAAAAAGAGGTGATGGCTAATGGTACTAGAAAAGTATACTGGAAATGACAGAAATATAAATAAAAATTTACCCATCCATGAGTTACAAGTGTTGCCAGTATTTCAAGAAAGGCTTTACATCTATCCTTAAAGAGGAGGTTGTGCCAAATCGCTTTTGGAGTTTTCTACTTTGTTATAACATTGTTCCTTCATCAAAAACATGCCTGAAGAGGTTGTAGATGACATCCATGCATGTCTGAGTAATCTAACAATCTCTCTCTGGCCCTATCCGAACCCTCTTTACAGTTAACTGTAAGATTTGTCCAAGGCTCCGCCCACAAGCCTACATCACCCATGCTCCCACGCGACAATTCTCCATAAATATACAAAAATGTGATACAAAACTGTACACTACAACTTCACAAATCTGATGCGATGTGAAGTAGTTTCATTAACATGATAACACTGTCAAGGAGGTGTGACTTTTCAGAGCGTCAAAAACAAAAGAGAAAATTATAACATTTAGCATTTCCAAAACAATAAGGGTGAGCTAAATATGCTATGTGTTCACAGTTAATGCCCCATAGAAGTAAAGTACCCCCTCTTTAATACCCCGTAGAAGTAAAATACCCCCTCTTCAATCCCCCATAGAAGTAAAATACACCCTCTTTATAATCACACAAAGGTAAACCTCAAACTATTTATTGTTCCAAACTTAAATTGGGCTCCAAACCACAGAGGGTTATTCGTAGCCGTGTCTTACCTGATTATATGTACACTGCTAAGCAACTCCCACAGGTGCCCCACTCACATGGCCCAAGCGGAAGCCACTTATTACAGTAAAAGGCTGGACAGGGCCTGGCTGTGGGTGCTACAAAAATGACATGACTGTTAACAGAACACCTGGCTTACATACGCTACATACTCTAGAACAAATCTGTTTACAAGAAAAAGGGTCTATTGTGCAATCATGTTTCTGAGTCCCGGAAACCAAAATATTTAACTGTAATTTGAGAACAGCATGAATAACATAGCATTTGCTTTTTACGTATAGCGCTCAGGACTGTATGAAGAAGAGTACTACAAGAATGTGATGTCAGCCATCGTGTTCAGCTCCAGTCACTAGCAGTTACAGTGAGGAAATTGAAGCAGAGTTCTATATTTGGAATTCTGACCGCAAGTATCATAGCAACCAAAGAGCCAATCCGGAGCGAGGCTATTGAAAGTAACACCTCTTCTCGTCCGCATTGCTGGTTTAGCAGGGAGTGGGCACTTAGCAACACTGTCAATCAAACCTGTTGCGACCTCAGGGGAAGAAGGCGGATTTGTTTGGTATTAATGTTCATATCTTGATTTAAAGACAATATAGTGAAATAAAAATGCCAGGATCATGTAGAGCGGGTTAATACAAACATTTTAAGACCAAAATGACGAGTCTGACAGCAGCAGTTACAGAGAGAGGGGCCACAATTTTTCAATAGAAAGTGAATTGGAGTCAGAGTCAATGGAGCCAGAGGCGCGCCCATGATCACTTCCTATTTGGAACACAGTGACTAGCAGGTTTATATATACAGTCTAAGGCCATCACAAACGAGCTGAAACTAACAGAGATTTTAAGACGCTAAATACAAAACTTAACATTCATTCAAAAGTATTTTTCAGTTGCTACAGAGTGACACAAGAATTTACTAGTAGTGATCCCGCAGCTTACAGGGTTGTTCCACTGCTCTTTTCTATGTTGCTTAAATTAATGCATTTCAGCATTTCAAAATGGCAGATTTAGTCAGTAATAGTTGCTCAATTGTCCTATTTTGTAACCATAGACTGTTTAAATAAGTGGACTGAGTAAGTGTGACATCACCCACAGCGTTCAGCTTCAATCAAATGAAGCTCAGCCAAGCTAACAGTTATAGAGGCCAATTTGGAGCCGAGTTCCATATTTGGAATTCAGACCACGGGTATCATAGCAACCAAAGAGCCAATCTGGAGCGAGGCTGTTAAAGGTAACACCTCTTCTCATCCACACCACTGGTTTAGCAGGGAGTGGGTGCTTAGCAACACTGTCAATCAAACCTGTTGCTAACACTAGCGGGAACAACCTCAAGAAAAGAAGGCAACTGATTTGTGTGTTCTGATGTTAATGTCTGTCTGTTAATGTTCATATCCTGATTTATGGATACAATAGCGAAAATAAAAACCCCAGGATCATGTCTGACAGCAGCAGTTACAGAGAGGAAGGAAGGAGTTTCGAGTCGATGTAGCCGGAAGCGCGACATGATCACTCTCTATTTGGAATGCGGCGGCTACCTGGTTAACTATGCCGATTTATATATACAATTTATGTTTGTACTCGTATACAAATGTAAGTAGTCACCATTACTTGTTTTTCTTAAGCCTAAAACAGACAGACAGTGACTTTAAATTAGCCTTGAAAAACATGTATCACTGAAACGCAAAGTCAGTGAATGCACCATGGGGATCTATAAGCAACAACAGTGAAACATTATGAAATTAAATGTACATAAAAGCACTTCCTCTGTGAGTGTATCCGGTGGGAGGAGCAGAGGAGAGGGCACTACCTGGTAATTGGATCTGAGGCCTGTGGAGCCACTGGCATCCCCCAAGTCCCAAAGCAAATATTACATAGACAGAGGTATTTTTCCTGGTAAAAATGTTTATTATAAAAATAGTGGTTGCATTTTCAAATCATATTTTAAGTTTGTGTTGTATAAATATGAGATGTGAGTGTGAGAGGTGTGTTACTCTTGGTCAGCCTCTGTCAGCAGCCCCATTTTCTTCAGAATGTTCTCCTCCATGTTCATAAAATCACCATAGACCTTCTCCTCCTCACTCTCCTCTGGGACTTTAACCGACTTTTCAGGCTCCTGCAAACAACAAAAGTATAAATATATTAACTACAAACATTACATTGTGTTCAAAGTATAATATAGAGCCACAAAAATATATTTATATATATATATTGACACTTTATCTGTGTACAACTGAATATTAATAAGCAATATTTACATTTCAAAATAGGGATGCAACGACCCAGCTTTTTCAGTTCTGATACTGATTTCGATACTATAGCTTTAAGTATCTGCCGATGCCCGATATCAGCCAATACCCAGAGACTGAAAACAGCATTTATTTCCTTAAAACAAAAATAAAATGAGACAGAACTGATCCAAATGTGTTACTTTTTTTTTTTTTTATCTCTCAAGTAACTACAGAACAACTGTATAAATAAAAGTTCACAAACAAAACATTATGAGACTTTCTGGGCCAACTATGACCAGGAAACAGTCTTATTACATCAGTGTATCTGTCCAACCAGGATACTGACTGAAGCAATATTTGGTAGCTGATATCTGATCCATCAAATTTTTCAGGATCAGCTCTAATATTGGATACCAAATCAGCACATTCAAATGGAAAGTAGTACACAACTGAATGGGAAAACTTGAGGCCAGACAAACTAACAGGACTATCACTTATATATCTTTCTAAGACTGAGATCAAATGACATTTTGTGTGAATAAAACATGATCAGTTTGACTGAGCAGTGAGCGGTCGTCTGTATGATGTAATCTATTGTATTACAGAGAGACACCTGCTGTCAGAGCACGCTGTCAATCAAACCTATGTAATGGGAAATTGCAAAGTAAAACTGTCAGTCTCTGTTTGTGAGCTTATTCCCCAGGACAGCTTGAAAATGAAATGGTTTGACTTTTCCAAAGAACTGATCTTACCACCTTCGTCTTGGGCTCGTTCTCTCCCATGTGTTTTGCCCAGGTCTCTTCCTTTGTCATCAGACTCTTTCTACAGTTTTGTTCTAACTCAAAGTATTTCCGCACACTTACACTCTGTCAATACAGAATAGTTAAAGTTAGAGATTACAGTAGAGTTTCATTGGCCTCTGTACAATTCAAACTATGTTATCTGTGGTACAGCGTGTTACCTCGTTTTTTATTGGTACATAGAAAGCCCTTGGGATTTCAAAAACATGGATCATTCCCAGGTCGTCACACACTGCCAGGAAGTGCTGTTTGGCTATGGGGGAAAAAACAAAGAAAAACAGTTAATCAGTCTGAATATGACAAAGACTATGACTAATCATAGTCATAGTCATAGTCATAGTCCAAGTCATACAGTTTGGATGTACTCAGAAAGTTCCAAGCTATTTTTTTTTATTTATAGAAGTAATTTCAAAACTATTTAGAACAATTTCAAGACAGTCTCTATTCTATAAAATACAAATTTCTGTTGTAATTCAGTTTTTTTACTAGAAATTTGAAAAAGTACATGTTAGATAATAAAATGTGTTGATATGAATGAATGAATGAATGGTTTATTTTGGTAAATTTACAAAATCGGTAGAATCAAATCCACAATCAAATAAATAACCAAAAAAGGAATAGGCAGAAGCTAAGGCTTATATTTGCCTATCCTGATATCAGTCTAGTTGATTTGTATTGTTCTGTTTCACTGCATATAACTGATTTTTAAATTGGTATGAACTGTATTGTATTGGACATGGGGACATTCATTGTGTTTTACTGCTAATGTTAATGATGAAATGTTAGTCTAATAATGTAATTGGGATGAAATGTCCAGTGTCCACTCAGATCCAACAGTTTTTACACAAACCGGTACAGACAGGAGTGTAGCACCAAATTCGAGGCTTCAGTACAAACCATCTTATTGGGCCTGCACTGATGAATAATGCACATTACAGACTTTGTGAGGGGCCCCTACCTGTACTGGGCCCTGGGTAAACAGTACTCTTTACCCTTCCAATCCGACACCCCTGTGTACAGAAATTCGAAGTGTCCGCTTCCCAAACATGACTTCCTCGAGGAATTTAGTGACTTACATGATGCGTTCCATGGTTTGATGCATCTGATCTGGGCGTTGATGATGTGAGCCAGGATCTGTGTGGGCTCATTGGTTTTCTCCAGCAGATTCCACAGCTCGATGGCGCCGTCATCTCTTCCCACGAAGAAGACAGCTGGTCTGGACAGAGACCAGCACCCCACTGTGTAAAGCTGCTCTGAATAGGCCGACTGGAATATAGGCGTATCCTGGACACAAAAAATAACGATAATAATAACGCAAATACTGATAAAACACAAAACATACAAAAGGCAAAGGTTGTAATAGAATGTCCAATGCAAACAACTAAATTTCCTTACATAACATAACTGTTAAGCTCTCAACCTCTATAAACTGTATTCTCAAATGCATGTGATTTTTAGAGTTAAGCAATCCATATATAACTCTTCTGTTAATGCCCCTGTGCCTGTTTAAAATTTAGACTGTGAACTGAATCCAGATTTGAAAACAATTTGTGAGTCTAATTGCAAAATCCAGTTATAAGATTTTTTTTTTTCTTTTTGTCTTGTTGTGCAGCCCTTCCTTGGCAAATCCACACTGATCTCTGTTGTTTTTTATACACACTCACATCAGTCTGGTCCTTCTTGTCCTCTTTTGTGTCTCAAACCCGGGCAAACATGATCGTCCAATCAGATTTGTTGTTTTTCAATGACAAGTGTGACATGAAGGAGCTCATTGGTTGCCTATGATTTACAAATAAAATCAAATTTCTCTCAGCTCAGATTAACACAGTTTAGGCTTTGTTCATTAATTTTGAAAAATCTGGAAAGCTCCCTCTGATACATGTATTATTTTACTTTATTTTTGGACAGACCATGCCTGTCCCTGATTGGCTAATCCACCTGTCAATCACACCATTTTAAAACAGGGAGATTCACCGGCAATGAGACTCACATCTTCGTAAAGTATTGAAGAAGTGTGTGTTCTGAATCCCAGGTAAGTGCAGCCCCAATCTGATCATAATTTAAATGTCTCGATGATGTTTTTATATACAGTATATACAAAGTTACAGTACTAGTAGTAGATATATATATACTAGTTGTTAGTACTAGTAGCTAGTTATGAAACATGTTAAATGGCATGTATCCCCACCATGACTCCTTCCTTCCAGATGGCAAAGTTCCAGCCTCCTGTTGATAAAATAATATCCCTGAAGAATGGCGAGCGTTGTACCGTGTTTACCAACCAGTGATGAACGTTCAGGCAGTGAACAGGCTTGGCACCTGGGACGAGAGGAGACGTCACAACACTGATACACATCCTGTCATTTAGCAGCAATTACGTGATAAACATGGCAGAATAATTAACGTGTTTGTATTTTTCATCCAATAAACTCAGGTCATGACATCATTACCACCCATAGGAAATAAGGGAAGTCTTGCAATTGGGATGACAATAGCTCAGTTGGTAGAACGTTGTAATTTAATACATTCTTTATTCAAAACTGCCAAAAAATGACTAGGAAGAGTAGATAAAGTGATTCAAACACCATATTCAATTTCAATTCAATTCAATTTTTGTAAAGCCCAAAAGCACTATAGCAGTCACCTCTTAGAGCTGAATATGATAATTGATTTAACCAACAGAAAGTTAGAAAATCAACAACGAAATAGAAACAGAGAAGTAAAATGATCAACAAAAAACAAGAAAATGGAGAAGTGTCCCAGAACATACCGTGTCCTTAGACCCTCCTTCTCAGCAAGGAAAAACTTTTTTTTAAAACCCAGTGGGAAAAAGAGAAACCTTGAGAACCACAGTGAAGGAGAGATTCACTCCCATGGATAGTATATAAAACATAACTACTGCAGTTCATGACCTCCATGACCTCCCATTGACTTCCATATACACAGTTCAGTTGTGAAAAATGTGGATGTAGTGTTTAGTTCTACTTTAAAATCTAGAACAAGTTTGGAGTTATATTGAGGTTTTTTTTTGCACCAGACACGTCACAGCAACATCACATGACCACTCTGAGGCGCTAGTGAGCTGTCCAAACGATCAGGGATGAAAACAAACTAAACCTTGGTCTGAAAAATAATCTGATGATGATCCTCATTGGACTATGGTAGAGCGTTTGTCCACTGATCTGAAGGTTGGCGGCTCGACTCCACCTCCCACAGATGAACGCTTTCATGGTGTTGTTGGGCAAGACACTTAATGCGTTGTGTCCCCAGTGTCCGCGCACACTGGCGTATGAATGTGTGTGTGAATGGGTGAGTAGTTCCTTGATGTGAAGTGATTTGAGTGCCTTGAAGTTGCAAAAATACTGAATAAAAATGTGCCCATTTGCCAAGACTGATGTGACCAATTGGTATCAAGGTCACAAACTGCAGTAGTTATGGTCTATATACTTTGGCTTCAGGGGGAGAGCAGATTTGATTGAGGTAATTCTAGCTATAAGGTCAGCATGGTGCCCCACAGCAGGAGCGCAGTTGTGGTTCACTGATATCACTCGAACTTGTTATTTTGAAAGTACTGGGGTCATGAATAATACATTTCAGGCTGATTCGGATTGACTTTGGTACTGGCTCAAGGTTACGTGTCTTAGTAACTTACTCTGTGGTTGACCTGAGTCATCCTTTTCCATTTTCCAGTCAGTATAAACTATTTCTCCATCCTAGCAATGAGGAAAAACAAAATAGAACAAATGTTTATTAATCAGGTAATATATTTTGTGGTATTATTATCTGAAAGCCACAAAGTTCACCTCTGTTCCAATGTAAAGCTTCGTGTTGACGTCTTTAAGCGCAGTGAGTGATTTCGCTGAAGGTATTCTGAGCTCGCTGTAGTTTGGAATGACCTTCGAAGCCTCATCTCCATTTTCATCTGCTACAAAAGAGCATAAACAATGTAGGATTTTAACAATATAGCCATAATTTTGGTGTGAAACTTTAATTGGAAAATAATGGTAACACACATTTCTAGTTAGTATTAAAGTAAACCAAAAGATTGACGCAAATTAGATGCCTTAAACCATGTTATAATGCTGTTACCTCCTCAAAAACATACCTGGAGTTGTGTTTTGTTTCATTCACTCATTTGAGTCATCCTGCATTATTACACTGTCTACATCTCCAAAGCTCAAAATGCTCTGTTCCACCTTGTGATGTCATGAAGTGGTAGTTTTCAACAGCTACACTTTACTTTTTACTAGGTAGAGGTCGGAAATTCCAGGGCTGAAATCATCCAAATGATTCTAGTGAAGGTGTGTGGAGTTTAAAAACACAGTGGAGCACTTCCTGTATTAGCAGATGACATCACAAGGTGGAACAGAGTGTTTTCTATTTGAGAGAAGAATTTAAGACGCTGCAGTTAAAATAGTAGTTAAAATACATCTTTGGTCTTCATCACATAAAACTGCACAAAAAACTCAACATAGCCGCTTCTCAAACAAAATAACTTATTGGAGAGTTTAATGATTTACATGATGCTGATCTTGGCCTGAGACGCTCCCGTTAAAACAGTTGTTCCATAACTGTTTTGCATTGGTTTGTCTAATTGTAACTCTGCCTGCTTCTCAAGACTGGACTTCTTCCTAAACCCATCCCAGACTTTTATTGGAAAAACTAACTGCTGAAAGAAGAGGTGGGGGTTTGATCAAATCATTAATATTATGAATGTTGCTTCTCAAAATGCTACGTTTTCACAAATACAAATCAAACAAGCTTGTGTGGTAATCTTTCAAAAAGGTATAAAGTCACAGTACTTCACCTTTGAGGGTAATTTGACAGCTTTTCACACGTGTCTAAAACAAACTTCAACTAATACCGGTACATGTGGTGTATTTTAGCCTATTTCTGTTTCTGCTGTTAAGGTGAAGAATACAAATAAACACTTTCAATTGTAAAAATTGATAATGTGAGGATGGAGGAGAAGAAGCCTTTCCCACACAAAAGGCTCACAGTCTGACTCTGATAGGGGCAGTGTTGTTCCACCTCTTATCAGCAGGCTGCTCCCATTCAAGTCTCTGTGAAGTCTGTGAAATGAGCTCACAAAGGGCAGCTCACACATCCTCAAACTTTCCTTGTTAAGATGGATGTAAAGATAGACAACCATACAGATAACATGGGCTCATATGCATTCACTTCAGCAGTTATCAATGACTGGAATGGTGGACCAAAATATTAAAGCCCCTGTGCCTGTTTTATCACATATTTTTGAGCAAAATGTCTTTCCCCAGTACAGACCTGATGGTGTGATAGTGACTGCAGGCACTAATCTGAACTTTATTTGACCACAATCTGATTGTAAATAACTGATTAACTGATAACTGTCCTGGTTTAGTCCTGGTTTAGTCTCCTGCTGGTCCAAGAGTCAGGTCTAAACATGTTGAATCAGTGTTTGAGTTTTGTGCAGCTAAAACCTGGAAGGGTCTTCCTGAAGATGTGAGACAGGCCTCTACTTTGATGATTATTTGTGATTATTTATGTTTTGATGTGTTATATTGTGATTTTAATGTCTTTCTTATTCTGTAAAGCACTTTGAATTACTTTGTGTACGACTTGTGTTGTACAAATAAATTTGACTTGCTATTTGAGATACATGTAGATCAAGTATCAATATCGTATAAGTCGCTCTTGGAGGGCAGAATACGTCCACTGCGTGGTGTCTGCGTCTAATTATACACAATTTTATTGTCCCATAATCAGGAAGTGCATGTTAGCATGCTAATTGTTGTTAACAGTACTCTCAACTCATCACAGTGAATAATTTGGATGCACGGGATGCATAAGTTGAGCGAGGAATAATTTTGAACCATTGCAAACTGTTTAATATGGTCCAGTTCTGTTTTTCACATTTTGAAGATGGTAAAAATCAGGTACAGTGCCTTTAACCACGATAAAGATAATTGGAATAAAATAACTTCAAAATGCAAGTTTAGAGCAGCTACTACAAATCTGAGATTTTGCGATGATTAAAAAAACACCAGTACCCATAAACTTCTGTTTCTGTTACTAGGGGGATGAAGGGTCATAAAAAAAGATAATAATAATAATAAATACAATATAAAACAAAATGCAATCAAATAAAAAAATCAATAAAATAATAACATTAAAATAAAATAATAATAATAATAATACGTAATAATAATAATAATAATAAGTATTATTATTATTATTATTATTATTATTATTATTATACAATGGCACTACAAAATGTCCACATGCTAAAAAAAGCATAGTCATTTCCTCACTCATCAGGACCCACCCATTACACAGCCGAACCATATTAAATCACATGGGGACTTGATTAAACCATAATAACAGTGTGCCTATGGGCTACTGAAAAAAAAAAACAAGCCACGGATTTATTGCTGTAGTTAGCGAGAGTATTAATTCTACAGCCCCCAGTGGCCAAAGCTATGATTACACAGACCGCCCTTTCACTGCACAAAGACAGGCTTCTTCTTGCCCAGTCAGGACACACGCTGCCGTCGTCTGAAGCACAGGGAGAAGGAGCAGCATATTGCAAAGAGCTGACAGTGAGTGAGCCTAATGCGCCGCGACTATGAGGGCCTTGTTTTGGATGTATCACTTAATATAGGCCTATGAAACTGGAGGAGAGATCAGGAAGACACAGGGGAGTATGTGGGTATAGTATAAAGACACCGGGGGCAAGTCCTAATGAAATGAAAAGTCCTCGTATAGAACCACATCTTAATCTCAACAAAAAATAAATATATAAAATAAAAATAAATACATAAAAATAAAATATTAAATAAAATAATAATAAAAATAAAAACAAAATAAAATAAATTAAAATAGAATAGAATATCTTTATTGTCTATGGAGGTAGAAATTCATCTTTGGCTCACCACATAAAACAGCACAAGGACAACATGAATGAAAGTAGCAGAAAATCATATTTCTGTTACATTATATGTAGACATTGGTGGGATAAACAATACAAAAATTTGGATACTACACATTAAAACTGACAAAACAACACATTAAAATATATTCAACTTGATAGGCTGTTTTAATCCTTGTTTAAGTTAAGACTTTTTTTATATATTACAATAATGTTTTTCTGATGGATATGCTATTGCTTTGCCTGGAATCTTTAAAAGTATGACATTATTATTATTTTTTTTTAAATCTCCATGGAGACATGTAGGTGGCACCACAAAGTCAAGATCTGTGGAGAGGCGAATCAGATTACAATAAGAATGCATGTTTTCAAGGTATATTTGAGCAATAACAACACTTTTAGTTGAATGAATGCAAGATACAAGTTTAATGTCACACTGAGAAACATTTCAGGCAAAGCTATATCATCTCCATTTTGTAATAGCTACATTTTTGGTATTATGCAACGACATATTTGGTCATGATTTAGATTTTGTAATATAGTGTTCCCATAAACTCTTCATTGACTCACTGAGGCTTGGAGGATCTGAGAGATAACGAGATGATAACGAGAGTTAACATCAGGTCAGAACTCCTCACCTGTGTGCTTCCCTTTCTTACTGTTACAGGTGTAGTCTTCAAAGCTCAACTTCAAAGGTGCGTAGTCTCCAGTGGCTTCGATCTTTGGCAGAGACACCTGACACATGACAGAGCAGAGGAAGAGCCGCTATCAAGTCTAAAGGCTGAGCAGCTTTTATTAAAAATCTAATTAAGTAACAAGCATCGTTGTGTTTTGGTTTGATATCACAGGCTGTAATCAGGAGGAATTACCCGGAACAGTGGAGTCCATGTCCGGTCCAGGTGTTTGAAAGTTTCAGGGGCGCTGTAGGGGGACGTCTGATCCACTTTCTGCTTTTTGGCGGTCACAGGTTGAGTTAGCAAGGTCGCTACTCTGATGTCCCAGAATAACACATAACTGGACAGGTAGAATATGAAGAAAATGTTTAAGAATGATAAACACGATACTTATTTAAGAAGTACTATGTAACTTGTCTAGTGGAGAGTCCACTACCCGCTTGTCTCCATGGAGATGTTATTGCTTTGCCTGGAGTGTTCCATGACATGGCATTAAACGTATCTACATAAAATAAGAAGATGCCGCTTCTAGGCCAAGCTCTAGGCCAAGCTACAGATCAGATCTCTGGAGAGTGAGGCTGCTCACAGTATGCATGTTTTTCAAGGCATTTTTGAGGAATAAAAACACCAGTACAATCAATATATAGAGGAGACAGCAGATAGCAGACCCAACAAAGTTACATAGTGAATGTTTAAGTGTTAGGTTTGTACCATTGACTGCATATATAAATGGACATAAGTAGCTAATGCGTTAAAAAAAAAGTGAGCATGTACGTAGTTCCAGCTCCATCGACTTTGGCTCCAATTCACTTTCTATTAAAAACTGTTGCCCCTCTGCTTCTGTCAGGCTCGTCATTTTGGTCTAACGTTTTTGTATTAACCCGTCCGTAAATCAAGATATGAACAGTAATAACAGACAAATCAGGCGCCTTCTTTTCTTGAGCTTCATTTGACTGGAGCATTCATTTGACTGAACGCTGTGGGTGACATCACACTCACTTAGTCCAATTCTTTATACAGTCAGTGGTTTGTACAGAGCGTACCTGTCAGGGGAACAAGTGACGATTTGAACTGACATGTTATACTTGTTCTCCATGGGAACTCCTGCTTTGGTCACCTAAAGAGACAGGATCAAAGAGGGAATAAACTTCTACTTAGCAATACTTAAAACAGTGTTATAGTGTTTATGTTTTAGTAAAGCACAGTATTGTATTTGGAGCTTTTTCTTTTTTATCCAAATTCACATTCTGAAAATGTTTAGCATAAGGAACAACCGGAGTGGCCTGTTAATAACTCCCCAAATGAGTTCTCTCTACATTGAATTAGCCTGACTTCCTCCTACCTGGGAAACTCTGCTGGATTGTGTACATTTGATATCTAAAAATCTAACATTGACATTATCAAAAGTATGTGGGCTGGATGAGATTAGGAAAAGAATAGTTGACTTGTGCTTTGTTCCATCAGTAAATAAATTGCAGTAAGTAAAATCAGCTCTATTACACTGGCTCAGGTCACAGAGTAGCAGGTGGTGGAAGGTAATGAAGTAAAAGTAGTAACGTACTGTACTTCAGTAGATTTTTTTTAGGTATCTGAACCCAATTTAAGTAAATTTTAAATTGGATACTTTTTAATTTTACTTCACTTTTTTGAGTATCTGTACTTTCTACTCCACTACATTTATGAACAGGACTGAAAAGTAAAAAGTAATTTTCATATGATTTGAGGGGTTATTTTTACCATGTTTGTAGGAACATCCTGACTAAAGTTTTCGAGTTCAAGCTTCGGCTTTGAGTAAATAAAAATAAATACACAAACTTTGTAAGAAAATTAAGACATTGATTTGCATTGTTACTGACTACTTAAGATACCTTTGTGTCTGTATTTTTACTTAAGTAAGAAAAGTGGAGTACTAAGACATGATTTGTATTGTTACTGTGACCAATATCTGTATATTTACACTTTAACAAATGAACAACACTTGTCTGAAATACTTTTACTTTTTACCCTTAAAGTACATTTTTAAAAAGGTGCTTAAATACTTTTATTTTTACATGAGTAACTTTTTACCTCTGTATCTGCACTTTTACTTAAGTAAGAAAGTTGACTACTTGCTCCACCCCTGGCAGTAGCTCTCTCTGTTCCCTCAGCTCATATTCACCTCAAATGTTTGTGGGACCCAGTGGACGTCGGTGATTGGGGCTTTGTATCTGTTCTCTAAAGCAGACACAGCAGAGTGCCGCACGACGGGCGTCTCATTCTCTTTGGTGTCAAACAGGTCCTAGAGGGAGACACACACACAGAGACATACACACACAGAGATACACACACACAGAGGGGGACATCCGCACACACACAAAGGGAGACACACACAGAGGGAGACACACACACACAAACATAAACATAAACATACAGAGGGAGACACACACACAGAGGGAGACACATACACACACACATAGAGGGAGACATACACACAGGGGGAGACACACAGATACACACAGAGGGAGACACATGCACACAGAGGAAATTTGAATTGTGACAGGTCTAAATTCCAATCAAGTGCAATATAAAGCCTCTTTTTAACTTTGTGCATGCTCTTATTTGTATTTGTATTTATTCAGTGTGTTTATGTTGCACTTTTTTACCGTATCAAGTTCCTAGTTTGTGAACTGTGTTCACAGACTATGGCAATAAAAGTCTTCTGATTCTGATTCTGATTCTGATTCTCTATAGACATCCTTATCATGTCAAATATATGTATTCAGCATCAATAATCCTATTTCATTAGGTCAATTTGCATATAAAAAGTTGAATCTGTACCAAATGTGTCCTTCTGTTAAGTCTCTTTTGTTCAAAACACCCAAATTGGCAAATGCAAGAAATACAAAACATATCTGGTGTAAAATCAATGCAGACAGATATAGATATAGTTGAAGCATTGCTTTAGCTTTATGACCCCTTGGACTCATGTGAACACGGCTCAGATCTGCTCAGAAACAGTGTAATTGGTGGTTTCACTGATAAGCAGCAGGTGCTAGGCGAGCGTGGCTTTCTCAGCTCCATGCATCAATGTAAAAAGCTTTTAGCCGATAGCATTGGCTGATGTTTACAGTGCAAACACAAAGCTGAACTGATTTCCATGTGTGCTATGGAGGGCTTGTGTAACAGCTGGACCGTGTGAGCCCACGCTGTTGACTCTGGAGAATGAAGAGCAAACAAGGGTGAAGAGAATAGAGGGAGGTCCGAGGGGTGGGAGAGGAAGAGGACGAGAGGAAGAAGTATAGAAGTATAGAGCAGAGTGGGAGCGGGACAGCTGCTCCACTGTAGAGCCCATAAAACACACAAAGCAAATGAGGGCTGCATGATAGAGGCATATGTGGCCGTTTCAATTAGGCGGCTCAGTGGAGGGCGTCACGGAGGGTCAGGCTGTGGACAGGGGTAATATAACACAAAACACTGCTGCTCTGGAGATCACCACTAAAAAGTTTTTAATGTTTTGGATTTAGAACAAAGTACTTGCTCTGAAGTTGTTAATAGCATCTACTTAAATACTTTTACTTAAGTAGTTTTTCTTATGTGATACTTTTACTTGAGTAACTTTTTTCCTCTGTATCTGTACTTTTACTTGAGTAACAAAGTTGAAAACTAAGCCATTGATTTGTATTGTTACCAAATACATCTCATTTTAATCAGTATCACTACATTTACAAACTTTAATTAACTTTTTAGTCTTAAAGTACATTTTTAAATTGGTACTTAAATACTTTTACTTTAGCAACTTTTTACTTCTGTATCTGTAGTTTTATTTAAGTAACAAAGTTGAGTACTGAGACATTGCTTCGTATTGTTACTGTGACCAAAATATGTCTCATTTTAATCAATATGACTACAATATGCCTTTAACAAATGAACAACACTTGTGTAAAATATTTTTACTTTTTGCTCTTAAAGTACATTTTTAAATAGGTACTTAAACACTTTTACTTTTACTTGAGTACTTTTACTTATCACTGTATCTGTACTCTGTTTTGGCTTTATAACGAAGTGCATTTGTACTTGGCCTTGTTTTGAACTTGTAAATATCATATATAAAATCATGGTATAAAATTGTGGTATTTAGGCCTGTCACAATAATTACAATATCGACTGATCATTTAACACATGAGAGATGGAACAGTTATTTTTGGGTGTCAGTTTTTATCATGGGTTGTTTTTCTTTGTGCTAGTGGAGACATTTTTCTTAATTTTCCTGAGGGTTTGAGCAGTAAAGGGTTGAATAAATAATGTCTATGACTCATTAAGTGTTTTATTGATATAATGCAGCTCATGGTCATTAAAAAATACTGTATATACAGATTCGTTTTTTGGGGATATTTCTGATTTAGGGTAATTGTGTCTATGGCATAATGGCATTGAATATTATCGTTTATCGTAAAGATTTTCTTCAAGAAAACATTGTACTTCGAAATGTGTTATCATGACCGGCCTAGTGGTATTTGCACGGTAAGTTGGGCTCATGATGTGGGTCAGATTTATTTGGGTTTGGAGGTAAATTTGTAATATTAAAATGAAATATCTAATTTAGACACATGTTGTTGTAACTGTGTAATGTGTGTAATGACTGTGTTTATGTTTGTTTATCAAATATGGGACAGCACACGTTAATTAGCGTGTGTTAGTACAGCAGGGAAATGTGCCAGAGTTAACCCCATTGGCAAGTTGATGGCAAGACAGAAAACAGGACATAGGAACAAAACATTCAGTCCATATCATAGACTGTATAAAGAAGTGGACTAAGTGAGTGAGACGTCACCCTCAGTGTTCGGCTCCAGTCAAATGAAGCTCATTGAGGCTAAAGCAGTTATAGCAGCTAATTTGGAGCCGAATTCCATATTTGGAACTAAAGAGCCAGTCCAGAGTGAAGCTGTTGAAGGTAACGCCCCTTCCCACCTGCACCGCTGGTTCAGCTGGGAGCGGGCGCTTAGCAACACTGTCAATCAAACCTGTTGCTAACACTAGCAGGAGTAACCTTGTGGAAAGAAGGTGCCTGATTTGTCTATTATTAATGTTCATATCTTGATTTATGGAGAAAATAGCTAAATAAACCCCAGAATCATGTAGAGCGGGTTAATATGAACATTTTAAGACCAAAATGAGGAGTCTGACAGCAGCAGTTACAGAGAGAGGGGACACAGTTTTTCAATGTAAAGTGAATTGGAGCCAGAGTCGATGGAGCTGGAAGCGTGCCCATGATCACTTCCTATTTGGAATGTTGCGGCTAGCAGGTTAGCTATGTCCATTCATATATACAGTCTATGGTCCATACACATGACAGAGACATTAATGATCAATGAGATACAAAATACTAACACACACAGAACACAGATTAAAGACAACAGACGAAAATCACAAGACAGACATTCAGATGTTAAAACGTATATAGATTAGTCCATGTTATGCTCTCATGATTGTGAAGTGAATTCTGGTGCCTGCTTGACTGCTCTCTTGCGTAACTCTTCAATAAACCCAATATTTTTTATTTTGAATCGACCAGTGTGCTGTCCTTTTTGTTATTATATCTGTAATCTGTTGTCTTTAGCCTGTTCCGCTAACGGGCCTCAACATCTTGGTTTCATATGTGCAGTGTATTCTGTATAAGACCTTTTACGGATTTAGATTTGACAGTTTATTACAGCTCGTGGATAGTTAGAGCAGCATTAGGGTCTCATATTCACATTTAATGACAGAGCAGACAGGCAAAACGAACCCAGTCAACATGTGATCATCTCTAAATATGCCTGTGTTTTTTGAATGAACCACAGTGACATCACCAGCTGCTGCCAAAGGACTTCAGGAGTAACTGAGAACACATGTACACTTCAAAATGACACAATATACTACACTTTTGTGTCCAGATACTTCTACTTACAAAAGCTTTAGTGTTGACGGACCCTTTTCGCCCACCAGGCTGTATTCCTAGTAAGTGAGTGACGTATGCAGAGATGTCCCATAAAACTAACTGAAAGGAAAGCAAAGAGTTCAGAGAAATAAGGACTTCACCATGACATAACGGTGTAATGTAATAGCAGTAGTAAACTAGGCCTGTCACGATAATCACTATATCGACTTAACAACAATATACAGGGTGTCACAAAGTTTTTAAAATGTAATTACAAAAGCAATTGATAAGAGATATTAATTAGACTTGTTCTATTGTACTCAGTGGTTATAAACTTTTTTAATTGCATTGCATTTCTGTATGTCAGGCTTCCTGTTGATTAAAGAGGCATCTTTTTGAATGAACCCCTTAGAAATGTCTCCTCAAAAGAAAACATATTGTGTATCATGGGTTCTGTGGGGCTGTGTTGAAGATATTGTGTATGGAACAAAGATACGGGACTTTACTGAACTAAAGCAAAAGATACAGATGTGATTGAACCATTGATGAGGCTCTGCTACAGCAAACACGGCAAGAAGTCTCGTCTTGATGTGCGTTGTACTACTAATGGAGCCCATAGAGGTGGATTAAATGAGGTCAAACACTTTGGAAACCACTGTGTACAACAGTCTGATTAATATATCTGATCTACTGCCTTTGTAATACATTTTTAAATGTAGAGAGACTTTATGGACACTATTTAGGGGTGCAATTTTTTTGTGAGTACAATTTCTTCATAAAAATGGGGAGATTTGGGCTGTTTTTATTGTAATTCAATTTCCATTTGAGCTGGAAAGGGTTGAATGTGTGACTTTTATGGCTAATCCTTGCTTCATTCTGTATTTATTGTTGCAGCACAGGCCTGATTCTGTCCATTTAAAAATGGTTCACTGGAAATGTCTTACATTATTGTTTTCGTGTTGTAGTAAACTAGAAGTTAAAACTATGGAGAAAAAAAATGCTGTTTTAAAATGACATTTGATTTCAAAACGTGTATTTCATTTCAATAGTTAAAAACTGTTTAATTTGATAAGTGATAACTTTTATTTTTAAATTTCATTGTACTTTTCATTGAACGAGGGGCATGTTAATTTAAAAACGTTATACACAAGGAGCATATTGATTATTTTTGTGTGTAAAAAGGCAAAAAACTAAAAACTGCTTGATGCAACCAAACTGAGAACTGTAATTAAAGTTGTCCAAAAACTCTAACGAACGTGAGCCTGGTGCAAAAATGCTTATCCAGTTGCTTAAAGTACTTTCAATATTATTGTTTATGGCAGTATAACTCTGTGCCAATATATAGTGCTTAAAATTGTGTTATCGTGACAGGCCTATACTAAACTAAGACTCCAATCATACGTAGAAAAGAAAAGTATAAGTTGGATCATTACCTGGCCATTAACGCAGCCACCGGCTATAATGTTGGGATCAGATGGGGAAAATTCAAAGACTAAAATGTCATCAGGAGACTCCAGTAGCAACTGTGAAACAAAACACAAACCAAAAAGTCAAACTATATATGATTTTTATACATATGATTTGTAAAGAATATAAAGTATAAAGGTCACAGCTACAGCTACTGAACTGAAAGTCAAAGATTTGTTCCTGTTTTTTTCATTAAAGGTCCTATATTATACTAAATTGACTCTTGTGATGCTGTTATCTCCTCAAAAACAGACCTGGAGTTGTGTTTTGTTTCATTCACACATGTTGGGAGATGTAGACAGACTAATAATAAAGGGTCACTCAAAGCTGAAAATGCTCTGTTCTGCTTTGTGATGTAATGAAGTGGTAGTTTTCAAATTAACAGCTCCTTTTACCTTTTCCAGAGCTGAAATCATCATCATCCAAATGTTTCTACTGAAGGTGTATGCAGTGTAAAAACGCAGTGAAGCACTTCCTGTATTACCACATGAGGCATGACATCACAAGGTGGAACAGAGTGTTTTCTGTTTGAGAGAACGCAGCCTAAATATGCAGGGTTATAACATAGATCAGAAAATAGAGTAATATGAGCCCTTTAACATTAACCTGTGTCATATACATATACATGTTCAAATCAAATGTAATGAGGTTTTATTCACAAAATACATACCATAATCTCAAAAATGTTTATCTTTACGTTTGTTCATTTTGTTCATCTTTATCAAATAACCGGTTGCCAGATCCTACTACTAAAAAACAGTTTGTAATATATCTAAAAAGGCTTCCTGTCATATGATGCGCTGAAAGTAAATGATAGCTCATGTCATCCCAGGTCACCATTTTGAATCCAGTGAGCCGCAGCTGTTACCTTTAGGATTTATTGTATTGCTACTAAACTTTCCCTGGCGTGCTCTGGGTAGTGTTTTATTTTGTCAGACGACTCCAGCAGACAGCAGTGAAACCAAAGCGTGACTAATAAGCCATGCGTCATGCACAACTCACGTTACTGCGGCGACATTAGGCAGATCAGTTTTATTGATTAAGTGTCTGGGTCAAATCAATTCAGTGTCTCAGATTCTCCTTGAGCAAACAGTGCTATCGAATGACAACGCACAAAAGTGAAGATGGCAGATAATTAGCTTTAATAATTATAGTTATAGTATAGTATTATGGGAGTATTCTTGCTTTTCCCACACAAAATTCAAAACCCGTTGTTCCTGAGTTACTTTTGAGGTCATCTGCATGTATAATATTGAAAACAGGAAGTTGGTCAGATATCTTTCCTGGTATTTCATGTTTTTATAGTCCCAGCACACTTTTATCTTTGTATTGCATTCATTTTATTATTTTAACTTTATTGTTTTAACATCTGCAACCCAACTTCAAATGCAAATCAACTCTACCAAAGGATACCTAAAAAGTGACTGTCCATAACTTTTACAACACTGGCTTTTGACCTTTACCAGACGAGTTCATTCACTTGTGTTAGAATGAAGGATGATCTGATACTGGTATCGGCTATCAGCACCGATACTGAAGATATCGGTTCAGTCTAAGGCTGGGTATCATTAAGATTTAGTCGATACAATACACACCTCGATACATAGACCACGATACAATGCATATCTCAATACAGTACTTTTTCGATTTGATTCAGTATGATATGATATATTTCAAATCAATTCGATACGATTCAGTGAAAAATATAGTCTTTTGCAAACCTTAATAACCAGCCCCATTTTTGCAAAAAATAAACATTAATGGTGCATTTATCTTCCGTTTATATCAATATCCCACAATACTCGAAACAGTATCATTAAATTAAACAATATGATATATTGGTATTTCAATATTTTTGCACAACCCCAGTTCAGTCGATATCCTGGTTGGACACATTGATCAATAATTCTGTTTACTGGTTGTATTTGGCCCAGAAAGTCTCATAATGTTTGAATTTTTATTTATACAAAACTGTTCTCTCATTAGTTCACAGCTACATAACACATTCGGATCAGTTTTATTTTAGTTTTTGTTAAATACCCTGCGCTTCCCTTGTGTCTATTTATCCATGTGCCTTCGTTTCATATACAAAAATGCTGGCGGTGATCCTGTCTCCTGAGCGGTGGGCCATTTCAACCCTCTGGGTTAACGATACGCTCTCCCGCACCACTAATCCATGGTCTCCACCTGTCTGTGCCACATACCTGCCCGTTGGCGCAGCTGGATCATCGTGAACAGCTCGTCTTTGCTTGTTTGTGTTTGCATGTCTCTGCATTAACGTTAACCCTGTTTGTCATTTGTAATTGAGACACTAGTGGTCGCTAGTGGCCAACTCTATTGTAACTACTTAAGGGGCTCAGATTTGTCAAATGTAACTTGTATTGCCTTACATTTACTTCATAATTAAACAGCTACTTATTATGTATGTCTATGTAATCCCGCAGTCAACCAGGTATGATCCATAGTAAAAGAAAAATTTTAAATGAGAAGCGAAACGTCTTCACTCCTACAGCTTTTTGTCCAGTTGATTTAAAAAATTTTTTTTACTATACTTATGTTTACCATCTGGTGTTACTTCCTTTAATCCATAGTGTATAAGGTATGTTTGTAAGTGTATGTGGTGCATCTCTACTTGAATCACCTTCGTACCTGAGGTGTACAAGGATCGGCAAAGCTGTAGAACAGGATGTGGGACGGTGTTACTGATTTTCGGGGCTCCTTCTCAGTACTTTCTATTGTAGAGACAGCTACAACACCTAAAATAAAACACAATAAAATAACATCATATCTGCAGAACACTAAAACAAAAACCTTAGCATCTATGCCACAGTTTGCAGTTTACCGTAGATAGCTGGGTGCCAGTTTATGCAGCTGATCTTCTTGTCTTTAATGTGCTTGTGGTCAGTAAACGTCTGATACAGCATTAATCCCTCCGTAGCCTTCACAGACCAGTCGCTCTCATCGTTGTCTCCTGCCTGATCCTTCCAGTCGTCTCTGAACACATTCATAATGGTTTCCTGCTGAAGCGCGTGCATGACCCTGTAAACACATAACACATTTACTAGCACAAAAATTTGTTTCTATAAAGCTAATTATAGTATTTATACCAGCTTTACCTCGGAGTCACTAAATCCAAAAAGTTGTTCATGTTTTCTGACTGGATGAGCTGTTCAGTTTCCTCACTTGGTAAGTGCTCAGGCTCGTACTGTGTGCACATGTTTTTCTGATGCTTCCTTTAGAAATAAACAGGAGTAAATAGGTTTGTTATAAATAAAGACTGACCTATGTATACATTTAGGACATTATAAATCCATCATTTAATAGAAGCCAGCAGGGGTGAGTTTTCGTCCACTAATCCGAAGGCTGGTGGTTCGAATCTCGCTCTCAACGTAAACATCGAAGGTAAATCCACTGACCCACAGGTTGGTGGTGCAATTCCAGCTCCCACAGATGACTACTGTAGTTATGTCCTTGGGCAAGACACTTTAGCCATCGCACCCCCAGTGTCTGCGTACACTGGTGTATGAATGGGTGTGAATGGGTGAATGGTTCCTTGTTGTAAAGTTCAGTGCCTTAAAGGTGAAAAACACTATATAAAAAATATTTTTACTATTTAAATACATTTATTAAACTATGTAAATTTGAGATCAAATAACAAATACATGGAATATACAAATATGTGTCTATGTGTTTCTTATAGTGTTAAAGGCACACTATGGAACTTTTCAACAATGTAAGCATATCTATTTCACGTATCTTTTTTTTTTTTTTTATTACAGATACTGTGAAAACTGTGAGTGGGTGCATCACTCCACAGAGCTGATCTATAATTTGGCCTGTTGGCTGTCTCCATGGAGATAAGTGAGTATAATGCTATATTGAGGACCACTTCAGACACAACAACAATATCTCCATGAAGATCAGTAGCTGGTGCTCCCTTCACCAGAAAAGTTACATAGTGCATCTTTAAAGAGCCCATATTAAGCTCTTTTCTGAGCCATGTTCTAATGTTGTTTTCTCGTCACAAACAGACTGTAGTTGTGTTTTGTGCCGAGTTCTTCTCTCAAATGAAAACACTCTGTTCCACCTTGTGATGTCATCATGTGATACTACAGGAAGTGCTCCACTGTGTTTTTAAACTCCATACATCTTCACTAGAATTATTTGGATGATTTCAGCTCTGGAAATGCCAATCTCTACTGAACAATGTAAAAGGAGCTGTTAACTTGAAAACTACCACATCATGACATCACAAGGTGGAACAGAGCATTCTGAACAACACCTCCAATTATGTTTTTGAGGACATTCTGAACTAACATGTCTAAAAGCTCACAAGAGTCAATGTTGCATAATATAGGCAAACAACATGATTGCACTATTCCACCATTTTGAAATCGATTGTTGTACTGATGTAACCTCTAACACTGTAGTTTATCAATACAGTGTACTGCAGTGTTCCAGCAGGCTACTGTGGAAAACAATGCCTCAGACACATTTAAATGTAATAATGCTACAAATTTAAAGGTCCTATATCAGGCAAAACTGACTCAAGTGAGTTTTTCGCAATGTTATAACACTGTTACCTCTTCAAAAACATGCCTGGAGTTGTGTTTTGTTTCATTTACACATATATTTGAGTAACACTTTATTATTAGTCTGTCTACATCTCTAAAGCTCAAAATGCTCTGTTCCACCTTGTGATGTCATAAAGAGGTAGTTTTCAAGTTAACAGCTCCTTTTTACTTTTGTTTAGTACAGATAGGATCATTTCAGCTCTGGAATTGCCAAATGATTCCAGTGTAGGTGTGCTGAGTTTAAAAACACAGTGGAGCACTTTCTGTATTACCACTTAATGACATCACAAGGTGGAAAAGAGTGTTTTCAGTTTGAGAGAAGAACTCAGCCTAAATATGCAGGGTTTATGTGTGAATGTGTGAATGAAACAAAACACAACTCCAGGTCTGTTTGTGATGAGGAAACATTATAACATAGCTCAGAAAAGCAACATGGGCTTTTTAATTCTCTCGTTTATATCCATATGTTGTTGTAGCCCCAGGAGACACATTAGCGGTGTTTAGCTTGTACATTCTAATCTGGCTGTTTACCACAGTGTCTGCGTGCTGCTGCTGTGGAGCTGGGGCACTGCCTGCATCCCCATGTCCCTCTGGATCTGTTTGATGCTGAATCTGCTGTCCGGGTATGAAGCACACTCCAGGTGGCCATCTTTAACATCTGCAGTGCTGCGGTCAGAGAAACACAACGCTGCACCAAACTTACGTCGCACTCGGGAGAACTTGAACCGAACCTGGCAACAAAGGAAGGAGATGGGAGTAACAAAAGGCATGTGCAATGGTTTAAAGACGCACTATGGTACTTTTAAGGTGAGGGACTCTGAGCTTTAAGCCATGTTATAATGTTGTTTCTTCATCAAAAATATACCTGGAGTTGTGTTTTGTTTCATTCACACATGTTTGAGTAACACTTTAATATTATTCTATATTAATTCTATATAAATCTCCAAAACTCAAAAAGCTCTGTTCCACCTTGTGATGTCATGAAGTGGTAGTTTTCAAGTTAACAGCTTTTACGCAGTAAAGTTTGGCAGTTTCAGGACTGAAATTACACAAATGACTCTAGTGAAGGTGTGTGTAGTTTAAAAACTCAGTGGAGCACTTCCTTTATTACCACATGACATCACAAAGTGGAACAGATTGTTTTCTGTTTAAGAGAAGAACTCAGCCTAAATATGCAAAGTTTGTGTGTTAAACATGTGTGAATGAAACAAAACACAACTCCAGGTCTGTTTGTGACGAGGAAACAACATTAGAACACAGATCAGAGAATAGAGTAATATGGGCCCTTTAAGATACTCTTAAGGCCATGCCAAGCAATAACATCTCCGTGGAAACAAGCCAAAAACTTACATAGTGTACTTTTAATAGCAAATGTAAATAAATGTATGAATAGTAAACTGGAGTACCTTCTCTCTTGCATCTTTGACAGCTTCTTCTTCTATCTCTAACTCACTGCCAAGAGAGACCCAGGGTTTAGGTTCTGGGGTTTTAGGGATTTCAATAACAGACTCCACTGGTGTAGGAGGCTTTGGAGGCTGAACAGGACAAAAACAAAGGCATGATTCATTTCACATGGTTTATCTTTTTTCAGGACTCAGTTTGTTGAAAACATGAATGAAAATAAACTTGCACAAAATAAACATAAACGCCACAGCAAAGCAAAAGCTCACGTTGAGTAATCTGTCCTTGGCTTCGGGTGTGAGAACCAGATAGAAGCCCTGACCGTAGGTGAAGTCTCTGTCGTACACCAGCAGCAGCTCATCTTCTGGGTAGTCCTGGTAAAAGAGAGACGAAACATGACCAGGTAAAGGTTTGGACACACTTTTTCTGACGTGGCACAGCATTTCAGGAGACTTCATCTAGAAGCTCATTGAGAAAAGACCAAGGGTTTTCAGCGCTGTCGACAAAGCAAACGCAGGATACTTTTTTCATTTAATGTATAACTTCATATATCTTGCTTCATATATTTGATGTCTTCTGTGTGTACCTAAACATGTAAATAAAATAAAATAAATGTAGAAAGAGGTAAAAATAAATAAATAAATAACATGTCCAAACAAGTTCAAACTTTTGAGTGGTCGTGCATGTTAGAAGTTTATATGTTGAATCAAATATTTTGGGCTTGTTCCAGAAAATACTTCCTTTAAGTGGACAGTAATTTGTTTAGTGTGTTATAATGGGTTTTACATCCTTTTCCTGGTGCATCCTGTTTACCACTTATGACAAAGTGAATTCATTCACTACGTCATTACATTAATGTTCATTCAGCCCAGGTTGTTGCATGTGAATATTATGGCTTCAGGACAGAGGAAAAGGCTCGATATACAACATTTATTCAACACAAAATATTGGCAGTGTCTTAATATTCTCGTGTGGTCTTATTCTCTTCCTGATATAGATCAAGACAAACAAAACTATTCAAATACGCACGATCTGATCAGCATTTTCCTGTTTTTGTGAGTCTCTGGAATCATTTTCTAACAGAGATTGTCACCTGCTAATTTTCAAATGTTTGCAGATCGGACAAAGAAGAGGCTGAAATCTAAACAAGTTTGTGCACACCAGGGATGAACGTGATTTGAGTGATCAGAAGGAAATAAGACGTTTGTGTGTATGTGTGTGTGAGATTGAGTATATATGTGAGTGTGTGTGTGAGAGTGCGTGAGTGTGTGCGTGTGTGTGAGAGTGTGTGCATGCGTGCGTGCCTGTGTGTGTGTGAGACTCTGCGTGTGTGTACGTGTGTGAGAGTGTGTGTGTATTAGCGTGTTTGTTGTATTGTGATTTTAATGTCTTTCCTATTCTATAAAGCACTTTGAATTACTTTGTGTACCAATTGTGCTGTACAAATAAACTTGCCTTGCCTTGGCTAGACTTCTGTTTCGATTTCGCTGCTGTTCCCACATTGAACCCAAAGTGTCAGTCTGTGCAGTGACGTCACAGTATCCTGAGGCCACTGTCTGACCGGCGCCCCTCCTCACCTGCACGCTCTTTTTCACGGGGCTGAAGTCGGACACGGCCGCTCTGTTCCTGATGTCTCGTAGGATGTCGTCCTTTAGCAGCACCTTGTAGGGACTGTCTCCTGTCACATCCTCATCGCCCACACAGCCAAACAGCTCCTGGGTCACGGAGGTCAGGACCAGTGGGAAAATGTCATCGGGGTGCTCTTAGTGAGGAAGAGGAGAGTTACAGAAATACAAATGTTAGTATTGTTGTGTTTCTACATTTTGAACGGGATTACTTAATTCTAGGGCTGTAGTCGAGTAAAGAAATTCTTGCTAATTCTGAAGACGTGTGCTGCCGATCGATTCGTCTACTAAAAAGGGGGCGTGGCAAAATCTCTCAACACTATAGTGTATCTCCGTGTATCTGACCCAAACTGTGCTCGCAAGACTACACCTGCAGGGGGAGCTCATGCAAAAACTGCTATTTAAACTGGAAATAGTAATAGGAAACAGTGTATTTATATGTAAAAACTAAGCAGATTAAACTCATAATTTACTTCCAAATCTTCATTTTAGGCATAAAGTATTCCATCTTTTTCTGTTCCAATACCAATCTTGATACTTAATATATAAATATCTGCTGATACCTGATACCTGATATCAACCGATACTAGGGAAGATACTGTTTATATAATTTATGTCCTTTAAACACAAACAGCGTACGGTAAAAATGATCCAAATGTGTGTTATAGACCAAAATGGGATATCGACAGAACCGATTTCTTGGAAGCCAATATCCAATCCACCAAAATTTTCATTTCCAGTGCCAGTGTCAAATCGGTGCATCCCTACTTCAGCTCACTCACTTCTCCTTCTGCTGTTGTCCCATATAAATCCTTATCATCTAAATAAAATCATTACTCATCATTACAAATTTTGGATGACAAGCAAAAAAAAAAAAAAAAAAAACTCAAGAGGACCGGGCTTTTGTTGTAGCTGGTCTCAGACTCTGGAACAACATTTTAAAATCTTTGTTGAAAACACATTTGTTTGTTTTGGGTTTTAACACGAGCTGAGCTGACTCTTGTATTGTATTTGTATTGTTCTATGTTTTATAAGGTTGCACTTTATGTCGCATTTGTGCAGCATTTTGGGCAGCTGTGGTTGTTTTTAAATGCACTTTATAAATAAATTTTACTTGACTTGACTAAGACTCCATCAACTGATTAATCGACTAAACGACTAAAAGCCTACAGTCCTACTTTGTTTGCATAATTTAAGACCATAGCAGACAAGTGCAATGCATTCAGTACTAGGAAAAAATACAAGTGTTCAAATATGTTATACCAAGCTGCTTTAAATAAATAAAAAAAATCAGCTTCATGAATCTAAAAATAGGTGTGGTTCTATATTAATTCTAACATGGTATAGATTTGACTTGAACTATATGACAGGTAAGCAATGCATTATGGGGGAAAATGACATAAAAGCAAAATGAGTTTAACTTGTTTAACTTTGACTTGAACAACTGGGTAAATTTTATGAATATTACAAATGTGTACTGTGTAAAATGATTTGACAAAAGTGTAAAATGAGGGTAAAGAGTGGGGAGAGACATTCACAATAACACATTTTGAAGTATGATATATCACTAAAGAAAACATAGACTATAAACGATAATATTGAAACTCATTTATACCACAAACACATTAACCCCAAAGTAGAGCTATCCCCAAAAAACTATTCTAAATGTACAATATGGTTAAAAAAAACACAAGCTGCACTAAATAAACAGCAGAATGAGACACTTTAGTTGATTGTTTATATCTAGAAAGAGCCAATAAAGTTATTTATTAAACCTTCCACAGCTCAAAATCGTATCACAGAACAGGAAAAATATCAAAAAGTTCCCCACTAGTGCAAAAAACGATTTCCAACAATAAGCCGATATAGTTACTACTGAGACGGCACAGAGCTCAGCATATGTGTTGCAGCCTAGACCATCACTATAGTAATAATAATTTAACAAACTGAGTAGGCACAGACTCAATTTTTACATCCAAAACACCCAAAAGCAGCAACAACTTCCAAACGCCATGCCTTACTTGAAGCTAAACACATTCAATTCACTGTTTTTGCTTGCGTTATAGCACACGAGACATGATTATGCCCCCGCGGTCTGCTCATCAAACGCACTGCCCCTCTGATCTCTCTCAAAGCCCCTCCCTGTCGTCTGGACCACCCCACCACCGCAGTATCACTAGATGAAACGCTCTCCCAAAGTACACACTGTCCAAAAATGTGCGGAAGTGCCTCTGCTATAGTCTGATATGCAAAAACACAAATCAAAGATGCTCATTACTCAACACATTTCTGCCATCCAACCCACAACCGCACAAGAAATCAGTCTCTGCACTCCGTAGTGTAAGTTCTTTCATGAATACTGTGTAGTAAACATTAGCTTGTGCATAATGAGTGATTGTGGTGCAGCTCTTCAAAGCCTCTTCACCGGGTTGCAAAGGGGACACTGGGTAGACTCAAGTACGGCTTAAGTAACCACTTCCAAATGGGTGTGTCGGCCTCACCCGCTCACGCCACTTAGGCCTGATGCCAGTTCATTGTAGTGGAAACTCACACCCCTCATTTCATCCGGGCTATGTGTCAACTGAACACGGACTCGCGTTCACGGGAAGGATTTGCTTGAGAGACAAACAGTGATGTGAAATGTCCCATAACCCTCAAGAATGTAATTAGAAGAGAGGCTGTTGAAAGGTATTTTTATTCTGGATGTTTTCCGGTCGAGAAAGGCATTAAAGTTTGACATTTTGACAGTGAGTTTGTGGCATGTAACTACTTTGAAGCATTTTTTTAATATAAATTCAAAATAATAGCTAATTTTGAGCAGTTTGTGATTTCCAATGACTTGATGGTATAAAATTTGGTTAAAAATAAATAAATAAAAAAATAGGTGTTTCTGTACCAATTCTAAAATAATATACATTTGACTTGAAAAATATGGCAAATAAGCAATGCATTATGGGAGAAAATGAAATAAACGCAAAGTGTGCTTAAATATGTTGGCTTTATATAAAAAAAATTGGCCACACAAATCTAAAAATATGTATGTTTCTGTACTAAGTCAAACATGGTATAGCTTTGACTTGAACAATATGGCAGGTAAGTAATGCATTATGGGGGAATATGAAATAAAAGTCAAGTAAGTTTAAATATATTGGCTTTACATGCAAAAATGGGCCACACAAATCCAAAAATAAGTGTGCTTCTGTACTAAGTCTAATAAGATACAGGTTTGACTTGAAGAATTAAGTGAATTTTACAAATATTACCAATGTGTAATGTGCAAAAGTATTGAAAAAGTGTGAAATGAGGTAAAGAGTGGGGAAAGTCACTCTTGGTTCACTTTTATTAGTACAACATTTCAGTTCCTTCTTCAGGTTCGGTTCCTTCTTCAGGTATATGGTCAGAGGTCAGAGGGACCAAAACATTGTACAAAAAAAAAAAAAGAACCAAGAGTGAGACCCTTCGCCCAGGTGTGCAGACTGTACACAGACACAAGTAAAAAACACAAACTGAAATACACAGCATATCATGTATAACAGAAATACTGCAGAAAGAGTTAAATGAAACAAAATGCAAAAAACAAATAAGGGGATTTTTTCCAATGGTTTAACAAAATGTCTGAATATCGTTATCGGGATATACAAAAAAAAAAACAAAAAAAAAAACCATCACGATATTTATTTTGTCAATATCATCCACACATTAATGGACATTTTTTTCCTGATATTTGCGTACACACAGGCCCGGGTGCAGACAAACATTAGATTCAAAGGGGTGCAACGAAAATAAATACTGTTACATTAGGTGTTGGTATTTGACACGCCTAAAATGGGGCTGCAAACACTTTTAAATGAGAATGCAATGAACCCTTTTGCGCAACTGTAGATCCAGGCCTGCATGCAAAGATCCTTATTTTGCAGTTATCTTAAATCCTTGTAATCTAAAGAACTTGTCTAAGAATAGTTGACGAGTAAGCCTTAACAACAGAAATTCTGTGCAGGAACTATTTTCTTTCTCACTGTAACGTCACACAGTTTTGTGTCACTAACCCTGACATTACAAAGTAGAGTGACGCCTGAATGACATTAGTTGTGTGTTTACCATAGACTGTGCTGTTTACCTACCAGGTTTCTCAACTGCCTCTGGGACCTTAGTTTTCACTTTCTTTCCTAAATGCAAAAGCCATTAGCCGTTAGCTTACCTCACTACACTCACAGAATGATATTAGCTGAGTGCTTTTATCATCATCACTGACCTTTCCCTTTCACCTTTCTACCTGCGTTACCCTTGGGTTTCTTGGGAGACATGCTGCTGCTGAATCAAACCAAGAGAGAGGAAGAGAAGAGCAGAAGCCTACCTGAAAAACAGCTGACAAAAAACAATACATGAGAACTAATATAGAAACAAGAAACAAGAAAAATAATGCTGCTTTCATCACGTCCTATGGAGAAGACGATCCTTTCTGTTTGTGAAATGGTAATTACGAGAGATTGCAGAAGAAAAAAAATATATATAGAAAAAAAACAATAACAGCTTTTAATGTAATTAAGTGAGAATAGACGTACATTAAACCTCTAAATGCAACATAATTTAAACAGGGATGGTAAAAAATTCTTCTTTTTTTTTTTTTTTTTTTTACTATTGACTGAATATTTGTGTCTGAGATAATAAATACATTAATACATTTATAAATACATTAATAAATAATTAAATAAACAAACAACCAACTAACAAGTAAAAAAACGCAAATTTTCTTCCTTCACTGATGTCCTTGAAAGGTCAAAGGTTATTTTCATCTCGGCAACTTGTGCGTTAAAATTATTTGCCACCTCTCCATGTACAATTTCCCACTTGACAAACCGTTTTTACCATAAATCTCATGGCAGATGAAGGCAGCATTGGCATACACGGAGAACCAGGTCTCATTTTTGAAAAGAGCTGAATCTTTTTTGTTCTAGTTTTTATGTATTTTTACACTGATTAACGTTAAACTAACATAACAATCAGAGCAGAAGCAGAGCAGGTGACACCAGTGAGATATTTTTGCACAAAAAAACTAACACATATTATGGCAGTGCAACATTTTATTTACATTTGCAATTATTTCAAAGAGTAAACACTCTACCACTCCCAGAACCATTTTACACAGAGGCTTGGTCACTTCTCTGTGTGATCAATTTGTAGATAAAATAAGTTCTGACATTGGATTCTGTCATATAAATAAATAATAAAAGATCCAGTCTTTTAAACGAATGCATGGATCCAAAAGATTCGGATCCCATAAAAGAGAAGAGAGAATCAGAAATAGCTCAAAGAGGAAGCATTGTCTATGAAGGTGGCGACATCTTGTGGTCAGTTAAAGAATTACTACAACTGAATAGTTATTTACAAATCGTACAACTTTAAAAACAACGCATTTGACTATATTTTAATAAGTTAATACATTAGTTAAGATATATTTGCTTCACATAAACGCATGCGAAAGTAACGTTAGCTAAAAAAATGTAGCTAACTGTGCTAACTCCAAACACCAAACGTACGTAAACACAACATGAAAAGTATTTGATTTGATTTAACCGGCAGTTACATCAGTTTAAATCTGCAAATACATCATTTTAAATAATATATATGATTTTTATTTTTACCAGTATTTTGAAGCATAGTTTGTTGAACTCCACACTTCTTACTCCTCGGGACGGCGGCACGTGTGTTTGGTTGCCCCGGGTTACGAGGGTGGGGGGGGTTAAAGCTTTGACTGACACATCCAGCGTCCAATCAAGAGCCAGCTAAAAAATGACGTAGGCAAAAGTCACCTGCCCTACCTCTTACTTGAGTTGAGAACTTTTAAGACGGGACACAACAGCGCTGTGAAGTTTTAGAAGTCCTTTATTGATGTGAAATGCAAATTAAATAGAAGTTAAAGCCTCGGATATGATTTACAATTAACATTTATTCTACAAGTTGGAGAGTTCCTTTGAAGTAGGTGTAATCCTTTTTGCTTTTTATTTTGTTGTGTTGTCTGTTGAAATAGGTCTACCTGTATTTATGCAATTTGAATATGTGCTGTTTTAATCTGCTGTTTAGATTGCTTTTAAGAACTTAGCCTATAGAGTTTCGGGATCTTTCATGTAAATAATTAAACACAAGCTTAGGTAGCTGCACACACCTGACTTCCTTGTTAAGTCAAGTGATCTTTTTTTGCAAGAGCTATGTGTTTTATTCCTCTTTACTAGAAATCAAATAAAAAAAATAAAACAAGGAAGCTCTTTCAGATTATAGTGTAATTTTGAAACAGGATTTGGATCTGCTGTGTCAAACCAGGTGCTTAAGAATACACCCAAAACAAATCCTATCTGTTGAAATAGACTACATTTTCCAAATCTTGTGACCAAATTGGTTGTTTTGTCATGTTTCCCCTTTCCCATGGTCTCAAAATAGCTCTTTTTCCATATGCTCTGAGTAGTATGGGCATAACGCTGTAATGACATTATTATTGTTATTATTACTGAAACTGTAACTACTGCAGAACAACCAAACTCACTTATTAGCAATTATTATTAAATGACTCACTAACAAATCAAACCAAATAGACCTGTTAACCTGTAGAGTGACATTCTTCTATTTACAGTCATCTTCAGTTTATGTAATGTTACAGTTTGATAAATGATGTTTGTTTAAGGGTTCACCATCAGATCAGCTGCTATGGAGGAGTCTACAGGCACATATGAAGGGGACGTGTGGGCGCAACAGAAGCACCAAGCTCTCCAGCGAAAAATCAAATATTACTTCATGAACCCGTGTGAAAAGTTCTACGCTCGAGGAAGGAAACCCTGGAAACTTTGCCTACAGCTCGTCAAAATCGTCATTATTACGATTCAGGTGTGTTGCCATAGCAGTTATTAACTAGATATTATAAAGGTGGGTTTCAGATTTCAGAATGTGGGCAAGAGTCAGTTTTTCCTATTGATTACATTGTACTTTGACGTGAAATATACAAACGGTAAACGCACAGATGCTGAACCTGATCATTTCTATAACTGACTAGACCCAAGAACTCACTGTACTACAACAGAAACCCCCCATCTGTATTAAGTGTTATTGGCCTGCGATGGAAATGTACGTGCATTCATGTTGTGAAGAAGGCAAGGCAAGTTTATTTGTACAGCACAATTCATACACAAAGTAATTCAAAGTGCTTTACAGAATAAGAAAGACATTAAAATCACAATGCAACAAATCAAAACATAAATAATCATCATAAAATGAACATCCTGGTTTAGTCCTGGTTTAGTCCTGGTTTAGTCCTGGTTTAGTCCTGGTTTAGTCCTGGTTTAGTCCTGACTCTGGGACCAGCAGGAGGCCAGTCCCTGAAGTCCTCAGAGTGCGAGATGATTTATATGGCACTAACGTGTGTGAGAACATGTGTGAAGGCTCTGTCGCATCCTCCAGGAAACCCTTTGTTGTTTTATCTGTTTTAATATATGACTGTGAACAGATGCGGCCCTGCTTTTGTAACGTATTATGTTTGTCATCCTGGTGTAAATACTCAGACCTCAGATGCTCTGGGGAAGAGACTCAGAGAGATTCGGAGAGAGACTTGGTTGGTATGCTGGAAGGCTGCAGGTCTGAGGCCATATTTGTTATGACAAAGAATAAACCTTTTCTTGTGTTTCATACAAGAAAGCTTCACAAAAGGATTAATTATTCACCAAGATCAAGAGAGTTACAGTATTTTTCCACAAAAGGCCTATAGAAAGTCATGATCTGTCTGTCATCTGAAACCTACCAGTATTTTGAGTAGTGAAAAGTCCTATCCTATAACGGGACACTCAACCCTATGACTGGAAATAGAGTGAGGTTCCTTAGATTTCTCTAGAGATTTTTAACAGTCCTTGTTCTTGTTTTGTAGTTGGTCTCATTTGGACTCAGTAACCAGATGGTTGTCACTTTCAAAGAAGAAAACCTGCAAACATTCAAGCACCTTTTCCTTAAGGATTATGAGGATGGGGGTATGGACACGTACGCAGTTTACCGACAGGCAGATACGTACGAGCACATCGACTATATTATTCAACAGGTATTTTTTCTTTATGTGGTGTGAATATAGGATGTGTTCTCACTTGCACTTAGACCACATCAAAACCAGTGGTGGAGGGTAACAAAGTACACGTAGTAAAGTGCTGAACTTAAGTAGAATTTTGAGGTATCTGTACTTTACTTGAGCACTTTTACTCCACGACATTTGAGAGCAGTATCTGTACTTTCTACTCCACTACATTCTTGAACTGGACGGAAAAGTATAAAGTACTTTTGATATGATTTGAGGGGTTATTTTTACCATGTTCATGGAAACATCCTGACTAAAGTTTTTTAGTTTAAGCTTCGGCTTTGAGCAAAACAAAATAAATACACAACAGTCATAAGAAACATGAATACATTTATTTGTGTTGTTACTGTGCCCAAAATGTGAATAATTTTTTATCTGTATGACTACATTTACACCTTAACAGGTTTACAGCACTTAAAGTAAATTTTTAAACAGGTACTTAAATACTTTTACCTATGTAGATTTTTTCATGTGATACTTTTAACTTTTTACTAACGAGTACTTCATCCACCACTGGACTAAACTGAGAGTAAACCTGGACTTAACCAGGGTGAAACTGGGCACAAACCAGCACCAGGTTAAATTTAAGCGCCTCCTATTTAAGCATGTGTATTAGATCTAACTTGAAGAGTATAAAAAAGATGAATAACTCTAAAAAATACACTTGTTTTTGTAGTACAGACTGCTGCATAACACAACAGTTGGAAACCATGAGTATGAGAAGAATGGCACCCTTTACACCCCACTGGAATTATGTCAAGCCTATTACAGGAACGGCACTATTTACCCCGGGAACGAGACCTTTGAAATAGATGCAGATGTGCAAAATGGTGAGCACAATTATTTCTTGAACCTCTTATGTTTTTTATTACATAATGGAGCTCAACAGTGACAGCCTGCTTTGGTTCCAGAAGTACATTTTCCATACATTTTTCCCACAGACTTTTCAAAACATTAAAATGTTAAGAGGCTAATCAGCTACGTCCAAAAAGCACATTTGACATGCATGATTTGGTGAAATACTTTCATAAATTATTTATTATTATATTTCAGCCTTTTAATGTTTTTATTTTTTCAGAAATTCTTTGAGAAAAATGAATGAGAAATGTAGTTTCAGAAACAGGAGACGAGCCATCACTGTCGAGCTTCACCCAGTCTGAACAATAATGCTTGAAATAATATTGAAGTTTTGTGTTTTCTCAATCATTATTACAATTGTGAACAGTTTAAAATGTTATGAGGATGTACTTGTGGGCCACAGTAGCTCAGATGGTAGAGTGTTTGTCCATAGAAGTGAATGTTGGTGGTTCAAATCCCGCTCTTGACATAAACATCATTGGTTGAGTGGTCAAATCCACAGATGAATGTACCGGTAGTTGTTGTGTCCTTGGGCAAGACCCACTTTACCCCCAGTGTGTATAGGTGGAAGAGAATATGATGGATAAGGAGCCTTTCCTTCACATTCTGGTGGCATCATTACCATTATGTTGATTATACAGAACATGACATGAAAGATTACTAGCTTCCTTTTATTTATTACAATTAGCAATTGTTGTTTATTGTCTGTTCCCTTCTCTCACACCAGAGTGAAAAAGGATAATAGGCACCGCACAATAGCGATGGGCTACTTCACTGTTAGTGTCACTACTTCCTGTCCAGTTTTATCTCTGAGGTTTTTGCAGAATCACCCTATATTTAAAGATCAGGCAGTGGACAGGGAGCTGCAGGGTTAGGGGTCAGGGGTCAGAGGTTAGGGGGTTAGGGTTAGACAGTGTTAGGGTTAGACAGTGAACAGGGAGCTGCAGGTGGATGTCACTGACAACATGTTAAACACGACACAAATAAAATCAATACTTCACCAGAGACATTTTTGTGTTTAGAAAGAGACATGTTTGTGTCTCAGTGCTAATGCTAATGCTAATTGTGAGGCATAATAAATATTAAAACAGCTCCACAAACTGAAGTATTCTACATATAAAATATTTGGGTAGTCTTTATTTTAATTCATTTGAATAGTAATCAGTGTTTATTTTATATTTTCTGATTTTAATAAAAGTGACTGTTAGCTTTGAAACACAGTGAGCTAGCTAGCGTGCTACTGTGCACATAGCCTACTGGTTCTCCTCAATGAGTTCATGTTTTCCGTTGCTCTTGCAGACTGCTATAACTTTTATCCCATGTATCCAAACTTGCGTGAACATCTCCCTGGTTTTAAATTGTATTTTAAACGGTAGGTCAAACAGTTTTGTAAATCTTTTAATTTTACATCAAGAAATATATGTTTGTATCTTACATTTGTTTCAGGATGCTCTCGGTCAACATTAACTTTGTCCTAAAGGCGATAAATCTACAAACCGTGAGACACAGGGAACTGCCGGACTGCTACGACTTCACTGTTTGTGTAGGTGACAATAAGGGGCATTGTTGTGTTTGTGTGCATCAGAACCTGCTTTAAAATCAACTTCCACACTATCTCCTTTTGACATTTTGCGCAACACTGTGCATATTTAATGGTCCAATATTACACAGAATGGAGTCACAAATCCAGGTCTGTTTTTGATGAGGAAACAACATCGGAACATAGATGAGAAAATAGCCTAATATGGGCTCTTTAAATATAAGTTAATAGTTTCACTGTAAATGTGTTTTCTTTGTATTATTTGCAGATTACGTTTGACAATGAAGCTCACAGTGGAAGGATAAAAATAGACCTGGATACAGATGTGGAAATCAAAGAATGCAGAGATTGGAAAGTCACTGGAGCGAGTGCGTTTGTGCATCTAGATGAGTCTGTTTTCTTTTTATGTTGAAAGTTAATGTTTTGTTCTTCCTTCAGCCGCTAGAAACATGACCCTGACCGTGCTGTTTGACTGCCTCATTATTATGACATGCATCACTTCCTTCAGTCTGTGTCTCCGCTCGGTTATCTCTGGGATTCGACTACAACAGGTAAGATAATGACATTACTTAAGAACAGTTGCATTCTAATGAGCCTCCCTTTGGCCAGCCTGACTTTAGCTTCTCTGTGCCTGAAAATCGGCACCAACACGTCATCAACACGGAATGAACATACCTGAATGTTTAGAAAATAAAACAGCACCAACACAGGCTATCTGCTTTTATTTCCTCTGAAAGCTTTTGTCGTCTTTTTACATTGACAAATCAAGTTCTTCTTGCTGCCGCCACCAACGTTGCTGATAAGCTCAAACATTCTGAAATGTTCTAGGCCAAAATGAATCAAATTAAAGGTCCAACCAGGATATCGGCTTAACCAATAACATTGAATTGATACCCAATTCAAGTGTCCAGTACCATATCGGTGCATCCCTAATTAACATATTTTATAACCCTGTATCGTAACTTCTTAATAATTTCCCCACAGGAGTACCGCCAGTACTGCAGGAGCTACACCCTGAGGGAGGTGCCCTGGTCAGACAAGATGGAGTTTGTGAACGGGTGGTACATTCTCATCATTGCCAGTGATACGTTGGTGATAATTGGCTCCATTCTTAAAATTGAGATACAGACCAAGGTAAATGGTAAAATAATAATAATAATAATTATTATATATATATATATATATATATATATATATATATATATATATATATATATATATATATATATATATATATATATATATATATATATATATATATATATATATATATATATAAATAAATAAATAATACAAATAAATGAATGAAAATAAGTAAAACTAAAAAATATACAATAATTAAATAATTAAATAAATACAAATAAGTAAAAAATGTATTAAAAAAATTAATTAATAAAAAGACAAAGAAAAAAGATATCCTGCAACCAATTTTCCATACATTGTTTTTGTAGGTCCTTACAAGCTATGACGTCTGCAGCATCTTCCTCGGAACAGGAACCATGTTTGTTTGGATTGGTGTTGTCCGTTACCTGGGATATTTCAGGAAGTATAATGTAAGATGCAAAATTTAAAGCATTAAGATTAAGTGATATGATTGATTTATTTACACTACCAGTCAAAAGTTTGCACACACCCTCTCATTCTATGTTATAATTTATTTATTATTATTTTTTACTACTGTCTCCATTTTATACACACACAGAAGACATAAAATATATGAAGCAAGACATATGGAATTATGTAGCAAAGATAAAAAGTCAACTCAATATTTTAGACAAAGCAAAGGGTGGATACTGGAGATATTTACCTTTTTTCATTACTACATAATTCCATACATCTCACCTCATATATCTGATGTCTTCTGTGTGTACAGTATATAAAATGGAGAAAGTTGTAAAAATTAATATAAAAAAACACCAAATGAGAGGGTGGGTCCAAACCTTTGACTGGTAGTGTATGTTGATGATGCATATTTAGGCTTAGTATTTTACACTTATACAAAAACAATTTCATATAACTATTGAAATAATTGTCAACCAATTTAGTAATCAAATACTCCAGAACATACCATGAGCTGAGAGCAGTGCTTCACTTAAGCTTCACTTAAGCTTCACTTTAGCCTCTCTTTAGCCTCTCTTTGGCTTCATTTTGGCTTCACGTTAGCCTCACTTTGGCTTCATCTGTCATCTGTTTGTCAGATTTAGTCCAAGCCTCATATTAAGGGGCTTTAATGATTAAAGTTATTGAATTTTTCATATGTCTTTTTCAGATTCTCATCTTGACTCTAAGAGCAGCTTTTCCAAACGTGATCCGCTTCATCTGTTGCGCTGGTATAATCTACATCAGTTACTGTTTCTGTGGCTGGATTGTCCTTGGTCCATATCATGAAAAGGTAAAACCTATTTCCAAAATGGGTTTATTAAATCATAAGGTGCACTTTGTAACTTTGTAACTAACTTCTCTGGAGGGGGGCCACCACCTGCTTGTTTACATGGAGTTACTGCTTTGCCTGGAATGTTCCACAATTTGAATAAATGCATAATTGATATGTTTAATGTCAATTACAGAGGGAACATTACATGTATCATTTGAAACTGAACTATCTTAAAAACCCTGCATTTTAGTAAAGCATAGTTTTAAGATTTTACAAAACATTTAAAAAAAAAAAATTTCTCCACTTTGGCAATATTTAAAGTTTCAGACTTTACTTCCTGGTTGAAAATCGTGACATCACACAAAGTAATTCCATAACTGTTACCTGGCAACCATGCTATACACAAATATTATCTGACAAATTCAATTATAAGGAAATACATTTATTTTCTCAAAATCATGTTTAAAGTATCAGTATTTCTTATGTAAATTGTCCAGTGTGATGTCATCATTGTGGGACTCTCTAAATAAGAACGCTCTACTTTCAGTTTTTTCAACGTTTCGTCACAAATTGCTTCTTGTTTGGTGTAAAACTATAATTTATATTTATTTCACCAGATTAAGTAGAAATTAGAGAATCATCAAAACCTGTCATATGCAAAGCAATCACCACACAAACCAGCAGGTGGCGCATCATCCACCAAAATGCAAAAAAAAAAAAACCCAAAAAAATGTAATTCCTCTTGAATTGTCAGTTCCGTACGCTGAACACAGTGTCGGAGTGCCTGTTCTCACTGATCAATGGAGACGACATGTTCCCCACGTTTAAAGACATGGGGCATAAGAGCCAGCTGGTGTGGCTCTTCAGCAGAATCTACCTCTACACCTTTGTGTCGCTCTTCATCTACATGGTCCTCAGCCTCTTCATCACCATCATCACAGACACGTACGACACCATCAAGGTACTCATTTACATTGTATTTTTTATGTGTGTGTCATCCCTCAGTCATCCAGGTCTGATGCATAGTAAAAGCCAAAAGTAAAATCTATCAACTGGACAAAACGGAGGAGTGAAGACGTTTTGCTGCTCATCCAAGAAGCATCTTCTGTTCTGGTCCGATTACTGCTGGACACTGAAGAGAGGAGCTAACTACACTGAAACAAAATCGAAATGTATGAATGAATGAATGCAAAGAAATGGTTTGAGAGGGGCGTTAAAGAAGCAATTTTTGTTAGGAAAGACAATCCTTCCTTGAACAGAAATGAGGGCCTGAGACATAATCTATCCATCTACAACCCCTTCCTTAAACCCAAAGCAAACAAAGGAAACAAAGAGCAAAGTGACAATAGAGCTAGCCAGGATGCCAATAAGTGTGAAAACAAGAGTTGTATGAATATGCCAAGTATGTCTCAGGCACAGTGTAAACTTAGCGCAGCACAATAGACCTAGCCCACAAACAGAAACTAATAAAAATCCGTTTCCAGTTTCAGTGTAGTTAGCTCCTCCCTTCAGACAGATATAAGGTATTGTCCACCAGCAATTTCAACAGAACTGAAGAAGCGGCTTGGATGAGCAGGGAAATGTCTTCACTCCTACTACATTTTGTCCAATTGACAGATTTTACATTTTACCTTTACTACTATATTTTTTTAGTTAAAAGATCTCTGTGGAGCTCAGCAGTAGCGCCAACTTTGAAATCTGCTGCAGTTTCAGAAATTTCCCATTGACCTTTACATCTTCATCCAGTTTTGTTTTATACTGTGTGTTTTTATTCACCTGTTTTTGTCTTTTTGCCATGTTCTGTACAGTGTCCTTGGGTGTTCAGAAATGATTATTATTACTATTTATTTTTTTGTAGCACTTTATAGAGTCCGGGACTTGCTAGGAACTTAACGGCAGATCTTAGTAGATTATAGTGGTAGTTACAATGGTACTTATGGGGGTACTTTGGCATATTCTTTAATATTGTGCATGAAATCTTTTTTTCTAACTGCAATAACACCACCACTAAACCACATCCCTCAATAGATACCATTATAACTAACACTATAATAAACCATTCACTTAATACAACATATTACTATAAGTACCAGTACTACTACCAATAATTATTAAAGTAAGTATCACTTCTTGTACCTCAACGTACCGCTAGTAGTCATACTGTATAAGTACGAGCCAAAGTACTGGTAAGTATCAGTATAATTACCAGCGAAAGTACCACGATAACTACCACTGTAACTACATCATAATTACCAGTCAAGTATCTACTCATTACCTCTGTATGTACCGTAAGTCCCGGACCCTATTTTAAAGTGCTACCCATTTTTTCCATTCAAATATCAAAGTTTAGAGGCATGACCATGTGGTGGCTGATGGCTGATGAGCAAGAGTCCAAACTTTAATATTATTTTTGGGGGGAATTCTGTGGGATAAATTAATGGGAATTTCTCCTGGAACAAACTGGTCACAAAACAGTCACTGGGGATGTAACGCTTTGGTTCAGTCCAGTATTTTTCTTTGCAGGAAAATAAACAGAAAAAACAAGTTGCAAAATGTATTCAAGTACAAGATACACGAGGGGCTGAAAATGTGCTGTGTTAAATCAGCCCTATTGTGTTTGTATCGCTCTATAGTTATGACGTCATTACAACAAAGAGCTGTGTCTGTCAGCGCCCCCTGTGGATAGATGCACTTCACACTAGCGAACAGCAGATTTTTTCATTTGTACCAAAATGACTACGCGATCATGCCGAATCCTATAACCATCACTGAAAATAAACTTGGAGAACAGAGTAAATATGTCACAGTGGGCGTGTCACAGTGGGCGTGTCACAGTGGGCGTGTGCTGGTGGAGGTGAAAACAGGGGGTTTATCTGCAAAATGGCGTCTTGAAAATAAGCGATTAAAGATTACTCAAACATGAATCTCTCCAAATACAATTTCAAGAGGGTAAATGAGAAGGAAACAACTATAACATGGTGAAAAGCTCTGAAAAGTCCATTTTGTTTTAAAATAAATACGGCCCATTAATTCTGAATTTACACAGAACAAATGAACTTGCTCCCAATTGCACTGTAGTACCAAGTAAAGCACAACTTAAATTGCTTGCTATAGGATGTGTCAGATAATAGTTTCATTTCTCTTTCTGAAATCGTACAAATAAAATAATGCCTGTTGCTTTTTAGCAACAACAGAATGGAGTTCCAACGTCGGACCTTCAAAAGTTTTTGTCTGAGTGCAATGATTTACCAAAATCTGGTGTGTATCGACTTGAAGAGGATAAAAACTGCTGTGTGGACTGCTGCGCCGATCCAAGACGATGGTAATGTGCCATTTTACCTTTCTTATTGTTTATTTATTTTAATGTTTTTGGTTAATTTTATTTAATTATTTAACTTTATTGGCAGGATAACTCAGTGCAAGTGCGGGTTTTATCTGCGTCCATTTATAACCAATTTAACAAAGTGTTATAATATTGAGCCTAATAATCTTTTTCAGATTAATATTTTGTTTTTGTGTTGAAAATACATAAACATTTACAGAAAAAGCAACATAACTGCACATTTTTTCTCTCTAGGTTCAGAAATCCTCAGGAGCGTTTGGTGTCAGACCAGTGAGAGTTTGTTGTTATGGAAATAATTTGCACTGTACCTCAATATAATAATATGCATTGATCAAATTTATGTCAACTTCTGGAGTTAAAGCAGTACTAAGTAACATTTTTACCTTATTAAATGCCTTTGTAAGTCTCTGATGGTTAAGTGTGATGGGATTTACAAAGGAAGTAAATATGTTTTCTCAGGACAGTGTCTCCCTCTGCTGGCTCTGGGTGGAAAAACAGGCCCAAAGAGTGTTCTCTTGGGAAATCCTGGCTCTTTTTAAAAATTTGGCAATGTTGTTAATGTTGTTTTGTAAGTGATTATACTGCCTTATTTAAAAAAAAACAAACAAAAACGTATATTTCATAAGGGAGCTGCAGGGGAAGCTCTATTGCTGAAACTTACTTAGTTTTGCTTTAAATAATAGAGTTTCATGGTTTAATATGGCACTGGCCAATGGAACTCCACAGTCCTGCCCACTTCTAAGTCCGTCCCGGTTCCGAAAGTACATTTTCCATAAATTTTTTTCCATAGACTTTTTGAAAAATTCAAATATTAAGAGCTCAAAGATATCACGGAGGCTAACTAGTTACGTGCTAACTAATATCCAAACCCAAAAAGTACATTTAAAACACAAGATTCAGCTAAATGTTTTAATTACTCTGCAGTTTATAAAGTTTCAGAAGCAGATTTTAAATCAAATAATAGATCTTGTTCATTTTTCCCATCGACTTTCCAAAAGAAATTAATAGTAAAAGTTTGAAAGTTCAGGGATAGCCAGCTATGTGGAAAAAAAAATGACCGCAAGACCTGTAATCTTAAACCTCAAAGCCAAATCTTGTGTTATGGATATTAGTTAGCACGTAGCTGGTTAGCTAATAGAATTTTTAGAAGTCTATGGGAAAAACAAATGGAAAATGCACTTCTGGACCCGGCGCCGTCTTCAAAATGGGCGGGACTGTTATATATAAAATGCACATGTCACTTAAAATGTTCACAACACTGTATTTAAATAAATGAAATGTAAACAAATGAGTTTTATTTCTCCAAAATGTGGAGAAGCAATTCAATATAAAAAGCTAGAATAAACTCTTTTTAAACAATCTTATGAAGAAAAATCCCATCATTGTTGAAGGCATTTACAAATACGATAAACGTTTACACTGAACAGTTTAAAAAGTCAATAGGCGGACAGGGAGACAGGGAGGTTTCCCACTGACTGTTATGAGATGAGTCATATATTTCCAGTCAAAATGTAGCTTGTGTCACTCCTCCTTTTGGATGATCCAGTGGAGTATTAAGTATAAAGTGACTATAATTATAAAACTGAAACATCTTTGGTTTGGTTTGGCTCCTGATGCTGGTTTTTGCAGTACGGTTCTGCACATCACATACCACCCACAGCCTCAGAGCCTGATTTCCAGAGAAGGCAGACGGCATCTGAACCAGAGCTACAAAAAGTCATCCATTCTCAGAGGAGACTATGTAAACAAATCAAAATAAATTCAAAAATCTCTGGACTGAAGCAGTTTTCCACCATTTTCTTGCAGCACAGTTGTTAAATCGTTTCCATTTCTGTCCAGTACATCCTGTTATGTTAGATCCAAAAATAGTGAGCAGTCTTTCTTCATATTTTATCCATATGGGGTCAATATGCTGAAGTCAGTCTGGCTTTGGTTGTGTGACAGCAGGGGGCGCCGTTACCCGCTGTTCTTCCATCCGGTTGGACTGTGAGCGCATAATCAGACTGAAAAAGTCCTCATCTGGTACAGTGGGGCCCTTGTTCGTGGAGGAGGGGGCGGCACACCTCTGGTCATTCAGTCTGGAGCCCTAAACACAGAATAACCATCATTTCTCTCTTGTAAATATGCACTTCAAGTTGTAGATATTAATATTTGCAAAATTTAAGAAACATAAGAATTATAACACTGACTACTTTATGCTAAACTTGTACATTCATGGTGTAGATGTAGCGCATGACAAACAAAATAGACACAGAGACATGTGTTCCTCAAATGAGTCATTGAAGACTCGCTGTTACGCAATTTTAAACCTCAAGAGAGCAACACATACTTAAAGAAGTCTGTGTAATCCCTGAGTCGTCCAGGTCTGATCCATAGCAAAAACAAAATCCTATCCTGGACAAAAGGTTTTTTTGCTGCTCGTCCAAGCAGCTTCTTCAGTACTGGTCATATTGCTAGTGGACACTGCCTTATCTTTCTCCCTCTACTGTCTCTTGGGCCATCCATCCATTTTTTCCCGCTTATCTGAGGCCGGGTTGCAGGGGCAGCAGTCTAAGCAGGACTCCCAACCTTCCCTCACCTCAGACACGTCCTCCAGCTCCCTGACAGAGCTCCCCCTGCAGGTCACTTATGAGAACATCCCTAAAAGTCAGCACCTGGTTTGGATGTACAGCAAAACGTTTTCACTCAAAAAACTTTTTGTCCAGCTGACAGAACAGATTTTTTTCTTTTAATATTTACAGAGACACAGAATCAATCAAATTTACTTTTTCTGATTAAAAAACAAAAGTTAGAATATCTGAAAAAGTAATCCTGTAATCCCTGGATTCATTCTGCTCATTTCAGATCTTAAATTCACCTAATGACACAACTAGCTTATCGCTCATTTGACGCTCTGCCCGCTTTACAGCTTCACCAATAGAGGGCGACAGACTCCGAATCTAAGTATTATGTGCGCCCAAAAGGAGTTAGATTTAAAAATGTGTGCATGTTCTTAAAGCCTTTTGAAGAATGTACAAGAACCACAGAGGGTTGGGTTTTTTTACCTGGCACTTGACGAGCATGTCGAAGAAGACCTCATCGCTCTCTGGTTTATCAGCACTGGCCTCGAGCTGGTCGTACAGGGAGTGTGTGTGAGGGGGATCTGCACTCGATGTGGGGACTGAGGAGACGAGCAAAACACAGGTCAGTAGATGTCACAATACTAAAGGTAAAAACTCAAATTAGATGCAAAGGGATAAAACTTGATACTGATTTTGATATGACTATAGAGAAATAAATATACAAAGCACCTGTCCATCCTGTCTCCTTTACAAACAGTATTTTTTTATATATATATAAATGTGTTGTGGTTCAGTGTAGTTTAGATCCTGGATTTCACAATTGTGTCTGTAAATCAAGATATGAACATTAATAACAGACAAATCAGGCGCCTTCTTTCCCCGAGGTCACTCCAGGTAGCGTTAGCAACAGGTTTGATTGACAGTGTGGTGAAGCACCCGCTCCCTACTAAACCAGCAGTGCGGGCGGAAAGGGGCGTTACCTTCGATAGCCTCGCTCCAGATTGGCTCTTTGGTTGCTATGATACTCACAGGTGGAATTCCAAATATGTAACTCATCTCCAAATTAGCTCTTATAACTGCTAGCTTTGATTAGCTTCATTTGACTTTAGCCGAACGCTGTGGGTGACTTCACACTCACTTGGTCCATTTCTTTACACAGTCTATGGTCCCACCCCTCTGTTATGCACAATTCATCAATACAGTGAGTTCTGAAAAGTCATTATATTGATATCTGCCCAAATAAATAACTTGTTTTTATTTTATGCAAGATGTGGCATTGTAGCTAAAACCTGGAACAGTCTTCCTGAATATGTGAGACAGGCCTCTACTTTGACAATGTTTAAATCCAGGCTCTGTTCGGTTCTGTTTAGCTGTGCATATGACTAAAAGGGTTTTATTCTGCCTCTTCTCTTTTAATGTTCATTTTATGATTATTTATGTTTTTATTTGTTGTATTGTGATCTTAATGTCTTATTCTATAAAGCACTTTGAATTACTGTGTACGAACTGTACTATACAAATAAAATTGTGTTGCCAATGACTTTTGACTACTATACCACAGAGATATTTGTGCCCTGAAGCCTCACCTTGTGCTGGGGCTGGTTCTGTTGAGGTGTGCAGTGAATGCAGCGGGTTGGAGGTGCTGAGCCGTAAGCCAGGAAAATGGCTGAGGCTGGCTCTTTGGTCGTCCAGGCGTCGGGCCTGGGAGCTGGCCAGCAGCTCCAGGAAATGACCAGGATCCTGAGAGGGGGCTTCGCGATCCAAAATAGCTGAAGATTTAATAAAATAATTGATAAAAATACGTGCAATCGTACATCGAACCTCACAAAGAAAGTCACATGAAGTGGGAACAGAGACCACAATAGACACGGGCAAATAGAAAACATACAACTACGCAGAGTACTGAACAAAACCAATAGACTTTTAAATGGTGTGAACACAGACCAAACACAAGGGGGCGCACTCACGTTTATTTTCTGCTACAGGTGGGGTGGACAGAGGGGAGGACTGGGCAGGGGGAGGGCTGTGGTCATCGAGGAGAGTGCACCTTTGGTCGTCCATTCTGCTGCCCTGAAAACGGTACAGCAGGTCAAAGAAGCCGTCCTCACCGATGGTGTCCCGCGCGCTCTGCAGCAAGACGAGGGTTATTCAGGGGACAGCAAAAATATAAGAGAATGAGAATTAAACAGGACACGGAGGGTTATTCAGGGGACAGAAAAAAAGGAACAAAGAAAATGAGAATAAAACAGAACATGGATTAAAATATGAGAGGGTTTGAATTCTGATGGGACTGTACATCTGGTGAATATTTATCAGATTTTTATGCGTCAAGTTGCAGTTGGTGAAGAGCAGACAAAAAAAAAAAAAAAAACTGCAGGAAGTCATGTCCAAACTTCCACCCAAAATGCAGAAGATTTGTAAAAACACTCATAAAAAGGTGTAAATAATAATAATTTCCAAATTAGGGATAAAAAGGTAAGATTTACAGTGTCCATATAATCTCTTTACAATTTCAAAATGTATTTTTTGTCTCTGCATATGGGAAAAATCTGAAAACTATATACTTCAGAACATTTTTTAAAATACAACAGCGGTGCGTTTAAGTGCACGTTCACACCTTCGTTATGACGGGCGAGTCCATTTCTGAGGGCGGGTTCTCGGCCGTGATCTCTGGGTGACCTTTGGCGGGTGTTTTGTTGTTTTTCTGCTTTTTACTTTTTAACCGTTGAAAGAGGAACAGCTTTGTAGACGCTTTGATGGTGTTCGCTTTGGAAGGCTTTGAAAACACATCTTCATCCTGGAAATTCAGAAATTACAAGATGTTAACCTGGGATTTTAGGGAGTGATGTAAAATTGAAGCAATGGGCCAAAGCAAAGGACTGTGAAAGATATGAACAGGTTACAGCGGTGGAGGAAGTACTCAGTAAAAGTACAGACACACAGGTAAAAGTTACTCGAGTAAAAGTAAAAGTATTACATGGAAAATCTACTTAAGTAAAAGTATTTAAGTACCTGCTAAAAATGTACTTTATATGTAGAAAGTAAAAGTATTACAATTGTTGTTTTGTTGTTTGTTTGTTGTGTAGTGTAATTTTTCTTCTGAATTTTCTGTATTAATTTTTGTTTTGCTCAAAGCCGAAGCTTGTACTCAAAAACTTTACTCAAGATGTTTCCACAAACATGGTAAAAATAACCCCTCAAATCATATCAAAAGTACTTTTTACTGTTCAGCCCTGTTGAAAAATATAGTGGAGTAGAAAGTACAGATACTGCTCTCAAATGTAGTGAAGTAAAAGTAAAAAGAATCCACTGTAAAATGTACTTAAGTAAAGTACAAATACCTAAAAAGTCTACTTAAGTACAGTACTTTACTACTTGTGCTTCATTACCTTCCATCACTGCAGGGTATACAGATTAAAGTATCTACTTTCTCCTTTCACGTTTTGAAAATCAACTTTAAAATTCAGAATCAAAATTAAATGAAAACATACTGAGTGCACAGATGAATCCTCGGTTAAAGCCTTTTCCGGACTATGACTGGAGTTTTCCAAGTTTTCTTTAATCTTTTCCGGACTTTTTACGCCTTGAAGAAAGAAAAGAAAAACATCCCTGGTTGAATTTTGAACATTTGTACAATGAAAATACAATTTAAACGAGCAGAATCTTGTAATGGAAGAATAAAGTGTCCAAAAACCTGGGACGTTGGTGTAATTCGGGCACAGTGGAGGTAGAGCGGAGCTGTTTGTGTTGGTGTTGTGGTAAATGTTTAATCGATTATTGGAATTTGACTTGAGCCCCACAACGAGTCGCAGGTCAGATAAGTTCATTCTGGCCGTCACCTCACTACTTTTGTCTCCCGTCTGCGAAAAGAAAGTACACCACAGACATTAGAGTCCAGTATATTTGAAATAAGTTAAATCAGACATATTGTGCTTGTGTTGCTCTATAGTTATAATCTATGACACCCCGCGATAAACGAGGGACCACTGTATTCACCTAAAACGACTTAATAAAAGAAACAAGTCCGCTGATTTTTGCGTTAGAAAACTGTGGTGCCTAATGGGAGCTGACGTCTGTGAAAACGTCATCACAACAAAGAGCCGTGTAGCAGTCGGTGCCCCCTGTGGATACCTGCACATCACACTCGCGCGTAGCAGATCTTAAAAAATCGGTACCAAAATGACTACGCAACGCTGCCGAATCTTATGAGTATCACAGATTAAGAAAAGAAAATTGTAGAAGTAAGTGCATACATCACAGTGGAGGTGAAAACAGGAGTTGATTTGCAATATGGCGTATTGAAAATAAGTGATTAAAGATACTCAAACATGAATCACTCTGAAAACAACTTCAAGTGGGTAATTGAGAAGAAAAAACAACTATAACATGATTAAATTTTCTGAAAAGTCGATTTTGCATCATAGATCTGCTTTAAAGCTAAATTCTCATGTCTGTGTATGTTGTTGTTGTTCCTCTAGTGTCCAGAAGATGGCGGTGTCTCCTTATCAAAGTTGAGCGTTTGAACACACAGTCAAAGGTAAACATGTAAACAATCACCTCTTTGGCGATTTCCAAGTGCTTCTCTGCAAAATACATGGCCTGTTCGTGATTCCCCAGGGCCGTGTGGGCATTTCCGAGACTCCAGTAAGCTCTGCCTTCACCCACTCTGCAAACACACACACAAACAGGACCAACAACTTCACTTAAACAGCTACACGTGACATAGTATCACACTGAAAATAATACTGAAATCTGCTTATGGTGAAACAAAATAGGTGGGAATGTTTTGCAGGAGCAGTGGTTCTCAAACTTAAAGTATTTGACGAGCTCATTTGGAAAAAACAGATACGTGATCGGAGGTTTGCGGTTTCATCTTTGTATAGACACGTTACATACATAGTAATAATGGTGGTAATAGTGATAGTAGTGGCAGTAGTAGTAGTAGTAGTAGTAGTAGTGGCAGCAGCAGTAGTACTAGCAGCAGTAGTAGTAGTAGTAGTAGTAGTGGTGGCAGTAGTAGTAGTAGTTGTAGTAGTAGTAGTGTTGGCAGTAGTAGTAGTAGTAGCAGCAGTAGCATTAGTAGCAGTAATAGCAGCAGCAGTAGTAGCAGCAGTAGTTGTTGTAGTTGTAGTAGTAGTGCTGGTAGTAGTAGTAGAGGCAGCAGTAGTAGTAGTAGTACTAGAGGCAGCAGTAGAAGTAGTAGTAAGTAGTAGTACTAGAGGCAGCAGTAGAAGTAGTAGTAGTAATAATAAAGGTAATAGCAGTAGTAATAATAGTAGCAGAACTAGCAGTAGCATATTCATTGCGTGTAAAGATAAATAATAATAATAATACAGCAAAAATGGAAAAAAAATCCAGACCAAACTGATTGAATTAAACACTCGACTAAAAAGTGAAAACTACCAGAAGACGCCCGTGCACCACAGTTTGAGAACCACTGCCATAGACAGAGTATATAAAGTACAAGTACTTCTAGGGAATGATAGTAGTCATTAGTAAAAACAATATCCTGTTTCCTCAGTGGCCTTGTGTAATTCTGCTGTTTACTTATGCCTGAGGGCGCTAACGGCTAACTACAGCCAAGCCCCGCCCCCTTCACTCCAACAGCACGCACTCATTAACTTCAAAACCACTGGAGGAAGAGAGCTGGCGACAAACACCACACGGGCCACGTTACCGGTCATTAAGGTCCTGCGCGATGACCAGATGCTTGAGGTGGTAGTCGATGGCTCGCTCATAGTCGTGCAGGAGCGTGTACGTGTTTCCCAGACTGTAGCACGCCTGCGCCTCCACAGCTCTGTCCTTCAGGAGCCGAGCCAACTGCAGCGTCCTCCTGTAGACAGAGCGAAGGACACAGAAAGGGTCAAGTCAACAAGATTCAAATTTATTTCTATAGTGCATTTAAAACAACGTCAGCTGACCAAAGTGCTTCATATAAAAGTCAACAAAAACAAATATACTCTTTGTTTTATTACAGGTGATGGATTTAAACCCATCGCTGTGTCTCTATGGAAAAGTGTACGGAAACAGCACTGTATGAAGTTTATCCATTTTTATCTGTTTTAATGTTTTTATATGGACTTGCATACTTGTTTGTGTTGTTTTTCTGCTTTTGCTTTAGTCTTTTTTGCTTTTCCAGATTTTCCCCCCCATGTATTTGAGTAAAATGTGTCTGGCCCCAGTACAGATATACTCTATTGTGTAAGCAGGTCTTAAGGTCAAAATAAGTCTGCTCCGTGCTGTCAGCATCTTATCGGAAAGCATTTTATTTTACCCAAATGAAAAACAGAACTAGCTGATTTTAAACGGTTTGCTGTTGTCTTACTTAATGCATTCAGAGCGTCCTAATTATTACATAACATAAGAGAAGAGAGGCTTTATTAGGGCAATTCCAGTGTTTAGGAACAGCAAGATAACAGAAATAGGTGCTCAAAAAAATCACTGTGATGAGTAAAAAAAAAAAAAAAAAAAAAGTGGCAGTATAGCCAAGAACAACTTCCTGATTAGCGGACAATAAAATGCTTTCTGATAAGATGCAGACAGTACGCAGCAGACTTATTTTGACCTCAAGAGCTGCTTATACAATAGAGTATATTAGAGGATATTAGTACTGGGGCCAGACACATTTTACTCAAATACAAGGCTGAAAAAATCAGTTACAAGGCCTTTAATACTCAAAAAGATCCTGATGTGTAATTTTATATCATGACCCAGTGAAACACTCCATCCCCCACTAATTTAAGGGTCAAAGGAACATCATGAATGACCATAGTTTGTATAAAGAAGTGGACTAAGTGAGTGTGACGTCACCCACAGCGCTCGGCTCCAGTCAAATGAAGCTCCCTTATATTTGAGCCAGAAGTGCGCCCATGATCATTTCTATCTGGAACGCGGTGGTTAGCGTGTTAGCTATGTCCATTCATATATATACAGTCTAACAGTCTCTGCTTCTGACGCTATTCCAAAGACCCATGTAGCACCAGTTTGAACTTTAGTGAATGGTTTTGCTTGTGTTCAAATTCCATCATGTGAGAGCGTCTCAGGAGGTCAGGACACATGAGTACTGTGTATATGGTATTTACTGGAAAATGTTTAAAAAAAAATTTCACAAATGTTTCTGTATACAGCAAGATCATGGGCCCTTTGACGTTACATTTATTTTTGTTGATTTATCATGATACCAGTATATTTTAATTTCTTGCAAAAACAGGCGTCGTTTTTCCCATTATTGAAAGTGAATGAATACATTTTTTTCCTTATTTCAAGGGTGCCAATGTAAGTTTCTCATCTTTAATAAAATACAATTAGATCTATTGATCGTGATAATCGCCAACAAAGATAATCATCGTTATGTCACCAAAATGTGCAGGAAAAAAAAAGATTTATCCAGAGGGGAGTTGACAAAGGGGTCTGTTGTCCAGCGCCCCAGGGTCTTAGGAGCCCAGAATTGGACCCTCTTCATATTTATTTGTATTACAGGAGGGCCATGTGATGTTTATTGCCCCGGGCCCCCAAATTTCAGCTAACAGCCCTGCTCATCAATAATATTCTTTGTTAAAGTTAAATTAAATAAAATGTTAAATTATTCATATCCATAACAACTTTAATCATTATCATGATATAATCGTTAATTTGGCTATGATAATCGTCACACAGAATTTCAATATAGTCCTACGCGTAAACTCTACTGAATTAAAGGTAAAAGGTAGGTGCCAATTTGAAAACTACCACTTTATGACATCACAAGGTGGAACAGAGCATTTTGATTTTTGGAGATACACCAATAATAAAGTCTTACTCAAACATGTGTGAATGAAACAAAACAACTCCAGGTCTATTTTTGAGGAGGGAACTGCATTATGATATGGATTAAAGCTACAAGAGTAAGTTTTGCATAACATAGGACCTCAAACCAGCACAGATCCAAACCATTTTAACTTATTTATAAGCGATTTACAGTGTATATTCATCCAATCACAAAATGAGCCCTCCGGGACAACAGGGTGATGTCATCAGGAAGTGTGCAGTTTGGAAACTTCCAAGTCAAGCCAGTATATTGATTTTGAACTTCTGTTTTAGGGCCGTGGAAATTAGTAATACAGTTGTCCCTTGTTTATCACAGGGGTTACATAAAAAAAAATAACCCGCAATAAATGAAATCCGCAAATTAGTCAGCTTTATTTTTACAATTATTCTATGTGTTTTAAGGCTGTAAAACCCCTCACCACACACAAACAAGAGAGAAATGTCAGAAAATGTTAATGCCTGTGTATAAACACTCTCAAAGTTCAAACCTTCGTAGGCGCCTTTGTCGGTGCAGAACGTTTCATTGACATTGTGGGTTTTGTCGAGGAGAAAACTTGCAAACATACAGCACTTCAGAGTCACACTGCGATCGAACATGTATGTAAATTTGTCTGAACACATTGTGTACTGTACAGGAGACACGGCACAGAGGAGACTGATGGACAATGGTCTATAGTCCCTTAACCCTTTAGGTGAGCTATACTGTCCCATAGTGTGCTCAGTCCTTAGACTTTTATTATTTTTTTAGCCATAATAATCATCTTAGAAGTATCAGAATTTACTGCATTTTTTAACACAACTACTTCTATTTTACATATCCATCCGTATTTTTTCTTTTACGCATCGAATAAATGACTGGGAAAATCCCCGCAGCACCCGCGCTCTCATTCGTCACCTTCGAGGGACAAGAGAGGCAGATTACCGTAATGACGGTAAAATATTTAGATAGGCCCATGCCTCCGCTTTGAGACGCCCCTTGAATTTACATGAGCACATGACTGGTTGCAGAGTTACGCTGCTGGAAAGTCCGCAACCGTGCTCTATCTGCGACGATAGGATCCGACGCTATAGGGTTAACCAATCAGGACGCAGAACACAATGCACGTTCATACACTAAAAAAGTATGCAAAATTTCAATAAAGAAATCTGCGAAACAGCGAGGCTGCGAAAGGTGAACCGTGATATAGTGAGGGACAACTATAGTACAAATGAAACAGGGTGTATAGGTTTAAAATGAGTCAAATTCACTAGAAAAAACTTGGCTTGGCTACGTTTATCCTGGGAAGCCTGATATCGCATCCTTACTTGTAATGACTAGCTGCCACGTCAAACTGGTTGAGAAATATGTGAGCGTTGCCAAGATTACAGTGGGCTCTTCTCTCAGCAGACCTGTCTCCAAACTCCTTCGCAATCAGCAAACGCTAGAAAATAAGAAAAGTACTCAGGATTAATAGAAAAACCTTCATCTTTGAGTCAGGGTTTGGGGATTACGTCGGTCACTTACCTTCTCATGTGCTGCTATGGCTGATTTGAAGTCTCCGAGGAGATAGTATGTGTTGCCTAGGTTACCATATGTCCGACCCTGGGCTGGTCGATCACCTAATTCCTTCACCATGGATAAATTTGCCCTGTGTTTAAAGAGTGGAAACAGGTACGAAATGAGAAAATACATTTTTAAAAGGTATCCATTTCTTTGTATTTACTTTCAAACTAAATATTGATCCAAAAAGATTTTTTAAAGTGTGTTAATGCCAATTTTTATGAAGTGTAAAATTATTTCCCCCATATTACACTATTTTGTGATCTGTTTTAATGTTCTTTCCCCATCACAAACAGACCTGGAGTTGTGTTTTGTTTCATTCACACATGTTTAACACATAAAACCCTCCACATTTAGGTGGAGTTCTTCTCTCAAACTGAAAAAACTCTGTTCCACCTTGTGATGTCATCATGTGGTGATACAGGAAGTGCTCCACTGTGTTTTTAAACTCCATACACCTTCAATAAAATCATTTGGATAATTTTAGCCCTGGAATTTCCAATCTCTACTGAACAAACAGTAAAAACCTAGCTGTTAACTTGAAAATTACCACTTCATGACATCACAAGGTGGAACAGAGCTTTGGAGATGTAGACAGACTAATAATGCAGGATTACTCAGACATGTGTGAATGAAACAAAACACAACTCTAGGTCTGTTTTTGAGGAGGTAACATCATTATAATGTGGCTTAAAGCTTACAAGAGTCATTTTGTGTACCGTAATATAGGACCTTTAAAAACTATTGTATTCTAACTATTTTATTCTATTGTTTTCTGTTAAGATGGAAAAGTGCGATGTGACATGTTAAAACATCTCCAGATTCATTGCAAAACTCTATAGATTGGCATTAAAGGGACATTATGTTACTTTCTGGAGGTGGGACATCACCTGCATGATTCCATAGAAACTGAATGTTAAAACCACACTTAGGAACATTCTCCATGGAGATAAATAAGCTTATGCAATACTGTGGAACATTAAAGCCAAAGGAACAACATTTCCATGGAAAGGGCATGGGCAGACCCTCCCCCAGGTTGTGTTAGACTTTAATCTGAGCTTTATTTAAACATGATCTGACCGGAAAGAGCTGATTTGTGCAAGTCCTTCTCAAATAACATTACAGTCACAAGCTAGCTAACATTAGCATTAGCCAACAGTTTTTCAATTAATCCCTGTCACCTTTTTGTTGAAAATTAAACACGTAAACAGGACCATGAAAGCTCGGATTGATCATAGGCTCCTGAAAAGTGCAAAGTTGTTTAAATCCATTTTGTGTTTTTGCTTGAGTCCTTCTTAAAACTGTTTTGACCGTGTTTGTTATTGTATCTCTGTGGTAACTGCTGCACATGAGGAACACCCCCATCGTGAAGTATCAAAAGTATCACTTGCTAATCTGACAGTCATAATAACATATCAATGTCTGTGTAATCCCTCAATCAGTTGACAGATTTTACTTTTGGCTTTTACTATGGATCAGAGGTGGACGACTAAGGCAGGGTCCAGAAGTAATCTAACCAGAACTGAAGAAGCGTCTTAGATGAGCAGACAAACGTCTTCACTCCTACATTTTTTTGTCCAGTTGACAGATTTTACTTTTGGCTTTTACTGTATCAATCAATGTTATTAGTGTATGAAATAAGAGTATATAAAACTCACTCGTAGTACTGTGCAGCCTTCCTCAGAGCCACACGCGCCTCCTCCGGAAACTCGCCCGGCTCCGCTCCACTCCAGCAGATGCTCTTTCCCTTGGCATGGTACACATTCCCAAAATTATACAGCGCCCGAGCCTGGCCAACCTACGGCACGCACAGCAGACGGAAACCACGGTGACCAGTGTGGTAATTATATGCTTAAAATACACTGACAGCAGACTTGTTTTCTTGTGGCCTGGCAAACTATTTCTAATGTTGGTGCATCTGTTCATAACCAACTCCATGTAACCAAAATGTGGTTTTGGAGCACGATGTCAACATGGGATTGAAAACACATTCACCTACAAACAGAAAGTGTTTAAAGGTTTACCGGAACGTACCTTGTCGTACATGGCTCTGGTTATGTCCAAATGTCGTTGGCAACAAACCACTGCTTCATCGTACCTCCCTAGAAGCTTCAAAGTGTTCCCAAGGTTACCGCTGGCTTTGGCTTCACCGAGTTCATCTCCAATTGTCCTGAAAGATAATGGAAACAGAACATAATGGAAACAATGGAAACAAGTTTGTGTCTTTATCATAGACTGTATATATAAATGGACATTGCTAACCCGCTAGTAGTTCCAAATTCCAAATAGGAAGTGATCATGGGCACATTTCCAGCTCCATCGACTCTGGCTCCAAATTCACTTTACATTAGAAAACTGTGGTCCCTCTCTCTGTAACCGCTGCTGTCAGACTCATTATTTTGGTCTTAAAATGTTTGTATTAACCCGCTCTACATGATCTTGGGGTTTTTATTTCACTATTGTGTCCGTAAATTAAGATATGAGCGTTAATAACAGACAAATCAGGCGCCGTCTTTCCCTGAGGTTGCTCCCGCTAGTGTTAGCAACAGGTTTGATTGACAGCGTTGCTAAGCGCCCGTTCCCTGCTAAACCAGCGGCGCAGGGGGGAAGGGGCGTTACAGCCTCGCTCCGGATTGGCTCTTTGGTTGCTATGATACTCGAGGTTGGAATTCAAAACATGGAATTCAGCTCCAAATTGGCCGCTATAACTTCTGGCCTGAATGAGCTTCATTTGACTGGAGCCGAATGTTGTGAAAAAAATAAAAAAAATGTCAAAAATAATTTTCTCTTCTGTATTACTTCTTCAAAACGAGCTAGCTCCTCCCACCCGTGTGACGTCAGAATCAGAGATAGCTGCTAGAGCGGAGCTAGTGTGGGCTCAGAGCAAGGCTAGGCTAAATCTTACAAAGCTAACTTGAAAAAATTTTAAATCCTCAAAGTGTCTAAATGTTCATGTTGTGAAAATAGAGAAGAATCCTTACAAAATTGTCCCTTTGTGAACGCTGGATGCCCTGTCAGAATACGAGTAGTTTGAATTCCCCAAAAAGGCATTGCGCTCTATGGGAGGATTCTTTCTGGGCCCAATCTCTGTATTGGCCAATAATCGATCTTGCCCCAGGACAGAGGGGGGGGGGTCTTCTTACCTGGTGAGAGTGAGGTCATGGCGGTGATATTCTAGAGCCTTGTTGTATTCCTGAAGGTGAAAATAAGCATTTCCCAGCTGACTGTAGATGGCACTGAGGATTTGAAGGTCCTCTGTTCCCACTTCAATGGCAGATTCAAAGAACGACACTCCGGCTCTGTAGTCTCCGGATTTACACAGCCGTTCTCCCTCTAGAGCCAGGTCCAGACAAGAGGTCTCCATTCTGCAGAACATGAACAATTATAAGCAAAACTAATAGAGTGTGTATAAAAAGACAACCCAAAAAGTAAACACTCGGGTAATGGCAGATGGTACAGCGGCTGAATGACACTCCTGCTTCAGTATTTCTGTGTGGAGTTTGCATATTCCTTCTGTGCCTGGGTGGGTTTCGTTAGGCACTCCAATTTCACCCAGGATTTCAAAATTCAAACTTTTACAGCTCAAATCTCACCGTAAAACAGAATAACCACCAAACATTCCCCACTAGTGCCAAGAAAAAGAACAGTTATTTTTGCCGTCAATATTTATCGTGGACATTTTCTATCATGTATAAATCAATATAGTAATTATCATGACAGACCAACCCAAAGCACGCTCAACAGGTAAAAGTCCAAATATCGGCTCGATATTTGGACTTTTTTAGAGTATTAGATATCGGCCTTAAATCTCCAGCACAGGCCGATATTTTGTTTTGGTTTGATCTGCTGCCTAACAATACACACAAAGCTTCATATTAACACTTTAATATGAAGAGATATCTGCACAAAACATAACAACACAGCTCTCTTATGGGCTTGTGGTGAAAAATAGGTTGTGGGTGAGTTTGTAGTATATTTAAAATACATAATTTGGGGAAAATAGTCAAAATCAGTCCTACTTATCGGCCCAAAAATATCAAATATGGAACTGTTAGCCTCGATGAGCTTCATTTGACTGGAGCCGGACGCTGTGGGTGACATCACACACACTCCACGCAGTCCACTTCTTTACACAGTCTATGGTCTTTATCATAGAAGTGTAATAAAATCTGGAAGTAGAACCCAAGATGGCTTCGTGTTGTTTTCATTGGCCTGTGCTCACTGGCGTATGGGCCCAAAAATGATTTACTCTTCCATATTATTTCTTCAATACGAGCGCCTCCCACCATGTGACATCAAAATCAGAGCGATAGCTGCTAGAGCGGAGCTAGCGCAGGCTCAGAGCAAGGCTGGGTTAAATCTTACAAAGCTAACTTTTAGACACTTTGAAGATTAAATTTTTTTACACGTTCATGTTCACGTACAGAAGAATCCCTAAAAACTGGGCTGTGGAGGAGATTGTAGCTCATAAAAAATACATAATTTGGGGAAAATAATCAAAATTGGTCCTACATCTCAGCCCCAAAATATCGGCAGATCATACCAGCCACTGATTCCTCCGGATTATGAACAATAAAAAACATCAGCCATGAAAAAACATAGGTCCATCACGAATAGCTACAATCCTCCAGATAAAAGTGGTCCTGATGAAGCCTAGCAACAAGATCATGGAGATGGGTCCCCAGCGGTGTTGAAGAATGGGTCAAATGCAGAAGACATATCTCTACTGGGTCAATAAAGACAGACCTAAGACAGAGGCTGACTTAGAAAAAAACTGTGACGTACCATCCCAGCAGGGGGCAGGTGCTGTGCTATCTTTAGTGTGTGGACTGGATTAATCTACGGACTAAACTGCTCCGCTTGGCTAAACTTGGCTAATCAGTCTGTATTTAAACAGACAAGTAAGTTCCGTAGTAGCTGTTGCCTGGTAACAACCTGGTAATTTATACTTTGATTATTGAAGCTAAAACTTTTACTCATCCTTGTATCCAACCTCCACAATATCCAAGTTTAGAGATCTATAAGATACAAAACATAACCGAGTAGTGAGTAATCCCAAATGCAGCACAGATAAATGTGATCTAACTTGTAACTCTTCCATGGAGCTGTTATTATTACTTTGCCTGAAATGTTCCCCAGTGTGACATTAAACATATTAGTCTTTCTTGCATTTGTTAAAGTCCGATAATACACAAAATTGTTTCTTGTGAGCTATAATGTGAGTTATAATGCTGTTTCCTTCTCAAAATATACCTGGAGTTGTGTTTTGTTTCATTCACACATGATTGAGTAACACTTTATTATTAGTCTGTCTACATCTCCAAAGCTCAAGATGTTCTGTTCCACCTTGTGATGTCATGAAGTGATAGTTTTCAAGTGAACAGCTACATTTCACTGTCAGTTCAGTAGAGATTGGCAAATCCAAGACTGAAATCATCCAAATGATTCAAGTGAAGGTGTAGTTTAAAAACAGTGGAGCACTTCCTGTATTACCACATGATGACATCACAAGGTGGAACAAAGTGTTTTCTGTTTGAGAGAAGAACGAAAAGAGGTCTAAATATGCAGGGTGTGTGTGAATGAAACAAAACTGTGATGAGAAAACAACATTAAAACATAGATCATACATTACATTTTATTGCTTAAAAACAATCTGCTCTTATGGTGAACTGGCTTGCCTCTCCACAGATCTAACCTGTGACTTGGCCAGCCCTCTCTCCACAGACATAATACTGTGCTATACTGTGAAAAAATCCAGGAAAAGCAAATGACATCCTCATGGAGACATTGCAATGCACAAAAATAAAACTTCCCAAACTGAAAACTCCTTTTACAAACAAAAATGTGGGACCAAAAAAAGTCTCCAAAGTTAAAACCCATTTCCTGCCGGAGCACTGAGGCCTGGAATTCCAAAATTCCAAAATTAGTCAGGAATGAAAATGTGTGCTGTGCATTTAAGCGTGAATACAGGGTTAACTGTGTGTGTCTGTGTGTGTCTGTGTGTGTCTGTGTGTGTCTGTGTGTGTCTGTGTAATACCAGCGACATGTAAAAGGAGACAGTCCAACAGGTTAAAATAAAGGAAAAAAAAAAACATCAGTTCTATTATGTCAGTGGTTCTTAACCTGGGTTCGATCGAACCCTAGGGGTTCGGTGAGTCAGTCTCAGGGGTTCGGTGGAGGTCAAGACACGCACCTGACTCATATGATTTGCGAACTGCGAGTGTCTCCAGAAGCCCGTGTCCCAATTTTACAAATGCACCCTTCGATGTGCCTATCGAAGTACCCGCCCAACTTAAATGTGCCGTTCTTTGGTGAATTGAGACACAGCATGAGACACGGCCAGAGTGATGCCCCAGCGTTGACTGGGAAGATCCCAGCGACAATTGCGCTCTGATTGGACATCTTCGAGGGCGACATAAGCACATTACCGTAATGATAGTAACATATTTAAAGAGCCCCATGTCTCTGCTTTGAGACGCCGACTGAATTTACATGAGAGCACAATTGATTGCGGAGTTAAGGTGTGTGTTAAAATGTTAAAAATAATAAATAGCATAAATACAATAAGTTCATTATTATAATACATAAGGTTAAAAATTAAAATAATTTCAGTGTGGTAGTATTAAAAAAAAAAAAAAGTCTTTGTAAAAAGGTATTTATGTAATTTGTTGTGAGTTCATGCATTGTATTGGTTTTATTCTTTGAACACAGTGATGTTAATGCACGGTTCATTTTGTGCACCAGTAAAACATACCTGTGTCTTGAATTTTAAAAAAATCATATTTTTCAATAAAGAAGGGTTTGGTGAATGTGCATATGAAACTGGTGGGGTTCAGTACCTCCAACAAGGTTAAGAACCACTGTATTATGTCAAAGATAATAATGAAACATTGACAATTTTAAAGTATAAACATAGTAATAGGGCTGCTCTAGTCCACCTTGTGATGTCATCATGTGGCGATACAGGAAGTGCTTCACTGTGTTTTTAAGCTCCATACACCTTCACTAGAATCATTTGGATCATTTCAGCCCTGGAACTGCCAATCTCTACTGGACTAAAAGTAAAATGAGCTGTTAACTTCATGAAATCACAAGGTGGAACAGAGCATTTTGAGCTTTGGAGATGTAGACAGACTAGATTTTCTTGTAGTTAAGCCTGTCATGATAACACATTTAGAAGTCTGACATATCGCTGAAGTGAATATAGCCAATAAACGATAATATTGAAACAAATTTATGCCGCTCACACAAAAACCCAAGAGCAGATTTAAACCACAAAAACTATTATAAATCTACAATATTGTTAATAAACAGCAAAATCAAACACTTTACTGCTTAGTTTGCTTCTGTAATGAGTCATACAAGTCATTACTTCAAACTTTTACACGGGAACGGCACCAGACATTTTTGTTTTGGGGAGCTATGGGGGTGCCAAGTTCTTCAATAGTGGGCACTCACTTAACATGTTCATTTAGACTCTTATATGCATGCAAACGCTCCCCCTCTGTCTGCCATGTTTGCTTTGCAGCTTTAAAACAAGTTTAAATGTAGTTTGCCCCTCTAGTAAGTTATAAAAACTAATATGGAATTCTTTATTTTACTATAGTTTTATTTTGAACTCTCTGTGGGGCAGAAATCTTTGGAGGAACTATGGAGGAGCGTTAGCTCTTCTTGGGGAGCGTAGGGCCCCCCTCAAGCCCCCCTCCTGGCACCGCCTCTGCTTTTATGGTTTAAATCTTATCATCTAGCTAAAAAATTTTAAAAAATTCCTAGTAATGCAAAGAAAATGTACATGCACAGTACAAATTATAAATGCAAGCTAACTACTTAATTGTTGAGTTCTGTTACTTATTCTGTCATATTGTACATTTACTTTGAGACGTTGAGATAATACTGAAACCAAATCCTAAAGCAGAATTATTGTTTATCATCTATATTTACTTTGGCAATGTGTTAATGTGACAAGCCTACTTGTAGTTTTACAAATAAGGAGGGTATGTACATAGTTGAATGCTGTTATTTTGTTTTCTAATAATTAAAACCTTGGAGTGACCTCTCAGAGTCACTTCTTGTCCCATTTCAGTCTGTCACGAACACTTCCTCTGTTCACTGTCGTTGAACTGCACTAATGAGAGCTGAGGAGGAGGGGCCGCTCTATCCCGTCATTACACCGGGAGGTCCATGTACTTTCTGCACCAGATTTAGCCCAAGTAACTTAACTTTGTCTCACTTTAACTTTCAAACAGAACAGTTTAAATATGCCAACACACACGACGCCAGCGGCCATGGTAACGTACCTGTTCCCTCTCCTCATCCGAATGCACTGGAGGCACTTGGACAGATACACAGACATTTTGAGTTTGTTGATGATTCTCTGGAGTAAACAGAGCTCCTTTAACGTGGCAAACTTCACCCTGCGCTCCCTCTTGTACATACACATAACGCAACGCGACACAGAGCCCAAATCTGACAGAAGAAAACGCCGCCTCCTCTCGCCTCCAATGTGCTTGACCGACGCCAATAGCAAAACAAAGGCTTAATCCGCTCTGGTGACCTCGTCCTTAGCAGCCAGTGTCCAGGACACTTGTTCAGATGACTGTAGGTTTAATCCAAGTGGTTACCGAGCAGAAACAGAGGAAAGTGACAACAGACGAGTGTTCAAGCCCCTTGTTTAGCCTTTAGCTGCAATTCTGTCCTGAGCCCAGGCCTAAGCCACCTGATGGTGTGTCAATTCCAATTAGTCCAGGCCTCAGTGATAATTATAGCCACTTTAAGTGGCTCCCGTGAACTCTAAAGCCTTTTGCTTAACACTCCATGAAATAATCATTTAGAACCAAGCAGGATGACAGTGCAGGTGACCTCTGCTCAAACTGAATGGAAATTCAATGGCATCTTTTCATTTGTAACTATTCTGTTTGTAATTTATACAGCTATAATCTAATAAACAGAGACAGCTCCGGTTCAATATTTGGCCTTTGTGTAATTACTAATTACGTTTAGTGGCTGATCCGGGCAAATCCACTTCTCTGAAATTAACTAAGAATGGACTGGTCCCAAATGCCCTCTGGGTGAATGAGACCCTGGCACAAGTCACAGGACTTTAAATCTGCTCCCTCTGCTCACCAAATCCCACTCAAGAGTCATGAGATTAGTCAAACCAGGTACCCCAAGAGAGCAGTGAATAGTATTTACGAGCTCCCCTGGAATGTCCCACACTTTGTTTGGCTCACACTCTTCACACACACCTGTTGTCTAACTCCAGCCTGAAAAAACAACAGAGCGTTTACTTTAGTCTGTCTATTAACTCAGTGCAGACTGCAGTGTTGGCTGTCACTGTGTGCTCTGAGGACTTTCACTGACTTGACAAGGCTTGTACATAATGTCTCACATTACAATACAGTGAAGCAATCTGCCACATAATAACAGCATCTGGCAACCTGCAATCAGGCCTGATCCTCACCAGTGTTTGGTTCTGATGTGAAATATTTACACGGGGCCTTAGACCTCCTGCACAGCACCATTAACCACGGGACAATATGGTTTCAGATTACTGTTATAACGAGCTAAGATCATTTACAGACACGTTAAAGGGCCCATATTACACCATTTTCTGATCTATGTAATAATGTTATTTCCTCATCACAAACAGACCTGGAGTTGTGTTTTGTTTCATTTACACATGTTTGAAGATGCAGACAGACTAATAATAAAGGAATGCTCAAAGCTCAAAATGCTCAGTTTCCTCCTTGTGATATCATGCAGTAATCCAGGAAGTGCTCCACTGTGTTCTTAAACTCCATACATCTTCACTGGAATTGCCAATCTCTACTGAAGTAAAGGTAAAAGTTCTGATCTGTTCTCTCTCTTAAAAACTACAGCCTCATGACATCACAGAGTGGAACAGAGCATTCTGAGCTTTGGAGATGTAGACAGACTAACAATAAAAGATTACTCAAACATGTGTGAGTTAAACAAAACAACTCCAGGTATGAACAACATTCTCACATGGCTTAAAGTTCACAAAAGTCCATTTTGCATAATATAAGACCTTTAAACACTCACATATGAGGAAGCACTCACAAAAACAGCAAAGAGGAAGGAAACAGTCCCATATTATCCTAAAGTTTAACTTACACAGCAGTAGTTACTTAACAACTTAGTCATGTCTGTCAGAAAGATTTTAAAAAGGAAGAAAAGACATTCACGAATTCAGCAAATGTGTAAAATTATAAGAAGGCGTTGACTTCATGTAAAAGCAAACACAGTCAGGAAGTATCCAGCCCAAGTCTACAGTGTGTCTGCAGACTCCCATTCCACTAAAACACAGGAATGACTGTATTCAAAATGTTGGTAAAACCATAGAGTTTATATATAAATGGACATAGCTAACCTGCTAGCCACCGTGTTCTAAATAGGAAGTGATCATAGCAAACTTTCTGTCTCCATCGACTCTCTCTGTAACTGCTGCTGTCAGACTCGTCCTTTTGGTCTTAAAATGTTCGTATTAACCCGCTCTACATGATCCTGGGGTTTTTATTTAGCAATTTTGTCCTTGAATTAAAGATATAAACATGAATAAGAGTCAAATCATGTGCCTTCTTTCCTCGAGGTCGTTCCCCGTAGCGTTAGCAACAGGTTTGATTGACAGTGTTGCTAAGTGCCAGTTCCCTGCTAAACCAGTGGTGCGAGCAGGAAAGGGCGTTACCATCAACAGCCTCGCTTCGGATTGGCTCTTTGGTTGCTATGATACTCGCGGTCAGAAATCCAATTATGAAACTCGGCTCCAAATTGGCCGCTATAACTGCTCTAGCCTCGATGAGCTTCATTTGACTGGAGCCGAACGCCGTGGGTGACGTTACACTCACTTAAATCGACCACCACAAAACTGAACATTGCAACGTCATATTACCACAAACATTCAAACCAACCAACTGCATTTTTCAAAATCCAGATATCTCCAAACACCGTGAGCCTACCTGCGTCTTATCCGCAGTAAAAGCTCTCGGTCCAAAGCGCAGTGAAGCAGAACGATCCCAAACATGACGCCTCAGTCTCCAGAACCAGGACCACAGAAGAGTCACCTGCCCCAACCCAGGGAACGTCAACATTTTCCCATACCCGTGAACTTCCTCATCCCTCTGCTCCGTTATCAGGAAACACTGAGCAAAGCCATGCCTGGGCTGTGAATAACAATGAAAGAATCCAGGCGTTATGCTATCCGCGACGCTCTTATCTGTGAAACTGGAGAAGTGGAGGGAGCGTAAACATGGGAGCTCACTATCATATGTACATAAGAGGCATCTCATTCTCGGGAGCAGGGAAGGTGACGGGAGCGGGCGAGGCTGGACTCTGAGCCTGCTGTTTATAGACCTGTCATGATACTCACTATGTCAACTTATGGTTCAATACATACGAGATGGAACTATATTATTTATCATGGGGACTTTCTCTTTGAACCAGTAGAATAATTTGGTTTATTTTTCTGCTTATGATGAGATTAGAGCTTTTGAGATTTGAATTATGAACTTGTATGACTCATTATATATATATAAAAAAACTACTTCAAGTCTTTTTTTTTTCTTGCAGCTCATATTTTTAACAATATTGTAAATTTAGAGTTGTTTTGGGGGGATAATTCTGCTTTACACTTTAGTTTCATTATCGTCAGTTTACTTCAATATATCCACTTCAAAAGTTGTTATTGTGATAGACCTAGACAGTATATATGAAGGTAAAAGAAGCTGTTAACTTGAAAACTATCACGAGATGACATCACAAGGTGGAACAGAGCATTTTGAGCTTTGGAGGTGTAGACTAATAATGCAGGATTACGCAAACATGTGTAAATGAAACAAAACTCAAAGATATGTTTTTGAGGAGGTAACAGCATTAGAACATGGCTTACACCTCACAAGACTAAAGTTTGCACAATATAGGACCTTTAAAAACTGTATTTGAAACTATGAGCAAAGACTATATAACATTAGTACTGTCTTTGAATGAATGAAGTGTGTCAAAAGTATCGATATCCAGATATTGAGCGATACTAAAAACAAAATCTATACTAGAAACTTATTTGACGTTATATCTGTCACAGGAGCACAAATGAAACCACATGGAATATTTACAGAAATGGCAATAAAACTGTTCCTCAAACACATTGACTCTTGATACTGAAAACCATCACATGACGACAGGATGGTTCATCTTTTACAGTCTGTTGGTTTAAAAAAAGACACATCAAAACTGGCAAAACTGGTAGAGCTGCGGCTTTTTCAGTTCTGATAGCGATTCTGTTAATCCTCGATATCAGAGCAGAGACTGAAAGCAGCATTTATTTCCTTAAAACTCAACTAAAATACAACATATAACACTGTCAAGTAACTATAGAACAATTTGAGTAAATAAAAGTTCAAACATTATGAGGCTTTCTCAGCCAAATACAACCAGGAATTAGTCTTATACATTGATTTATATGTCCAAATTATATATAGACTGTAAATATAAATGGACATAGCTAACCTGCTAGCCACCGCGTTCTAAACAGGAAGTGCTCATGGGCGCGCTTTCGGATCCATCGACTCCAGCTCCAATTCACTTTACATTGAAAAACTGTGTCCCCTCTCATCATTTTGGTCTTAAATGTTCATATTAACCCGCTCTACATGATCCTGAGGCTTTTATTTAGTAATTTTCTCCCTAAATCAAGATATAAACATTAATAAGAGACAAATCCGGCGCTTTTTTCCCCCGAGCAACAGGTTTGATTAAGCGTCCTACTACAACTACTTAAAAATTCAGGGATTCCATTTACCACCTATTTTGTGGCTTAAAAACGTATGTCCCAAGACGACTGCGGAAATCTTTGAGAAAAAAAAAACTACTACAGTGTTACCTAATAGTATCACAGGAGGGTGGGAAATTTCTGAGGGAAAATCCAAAAACTTTCCACAGGAACCATAGTGGAATGTGACTGGATTTGACGAGTGTGTTAGAGTAAAATGAGTCGTTCAATCTGCCAGAGGCTCTTTCATAACCAACCTTTAGATCGGCACATTTCAGATTTTAAGATTATACTAAAACGCTTTCAAATTTTACTTCCTGGTTACGACTCATAACGTCACTCTAGGGAATTCCTTAATGTTACCTAGCAACCATGTAGTACACTGGGTCAAAACTCATCGAATGTAAGTTATCCTTAAGTATATAAAACCTGGAACAAGGTATTTTGGGGGTTAATATTATCATGAGTACATAGGTCTACATTTTCTTTGGAATAATGGTAATAATAACGACTCATTATTGCTTCATTCTGCTGTCTGTTGATTAACACAATGGTTCCCTGAGATTATTCTGCTTCGTGGTTGTTTTGTCAGTGGCATAAAGTAGTTTCAATATTATCGTTTATCGCGGTGATATTTCTCTGTAGTGATATGTCGTGCTTCAAAATGTTAGTGTGACAGGTCGACGCTAATGTACACAGACATTATTATTATTAGAAAATGTCTTTACTTAGTTGAAATAATGTCTAAAGTCTCAGAAAAATGTGTTTCTTGTATAAATTGTGCTGAACTTTTGTATAGAATTCTCCCATTGTGATGTCATCAGTGTGCGACTCTACTTCCTGTCATTTTCAACATATATTTAAACTTTTCTTCACAAATTGCTTCTTGGCTGGTGTAAAACTATAATTTATGTTTATAACAGGTTTTATCAAGTAAGTAAAGATTTGAGAATCGTTCAAGCCTGTTATAGACACTTCAAATTACAGGACTGAACAGAACATTTTCAGTTTAGGGTGTTATAAATATATAGTCTCATGGAAAATATGAGTGAATAAAACAAGTGTGACGAAGGAGTCAATTATTCAACAGCTGTGGTTATTCAGGGCACAATATAAACCCTAAGAAATTTATGTTATGTAATCGTTCACAACATTTTAAGTGCGACGAGTGTGAGTTTTTGTCATTTCTGCGCTTACTGTATTTTGTGGATTACTGTATTTATACTATGCACCTCCTCTGCTTTTTAGCTGCTGAATTTCAAAACATAAGGTGATTTTTGGGGGGGCAGATTTCAGACACATTGAAGCGTATACGTAACTTGTTTTTTTGTGTGTGATCAAATTTTTTATTCAAATATTGATCTGATCTGAAGCTATACAGGTCTTTCCCCTTTTCAAAACCCACTCCCCCACACTCCATGGGCATATACACAGAAAATAAAATAAAATAAATAAAAAAAAAAAAAATAATAATAATAAAAAATAAAATAATAATAATAAATGCACAAGAAAGACTAAAATAAATACAAAAAAAATAAGCATGTAGCGATAATACAATGTAATAATAATAATAATAATAATAATAATAATAATAATAATAATAATAATAATATAAATGATATAAAAGTAAAATAATAAAAGTAATCGTATACTTAACTGAAATTCAGAATAAAAACAATTCAAACAAGTTTTTCCAACATTAAAAAATTCAAAGTTGGAAATTGAACGACATTTAAAATCTGATAACACAAATTATCCTCAATATTGTCCTTGTGGAAGTGGAAATGCCGTTCCTTTCAATGGAGGATTTGGGAAAAGTTTCAGCGCTAAAATATTATACAAAGTAGGTTGGTTTGTGTCAAATGTTCAATGTTTATGTGCAACAACAAGTCAAACTGCACTGATTCTCTGGGAAGCTTCAAAATGGCTCTGTAGTCCGTATAAAACTTATTTACTGTCAAGATCAGCAGCTCCATGCAAAATAAAACAACCCAAATGACGACGGCAGCGCCCACGGCAACTTCCAGAATAATACTCTGTACTTCTACTTGAGTAATATTATTTTGATGTCACGCCTGTCCTGCTTCAGTAAAAATATTGTCTGCTCTGCCCATTTCACATTAGAACCACCTTTGAAAATCGGTTTAAAGTCCCATGACAATAGAATACAGCATCAAAACAGACAGAAGTTAATCTCTTACCAAATTAGACCCTCAGCTCCACGCTCCACACCCACTGACGCTTCTGTAAATATCTTCACTGTGATGTTCTCGTGCCGTACGTCCGAGTCTGTCTGCTTGTAAAGTTCAATTGAATGACTGGCTGAGAATGAAGAGGTTTTTCCTGTGACCTCACTCTCAGAGCTCTGACTAAAGGCCAGTCAGCTCTGTGTGTGTGTGTGTGTGTGTGATGTGGCTCTATTGCATCACACCACGTTGCCAGTCAAAAAAAAAAAAAAAACATCACAGAATGAGCAGCCCCCCCCCCCAGGGAACAGCTGTTTATCAAGTCAGGACAGCATCTCGTTTACGCTGTGCCTGTGGAAGAGTTTAACCAGGCAACAAGTTCAAACCACAAAACTTTTACAAATATTTTGACACACTACGCCACGTTCAGAAGGTGTACTATGGTTTCTACTCGTCTCCATGGAGATCGCTTTGACTGGTGTTCCATAGTGTTACGCATTTCCGCATGAGGACAAGTGAAGCTGTGGAGACGCGACCCCGCTCACAACATTTTTTTGTTTAAAGCAGCTCTACGGTTAAAAATAGGCACTTTCGACACCCGCTCCTCCTATTGGTCAGCCTCCCTCGTGCTCTGAGTGACAGCTGGATATAACCAATCACAGAGAAGTGTGAACAGAAACACACGGTAGCTTTAGTTACATCTTAAAGGGCCCAGATTACACAGTTTTCAGATGTATGTTATATTGTTTCCTCATCAGAAACAGACCTGGAGTTGTGTTTTGTTTCATTCACACATGTTTAACACACAAACCCTGCATATTTAGGCTGAGTTCTCTCAAACACTCTGTTTCACCTTGTGATGTCATATAGTGATACAGAAAGTGCTCCACTGTGTTTTTAAACTCCAAACACCTTCCCTAGAATCATCTGGACAATTTCAACCCTGGAATTGTTCATCTCTACTGAACTAAAGGTAAAAGGAGATGTTAACTGGAAAACTACCACTTCATGACATCACAAGGTGGAACAGAGCATTTTGAGCTTTGTAGACAGACTAATAATAAAGTGTTACTCAAACATGTGTGAATGAAATAAAACAGAACTCCAGCCTGTATAAAAGATACAAAAGAAAACATGAATCATGATCAAATCGAAATCATGATATACATCTTTTGGCATATCATCCATCCCTACTTTAATGCCATACTGTGGAATATTTCAGGCAATCAATAACATCTTCATCATACAAGTGGCAGACCCTCCTCTAGAAACTTACATAATGCACCTTTAAATACGAATGTAACAATAACAGAAATAATGTCATATCGTCGAATTACGTGTCTCTTAAGAGAACTACATAGACCATGACCCTTTTCTCTTTTCAGTCCTATCTACATGAAGACATAACTGCTAATAAACACTTTTAAAATGTATTTGTTTGGATTATGACCATATCCAGTCCAGCGTTTGGCTCCAGTCAAATGAAGCTCATCGACGCTAGAGCAGTTATAGCTGCCAATTTGGGGCACAGTTCCATGATTGATTCGTCTGTTATTAATGTTCAAATCTTGATTTAGGGAAAAAATTGTGAAATAAAAACCCCAGGATCATGTAGAGTGGGTTAATATGAACATTTAAGACCAAAATGACGAGTCTGACATTCCTTAATGTTACCTAGCAACCATGTAGTACACTGGGTCAAAACTCATCGAATGTAAGTTATCCTTAAGTATATAAAACCTGGAACAGCAGTTACAGAGAGAGGGGGACACAGTTTTTCAGTAGAAAGTGAATTGGAGCCAGAGTCGATGGAGCCAGAGGCGCACCCATGATCACTTTCTACTTGCAACGTGGCAGCTAGCAGGTTAGCTATGTCCATTTATATATAGTCTATGATTGCATGTTCACAATTGTTTTAGCCTCTACAAAATGTTGCAATAAATATCACACTGAGAGACACATATCGTGAAAATATCATATTGAGAGCTTTGGATAACGTTACATCCCTACATTTAAAACTGACCAGGATAGAAAGGAGCTAAACAGATATAATAAATACTAGGGAATAGGGAGGTAGACCTGTCATTATAATCACTATATCAACTTACTGCTCTATATATAAAAGTTGGAACTATATATTTTTGGGGTCATGTGTACTTTTTTTTTATTCTACTGGTAAGTTTTTGGTTATTTTTGAGCTTTATATAGAGATTTAAGCCGTAAAAGCTTGAATTAATAACTTGTCTGACTCGTTACAGATGCAAACTAATGACTCAATTGTTTCAATCTGATATTTTTTTAACAATATTGCAGATTTAGAATAGTTTTTGTGGTTTAAATCTGCTCTTGGGTTTTGTGTAAATTAGTTTCATTATTGTCTATATTTACTTCACAGCGATATATTTAACTACTAAATGTGTTATGGAGACAGGCCTTTGAGGAGATGCAAATGGACAAAAGTTAAAATATGAACTTTCTTGGTTTATCCTTTATCCTTTGGAGTATGCATCCTGAAACGCTCTACTAGAGAGTTTACAAGTTCAGCTCTAATCTTACAATCTACAAGTACACATACTAATTTGTCCTCCTAATACCGGTGTCCTCAGATTGGAAGCCGAGCCTGAACCATGACACCAACATTACCCATGGATGAGGTGTAGGGAAATAAACTCCTTGTTGATTTATACGGAAACGGAAACCTGCTAAATGTAAAAAAAAAAACTAAAAAAAACAACAACTCAGTTACTCTATAAACATACACGCCAAAAGTTTGCACACGCTCTCTCTGTCATGTTTTTTTTTTCTTTAGTTTGACTACTCTCTACATTTTATACACACACTGAAGACATCAAATATATGAAGTAAGGTGTATAAAAGTATGTAGTAAAGAAAACAAGTTAAATAAATAACTTTTTCAACAAAGCAAAGTGTGGATACTTTGAGGATTTGTATATAAAATCCATGTATAAAATTCCCTATTTGTACTTTACTCAAGTACATTTTACAGTGGATACTTTTTACTTTTACTCCACTACATTTGTAGTATCTGTACTTTCTACTCTACTACATTTTTGAACAGGACTGAAAGTAAAAAGTACTTTTCATATGATCTGAGGGGTTATTTTTACCATGTTTGTGGAAACATCCTGGCTAAAGTTTTGGAGTTCAAGCTTCAGCTTTGAGCAAACAAAAATAAATACACAAAATTCATAAGAAAAGTTAAGATTCATATTGTTACTGTGACCAAAATATGTCTAATTTTTAATCTATATCACTACATTTACACTTTAAGGATAAGTACATTTTTAAACAGACACTCAAGTAAAAGTATCACATGAAAAAATCTACATAAGTAAAAGTATTGACGTAACTTTTTCCCTCTGTATCTGTACTTTTACTTAAGTAACAACATTGAGTACTTCATACACTGGTGTTTTCAAACTTAGTGATAATGTAATAAATCCTAAGTTTGTTTCCACTGTTTCGCCTGTTCCTCTTTTGTGCCACATACAACCCTCTCTAACTCTAACCCTATTACATAAAACAGACATATAAAAACCTTCACAAATCTTTATTTATAAGAACAAAACTTTCAATCTGCCTTTAACTGCACTAAATGAACTAGTGAAATAATTAAAACTCCTCAGCCTCGCTATTCTCCGCAAGGAAAGTGCTTTGAGCAAAAATTACAACATCTGGTCATCATAAAACCCTCGGCATGGTGTCTGAACGCAGAGCTAACCCAGAATGTAAACGCCCTGCAGCCTCTCCCTCCCAGCGCAATTAAATAATACTCTCCAAAGAATGTGCATTTTAAAAGGAGCTATGCAAAAAACCCACCGCCGCCGCATACGATTAAAACGGAACGAGCACAGATTCAACGTGTATATTTAATGCAATGAATGAGAAGCTCTGTTGTAGGGATGGGGCAATAAACAGTAATATCGTTTATCGTGATGAAAAGGGTCGACAATAATCATTTATGGTACATTTTATATAATCGTAATAATGGCCAACAAATATAATCGCCGTTATATCACCAGAATGTGCGGAAAAAAACCCCGACTTATCCACAGGGGACAAAGAAGTCTGTTGCCCAGGTCCCTAGGGTCTTAGGGGCCCACAATGGGACAGTCTTCATATTAATTTGTATTAGAGAGGGGCCCCTGTGAGGCTTATTGCCCCCGGGACCCCAAATTTCAGTCGACGGCCCTGCTCATCCATAATATTCTCTGTGAAAGTTATAATTATTCATATCCCTAACAGTTTTAATCATTATCGTGATATAATCGTTAATCATAATTGTTTTGACCATGATAATCGTTCCACGCCTATTCTGTTGTCATTTTGTTGTCTGGTTCATTTAACGACATGGAAGAGGAAGCGATTCGATCATTCCACAGCTATTTCTTGTGACAGTCCAGACCTCACAGTCACCCCTCTCCAAACTGCCTGGAGCTTGGCACATTTTTCAGCTTGGGACTCAAATAATTTACAGTAGTTTTAGTTCAAGAAGCAGTTTTTCCAAGTCCAAATTATTACACATAAGAAAATCAAGATTCAAGCAATCCCAAGAATCATTGGCTTTCGAGATATCGGTTCAGTCGATATCTCATTTTTGTCGATAAATTAGTGTAATAAGAAGATTTACTGGCCAATGTTGACTCAAAACATCTCATCTCATAGAGTATCGTATCAGAACTGAAAAACCTGGATCGGTGCATCCCTAAAATAAACTCAACAGTAGTATTAGGTGATTATACTCAATGGTCAATGTTTTGGGTTTTATTATTTATTTATTTATTTTTGGAATTCTTTTGGAATTGCATTTTTTTTTTATTCCTCTTTTCCAACATAGATCCCATAACAGCAGGCTTTGTTGTTTTAAAGAGAACAGAACTGGAAAGTTTTATAACACCATAACAGTGACGTTTACAGTCAGTCACTCTCCACATTCACAAATGAGTAAAGCGTTTGGAAAAGGACAAGCAGCCACATGCTCTCACCCAACAGGATCCAGATGATGACAAATATACAAAATGTGGACTGGCACCTTTGTAAAGTCACATGGAAAGACTAATGCTGCAAAAACAAAACAAAAAAAAAGCTGGAAAAGTGAAGAAAAGTGTGTTTGAAATAGACGACAAAAGCTCAGTTTGACAGGCTCGGGTTGTGCGTAAAGTCAGGATGACGCACAGTGAGGAAAAACAACAACGCGCTTGACAGAGACTTTATCAAACCTACCTGAACATACACGCGCGTTCCATCAATCCGCAAACATGTCCGTGGCTTTTAGAAGAAGTCAGATCACTCCTAAACTCCTCCACACCCGTCTTTGTCGCTGTCTTCCCCAGCTGTTCCCCCAGAAGATGAACGCGCCTGGAGAAGCCACTCCTCGCCCCGCTCCAAAAATCTGCCTCTAATTAGGACGCCACGGTTTCTGCCTTCAAAATACTGATACCACAAACACGACACAAACTGGCTTTATCTGGCAAATAGAAGAGAGAGACAGGAGTGCACCGATGAAGCAACGTTTGTCCTGAAGAAATGAGCCGTTTGGGAAAAATGTGTAACTTGTCTGGCAGCCACATGTGCCAAATAGTGGAAAGAAACTCCTTGAACCGCCATTAGTGGAACTGTAGCCCCCCCTGTTGGATGCATTTTGTAAGTGGAACACTAGTATAGTTAAAGCTATCTGTAAAAAGTTTGGGGTGGGAGACTTCAGGAAGCTCATTGAGAGAAGGACAAGGGTTTGCAGCGCTGTCGACAAAGTAAAGGGTGGATACTTTGAGGATTTTAATATAAAACATATTTATTTGAATTATTTCACTTTTTCTTTGCTACATAATTCCTTGTATCTGCTTCATATATGTGAGGGTGTAATTTCTATGTTCGCCAGCAGAGGGTAATGTAGCGTTTCTTTACTTTTGTGACGAAGCCATACGAGCTTATAATGGGACTTTCGGCTCCTTTGCATGCGTCTTTAACTCGTTTGAGAGATCCAAATCTTTTGAATCCGTTTTCTTGAAAGAGCCGTTCAAAATTTGTATTGACTTTATGATTTTTTTTTTCCCTATTGTTTTTTCTATTATTAATTTCTTCTTTTTTTTTTTTTTTTTTTACTATTTATTATGTTTATTTATTTTATTGTTACTGTTTATTTGATTTATTTGTTTTTACTTTTTACTATTTATTTATTTTACTATTTATTTAAATGACAGAAGCAAACGTGAAAACTCAATTAAGCGACAAACTAACCACAGATGTTGCACTACAACAATAATAATAAAACTAATTAAAAACTAACTCTTGATTGTGATTCCAAATATGTTTTTGTGCACAAATCTCTTGTGTTTCCTGCTCTGCTTCTGCGCTGATTTTTGTGTTGGTTCAGCGTGCAAACTGCATAAAAATTGGAAAGAAGAAAAAACAACAACTTTATAATATAACATCTGTTATAGTTTAAGAATCTATTACAGTTTCTTCAATTTTTAGTGTGTATTGTGTGTTTTACTGTCGCATAAATAAATAATAAAATAACACAAAAAAGCTTCCGTACAGTGAGGAGGGCTCCTGATTATAACGCAAATTATTAATGCAATAAACTTTATTTTTGCTAATATTTTGTGAAGCACTTAACAGGTGAGTATGTTATAAATGTTTGAGCTGTGTCTCCTGATCACAAGTTGATAAAAGTATTTTGTTATACGTGTGAATTTGCTAGCTTAAACCGGCTAGCTTAAACCGCGCTGTTAGCACGTAAAACATTGTAACTGGTGAACGCTTTATTTTCATATTTTACATGAGTTATGGAACTTGTAGAAAGTAATAAACATAAAAACAGACTTTGGTTGTGTTTAGGCTACAACTGTTTATTTGGTTTTGTTTGGAAAAGTTAGCAATAGCCTTTCTACGGTGGGGGAATAGGGGCAAATTTCGTGATTACGCGTGAGCGCCAACCACTGCCATTTGTCATTAATGTACACACATTAATGACAAATGGCAGTGGTTGGCGCTCTTTCTTTCTTTATTCATGTCTTTCTTTCTTTCTTTCTTTCTCTCTTTATGTCTTATGTCTTTGCCTTTCTTTTTTCATGTCTTTTTTATGTCTTTGTCTTTCTTTCTTTCTTTCTATCTTTTGTTATTTATGTCTTGTGTCTTTGCCTTTCTTTTGCTTTCATTCATTCTTTCTTTATATCTTGATGTCTTTATTTATTTCTCAACAGGTGCAAGTGCTAAAGGCAATGTACAACACCTTTTCAATTTCCTCTTATAACGTCTAACTTTGATAATATGTAATAAGTAATAATTGGCCTTTTTATAGTGTCATATAAGCACACACATATTAAAATGCCTAACTTTGATAATATGTAATAAGTAATAATTGGCCATTTTATAGTGTTACATAAGCACACACATAATAAAATGGCTAACTTTGATAGTTATTGGACGTTTTATGGTGTGGTATGAGCGCACACATAGTAGCTCAAGGCTTTGTTCAAGTGCACAAATGTTTTCAGCCTGATTTACATTGTTCAAATGGACTAAGCGCTAAAGGCAATTCACAATATCATTTCAATTTTCCCTTAAAATGGCTAATTTTGATAATGTGCAACAAGAAATGAAACGCTATACAGTAATACAGTACAGCAGAGGCAAATTGGACGTTTTATTGTGTAATATAAGCACATAAGCATTAGCTCAAGGCCTTGTTCAAGTGCGCCATCATCAGCCTGATTTACATTGTTCAGACAATTGGACTATAGGCCACTTTAGAAGCACTATTATTACATGAGCACCAAGGAGGTAATTTTCAATAAAAATCACCTTTCACTGATTAGTATAGTTACTTTTTCCACATGTAACTATTCCATTGACTTCTATTAAACTGTGGTGTATCTTGAAGGGCCCGGACATGAGCGGAAAGGAGAGGAACCATCCGGAAAGTCAGTGAGGAAGACCGGCGTGTGAGTGGACTGGGTCAAAGGTAACGCTTGACGTCTCCTGCGATCATCCCGCTTCTTGTACCAGAAGTTATGGGGCGGTCGGCGAGCCAGGGGAACACCGAATTCCTCAGAGGACGAAGCCATGTGCACCGGACCAGCAGGGGGCACCGGACCGCCAGGAAGTGCAGGACGCGGCACCAGGATCTCAAAAGATTCACTAGAGGATGAGGTGAGGGGGTCGGAGGGTAGGTCTATGCGGGGTGCAGGTGGGGCAGGTTTGACGGGAGGGGCAGGGGGAGCTGGTGGTGGAGGTGGGGGAGGGGTGGCAGGGGCGACAGGTGCGACAGGTGCAGGGACAATAATTGGAGTAAATGTAGGCTCGGCGATAGGTGGGTCTTGGTCGGTGATAAAGGGGGCGTCAGAGGGGATTATAGGGTGGTCCGGTGCCAGGTCATGACCCTGTGGCTGAAGCGGTCTCAGTACATCCACAGTCTGAAAGAAAAAACAACGACAACATTTAGCCCCGACAGGAGCAGTGAGTGTGTGACATGAGCAGCGAGTGTGTGACAGGAGCAGTGAGTGTGTGACATGAGCAGTGAGTGTGTGACATGAGCAGTGAGTGTGTGACAGGAGCAGTGAGTGTGTGACAGGAGCAGTGAGTGTGTGACAGGAGCAGTGAGTGTGTGACATGAGCAGTGAGTGTGTGACATGAGCAGTGAGTGTGTGACATGAGCAGTGAGTGTGTGACAGGATCAGTGACTGTGACAGGGCCAAGGGCTGAGGCTCTAGAGGTTATAAACTATTTTAATATTAAAATCAGCTTGGATTTAAAATAAAATTATTCAACAGATCACTTTGTCTTTCCCTATCGACTCACCTGATTACTACTCCTGCTGCTACTACTACTACTACTACTATTACTACAACTAATGTCTTTATCTACCAGTACAATTGGCATCCCTCTCATAGCCGCTTGTATAGACCTGTATTTTTTTTTTTTTTTGAGCATTTTTCAGAATATGGATCGGGATGTAGTTAAGTCTAGCTAAGTATAAAGTCATCTAATATGCATTCCCTCATTTTTAAATTGTCCTATTTTATTCCTGCTGCAAATTGTTTCTATGCAGCACTATTTTCACCGGTCCAGTACTTTTCCTTGGTCTGTGGTTACAAATCCAATCAGTTTTGAGCTAAGAGACTTTCCAGGATGTGACATTAGGACCAGATTCACAAAGAGAAAGGAGACCACCTTTTATATTCATGGGTGAACCAAAAGCACAATCATGCGATCACACTGATCAAAACCCTGCCATGACACGTAGAAGGAGCAGTTCTGTAAACACTGACATTTATACAAAGGTCATCGCTTGAAAAATGAGCATACAAACCTCAAAATTTTAAATGCTCAAAAAAGCTCAAATCAGGAGAAAAAAACAAGGCCATATTCACAGTTTTGTTTGAAACGCACAATTAACACTACAGTGACATCACTTCAGGGGTGTTCTACGTGTATGTCTGTAGCGGAATGTTCAGCTGTTACCATGGTGACACAATGCCCACATGAAATATACAAAAGGATATAATAATCAACACATTTTCAGGAGCCTGTGATCAATCCGTGCGTTCATGGTCCTGTTTAGGTGTTTGATTTTACACAAAAAGGTGAGAGCGACTAAATGAAAAGCAGTTGGCTAATTCTAGCTAGCTTGTGACTGTAGTGTTATGTGAGAGGGACTTGTTTAACAGCACAAATCAGCTCACCTGTTGTATCAAGTCAGTTCTTTCTGGTCAGATTGTGTTAAAACTCAGATTAAAGTCTAAGTTGACTAACAGAGCTTCAGACAGAGCAGTGCCTACAGTTAGCATGGCACTACCAGGGAATATCAGCTTTAAAGTATCAGTATATTGTCTTGATTCACAGATTATTTTGAGGAACACTGGGAAAAGTGCACCACCTGCTTGTCTCCATGGCGATGTTATTGCTTTGCCTGGAATGTTCCGCAGTATGTCATTTAAGTTAACTTTTGAACATTTATTTAATTACAGGTGTTTTTATTGCTCAAAAGTACATTGAAAAAGTGTGGTCACCTCTCCACAGATCTGACATGAACTGTAATTTGGCTTGGAGGCATTATCTGCTAGATATGTTTAATGTTATACGGTGGAACATTTTAGGAACAAATATGGAGTTAATTGTGAACTGTGAAGGCAAGGCAAGTTTATTTGTATAGCACAATTCATACACAAGGTAATTCAAAGTGCTTTACAGAATAAGAAAGACATTAAAATCACACAAATCAAAACATAAATAATCACAAATAATCATCATAAATTTACCATTATAAGAGAAGAGTGCAGAATAAAAACCTTTCAGTCGTATGCACAGCTGAACAGAACCGTTTTGAGCCTGGATTCAAACATTGTCAAAGTAGAGGCCTGTCTCACATCTTCAGGAAGACTGTTACAGGTTTTAGCTGTATAAAACTTAAATGCTGATTCCCCATGTTTAGTCCTGACTGTGGGCACCAGCAGGAGGCCGGTCCCTGAAGTCCTCAGTGTGCGAGATGGTTCATATGGCACTAACATGTCAGAGATATACTTTGGACCTAGGCCATGGAGAGACTTATACACAAGCAGAGCTGCTTTAAAGTCTATTCTTTGAGCTCCAGTAAGCCAGTGCAGAGACCTGAGCACAGGACTTATGTGCTCATACTTCCTGGTTCTAGTCAGGACCCGAGCAGCAGTGTTCTGGATGTACTGCAGCTGTGTTAAGGCTCATTTGGAGAGGCCAGTGAGCAGGCCGTTACATTAGTCTAACCTACTGGAGACAAATGCATGGATAAGTCTCTCTAAGTCTGGCTTTGACAGTATACCTTTGATTTTTGCAATGTTCTTTAGGTGGTAAAAAGCTGCAGATGTTATTGATTTGATGTGGCACTGCGAACACTGCCATTGTAAGGTACCTGCACTTTGAACATCTCACAGGACACGTGGACTTCAGGATGGGTCCTGACGTCTCCATGAACAGATCCAGAGCAAAAACCTGTCGTCTAGAAGAACAGGTAAAAACATTAAACAGTGTTATTTATTCATTTATTTTTTTTAAACACAAAACAACACAAAATGAATAAGGAGACTCATACTAATAATCTCTTATGTTATGAGTGAATTTGCCCACTGTTGTACAGTGGCCAGATTAGCTCATGTTCTCAGCTATGTTTTATGAGATCTACAAAAAGAAACAGTATTTACTTTTAGACAATTAAACAGCATTGCATCAGTAATATTTAAAGGTCCTATATCACACAAAATGGATTCTCGTGATCGTTAAGACATGTTCTAATGCTGTTACCTCCTCAAAAAGTCCTCAAAGTTAGTCTGTCTACATCTGCAAAGCTCAAAATGCTCTGTTCCACCTTGTGATGTCATGAAGAGGTTGTTTTCAAGTTAACAGCTATCGTTTACATTTAGTTCAGAGACGGGTAATTCCAGGGCTGAAATTATCCAAATTATTCTAGTGAAGATGTATGGAGTTTAAATACCATATTTTCCGGACTATAAGTCACACTTTTTTTCATAGTTTGGCCGGGAATGCAAGTTATACTCAGATGCGGCTTATATGTGAAATGATTAAAATATATAATTTCACATCTTCGTTATTGTAACAATCACAACCACGCGAGGGCGCTCTAGGCTTGTTTGCCAGTATGACAACCATGCAGAAGCGGAAGTGGCGCTTCATCTATTTCCAGAGTTGGCGAAGTTGTTCAGAAGCCACACCGAGGATGAAGAATTCAATGGATTTAGTGATTTGGAGTGAGACCCAGAGTAAACCTGTTAGCTTGTTTTTTATGCTTTATTTATCTGATTAACTGTTAAAATCTTACGTTAACAAACCAGACACGTGTTCAGTTCTGTTTATGCTTCATGTAGCTGAATAAATATAAATGTGTTACATTAGCGTGCTGTAATGATATTCAGCCTGTTATTCTCTATTTTATTGTTATTATTATAACTTGCCTTTAAATATAAAATGTCTGTTCTTGGTCTCGGATTTTGTAAAACAAAATTCCCCCAAAAATTCGACTTATAGTCCAGTGTGACTTATATATCGTATTTTCCGGAATATAAGTTGCACTTTTTTCATAGTTTGGCCGGGGATGCGACTTATACACAGATGTGACTTATATGGAGCGAATAGTGAGAATAGTGTAATATGTATCCTTTAAGTGTAAAGTGCATTATACAATGTGCTGTTCAGATATACTGCAGTTATTGAGAACATTTCTAAAGATTTTCTGTATAAACTCTGGCCAGGTGAGCAGTGCACCTGACAGCTGCTGTATGTGCTGTTACCTCTGTGTCGGAGGCAGCGGTCAGTCTTTGGCAGGTGCCTGATTCAGTGGTTCCCTCTGGACACTGCTGGACAGTGTACTCGACAAAGCTGCTTTTCACTGGTCTAGTCTAAAACATAACAAAATATAAAAAGATGGTGGAGAAAATGTTGGGAAAATTGCAAGAATCAATCTAATAAATTAACACTTCTCAATTCTTATAAGATAGCTTTATAAATGGTAAACTATTGTAACTATTATTAATATGTTTTTGTTCTTACGGTTATATTATGACCTTACTAATCTTGATTATTAATTAACCAAATAATCTTTACATCCCTCATTAGTAGCAATGTAGCTGGAGATCATCATAAAATTAAATGAGTACAAATAGACTAGAGCTTATTCTGACAATCTTGGTATTACCTCTTAAGTGAGTACAAAGAGTTTATGTCATCTTTTACAATGGACCATAACAGATTAGTAAGTAAATTACCTCATTATTTTGTTTTAGATTTGAAATAAACAAAACATTTACCAGTACTTCATAGTCTGTATAAAGTGTACTGAGTGAGTGTGATGTCACCCACAGCGTTCGCTCCAGTCAAATGAAGCTCATCGAGGCTAGAAGTTATAGCGTTCCATATGTGGGTTACCTGCTGGGCTGCTCTCAGTATCTTTTTCACTCCCAGTCCAGCCCCCAGCAGGGACTTCCTCTTATACGAGTCTAGAGTGACTTGTGCAGCAGTGACGGCCTGTGGGCTGTCTATGGGAAGCAAGAGGGGACAAGTGGGACAGGTCTGCTGCAGCTTCTCAGGTGGATCTAGATGGAGAAGATATAAAGTGATAGCAGGACATGCAAATTAAATATATGAGTTAAAGGTGAACTAGGTAACTTTTCTGGTGGAGGAGCTGTCAGTTGCTTGTCTCTGTAGAGAGGGTATTGTTGTGCCTGGAATATGTTACAGTATGGCATTAAATTGATCTATTCCCATTTATCTTACCGCTCATAGTAAGAACGCATGTTTATTAAAGGGCCCATGTTACGTTGTTTTCTGATCTCTGTTCTAATGTTGTTTCCTCGTCACAAACAGATCTGAAGTTGTGTTTTGTTTAATTTACACATGTTTAACACACAAAACCCTGCATATTTAGGCTGAGTTCTTCTCTCAAACTGAAAACACTCTGTTCCACCTTGTGATGTCATTGAGTAGTTATACAGGAAGTGCTCCATACACCTTCACTAGAATCATTTGGATAATTTTAGCCCTGGAATTGCCAATCTCTACTGAAGTAAAACTACCACTTCATGACGTCACAAGGTGGAACAGAGCATTTTGAGCTTTGGAGATGCACTAATAATAAAGTGTTACTCAAACATGTGAATGAAATAAAATACAACTCTAGGTCTGTTTTTGACGCGATAATGACATAACATGCCTAAAAGCTGACAAGAACATAATATAGGACATTTAAGGTATATCTTTTATACCATTAAAAAAAACCTCCATACTTGAATAAATGCATAAGAGACCTTCATCAGAAAAGTTTCATAGTCTACCTTAAGTGGAGCAGTGCCTAGCTGATTGTAAAACTATTAATAATCCCTCTGTTATGGGCAGTGTGGGAGTCGGAGCAGGAGGTATTTTTGTTGTTGTTTAAGTGTGCAGGTGGGACTTGCTGTTCTTCATATTCCTAGTTTTATATCATACCAAGTGTAAAGTGCTTAAACTGCCAAGAGACGCTTAGCTGCTAGAATTCATTTTCTATAGCACCTTTTTCATCCAAGACTTGATTAATTCCTCTTAAAAGAAAACATCACATTTTTGCCTATTTCTCATGGTGTAATCACAACTTTGACTTCAGATTCTGCCTGACATTTGTTGGGCTGGAGGGTTACGGCTGTGCAGATAATCAACTTTTTATCTTGATTATAATTATGGCCATTACAAAAATACAGCGGTGGAAGAAGTACTTGATGTTGTTACTTAAGTAAAAGTACAGATACCACAGCAAAAAATGATTCCAGTGAAACTATCACATGAAAAAATCTACTTGAGTAAAGATATTAAAGTGCCGTATTTTCCAGACTATAAATTGCTCCGGAATATAAGACACACAAGCCAAAAAATGCATAATAATGAAGAAAAAACATGTATAAGTCACATTTTTTGAGGAAATATATTTTACAAAATCCGAGACCAAGAAGAGATATTTTATCTTTGAAGGGAAGTTATAATAATAACAATAACAGGCTGAATATCAGTACAGCACACTAACATAACATAGCGTGCTAATGTAACACATTTATATTTATTCAGCTACATGAAGCATAGACAGAACTGAACACGTGTTTGGTTTGTTAACGGAAGATATTAACAGTTAATCAGATAAATAAAGCATAAAAAACAAGCTCATAAGTTTACTGTGGATCTCACTATAGAGCGCTAATTCTTCATCCTGTTTGGCTGTCATACTGATACACCAGTTGCCTCTGAGTATAAGTTGCTCTCCCGGACAAACTATGAAAAAAGTGCTACTTATAGTCCGGAAAATACGGTACCTGTTTAAAAGTAAAAGTATTTCATGCAGATTTTGAGATCGAATTAAGCTTCAAATGTAGTAATTTTGATAAAGATTTGAGCTGAAGTTTACTCAGCTGAAACAATTTAATCAACAGTTTTTTTCTAGCTGTTTTCTTTTGTATATTTTTGTTTTGCTTTATTTATGAGCATGTTAAAAATGAAGCCTTTTCAGCAGGTCTTAGACAATAATAAAAATATTTTTCAGTCCAGTTAAAAAATGTAATGGAGTAGAAAGTACAGATACTGCTCTCAAATTTATTTAAGTAAAAGTAAAATTATCCACCTGTAGCCATACCTAAAATGTATAGTACTGTACTTTACTACTTTTACTTTTTTACATTTAGGCCTGTCACGAGAACGAGAATTGAAGCTACTTTATGCCGCTGACACAAAGCAGGATAAACCCAGTAAACCAATCTTTAAATAGGCAGTAACATTAAAAAGCCTGAGCTGCAGCAAATACATAGCAGAATGAACCAATGCTTAGCCATAGAAGTGATTTATTCAAATTTCTACAGCTCAAATCTTATCATAATACAGAAAAATGGTGAAAAAAGTCCTCACTTTTGCAAAGAAAGTGTACACAGAATAAATATTGAGCTCCCAAAAATATTGTTCCATGTTTCACATACTGAACAGTAAGTCAATCTAGTGATTATCGTGACAGGCTGAGTTACATTCCACCACTGCAAAAATCCCTGAATGGAACAAACAAACTATAAACTAAGTAAAGCTGTTTTAAGACCAGCTTTAGACCCCTTTAAACGTCAGTTGACAACATTCTGCTCATTTTATTTCTGTGATAAACAGTGAAGGCCTTCATCCAGATCAGAGTCAGGTTTGTGGAGATGTGAGCCCGCTCAGAGTAAGAATGCATGTTTTCCAGTGCAATAAATACCACCAAACCTGACAAAAAAGGTACATACTGGGGTTTTATTCATTCTAGGTAGGTTTAGGTGTGACTTTTCCTAGACTTAACACATCTAGAATGATTAAAGCCCCAGTATGTAATGTCAAGTCTGGTTGTGTTTATTGCACTATAAAACATGCATCTCCACAAACCTGACTCTTATCTAAGGGCCTCCACCTGCTTGTTTCTCTGGAAATTAAACAAGATTTGAGGAAACTGCGATTCTAACTGTGGAAAATATGTATAGGAGCTCATTATTAGGTACATTTTTGCCAGTACATTTGTTTATTTTCAAATGGCTTAATTGTGTTTACAGTTATAACCCAAATTTTTGGTTTTTAGTGGGTGCACTTGTTTCCTCACATCCAGTATAGTCCAGAGTTTTGTACAAAGTTAGAAAAAATCTGTGCTATAATGCCAATAAATGTCTGTACTTTAACTTAAAAGGCCCATATTAGTCTATTTTCTGATGTTCTAATGTTGTTTCCTCATCACAAACAAACAGAAAACACTCTGTTCCACCTTGTGATGTCATTAAATGGTAATGCAGGAAGTGCTCCACTGTGTTTTTAAACTACATACACCTTCACTAGAGTCATTTGGATGATTTCAACTCTGGAATTGCCAATCTCTACTGAACTAAAGGTGAAAGATAGCTGTTCACTTAAAAGCTACCACTTCATGACATCACAAGGTGGATCAGGGCATTTTGAGCTTAGACTAATAATAAAGGGTTGCTCAAACATGTGTGAATGAAACAAAACACAACTCCAGGCATGTTTTTAAGGAGGGAACAACATCATAACATGGCTTAAAGCTCATACGAGTTAATTTTGTGTAATATAGGACCTTCACATATTGATGCATGTGTGATTCATTACCTGGGACCAGAGTGCAGTCGTAGCTGTAGAGGTACGAGTATCCCTCTTGTGTGTGGAGGATGGTCGTGTTGCAGTTTCCAGAGATTTGCTAAACAAGACATACATATTTAACATTGCTTAAAGGTCCTCAGAAATCATGTACTCTGGTTGTTTTTAGTGAGTAGGTAAAACGTTGAGGTGATTAAAGTTGTGTGTATTTAACCAGGAGGAAGGTTGACCCACTGTTTCCATGAAGGGTCTGACGTCACAGCGTTTCCATGGTTTCGGGCTGCCTATGTGACATTTGGTCTCGAGGACATCCAAATCCAGGTAATAGACGTTGCCTGCTGGGCCCTGGAGTAAACAACACAAAGCACACAAACCCAATGAATACATACACTACCAAAGGTTTGGACACACCATGTCAGTCAGTTTTTTTGTTTTTTTTTACCACTTTCTACATTTTAAATACACACAGAAGACATCAAATATATTAAGTAAAATATATGGAATTATCTAGTAAAGAAAAATAAACCTTTAATGACATTACCAAATATTTTTAAATTATTTTTTTTAATTAAAATACTCAAAGTAGCCAGGCTTTGCTTTGTGAAAAATATTTTAATAATAAATAATAGGTCAAATTTTAATATATCCCATCACCTGTCTCATCCTTAATATGATTACACAGACACTGGGGATGAGGGAGGTTAAGTGTCTTGCCCAAGGACACAACAACAGCATTCACCTGGGGGAGCTGGAATCGCACCTGCAACCTGTGTGTTGCAGGTGCGTTTGGGTTTTTTTTGTTTTGTTTTTTTGAGAGCGGGATTTGAACCGCCAACCTTTGGATCAGAGGATGAACATTCTACCTCTGTACTACCATTTAGTAGTTACTGTATTTAACTTTTTTTTTACTACGTAACTCCATATATCTTGTGTAATTTCCGTATCTAAAATGTAAAAAAGTAGTAAAAATACGAGAGGGCGTGTCCAAACTTTTGACAGTTTACATTTCAAATCAGAACTGTAGAACATTAAAAAAACATTATTGTTGACAATTGTTGATTTTAACAGCATATTTTCACTGAATGGGGATAAATAGGTTTCTAACAGCCATTCGCACACTTAAAGGAACAATTTGGCCGACGGGGCTCTCTGCGTCGTGTATTGATTTGCTGGTAGCACTTCGAGCATGTTTTGGCGGCACGTTCTCACAGGGCGATTGTAAATGCTGATCTATGCTGTGATGGCCTTCATTTAAAGCCATGGAGTTCATAATGTGTGTTGTGCAAGTCCCAGCTCTCCAGTGCTGCACTGAAATGACCTGCGCTTTAATAACAGTATCTCTGGTCCTTGTTGGAACATCGATGACTCACCATATAAAGTAATGAGTTTGAGCGTTCATGACTCTGTTAATAAGAGGTTATTGATTGTCTAGCTTGCACGTTTATTGCAATTCTTCACCCGCATGTTGTCCAGTTGTTTGGCAAAGGACAAGATTAAGGCATGATACTAAAAATCGGACTAAACCTGGATTAGACCAGGACTAAATCAGTTCTAGAGCAGGATCAAACCCAGTCTACTTCAGGACTGTCCCCAAGGATTTACATAATGATCCACACACGCCATGTTTACAGTGTACCTTGAAGATTACAGGCAGAAATAAAGAGGTAGTATGTAAACTTTACGATGTCCGCTCGCCCGCTTCTCTCCTTGTGGATTGCTTTGTCTAGGATGTTCCATAGTAGCATCAAAATAATCCATAGGCGTTGAATTTACATGCAAAGTCTATGGTGGAAGCATCAACCATTCAGATACTATGCTCCAGTGACGTAGAGACATCATTATCTGGAAGGAAGAGGAGAAAGGGAAAGGGAGCCACAAACAGCAGAACAAAAAGAATGGAGGGTAGCCTCATTGTTGTCGTTTACCTCGCCCCAGAACTGACTTAAATACACTAAAGCCACTCTCTCAACCTGGACATCTTTCACAAAGAGACCGGGAAAACAAAACATCCAAAGGCACTCACAGACCGCGGCATGGTCTGAACACAGCAATATGTGGTTTTACAGCTTAAAAAAATACTGTAAAACATGTTTTCTTAAGCTTTTTTTAAGTAGCATAATTATTACCTTAAATTTCGGACTATATATAGACTGCACTAGCTAAATTTGAAGAGAAAATACATTTTGTACATATATGAGCTGCACTTGAATATAAGCTGCATGTTACAAATATGTTGTAACATGAGATATTCACACAGAAAGATGGTACACGAAGGTTTTTTTTATTATTTTTAAGACATGCTTTTTTTTAAAACTGTGCCTCAAAATTGGCACCAACATGTGATCAACACAAGATGAACATACCTGTATGTTTAGAAAATAAAACAGCACCGACACGAGCCATCTGCTTTTATTTCCTCTGAAAGCTTTTGTTTTTCTTCCCACTACCGCCTCCAATGTCACACTATCGGTTCCGTAATGCCGAGCTTACTTACAGTGGCTCCATTTCCTTCTTTGATGCCAAACTTACATGCAGGGGCTCTATTTCCTTCTTTGGTGCTAAACTCACATGCAGTGGCTCTATTTCCTTCTTTGAGGCCAGATCCATTGTCTTGATCTTAAAAGCTGCATCATTTGCATTTCTTCGTGTGTTTTTCATGATGAGGGTGTGGTCATGATGAGCAAAATGACAGTTCAAAACCAAAACTATTGTATTCTTCAGCGCATAATCTTTCCCCACGTCTGTCTCACTTTTGCATTTGCTGCTAGAGAGTGCCCCCCGGTGGCCGTTAGCCAGTAAAAGTCTATAAATTAGTCGGACCGTTGTATAGGACGTAGGGTTAAAAGCGTGGGAAAAAGTAGCAGCTTATAGTCCCACATTTGCGGTACATAGTGCGTAGACTTATAGAACACTGTAGTAATTAGCAGTCATATCGTTTCATTTTGTCGCAGTAATCTACTCAAGAAACTTCATTATTCGATCTTAGTTAAATCGCGTCACCTGTCGTGTCTCATCTTAATACGATTACTACATCCCAGCAGTTACCAAATAGTGACATTCGTTTTTGATTAGACTGCTCTGCGTTCACGATCTGAGCCCAAATCTTATCAAACGAGTTCCCACTGACAGCAAGATTGGTCACAGCTGGTCAACCCCACCACTGTGTTTCTGTCCTGCTACGAATGTTTTGATTTTTCCACAACCACAGATGAGAAAATAAGCTTCCCGGTCCAGTTCTCTAGTTAATCACAAATAAATCTCACACTGAGGCATTATTTCAGTGCTTTGAGTCTGCCTGGAGACTTCCCTGGGCATAGGTGTGGGGCTGTCAAGATATCAAAAGTGATGATGATAGAAAAAACCCAAAATACCACGATTTAACAACCAAACAGCAGTGAAATACATAATTTTCTTTCAAAAAAAAAAAAAAAGTACTACCATTTAATGTTGGAAATCACATTTTATTGTCTAAAGAAAGAGTGCTTTTTAATTATCAGTTCCTGTCTGTTCCTTAGTATTGAAATAGAGTTTGAAATATTAGTAATGTGACAATAGGATATGTCATTATGAAATCATACTGGTTGGACATATATTCATTTACTTTTTTGGAGCATACTTAAAGTCATGGGATGGTATTAAAATTTGGTGTATTGTTGCTGTAACTATTTACGTTGTTGACAGTTTAAAAATTTTATAAAAATAAATAATTACAGTTTTAATATTAAAGCTGCAAGCAGTGATAAAGGGCCCCTGCAACCCTTGCAACCGCAGAAGGGGACGCTTCAGTGGGAGGGCTTTCTGTTAACCCTGGCTTGATATCTGATAAGAAATTGCCACTGTCACTTTTGAGATACATTTTTTGCTACCATTCTAACTTCGCAGGGGGCGCTAGAGAGATATAAGTTTAATTCATGTATCATTTTGTCTAGGTCATAAAACTACACAAACGCTATTTTGTATTTGTTTAAATCTGATGATGTTTGCAAAACTTGCCAGGATTTTTATGCTTTCAAAATGGCCTCTTCGTTAAGAGCTTGTTATGACCTCACCCTGAGACTGATTTTGCAGGGGGCGCTGGAGAGAAACTTTTAAAGATATAACTTTAATTCATTCATAATTATGTCCGGGCCATCAAAATACACAAACGTTACATTGGGTTAGTTTAAATCAGATTATGTTTACAAAAGTTGCAAGGTTTTTTACGCTCTCAAAATGGCTGATTTGTTAAGAGCTCTTTATGACCACACCCTGGGACTTATGTAAATTGTTTTAACAACTTCTGATCCCAGATATGTCCTGATGATGCTGCCTCAGTTTGGAGTTCGTCCAGTTTGGGTCCATTCAAATCTATCAACATTTGTGAAACATGGATTTTTTTTTTTTTTTCACCATGACCGCGCCCAAATTTTATTTAAAATGTAACTGATAACCTGTTATTGCTCATCGGCTTTATATCTTTTGGTCAAAATTGAACTGTTTTTGATGAAAACTGTTGGAGGAGATGTCAAAAGATTATGATACGTGATTTTGTAAATCCCAGGTTTGATCCGATATGGCCAACTTCCAGTAGGGTTTAGGGTGGGACCATAATATAATTTTTTACATGTCCTGATGTGACTTGTTTTTGATGCTAAATTTCATTTGTCAACAATGACATTTTTCTGGGCCGGTCCCCCATTGGTGCAATGTAAATTGATTTTTGAGGTAGCGCTACTGAGCCGTCTTTCATTATTTTTTCTCAGGGTTTTCACTCAAAATTAGAGCTCACTGAATTCTAATTTTCTATACTGTTTTCTTGTCTACACATTATTGTTTACTGCTTGGGATTTTCCTCAAAATTTTACAAATGCAATCGGGCTCTTGGGGGCTGTTACAGAATTTATACCAAAAGAAAAATATAAAATCTGTCAGCTGGACAAAACTTTGTAGGAGAGAATTTGTTATAACTGCACATTCTGGTGCTGCGAGAGCAATTGTCTTTGTTGGCGATTATCACTATTATTTAAAAATGTCCCACAAACGGTTCCTGTTGACCCCTTTAATCACGCTAAACAATATTGTTTATATTCCCATCCCTAAAAGGTTTGAATGAATAAGAATAAAGTTGACGTCCTTACCTGAGCGTGAAGGTGGACATTGGTGATTCGGTTTAGAGCGAACTTGTAGCCCTCTGATCTATCCTCATTGATGTAAGTCATAGCCAGCCGGGACAGCTTCTCCACTGCTTTGTCGTTACAAGGAATAGGTGCAAGTTCAATCGGCATCATATCCAAAGCTTCTCCATGCACAAGCAGTATATGCCATAATAGCAGTAATAACGCACTTATGTTTCTGTCCATGTTGGCAGAGGGATAAGGAGCAGTAACAGAAATGAGTTGGTTTAAAAGTCAAAGTTTGTTCGTTCTTGTTTGCGTTCAGAGATGTCAATGACTTTTGGAATCAAAACAGGGCCCAATGTTGAAATATAGCCAAGGACAAAGTGTGTTTGATGGCACAGCGCTGGTTGGCTGCAGTATTTGTGAATGAAATTGACTTGACAATAGGAGTATTTATTCACAAACAGAACCAATCACATATAATAAGTTGCGATCGCTAGATCTGTCACGATAACATTTTGAAATGTGATATATAAGTAAATAATAAATAATATAACAGCTACTTTAACCTTTAGTTCAGTAGAGACAATTCCAGAGCAGAAATGATCCAAAAGGTTCTAGTCAAGGTTTATGGAGTTTAAAACACAGTGGAGCACTTCCTGTATCACCACATGACATCACAAGGTCGAACAGGGTTTTTTCTGTTTGAGAGAAGAACTCAGCCTAAATTTGCAGGGTTTGTGTGTTAAACTTATGTGAATGAAACAAATCACAATTCCAGGTATGTTTGTGATGAGGAAACATTATAACAGGTCAAAAATGTGTAATATGGGCCCTTTTAAGTAGTTGGTTTCTGTTCATTTTTGTGCATAATTCAACCTTCTACTGTTCAAATCTTATCATAGGTCACCAAAAATGTCCCACTAGTTCAAAGAAAAAGTCCCACGATAAAAACTGACTCCCAAAAATGATTGTTCCATTTATCATATATTGAACGATAAGGTATTTATAGTGACAGGCCTAAGCGGTTACATGTTGTCTGTTTTGCAAAAGCTTTCCAGGACATAGGATTGGGTTTATAGATGTAACATGGAGAGATAGACACTAGGGGTCACTGTGGCTCCTAGCTGCTCACCTGGAGTCAAGTCAGGTTGCTTGTGGTCCATCAGGCACGGTGAACCGGGTTAATGATTTGTCATAATTACATTTAGATTTGACTTACTCTCCCAGAACATTGTTGAGTTGTTTTGTAGATTTCACATTTTTTGGCTTGACGCTATAGAAACAAGTAAAACAGACAAAGGTACGCTGGCCTTTCATACAAAAAATAAATAAAGAATTAGCTGGTGGTATGGTAATTTGTGGCACAGCTGCTCCACACCAAGGTCTCATTAAAAATAGATGAATAATTTAGCGGTTTTCATGAGAAACAGGGTGTTCTTTTTGAAATGGGGGGCAGAAAAGCAGAGTGGCAGATCTGTGGAGGGGAGGGGTGCACACTTTTGGAACAACATCAGTTTCTATTGTTTGCGACAGGATCGATTAAGGTCCATGACTCCACTGGATTCTGACTACAGCACTGTAACAACTGTGACATCGTGTTCTCAAGTTTTTGACAAGTCACGCATTAAAATCAAACTAGTATTGTACAAAAAAACCAACAAAAACAGCCACTATTTTTCCGACTTGTGCTCTAATGTTGTTTCCTCATCACAAACAGACCTGGAGTTGTGTTTTGTTTCATCCACACATGTTTAACACACAAAGTCATATGCATATTTAGTCACAGAAAACACTCTGTTCCACCTTGTGATGTCATGTGGTAATACAGGAAGTGCCCTACTGTGTTTTTAAACTCTATTTTCAACCTTGAATCATTTTGGTAATTTCAGCCACGGAATAGCCAATCTTTATGGAACTAAAGGTAAAAAGATAGTTGTTAACTTGAAAACTACCACTTCATGACATCACAAGGTGGAACAGAGCATTTTGAGCTTTGGAGATGTAGACAGAATAATAATAAAGGGTTACTCAAACATGTGTGAATGAAACAAAACATAACTCCATGTATGTTTTATATTTACATTATATTTACATTATAACATGGCTAAAAGCTCACAAGAGTCGATTTTGCATAATATAGGACTTTTAAAGTTGTTTTTCTTTGTCATATCTGCACAGTGAACCTGTCAAAACTCCAGCTTTATTCATAGTAAATCTTGTAGCAAAGTGTTTTAGCAGCACTGTCTGCAGCCTATCTACTGCTAACCACACCATATGTTCTCATTAGTGTAAGTCGCTACCTAATTGGAGGTAACTTGAAAATGAATTTCAGTCTTATTTGCAGCTGGTCACTTAGTTATTTATAGTATGAGCTCAATACTTTTGAAATGATGGCCCATTAGAGAGATGTAAGTAGAATGGAGATGTTACCTAGTAAGTGTCATAGTAGTGGTGGTGGTAGTAGTAGTAGTATTTGATTTTCTCACTCCCACAACCCAGCCGGAACTTGGACTCACTGCTGTACTTCAGATCACTAGTAAAATCCATAGGCTTTATATGTAAATGGACATAGCTAACCGGCTAGCCGCTGCATTACACATAGGAAGTGATCATGGGCTCGCTTCTGGCTCCATCGACTGGCACCAATTCACTTTCTATTGAAAAACTGTGGCCCCTCTCTCTGTAACTGCTGCTGTCAGACTTGTCATTTTGGTCTTAAATGTTCGTATTAAACCGCTCTACATGATCCTGAGATTTTTATTTCACTATTGTGTTTGTAAATCAAGATATGAGCATTAATAAGAGACAATCAGCTGTCTTCTTTCCCCAAAGTCGCTCCCGCTAGTGTTAGCAACAGGTTTGATTGACAGCATTGCTAAGTGCCCACTCCCTCCTAAACCAGTGGTACGGGTGGGAAGGGGCATTACCTTCAACAGCCTCACTCCAGATTGGCTTTTTGGTTGCTATGATACTCACAGTCAGAATTCCAAATATGGAACTCGGCTCTAAATTCACTGCTATAACTGCTAGCGTTGATGCGCTTCATTTGACTGGAGCGAACACTGGGGTGACGCCACACTCACTTAGTCCACTTCTTTATACAGACTGTGGTAATTACACCCGTGATTTCCATTGGCACCCTCATGCAAAATAATGCAACACGAATCTAGAATAAGATAGCATTTACCAAATACCTTTTCTGCGTATGCCAACATGTGACCTCTTATTCTCTTCCTTTTATTCTACAAAAAAACACATGAGTACTGTCTTCTGTTTGCGAGCCTTATTCCAGGGATTATGATTTAATCCATTTCAAATATCCAGTGAAGCAGGTTGAGCTGTCGACAGAGGCTGTGCACACTCTTCCAGCAGAATCAATTCTCCTAATACCACTGCGTTTGTGTGTCTCCAAACCAGACTGTGTGCTTGTACATTTGACCGCACTTCGCCTGCTTCCTCCGTGTTAGTGGAGCCAGTGGTGTAGCAGTCTGCTGGGGGAGATAAGAATGGTGGATCTGCTCTGAGGAGTCATTCTCGCGGCGTTGCCAGGCCCGAGTTAGAAAACCGTCTTTTGATGTGAGGAAGACACAGCTAATCTCGCCTTCTGCCATGCTGTAACGATGGGCACACGATCGTTCTGTAACCCGCTGCCACCGGAACGCCCCCTGCTGTTCACTTTGTAGGCTCAGGCTTAATGGGCCCCCTGAAACCAGAGAAAAGAGGTGTATTTCAATGTGCCACACTCTAACGACTCTTTCATTGGAGCGTCTTGCAAAAGGAAGTTAGGGTCTAAGGTTTAAACTGTGTTGCCGCAAAATGACTATTGTTTTCAAAGCCAAATACGAGTCTCCGCAGTGCCAACATTTTTACGTTTCAGCGGGAAGAGCTGGCAGTCGTTTCCTTCATGTCACTTTTGTTGCCAGGGAGTTCGGTGAAATTGCTCAACAATGAAAAATATGTTGAGGAAGGCTATTTCTTGTATTGCTTTTGTGATTGGTAGCTGTTTATTTCTTTTGTTGCAGTGAGGGTAGTTGGAAGGAACCCAAGAAGAAAATTACATTTGCAGGTAAAAAAAAAAAGTATAGGATTTTAGTAGGGTCAGTATATAGTCCAGCAGGGCAATGGGGAGTTTTTTAAAAAGTGCACTGTGTAACTTCTCTGGTTTCCCGGGAAAATAACAGTTTTTTCTCAATGGAGAAAAGTGCCATGCCACTGTGGAATATTCCACAGTATCGCATTAAACATATCTATCTGTATGGTTAGTCACAGATCAGGAGATAACAAATAAAATGTATGTCATCTTTAAGGTATTTTTGAGCAATATAAATAAATACGTGTAATGAAATGTTGAATGTTAGATGTGGTTTAATACCATACTGTGAAATATTCCAAGCAAAGCAATCTCCGTGGAGACTAGCTGATGGTGTACGCATACCTTTAAATGTTGAGATCATAGACTCACCCATAGCGTTCTCCAGCCAAATAAAGCTCATTAAGACTAATGATTATAGGGGCAAATTTGGAGCCGAGTTCCATATTTGGAACTCCGATCGCGAGTATCATAGCAACCAAAGAGCCAATCCGGAGCAAGACTGATGAAGGTAACACCCAAGTTCTTTTCTCAAACAGAAAACACTCTGTTCCACCTTGTGATGTTATCATGTGGTAATACAGTAAGTGCTCCACTTAAAAACTGTGTTTTTAAACTTCATACACCTCATTTGGGTAATTTCAGCTCTAGAATTCCCAATTTCTACTGAACTAAAGCAAAAGGTAGCTATTAAGGTGAAAACTTCATGACACCACAAGGTGGAACAGAGCATTATGAGCTTTGGAGATGTAGACAGAAGTGTTTCTCAAACATGTGTGAATGAAACAAAACACAACTCTATGTTTGTTTTTGATGAAGTAATGACATTATAACATGGCTTTAAGCTCACAGGAGTCAATTTTGTGTAATATAGGACCTTTAAAGAGAACTGTCCAAACTTAACATCTGATTTATGATTTAAAGTGAATGTAACTGGATAGGCTAAACATTAAATAACACACAGAATCTGCATTTTTAATGGATAGACCAAGGAGCAGTCAAGAAACACAAATGTTCAAATCATTTAATGTTGTCGACATAAGGTTTAAGTCACTTTAGACTTACTCACAGCGGGAAGAACCACCCCAACTTTTACTGAAGAAAGGTTACTTCAATAAAATATGACTCAAGTAGGGGTAAAAATATGCTGCTAGAAAAGCTACTCATGTAAGTGTAACTGAATATATGTAACTTGAGTACTGCCCACCTCTGCAGTTATTATGATTAAGATTTATACTGTTTGGGCATGTATAGAGGAAAAGTAAAAGCAGAAGTTGGCAAAACCAGGGAGGAAAGTGCTTTATGTTTTGAAAAAATACCTGGAGTTAGTAGTTGTTGCAAGAGACAAGGATTCAAAAGATATCAGGCATAAAACTGCAGAAGTACATTTTTTTGTTTTGCGGTAGAGGCAGACTCTCTTTTGGCTTCCACTATCTGTATTCTATAAGTTACTTCCAAACTTTTTACCATAGTTTCATAACTCTATTTATCATCACTAGTCTCTTTTTCCCATCATGCTTTGCTGCTTGCTAATGTTACTCTCTGGACATTACAATGAGGTAGATTGGGTCGTTCCTTCTTTGTAATTGGTTGCAGAGTTTTGCCCTGATCCTAAAGAGCTCATCACAGTTGTTTCCAAATTACGGACATCGACGCTAAAGTCCATTAAAGTCCTGCTTTGGCTGGAGTCGGCGGAGGATTCGCAGATGACTGACACCTTATGCAAAGCGCTCATAACACTGTCATTGGGAGCACACAAAATGGAAGCTTTAAACTTCTAATTTGCACATAATCGCCTCAGTGTTACTTATTGCCACAGACGAAAAATTACCAAGAGTTTCATCCTAGTTTCAAGCTGATGGTGCCCTTTACATCTTAGCATAAAACTGTTAGCATTGTTCATTCAAGTGACACACGGGATATTTGTCCTGTTACTGGGGTGACGGTGGCTCAGTTGGTAGAGTGTGTGTCAACTGATCTGTAGCTTGGCATTAAGGTCAAAATATAATTGTAAGAACCTAAATATGTTAACAACAGTGGTCCTTTGTTTATTGTTGAGGTTACGTTCGAAACATAACCCACAATAGGCGAAATCTGCAAAGTAGTCAGCTTCATTTTTTACAATTATTCTATATGTTTTAAGGCTGTAAAACCCCTCACCACACACTTTATACTATACTTTTGAAGGTGGAAAAGCGCTATACTGTAAAAAATGTGCCCGTTTACCAGTACTACTGGTCTAACTTACTGGGCTAAAGATCAGAAGATATTTTTGCCTTCCTCGAGCTGCACAGTCTCTTGAGCATTTTAAAACTTTTTATTCATTGGAATTTGACACTGAGCAAATACCACGGTCTATTTCTGAACATTAATGCATTGTGTGATATGGTAAATGTTCACTCAAAGCACTTTACATGAAGAAACAAAAATAATCTTATTATTTAGATGAAATGACCTGTGGTTCTGAACTAGAGCTGTCAAATGTAAATTTAGTATCTAGTTTCGATGCTAGTTTTAGATACTGATTTTTCGCACGTATTGATACTAAAAAGTCCCATCGATAGGACAGAAATAAACGTTTGAGTGTCTTTCACAAGTATAAGACACAGACTAGTATACACCCATGGACCACTATGAACCCATTGGACACCGAGGGATTACACAGATATAAGGCCACATGGGAATAGAAAACAAAGTACTACCATTCAACGTCAAAAATCCCATTCTGTTGTCTAATGAGGGTTTTTATTATATTCATGGTATCGGGATCAGTATCAAAATCAAGTTTGAAATTTTAGCATCATGACAACACTAATCTGAACTGAATTTTTCTTATTAAAAACATTGTCTTTAAGAAATAAAAACAGACTAGAATTTTCTTTTGTAAAACTAGCACACCCCCAGTGTACACAGATACTGAGGATGAGGTGGGGTAAGTGTCTTGCCCAGGGATACAAGGACAGTATTCATTTGTGGGAGCTGAAATTGCACCGCCAACCTGTGGGTCAATGATGTTTATGTCGATTCAAACTGTCAATCTTTGGATCAGTGGACCAGCATTCTACTGACTGAGTAGCTGGTAGCTTTTTCCATTTACAGAATGAATAAACACATTTTTGCCATTTTTGACTTAGAAACTCTGAGCTTGGGATATAGCAAAAATTTTAAAGAAAAAATAGTCACATTTCTCCCTCCAAAGTCCAAACTGCTCCAAACCACATGCTTTTACTGACTGTAGACCTGTCGATATAGAAATGACTGAGTCTCAATTTTAATCCTAAAACATACTGTGCATGTGTCGCTCTAGGGTTATAATCTCTGACAATCGTGGATCATTATGTTAAAATATACACATTTTAAATCACAATATTAATCTAAAACGACTTAATAAAAGAAACATGTCCGCTGACTTCCGTGTTAGAAAGCTGTGGTGCCCAATGGGACCTGACGTCATCATAAACGTCATCACTATAAAGAGCCGTGTAACTGTTGGCGCCCCCTATGGATAGCTGCACGTCACACTAGCGAGCAGTAGATTTTTTTCATTTGTACCAAAATGACTAGGCGACGTTGTTGAATCCTATGAGTATCACCACTTAAGAAAATGAAATTGGAGAAAGAAGTGCATACGTCACAGTGGGCGTGTCACAATGGAGGTGAAAATGGTGCTAGATCGGCAAAATGGCATCTTGAAAAGAAGCAATTAAAGATTACTCATACATGAATTACTCTAAATACAACTTTGAGAGGTTAAATGAGAAGGGAAATGATTGTAACCTGGTTTAATGCTCTGAAAAGTCCATTTTGCAGAACAGATCTGCTTTAAATGCTATGCTATTTTTATATAGCCAACAAAATCCACCGAAATTCCCCCACACTCTCCTAACCATGTTTGTTACTGCCTTTACAAAAGAGGCTGTAAACTTACTTACCACAGACAGAACTAGACTATAGTGGTTGGAATTATGCCAGTCTGTCCTCACCAAACCTTGGCACAAAATCTCGAGATCGGCCTTGAGTACTCAGTTTTGTTACATAAGTAAAAATACAGATAATGGAGTAAAAAAAAATACTGAAGTAAAAGTAAATGTATCACAGAAGCTTTATAAGACTCGCAGAGTCTTATAAAGCTTCAAATGTAGTGATTTTTATAAAGATTTGTGCCGAATTGAACAGAAACGACTGAATCAAACGTTGTTTTCTAGCTGTTTTTATTTGTTGTTATATTTTTGTTTTCTCAGATTATGAATGTGTTAAAAATAAACCCTCAACCAATTTAGCAAGTCTCAAACAATAATAAAAAAATATCTTTACTTTTCAGTCCTGTTCAAAAATGTAGTGGAGTAGAAAGTACAGATACTGCTCTCAAATGTAGTAAAGTCAAAGTAAAAAGTATCCAGTTTACACAGTACTTTACTACTTTTGCTTCATTATGTTCCACCACTGCTGAATCCTGACAGGATTCCCCAGTGGCATTGGAGGATGGGTCAAATGCAGGTGACATATTTAAGTATTACTGCCTGCAAATAGTATGACATAACATAATTTGATTCTCTGTAAACTTGTAATTCTTTGTACCTTGATATTTTTCCATAACGATGTTCAAAATGAGATTATGCTCAGACTCAAAGTGTCATCTCCAGCAGCAGCTCTGATGTAAATGTGTTAATGTAAATGTGTTCCATATGGGCCCATGAGCCGCATACATACATGCAAATGTGACAGCTTATTTATAGCATTTGGATTCTGACGTTCCGATCCAGGCCCTGTCTCGGATTATAACCGTGTCAGGACTGGGATGGTGTCTGCTCAAGTGGAAGAGAAGCAGACAGGTAGAAGCCCCGGAGCTAGAGCTGACTGCACACACACTGTATGCACACATATACACACATATACACTATATACACACAAGAGAAGCAGACAGGTAGGAGCCCCGGAGCTAGGGCTGACGGTACACACACATACATATATACACACACACACACACACACACACCCCCACACACACACCCCAACACACACAATGTATATGCACACATATACAGTATATTTATGCACACACACATACACACTGTGTGTGTTGGGGTGTGTGTGGGTGTGTGTGTGTGTGTTCACCCGTGTGTACACACGGGTGAAAGGTCAGTGGAGCTGACCAATGATGTTTATGTCGAGAGCAGGATTTAAACCAACAACATCATGACATGAATTTTGTAACATATCAATGTTAGCTCATATCTAAACTTTAAAGCAGACCTATTCTGCAGAATCAACTTTTCAGAGCTTTAAACCATGTTATATTTGTTTCCTCTCACTTATTTTCAAGATGACATTTTGCCAATCTACCCCCATTTTCACCACCACTGTGACACGCCCACTGTGACGTACGCACCCACTACGCACTTCCTTCTGCAGTTTTATTTTCTTTATCGATGATACTCGTAGGATTTGGCAGCGTCGCATAGTCATTTTAGTACAAATGAAAAAACTCCGCTATTTGCTAGTGTGACCTGCAGCTATACATAGGGGGCGCCGACAGCTACACGGCTCTTTGTTGTGATGACGTTTAGGGCGACGTCAGCTCCCATTGGGCACCAGTTTTCTAAGATGGAAGACAGTGGATTTGTTTGTTTTATTAAGTCGTTTTAGATGTATATTGTAATTTAAAATATGAAAATTATAACATAATGCTCCACAGGTGTCAGATTATATCAGATGCTCTTCAGTCTCTGTTTTAGTGTCTCTGTTTCAGTCAGATGCCCTCCCGTCTCAGTTTCATTCTGTTTTTGTCAGTCGTTCCGGGGGCTGCTCATGTGGCGTGCAGCTCTTCACACTTCCTCGCTCCACAGCTCTGAGCACCACTGATCTGATGTGGAGGAGAGAGAGAAAGAGAGGGAGACGGAGGGAGACGGAGAGAGGAGAGGAGGCGTAGATAAACAAACAGAAAGAGAGAAGGAAAGAGAGGGAGACGGAGTGAGGGAGTGCAGATAAAAAAATAGAAAGAGTGGGGAAAGAGAGAGCGAGGGAGGGGAGGGAACGTAGATAAAAACACAGAAAGAGAGTAGAAAAGGAGAGAGGGAGGGAGCGGGGGGTATAGGGAGAGAGAGAGAAAGAGATGGGGTGAGAGAGCGAGAGAGAGATGGGGAGAGAGAGAGAGATGGAGAGAGAAGGGGAGAGAGAGAGAGATGGAGGGAGGGGAGGGAACGTAGATAAAAACACAGAAAGAGTGGAAAAGGAGAGGGAGGGAGCGGAGGGTATAGGGAGAGAGAGAGAAAAAGAGATGGGGTGAGAGAGAGAGATGGTGAGAGGGTGAGAGAGCGAGAGAGAGATGGTGAGAGAGCGAGAGAGAGATGGGGAGAGAGAAGGGGGGAGAGAGAAAGAGATGGAGGGAGGGAACGTAGATAAAAAAACAGAGTGGAAAAGGAGAGAGGGAGGGAGTGGGGGGTGTAGAAAGAGAGAGAAAAAGATGGGGTGAGAGAGAGACAGGGAGAGAGCAAGAGAGAGATAGGGGGAGAGAGAGAGGGAGATGGGGAGAGAGAAAGATGGGGACAGATAAATAGAGAGAGGGAAGGGGTAACGGCAGAGAGGTAGGGATGAAGAGAGAGGGAAGCAGATGGAGAGCGAGTGAGTAAACAAGAGAGGAGCTGGAGAGAGAAAGAATGATTGAGGTAGACAGAGAGATGGAGAGACTGTGTAATCAGGAGGATAGTGGGTCAGGAGGCGGCTCAGGCTGGAGAGGCAGACACAGACTGTGTGGGAGTTGAGCTGGACCGGAATCTTTATTTTGTCCTGGTCGTAATTCAGACTTTAAAACAGCTATGCAGATTAACAGAGTGAATCAAAGAGGAGGAGAGAACCAAATGGCAATCATGCACTATTAAACCTAAAGTGGGGGGGACTAGAAATGTTACACAGTGAGTTTTTAAAGTTTACACTGTCTGGATAATCTCTGTGGGTTAAGTTTGGATCTGTCGGCGTTTGTGGAGGTCGTCTGATTGTAGTAAAACATAGTAACGGTCTCATAAAATACTTTTTTTTAGGTTTTTGGAAAGAGGGAGATGGACAAGGAGAGAAAGAGAGGCAGACAGAAAGAGAGTGAGATAAATGAGAGAGGAGGAGACAGAGAGAGTGAGATAACAGAGGAGGAGACAGAGAGAGACAGACAGAAAGAGAGTGAGATAAACGAGAGAGGAGACAGACAGAAAGAGAGTGAGATAAACAAGAGAGGAGGAAAGAGAGACACAGACAGAGAGTGAGATAAACGAAAGAGGAGACAGAGAGAGACAGACAGAAAGAGTGAGATAAACGAGAGAGGAGGAGACAGAAGGAGAGGGGAAACGGAGTGAATCAAAGGGGAAGAGAAAACCAGGTGGCAGTCATTTCAATGAGCACTATTAAACCTAAAGTGGAGGAGACTAGAAAAGTGACACAGTGAGTCTTTAAAGTTTACACTGTCTGGATGATCTCTGTGGGTGAGGTTTGGATCTGGACAGTGAACGCACTGCAGTTTAAAGTACAGTACTTGAGTAAAAAAAGTAGATTTTAAATTGTATACTTTTTGCTTGTACTTCACTACATTTGAGAGGAACATCTGTACATTCCACTCCACAATATTTTTAACTGGACTAAAAAGAAAAAGTATTTTTTAATCATTGTTTGAAACCTACTGAAAAGGCTGATCATTTATTTTTAACAAGTTCATAATGCGAGCAAACAAAAATATACAAATAAAAATGGCTAGGAAAAAAAAATCGATTCAGTTTTTTCTTTTCAGCATAATTCAGCGCAAAGCTTTATTAAAGTCACTACATTTGAAGCTTTATTAGACCTAAAAATGTACAAAAATGTACTTTTTACTCTTTCAGTACATTTTTAAAGAGGTACTTTAAGCAGATTTTTGTCATGTTATACTTTTATTTGAGGTTTTTTTTTTTTTTTTTGCTCCTGTAGCTGTACTTTTACTTAAGTACATTTTCCTCCCCTGTCATCCATATGCTCCCTCTATCTGTAGGCTGAGTGTGAATCGTATCAAATTCTGCAGAAGCTTGAAACCTCCATCTTAAGGAGCGATACATGTTAAGGTTGAGATTGGGTTCTGTACATTGTAAATTTGCAGCCTTCCAAATGAACTTGATTTCCTGATCCTTATTGATTCTTCCATTTAATTAAGCACCTGTAATTAGTAAAGTCAATAGTGGAGACAGTGGAGTGCCTTGAGGAACATACTGGCCCCAATCAATTGTTCCTCTTGTTAATCATATACGGCCCTTACATGATGTGTGCTTGTTTCAAGGGTCTGTACGTTACTGTTTTAGTTAAGAAACTGTCAGGTAACAGTCCTTTTTCCACACAGTGTATTGTAAAAGCAGCTATTTGTTTCAATTCAGGTTTATTTATATTGCACATTTAAAAAACAACTTTAGCTGACCAAAGAACTTCATATAAAAGTAAAAAAGAAAACAAAAAAAAACAAATGTACAGTTCACACAATACATAGGAAAATAACAATAAAACACCAACATATCCTGTGTAGCTTGCGTTAAATGCCAGGGAGAAAGGTGGGTTTTCAGTCTAGTCTTAAACTGTTAAACACTGAGAGGATCTGACAGGCAGAGGGCGCTGTTCTATAGTCTGGGCGCTGCCACAGAAAAGCCTCTGTCACCTCTGGTCTTGACCCTGAGCTGGTCAGTTGACCTCAGGATTCTGGGTGGAGTATAGAGCTGCTGTAACTCCCTCAGATAAAGAGGACCCATAGAGTATAGACATTTAAAGAAGACCCAAAGAGTGCACAGATTTAAAGAGGACACATAGAGAGCACGTATTTAAACACATCAATTACATTTTGAATTGACCTGATATGAAACAGGAGCCAATGTAGACATGAAGTGCTCTCGTCTCTGCCCATCAACTGCCAGATACTGCCAATTTAAATGAGACCTATTATGCAAAATTGACCTTTCAGATTTTGTAGCCATGTTATGATTGTTTTCACTTCTCATTTACTCTCTCGATGTTGTATTTAGAGTGATTCGTGCTTGTTTGTGTAATCTTTGTTCTCCTGTATTCAAGACGTTATTGCTCTGAACCCCATTTTAACCTCCACGGTACACGCCCACTGCTCATTACTGACTTACTTTTACTAGTTTTGTTTTTTTTAATCAGTGGGAGACGTAGGATTCGGCAGTGTTGCATAGTCATTTTGGCACAAATGAAAAATAAAAATCCATTGCTCGCTAGTGTGATCTGCGTGATTCGTAGTGAAGTGAACACTGTATTAAATGTAACAACATCCCACGACAATGAACAGAAAAAAGCTCTAGATAATCAAATTTCATATTATTCTATTTTCATATCAATAAGACCCAATGCGAAAATGTGCAGGACCAAAACTGTGAGAAAACAACACCAACACTGCCTCAGCATCACGATGATTCACCCATTACCGAGCAGCAGGGGGCACCGACAGAACTAGCAGCCTCTCCTTACATTTCTACTTCCTACTCCGTCTTTCTCCAGTCTGCAGACGAGTGGATGCTACAGAGCCCCGGGAAAGATGTGTTGGAGCTAAAATGTCAGCGAGACTCAAGGGAAAGGCAAAAAAACATGGTTGGGTTCACTCAAGCATCCAGGTCACACGAGCAGCAGACAGAGCCCTCCCAGAGAACACTTCACAGACGGATATTTCAGGCTCGGAGACACAAAGCAGACAGAGTTTAAAGCGGCTCCTGGCACAAGGCACGAGGCAGATGCCAAGTCTTACCACCAGATACGAATGAGCTAACTAAAAGATTTTTGTATCACTTTTTGTCATCTCATTTGTGACCGAGTATCTAAAAAAATCCCAGGTCTCAAGAGACTGCTGTATACCCCCGACTCCTCAAAGAATTCAGTTATTTTTCCAAGTTACCAAAGAGGTATTGTTGCTATAGGTTAGTTTCAGGGTAGTTAGCTCCTCTCTTAAATGTTTCACCAAAGCTATAGATTAACACTAGATAAGGATTCCTTATGATGGTATGAAATAATTTTGTTTAGTTTATTTTGGAAGAACACATTATAAATACACTGTAAATACATGATCATTTACATATGAACAGGAGTAGGCTGAAGCAAAGGCTCATGTCTGCCTACCCCTAAAAACATGTTTGTACAGTTTTTCCCCAAGAGCCCATCTTACGCTATTTCTGATCTGTTTTAATGTTGTTTCCTCATCACAAACGGACCTGGAGTTATGTGCTAAACATGCGTGAATGAAACAAAACACAAACCTTGCAGTTCTTCTTTCAGACAGAAAGAAAACACTCTGTTCCACCTTGTGATGTCATCATGTGGTGCTCCACTGTGTTTTTAAACTCCATACACCTTCACTAGAATCATCAGCCCAGGAATTGCCAATCTCTACTGAACAAAAGGTAAAACTTGAAAACTACTAATACAAACAAAAATAAAACCTATTTCCATGGTTCTGGTTCAGCCTCTTCCTGTTGCCCAAACTCAACAGACTTTAAAATGCAAAGTGATTTTAAAAGTCTGGACTGAGACTAAGGTGGAGCAGTGAGATTAAAAGATTGCTTAGGAGAACGTGAAGGCGTGGAATAATTGAAATGGCCCATTGCCAAAACTCTACCAAACGATGTGCTTCAGTAGCCGATACAGGAAAACAAGCAGAGTCGAGGTAAACGGCACACTATCAGTACATCAGGTCTACATTAAAACAACTTATCATATGGTAAATAGTCTCATTTTTATACAGCGTTTTTCCACATTCAAGGCACTCAAAGCACTTTACATCACCCAGTTGCACAGACATTCATACACCAGTGTACGCATTCCAATGTAACACTCACTGCACTCTTCACAACACAGTGAGCATTACATTGGAGAAACTAAACAGCCGCTCCATAAGAGGATGTACCAACACCATCGAGAGAGCTCCTCTAGACCCCAGTCTGTTGTACATCTCCATCTCAAAGACACTAACCACTCCTTTGAAGATAGTGAGGTTCAGATCTTAGCCAGAGAAAAGAAATGATTTGAGAGGGGAGTTAAAGAAGCTATTTTTGTTAGGAAAGGCCATCCTTCCTTGAGCAGAAATGAGGCATAATCTATCCTCCATCTACAGCCCTATTCTTAGACCCAAAACAAACAATAAAGAGAACAATAAAGTTACCCAGTAAGCCCTCCCTTCAGACAGATATAAGGCAGTGTCCACCAGCAATCTGATCAGAACTGAAGAAACGGCTTGGATGAGCAGCGAAACGTCTTCACTCCTACAACGTTTTGTCTAGATGACAGATTTAACTTTTAGTTTTTACTATAGATCAGACCTGGACGAGTGAGAGATTACACGGACATAAAGATTTGTGCTGAATTTTGTTCAACAGAAACAACTCAATTGATCGTTTTATTGTTGCTGTTATTATTTGTATCTTTTATTTTGCTCAAATTATAAACTTGTTAAAAATAAACCCTCAGCCTTTTCAGCAGGTCTCAAACAATAATAAATATACTTTTACTTTTCAGTCCAATTAAAAAATGTAGTGGAGTAGAAAGTACAGATACTGCTTTCAAATCTACTGAAGTAAAAGTAAAACATCCACTTTAAAATGTACTCACGTAAAGTACAGATACCTGAATTTTGTACTTTTTTCTTGGTTATGGTCCATCACTGGATTTAAAAAAGTCCGAGCGTACTGGGGGGCAGTTTATTTCAGAGTCTAGGCTTCGCAGCAGAAAAGACCCAATCATCCGAGTATTTGAGCCACAAATACACATACATAAAAAAGATAGGTAAGGTAAGGTACGAAATGCTTTTGATGAGATGGACATAAGTATAAAACCTAAGAAACCCCTTAAAATGCAACATTGTGCACAAAAATAGAAACATGGGACCCTCCTGCATTCACTCACTCAAACCAACTTGAAGTGAATGAGGCGTTCCCAGCCACACTCACACTAGCATGCAGACCGGAGCATTGCACACTGCCAGGCGGCTCCTCCAGGGTCGGGAGTTAGTGGAGCTTTTAAGTGCCGACATCAAAGGGCCGTATAAAGAGGCTTAGGGGCTGAGGAGGGAAAAAAAAACCATTTTGGCTTGTCATGAGTTTGATACCCAGCCGGTTAGACAAGGTCATGCATTGACTCTGTGACTCCTCGCTAACCCCCGTCTGCAGTACTCGCTCACTACAGACACTAAATCTAATGTACTGCTCAGATGGTACAGCCAAAGATGGTTAAACAGGAATAGATAGAGTTGCATGGATAATTGACACCTACCCAGCCAGCGGAGTGTCTGTTCTAACTGTAGACTGTATAAAAAAAGTGGATTAAGTGAGTGTGACGTCACCCGCAGCATTCGGCTCTAGTCAAATGAAGGTCATCGAGGCTAGAGCAGTTATGGCGTTGAATCTGGAGCCGAGTTTCATATTTGGAATTCTGACCACGTGTATCATAGCAACCAAAGAGCCAATCTGGAGCGAGGCTGTGGAAGGTATTGCCCCTTCCCTTAGCAACACTGTCAATCAAACCTGTTGCTAACACTAGCAGAAGCGATCTCAGGGAAAGAAGAAGACAGCTGATTTGTCTGTTATTAATGTTCATATCTTGATTAACGGACACAATAGCGAAATAAAAACACCAGGATCATGTAGAGTGGGTTAATACGAACATTTTAAGACCAGAATGATGAGTCTGACAGCAGCAGTTACAGAGAGAGTCGATGAAGCCAGAAATGCGCCCATGATCACTTCCTACTTGGAACACGGTAGCTATCAGGTTAGCTATGTCCATTTATATATATACAGTCTATCGTTTTAACTTTAATACATAAAACATTCGAATGCCTTGGGTAGAATCGTGTCTCTTATAAATTAAGATGATTGAGTTTGCTGTGGAGTTCATCTAGTGCTCCAGTTACTCGTCCCTTCTAACAGAAATGACTTTTGTCGGTCTGTCGAGCTTATTCCATTCAGCCAACTTTTGACTTCTGACTGCTACAAACCGTCTCTTCCATTCTCGTTAGGACTTCCCGTAAAGTAGGATTCACATTCACTTAAAGGTCCCATATTACACTAGTCTCTGATGTGTGTTCTAATGTTGTTTCCTCATTCACACATGTTTAACACACAAACCCTGCATATTTAGGTCAGGTTCTTCTCTCAAATTGAAAACACTCACATACAGGAAGTGCTCCACTGTGTTTTTAAACTCCATACACCTTCACTAGAATCATTTGGATCATTTCAGCCTTGGATTTGACGGTAACTGTTAACTTGAAAACTACCACTTCATGATATCACAATGTGGAACAGAGCTTTGGAGATGTAGACAGACTAATAATAAAGTGTTACAAAACATAACTCCAGGTCTGTTTTTGAGGAGGCAACAGCATTATAACATGGCTTAAAGCTCAGAAGAGTCAATTGTTGAGTTGGTTGATTTTTGTAAATGTTAAGTTTTTTAACAATTCACCCATTCTCTTATATCTTGAAAATGGCTTTGTATTCTGTGTATAACATATTTGCAGTTGAGATCGGTAGTCTTATGCAAAATCACACAACCGGACGACAACAATTTTCAAAAGGCTTCTTCTATGTTGTAGTCCCAAACTCAGTTGGCCCCATGTGATACCGTGAGATATTTTTAACCATTTCTTTGGTCAATGTTCCTTAAAATTCTAATTATATTTTGTGTTCAGCAAATCAAACTGCAGCGATGAAGCCGTTATTCCAGCATGTTCACAGACAGACTCCTCGGCCTTCTGTCAGCAACAGCGTGGATGTGTGGATAAGAAAATAAGCCTGATCGAAACACGCACACACACACACACATATACACACACACAAATATACACACACATATACACATTCACGCGCACCCCCCCACACACACACACATGCACACACACCCCTATGCACACACGGACACACAAATATACATACACACATATAAACACGCGCACACACACATATACACGCATACACATGCTCACACATTTAAACACATAACCATATGCACACATGTACACACACATGCACACCCCCGCACATATATACACAAGCACACACACATAAACACATGCACACCCATAAACATACACACACATACACATGCACACATAAACACAACCACATGCACACATATACAGACACGCATTCACACACATATACACACGTGCACAAATATACACCCACCCATATACACATGCACGCACACATACGCTCATACACACATACACATGCAGACATATATCTCTCACACACATATACACCCCCACATACACACACACACACACACAATTTGAAAAGGCTTCTTCTCTATCTGAATCCCAAACCCTCAGGACTGTGTGGTGCTTTTGAGACAGGTGACGGGTGGAGCGACACCATCTGAATTGTCCATAGTGTTAAAGGAGCTGAGGACGATGTGGCACTTCAATCAGACCCGGTGATTGAGGCTCAGTGTGCGTCATCACCAGCTCTGCTCCATCATATCCTCTGACAGGACCACTCTGATTGTCTCTGAGATCTGAACCACTCTGCAGAAGCACGAGGACTTTCACTGTTTGAGTTTCACACAGTGCTTTTTGGACCTGTTTTTGGGTCACCTACATATTAATGTGTATGATTTGTGTTTTAAAGTTGAACGGAAAAATCCCAGTCTATATTAAAAGATACTGGATGTGTATTTATTTGGCTTAGCTCAGACAAGAGCTTTTATGTTTTGTACAGCCCATAGGAAGTAGCCAAATATTTTTGTCAAAGCCTGATGTTTAAAGCAAAGCAGGGCAGGGCCGATGGTGCAGCTGTGGCTAATGAACAAATGCACTACAGTGGTCCCTCGTTTATCGCGGGGGTTACGTTCTAAAAAATAACCTGCAATAGGTGAAATCCGCAAAGTAGTCAGCTTTATTTTTTACAATTTTTTTATATGTTTTAAATCTGTAAAACCCCTAACCACACACTTTATACACTTTTCTCACACAGGCATTAACATTTTCTCACATTTCTCTTGTTTAAACACTCTCAAAGTTCAAACCTTCGTAGTGTTTAAAAAAATAAATACAGTATTATAGAATGAAACCAAACCTGTTTTCAGGCCCAAAAATTAGTTTGAGAAATAAAAATATAAACGTTTTCCTATACCGCAAATAAAAATGATAGTGGTTGAACATTTATGTAAATTTGTCTGAACACATTCTGTACTGCACAGGAGACACGGCACAGAGGAGACTGATGGACAATGGTCTACAGTCCCTTAGCCAATCAGGACACAGAACACAATGTACGTTCATATGGTGTAAAAAAAGCATGCAAAATTGCACAAAATAAATTGGTGAAACAGTGTGGCCGCGAAAGGTGAACCGTAATGCATTACTATTATTATTTAAGTATCATCAGTTCTGTGTTACTGGGCGACAGTAGCTCAGAGTGTTTGTCCACTGATCCAGAGGTTGGTGGTTTGAATCCCACTCGTAAACATCATTGGTTGAGTGGTCAGACCCGTTGACCCACAAGCTGGCCCTGCAATTCTTGCTCCCACAGATGAATGCCGTTGTTGTGTCCTTGGGCAAGATACTCAACCCCCCCCACCCCCAGTGTCTGTGTACACTGGTGTATGAATGTGTGTGTTTCCTTGATTTAAAAGTGCATTGTGTGACTTGAAGGTGGAAAAGCGCTGTATAAAAATGTGACTGTTTACCGTTTATCATCCAGCCCGTCCAATTGGTATTGTTTGAGTTTTATAGGTTCTTTTAAAATAGTTTGATATCCTTTAAAATGATTATCCATGGAGTTCCATAGGTTTTACACCAAAATATCCCTCTTGTTTTCTATAATTTGTGTCACTCTAGACACAAGGAGAACATGCAAACTCCTCCCATTGTCCTCTTGTTGTGACGTAAAGGTGGCATCCAATCTGCTATTCTGCTGTTTATGGAATCTGCAACTTAAACCCCAAAAAATGCAAATAAGTAGCGTTCAGCTGCTTGGTACACTATGAAACAACAGTTTGAGAACCAGTGCAGACTTTAGTTGTTTTCTCCTCTTTTTAAATCTTTGCAAATGGTACAATTAATATTTTAAACCATTTCCTTGGTCAATGTTCCTTAAAATTCTAATTATATTTTGTGTTCAGCATCTCAAACTGCAGCAATGGAGCCGTTATTCCAGCATGTTCACAGACTTCTTGCCCTTCTGTTAGCGATATCGTGGATTTGTGGATAAGAAAATAAGCCTGCCCAAAATGCACACACACACATAGACACACACACAAATACAGGCTTCAGTGCGTTCTCAGAGGAACAGTTTTATCAGCCCGCAGATAGAATGCATTCTGCTGCGTTTAAAAAGAAATACGCCTGGAGTGTGCTGGTCAGGAGATAGAGAGAGTGTTGGAAAAACAAGAGGAGTATAATCCTAATTAACCCTCTGCTTTCAACTTCCAACAGCCCCTCGCTTCAGAGGCTGCAGCCGGACGTTTTTGGTTGATGTTGTTCCAAGGCTAAAGTGGAGGTGAACATAAAACACTCCGGACCAAAGCAAAGGACGCATTGATTGTTTGGCGTTGCTTTATAAATCAACATGAAAAACGGATTCAAACGGTTCATGACGACTGAAGTGCGAGCTCTGAGGCGACTGGTGTTTGGAGAAATTGGTAAAATATTTAATTCAAGTTTATTTTCTACAGCACATTTAAAACAACTTCAGCTGATCAAAGTGCATCACATAAAAGTCAACACAAAACAAATATACAGGTCACGTGATACATAGGAAAAGAACAATAAAACACCAAGATATCCAGTGTAGCTTGTGTTAAATGCCAGGGAGAAGAGGTGAGTTTTCAGGCTAGTCTTAAACTGCATTAAAGGCTGAGAGGATCTGACAGGCAGAGGGCGCTGTTCCATAGAAATAGGTTGCCACAGATAAGGCTCTGACTCCTCTGTCTTGAGCCTGAGCTGGTCAGCTGACCTCAGGGCCCTGGGTGGAGTATAGGTAGGGCCTGCCCAAGCTTTCAGGGGGCCCTAAGCAGATTGTGTCTCTGGGCTCCTTGGCAGTGGATGTACCTCAGCTATTGGTGACTCGCATTTGACAACATTATGACCCTGCTCTCATCACCTTGTCCAACAGATAAAACAAATGTAAGCAGTAGATATTTTGCTATTATATATAAAAAAAACAAATGAGGGATATATAGGCAGCTGTAAACACCCGAGCACTGTTTCCAGTATAACTCTACATAATATATTAAAATAAAATGTATTTATGTAAAATATATTGAAAATAATATATTTTCAATACAATGTATGGGCTCTAGGAGGCCCACCGGTGGCCTTTATGCCCTAAGCAGCTGCTTAGTCTGCTTATAGGCTGGGCTGGCCCTGGGTTTAGGGCTGCAATCAGTCCCTCAGATAAAGAGGACCCATAAAGTGCACACATTTAAACACAATCAGTAACATTTTGAATTGATGCGATATGAAACAGGAGCCAGTGCAGGCTGCACAGGCCTGATGTGTCTGGTCTCATAGTTTTTGTCAGCAGACGAGCTGCAGCGTTCTGGACATTCTGTGAGCGCTGCAGGGAGCCCTGGTCCAACAAGAAAATATGCCATACATTTGGACACTGCTGTTAATTTTTATATAGTTTCTGCCAACTTTCTGGACTCTCAAGTCTGTCTACTTGAACTGGAAATGCTCGCGTTTAGGTAATGAAGATTCAAATCAACGAGAGTCCTTTTAGGTTTAAAATTACTTGATTTCAGCATTGAAACTGGCAATCCAAATGAGAGACTGATGTTAGGCTTGTTCTTCTTTCTGATTGGATATTTGTCTTGAGAACCTAGACACAACATTTAACAAAAACAACTTGACCATCATGTTCAATGTTTTTTGGGCGAGATACATATTATCTCCAACATGGCTTCCCAAACTCCCATCGTCTCATCGTAGCAATTATAATAAGAAGAATCATTATGGAAACACTGCCTGTGGTCAAAGTTAATGAACATGAATCGATTTATAGCAAGCTTGTGGTTTTCCATAGACCCTAATGACCCACAGCCCTTCATTAACCTTCCCTTAGTAAGTAAGTAAGAAACTTCCCTAACTATTATATTTTTAATCTGGCAACTTAATTTTCTATTTCAAAATAACAATAAAAACTCTTCTAAATTCATGAAGTTTTAAATACGTTCTAATGCAGCTCGTGGCCTCGGCAAACTTTCTCGGCAGAAATTCCTCACAAGTTAGTCACAAATAAATAGATTTAACTTCAGGCCCTGGAGACGGTCTGTTGCCATTCTTAAACAAAGTATGACTTTAATTTTCTCACAACCTCACCTGAGATTGTGAGAAGGACATTTTGGAGAATTGCTTTTCTGGTAGAAGGCTGAGAGGTATTCCCATTGGACTGCACAAACCAAACCAGAACACGTTTTACTCCTCATTATTCACAGAGGCAAGCAAACCGGATTCTAATGTTATTTTTGTTGTTGTTAAAGATAAGGTACAAAACGTAATAGGTCTGTCGCAGTATGTGTTCACTCCTGGCTGGTGTAATGCGCTGTAGTCGTGTTGTTTGATTGTACAAAGGAGAGACAATAATGCAGTGAACCTTGTGTGCACCTCCCACTGGGGGGCGGTGTCGGGCCTCCGGGCTTTCACACAGCGAGGCTTTGAAGTGGCAGGTGTTCCGCCGCTGCTTCACAAAGACAGACACATGTGGACAATAATAGATGATTATTTATATTGTATGTTGTGAATTAAAGCTGCAATCTGGAACTTTCTGGTGCTTGGGATCTGTCGTTAACAGGGACACTGCAGGTTCAGACAAAGTGAGATTTAAGCCATGTTCTAATGTTGTTACCTCCTCAAAAACAGACCTGGAGTTGTGTTTTGTTTCATTCATACATGTTTGAGTAGCACTTTATTATTAGTCTGTTACATCTCTAAAGCTCAAAATGCTCTGTTCCACCTTGTGATGTCATGAAGTGGTAGTTTTCAAGTTAACAGCATTTTTTTTTTTTTACCTTTAGTTCAGTAGAAATTGGAAATTCCATAGATTAAATCATCCAAATGATTCTAGTGAAGGTGTATGGAGTTTAAAAACACAGTGGAGCACTTCCTGTATTACCACATGACATCACAAGGTGGAACTGAGTGTTTTCTGTTTGAGAGAAGAACTCAGCCTAAATGTGCAGGATTTGTGTGTTAAGCATGTGTGAATGAAACAAAAACACAACTCCAGGTCTGTTTGTGACGAGAAAACAACATTAGAACATCAGAAAATAGCGGAACTCAGGCCCCTTAAGTAAAAATTGTGTCTGTGTGTTGAGGAAATAATTATTTTTGGGTGAAAACTACGACTCGATGGACCAAAATGAGACAATAAAAAGCAAAGAAACACATTTTGTCTGTTGCTCTGCCTTCGTCAGAATGTTGAGGAGCATTTTTCAAATACAATGACATTGCATAACCTCTATTCTTTAAAGATAGTCACCTCTGCAGATCTTACTCGGCTTGATGATGTCAACAGCTGGTCTTCGTGCAGGTACTATCTGGCCTTTTTTTACTAATACTAATGAGTCAGAATTAAAATTGCAGAGTGTTATACAGCTGTATGTTACACAAAGATGTGTTTTGCAAACTTTTTCAGATTTTTTCACCATGTTCTCTTCTCATTTACCCGTTTTGAAGGTTTCATTGCCTCATGTGCTTTTCCTGCATATTACGCAGAGCGAACTCTGCGCAAGGCTCACCTATAGAGACAAACCCATATTTTAAGTAGGACTCTTGGTATTATCTGTTAAATTTAGCTTTCTTTTTCTTGGAGGTCGTAGTCTCCTCTTCTGGCTCTTTGACCTTTTCCCCTTTGTTAAAAATCTCTCCAAAGACTTTTGTTTTGGCTCATTTTCACTAGCTTGTGGCTCTACTTTTGGGCGACGTGTCTGATGTGTTAAACATGAGAAACGGAGAAGATGCAGTCGCTGATAAATTATTTACTGTTTTTGTGCGGCCCGCTAGCAAATGCGTAACGGACCGGTACTGGTCCCCGGCCCAGTGGTTGGGGACCACTGCTGTAGAGCACTGCAGGCAAAGCGAGACCATCTCCACGGAGACAAGCAAGTGTGGGACCCTGCTCCAAAAAATTACATAGTGCACCTTTAAAAAATCCTTTTTGTCAGTTCCGTACAGATGTAGAGAAAACCTCAGCTCTGTTGTGTTTGGGAAAAAACACATTGAATTGAAAAGTTCGAATTCTACATGAGATGCAACAATTCAATGACATTTTTGGATCATTTTTGGATCATTTTTGGGTGATGCAAATCCACATCAGTCACTGCAGATTATTGGGATTTGTCCTAGTTTCTGGAAATGCGACACGATTGAACAAAAGCAGATGTATTCAGGGAGGTCGCTGACAGTTCAGGGGGAAAAGATTGGTTCTTTATTTGATTTAGAGACACCATCTGCATCCCACTGCTTTGGTAACATTTTTACTCACCAAATCCTCGCGTAAGGCCTTGATAAGGACATCTACACACACACAAACACACACACACAGACACAATTTTGGAATTTATTTATTTCAGTAATACCTATTTTCCTTATTATTCCAAAAAAAAGGCCAAAACAGGAAAGAGTTTGTTTTTTCATTGGCCTTGGATCGATGTTGATACTGCCTTTTTGTTCTATTCAGTTGCTTTAGCTCTTTTTACTCGTGCAGACACATTTTTTTGCAGAAAATTGAAGAAAAAAACTACTTTATATTGACCATACTCAACGAGAACATGTGTAAAAGGGTTCAGAATGCCTTTGACGTTGCCTATAGAGCCTATATATAACATTTACTCATAATTAAAGGCACTAAACCTGCAACACACTTGACCTTATGTTGTTTATTTTCATATAATTCATATTTGCACCACCACAGAGTTCATAGTTCTTTACACCACCCCATAGACCATATAAAGAAGTGGACTACGTGAGTGTGACCCACAGCGTTCAGCTCCAGTCAAATGAAGCTCATCGCGGCTAGCAGTTATAGCGACCAATTTGGTGCTGAATTCCGACCACGAGTATTATAGCAACCAAAGAGTCAATCTGTAACAAGGCTGTTGAAGATAACGCCTCTTCCCACCTGCACTTTTGGTTTAGCAGGGAGCGAGCGCTTAGCTATGCTGTCAATCGAACCTGTTGCTAATGCTAAAGGAAGCGACCTTGGGGAATGAAGGCGCCTGATTTGTCTGTTATTAATATTCATATCTTGAATCATGGGCAAAATAGTGAAATAAAAAACACCAGGATCATGTAGAGCGGGTTAATACGAACATTTTAAGATCAAGATAACGACTTTGACAGCAGCTGGTACAGACAGAGGGGAGAGAGTTTTCCAATGTAAAGTGAATTGGAGCCAGAATCAATGGAGCCAGAAGCGCACTCATTATCACTTTCTATTTGGAACGTGGCGGCTAGCACGTTAGCTATGTCCATTTATATATACAGTCCATGCACTAACCAAAAATAAATAACTAGTAAGCATAATAGCTAATCCCACATACCAACAGTGGAGTGACATTTTTCTTCATTACAAACACTGGGTTTAAAGAGTTATTTATAGTTACTGCTAATGTGTTTTTTTTTTTTCTTTGGCCTCTCACTGACCCTAGACTAGATTATTTATGATGAGTCTAAGGCCCAGCAGCGCTATCTCCATATATTCAACTTGAAGCATTTTCATACAAGCAAATTTAAAGTTGAGTCTTTAAGCCACAGACTCACTTTTTATAAAACATTGTTTATTGTTAAAGCCCTGATCCAGCAGGCTTCCCATCCCAGCATCTGTCATAACTGCATCTGATATGAGCTGAAGATTTAAACACATTTATGGACCAGAGGAGCAAAGACAAGAGATTGGTGTTTGCTATACCACAAGCTGTTTAGAGCAACAATCTGTGAGTGGATGCATTTACAAAGTTGTCTGCAATGTTTTTATAAAACAAGATGTATGCTTTAGATATACTGTACAGATGACAAATGAAAGGAATACACCACATCGTTTATCCTCGCAAAAATGAATGTATTAACTGCAACGTTTTGGCAGTGTGGTCTTCTTCAGCCAAGTGAAGGTGGGAAACCATCTTAGAGAGGTTGTGGTTCGCATCTGAGAGTGACATGCCACCTAAAGATCACTGGGTTCCTCACATAGATTGTATAAAAAAGTGGACTAAGTGAGTGCGATGTCACCCACAGCGTTCGGCTCCAGTCAAATGAAGTTCGTCAAGCGAATTTGGAGCCAAATTCCGACCATGAGTACTAAGAACGCAGGAAAAAGAACCAGGAGTGAGGCTGTTGAAGGTAATGCCCCTTCTCATCCACAATAAATAAAAAAAGTTTAGCAGGGAGCAAGCGCTTTGCAACGCTGTCAATCAAACGTATTGCTAATGCTAGCGAGAGCAACCTCGGGGAGAGAAGGCACCTGATTTGTCTGTTATTAATGTTCACATCTTGATTTAGGGACAAAATAGTGAAATAAAAACTCCAGGATTATGTAGAGCGAGTTAATAAGAACATTTTAGGACCAAAATGACGAGTCTGACAGCAGCAGTTACAGAGAGAGGGGTCACAGTTTCACAATAGAAAGTGAATTGGAGTTGATGGAGCCTGAAGTGCGCCCATATTCACTTCCTATTTGGAACGCAGCGGCTAGCAGGTTAGCTATGTCCATTTATACATATATACAGTCTATGGTTGCTTCCAATCATCCAGTGCACCCGTCCTTACATTAATGTGTGAGGTGTTTGCTCCTTTACCTGTCTGCAATAAACAGACGACAAAACAAAACAGGAAAAGTTGAACATATCTACATATACATGTATTTTGTAGCAGAATTAGTTACAATGGCAGTTCACCAACAAGGCAAACCTTCTGAAATAGGTTTTTAACGTTATAATGGGAAGTGTATAGCATGCAACTGTATTAGAATATGCAGAAATCTTGTTATGTTTCTGTTTAGCAAGAGGTTGTTAGCAGATGATGGTTTTGGGTTGCTTTATTCCAAATGATTTTTGAGCTTTGAGATTACTTTTGCTCTTCTCCTGTTTTGCTCACCAGTGTAGTATCCGTAAACGGTATTACAAAAATTCATTAATTTTTTCAGATATTTTTACTGTACCTGACACATGCTCATCATAAAGCAGTTGCTAGTTACTCAAAGTTGTTGTTTTGTTCTTTCATCTCATTAACATTCAGTGTGTTTTTCCAAAGCACCACCATGGCTCCACCAAAATACATTTGCGCTCCTCTTGTGTGGTCTTTCCTGGCTCTTCCTTGCTTTGAGAAAAACATATTTGGGTCACAAGTGAAAAACTCCTCCCCTATCAGTTTCCCCTCAAGTTTGAGACTAATTGACAAAAACATAATTTGAATGTTGCAGCAGGCAGCAGGAGTCCGCTCGTCTGAACTGTGAATTTGATGCATCTAAACAACACCAACAAACATCGTCCGCAATCACTCCATAGGGGGCGCTCATCATTAGCCACTGTTGTCGGCTCAATCAAAGCATCTTCTGAAGCTTTGATAAAAAGGCTGACGGACCAGGCTGTGGGCGAGAGACTGGGTTACGCCACAAGGGAACAGGCCAGAGATAAACTACACATGAACCAAAAATATCAAAAACAAGAAGCTCTGTTCAACATTATTTTGGATATTTTTAAATCAGTGCAAAAATAAGTTATTGTAAGTATATTTTGACATTTGGTGCAGGATTGGTTGGAGTTATTACTACTTAGTTACTGCTTACATACTTGGAAAAACATAAGTGCTAGTTTATTCTTTGATTGCATTAGCATCGTTAGCGTCATTAGCAACGCTGCATTATGTTGTGCCTCAAAGTGTTCTTCTTCATGTTCTTTATCTGTTTGAATGACCATTTTAAAATATGTCCCACCGGGAGGACAAGACCCAGGACACACTGTAGGAACTATGTCTCTTGGCTGGCCTGGAAACTCCTTGGTGTCTGGGAGTCCCTGGTTAGACTGCTGCCCCCGCAACCCGGTTTCTGATAAGTGGAAGAACATGGATATATGATAAATTAAAATATTTTTTTGTTTATAAGACTGGATAGCGGGAAATAGGCTGGAGATAAACTGCAAATGAACCCAGTGGGAAAAATTATCAAAACAAGAAACTCTGTGCTATATTTAGACATTTTTAAAAGTTGTTTGACATGTTTGGTGCAGGACTCGTAGGAGTTACCATTTTGAGAAAAAGTAGAGCACAGCAAAGCTTGTTCATTGCATTCTCAACCCGAACTTTGCACACTGCTTATGTCCTTAATTAGTTTACATTTTTCTCCATATTTTTAGCATTAGCATCATTAGCGACATCTCTGTTATGCTGCGCCTCAAAATGTCCTTCCTCAAGTTTTATGTATTTTTTTGCATTGCCATTTTAAAAGATTTTTGGTGTGTAAGACGGTGTAGAGCAGGGGTCTGCAACCACTCTCTAAAGAGCCACATGTGAGTCTTTAAAGCCTCCAGCACTTTGACTGTGAATAAAAGGGTTTTGGGGTATACTTTATTTATTAAGTTTCGTAGCATAACAAAGCGTATTATTTTATGTATTTATTTATTTATATTTTTATATTTTTTACTATCCATCTGAGCAAATCCCATGCATAAAATCGGAAAGAACATTTTGAAGAGTAGATATTACACATAAAATGTACCAGAATGCAGGAAATTACATATAACTTCCTCAAAACACTCAGACCTCCTAAAACACTTGAAATAAGTCCACCAATTTCACATAAATACAAAATGTTACATACGCTTGTTAATGTATTAATGGCTGCAAACAGTTGATTTATTTTTTTAAAATACCATTATGAATCACTTCATCTGGCTCTTTCTGACTTTCATTTGGTTTGAAATGGGCCAATGTGGAAAAAAAGGTTTGAGATAAATTACAAACAAACCCAGTGAGATTTTCTTTTTTAAAACAAGAAATTTTGTGCTACTTTTGCACATTTTTTTAATACATGCAAAAATACACCCTTGTTCACTGGATTCTGAACACTAGCCTTGCATACTGCCAATGTGTCTTTAGTTTAGACTGCCAAAAGTGCTAATTTACTTCCATTTTCTTCAATACCTTAGCATTAGCATCATTGGCAACATCTCTTGCACCTCAAAATGTCCTTCTTCAAGTTTTATATTTGTTTTGTTTTTTTGCATTGCCATTTTAAATGATTTTTGGTGTATAGACAGTATGGATTGAAATAGGTTCAAGATAAACTACAAATGAACCCAGTGGGATTTTTAAGAAATTATGTGCTACTTCTGCACATTTTTAATCCATGCAAAAATACCAAGTTGTTCACTGGATTCTGAGCACTAGCCTTACATACTGCCAATGTGTCTTTAGTTTAGACTGTCAAAAGTGCTTGATTTTTATCGATTAGCATTAGCATCATTAGCGATATCTCTGTTACATTGCACCTCCGAATGTCCTTCTTTAAGCTTTATATTTGTTTTAAATTTGTATTTTTGCATAACCATTTTGAAAGTTTTGGTTTATAGGACAATTTAACTGCAAACTGGGCTGAAGACAGGGAGGGCATTCAGCAAATTCTCCGAGGCGGGAAGCGATCTCACGATGACCAGGTCAGCAGGCAGCTCAAATGACTACAAAGCAGCACCAATAATAACATTTTCAACGTTATTTACATGAGCCAATGTACAGAGCTTGCGTTATGTCTGCCATCTTGCTTTTTAGTAAATCTCTAGTCACTGAATTTCTCTCCACACTCTTCGCCCCCATTTCTGCCTTACACTATCTTGTCAAACCAAAACATCTTGAATAAATAATGATCTTTTTTCCACATCAAAATTGGCTGATTACCTTTCTTACACTTTTCAAATAAACAAAAATACAACTATTCTCCCCTTTGTGCAGTTCTGTGGCTTACAAATCTGCTTGGAGCACATCCCTACCATACAAAACACACTGCGCTGGCTCACATCCCACTAATCAATAATCAATCAGTCATCCACATGGAGCCGCACAGTGTGGAGCGGCAGCAGCAGGAGGCAGCGCTGAGCTGTCAGAGGGAAAACAGTCATTGTGTTCAATTAAAAAGCCCCAAATAAACCCTGCCAGGTGAGAGGCGTCACATTAAATTCTCATTATTGAATCTAAAATCAATTATCAATAACATCTCAACAACAGGTGGATTATGGGAGATGAGGGAAGCGAAGCCAGTGCTATAATAGAGGAGTATATAAGACGAGCTTAATTAATCATACAGAGGATTGTGTCCTAGCAAAACAAATCAATATCTCCTAGCCCCGTGTTGAAACTGTTATGTAAACGCATAGAATCAAGATTTACATCAGTATTCTTACAATCGATTCTGGATGACTCCCAAGATCAGCCCAGAAAATATTAACTACCATAAGACCGCATTAAAGGCGCTGTACTTGGATTTTTACTGTTTTACAAAAATGAAAAACAAAATGAGTTCATTTTTGTTTGCAGTGGTCCAAAGGTACTTACCATATGCATTTCGAGCATAAAATATAGGGAGATTCACTGTTGACCAGACTCACAAAGTGTTGAAGACACAAAAAAGGTAGACATTTATAATCGTTTTTAGTTCTATTTTATATTTTTTTTAAAAATGCCTTAATTAGAATTTCCACAACAAAGTACTCCCGTCTCTATTAACTGTCTAATGAGTGTTATCTAGACCATGTCTGCAGGGGCACTGTTTTGGCATACTGTCTTCATAATTTGATGTATGAAGAAACCACCATGTAAATTAATTGGGTATGGAGGACTTCCTGGTCTTGCTTCAGGGCACAGCAACAGTATGCTGTGGGAAACAGGGATAGAACCACCAACTTTCGGTTACTGGGACAAAACAGGTCAAAACTGGGTCACATTTTTAAACAGCGTTGTTCCACCTTCAAGACATGCAAAACACTTTACATCAAGCAACCACTCACCCATTCACACACCTATTCGTACACCAGTGCACATAGACACTGGGGATGAGGTGTGTTAAGTGTCTCGCTCAAGGACACAACAGTATTGTTGGTGGGGGTGGAATTGCACTGCCAACCTTTGGGTCAGTGGATCTGAACACATTTTGAACCATGATATATCGCTACAGAGAATTATTCTGATAATATTTAAACTAATTTCGTCACTGACACAAAGCAGAATAATCCCAATGAAATCAAATGACTAGCAGAGCATCAAATGGCTGGCAGAATGAGGCAAAAATTAGTCATAGAAGTTATGTATTTTACCCTCTTCAGCTAAAATCTTGCATTATTACTTGAAAACATCAAGAATCTCAGGAATCGGGGCTTTAGACATCTTTCCCCCATATATAACTCCATCATCAGACCCAAAGCAAACAAAGGAAACCTTCAGATAAGTGGAAAAACACTATACCAACTGAGCTATTGTCTTCCCCAAGTATTACGCTATTCTCTGCTGGAAATTCTATTGTAAGACTGGAATTAGCAAACTGAATTCTCACCTTCTCATCAGGAATTGAAGAACAAAAACATGATTAGTCCAACACGGCCTGTTTTACATTCAGACCGTTCATTTCCATCACATGATCATGAATCGTGAAACTGCTCTCCACACTTGTCCTTTTGTGTGAGGACAGAGAATCAAAACTATTTCCTGGTTCTGTTATCATTAATAAGAGCGGTGGAGTGGAGTTTGAACAGGGAGAGCTAATTAGACGGACAAGAGCAGTGTGTTAAGGCCTATTAGCCCGTTATGTAAGTGCACAGATGGAAACAGATTTTTATTTTATCCGTGTCACTCTTTATTTCAGCTTTATAAACAGAGGCATAGTATCATATTGTGAGTAGAAAACTGAACAGCTAATTATTAGAAATGCTATTCACCTTACTGTAGAAGTTGTCCTGGCCACCGCCATCGTCACTCGGGTTGTATTATTTTGCGTGGGGCTGCCGATTATGACAGCGAATAAATTCTAACGGTACTACAGAGCCGTTTGAACCTACTTTTATCATGTTTTAGCAGCAAAACTTTTCCCAAATTCTTGAAAAAAAAAATTTCCTGCTTAACTGGAAGTGCGCGGTTTTGTCACAGCAAAAGTGGGCGGGACCGAATAAGGTCAATACAAAATTATATAGTTCATCTGATGTTTATGCAAATGAGAAAGTGCATAGTGTTATATATTACTGTGTACTCTGAGAAGTTTTAAGACTGGGGCACTATATAATGGTAGAGCGTTTGTCTCCATAGTGATGTTATTGTTACGCCTTGAATGTTCCACAGTATTGTATTAAACATGTTTATTTTGCATTTATTCCATTACAGGTTTTTTATTGCTAAAAAGTACTTGGATGAACATGCTTTCTTAATATGAACGGGGTCACCTCTCCACAGATCTGATATGTAACTTGATCTGGCAGCATCATCATCTTGTTTTCCCAGATTAGAGAAGTTACTTGGTGCGTCTTTAAAGAGCCCATATTACACTATTTTCTGATCTCTGTTCTAATGTTGTTTCCTCATCACAAACAGACCTGGAGTTGTGCTTTGTTTCATTCACACGTTTAACACAAAAACCCTGCGTATTTAGGCTGAGTTCTTCTCTCAAATGGAAAACACGCTGTTCCACCTTATGATGTCATCATGTGGTAATACAGGAAGTGCTCCACTGTGTTTTTAAACTCCACACACCTTCACTAGAATCATTTGGACTATTTCAGTCCTGGAATTACCAATCTCTACTGAATTGAAGGTAAAAGGAGCTGTTAACTTGAAAACTACCACTTCACTTCATGACATCACAAGGTGGAACAGAGCATTTTGACTCTTGGAGATGTAGACAGATGGCTTAAACCTCACCAGAGTTAGTATAATATAGTACCTTTAAATGCTGAAATTTGGTGGCACAAAACAGTCGAATTTAACCCAGATTAAACTTTGTGCCTCTTTTTACAATAATCTGCTTTGAACTCCTTCGGCTCAACTGTGGAAAACTCATTAAAACGTTGGAATGGCATGAGAATGCGAGGTGTCAGTGGGTAAAATGAGCTGATCGGGTTCACTTTGTTTGAAATGTAACCTTTTGGGCCGTTTGTGTTGGTGTTTTTGCAGACGGCGGCGGTGCTATTCAAATGGAGCTTTTGGTCGGGGACACACTTTCTCATTACTGACTTGGCATTTAGCGTTTAGTCATTTGAACATTCAGATCTGGGCCTGTCTGCTGAGTCAGAGCGTGACGGAGGTAACGATCAGGGGACGAATGCGCTGATGGAGCAGTGTGCAAACAGACACATACACACACATACACACGCGCTGGGCATTAGTGAGCAGTGGGTTTTATTCTCCGTAATAACATAACATGTTTTTATTTGCAAAGGATTTAAATCAGACTTATAGTGCTTGTGTCTGCTGTATCGTGATAATCTACAACACATATGGATCAGTATGTTATAATTTACACATTTTAAATCATAATATTCATCAACAACTTCATAAAAGAAACAAGTCCGCTGAAATCCACGTTAGAAAACTGCACCGCGCAATGGGAGCTGATGTCGCCGTAAAAGATTACACACAATTACATTCAACAAAGAGCCATGTTACTGTCGGCGAGGTACTGGAGCAAAAAATACTCAAGTAAAAGTAAAAGTATCATCTGAAAAAATCTACTTGAGTAAAAGCATTGAGGTACCTGTTTAAAAATGTACTTAAAGAGTAAAAAGTATAAGTATTTTGCGCAGATTTTGAGTCTTATAAAGCTTCAAATGTACCGAGATTTGAGCTGAATTTTGTTCAACAGAAACAATTAAATTTGTCGTTTTTTCCAGCTGTTTTTATTTGTATATTTTTCTTTTGCCCAAATTATGAACATGATAAAAATAAACCCTCAGCCTTTTCAGCAGGTCTCAAACTATAATAATAATTAAAAAAAAAACAACTTTTACTCTTTCTGTTCAAAAAATGTTGTGGAGTAGAGAATGGAGAATGTAGTGAAGTGAAAATGAACTTACTAAAGTACAGATATCTAAAATGTATACTTAAGTACAGTACTTTACTACTTTTACTACGTTATATTCCACCACTGCAAGCACCCTTAACCCTTAACCAGAAAAGTTATGAAATGTACCTTTAACACATACTGCTATCTTCCCACACACACACACACGGGAATCATAATAACTGACTACGATTCTCACATCCAAGAATTCAACATTGATTAAAATGAAATTAAAAAGTAATTTTGATAAACAAACCCATAACAAACATCTCGGTTCAACAAATAAAATTGGTTCAGTAACTTTAACAATTTTGATTTTATGTTTTTGGAAAAATGAATGGACTTGACAAACGATAGAAGTAAAGTTGACAGTTACAATAATAAAGTGTCATCTCAGTCAAATGTTCACACTCCTTTAGCCCTCCTCCCTGTGAAACTTTAAGTGTCATGTAATCGAGGCTTTGAGCTACTGTGTTTTCAAATGTCTCTTTTTTTTACTCAAATCAAAAGTGTCAAACTGAGGTGTTAGCATTTTAATAGTCTCAAAATAAAAAGTAGTCTTTGTCACGCCAACGCAAAAATCTACAGCAGATATGTATTTTAAAAGCTCTTTACTGTCATGTTAATTGACCAGTTTATTTTATTGGTGGTTCAATTCCAGCTCCCAGAGATGAATGCTGCTGTTGTGTCCTTAGGCAAGACACTTAACCCACCTTGCCCCCAGTGAATGTGTGAACGGGTAATGCCTTGGTGGAGGTCTGCACTCTTGCACCACTATTGTGTTTGAATATGGAAATATAATGGGACTTTCGGCTCCTTTATTGGATTCGAATCTTTTGGAGCTGTTCCTTTCAAAGAGCCGTTCAAAAGACTGGCTCTTTTACTTTTAAATTACCTGACGAAAGCTGATGTGAGAACTCATTTTAACAACAAACTAAGCACAGAGAAACATAACTAAGGCTCAGGTGTGTTTAAATGGCTCAAACTGAGAGTGGGAGAGTTTATCCTTCTTAAAAAACTTTACACTACTACTACTATCACCACTACTAGTACTATTCCTACTACTACTACTGCAGTGTGATTCCAGCTCCCACAGATGAATGCTGTCATTGTGTCCTTGGGCAAGACGCGTAACTCACCTCATCCCCAGTATCTGTGTACATTGGTGTATGAATGTGTGTGTGACTGGTTCCTTGATGTAAAGTGCTTTGAGTGACTCAAAGGTGGAAAAATGCTGTATAAAATCAAATATGACCATTTACCATTGGTGTATTTTTTTACTCCAAAATGCTTTTTACAAACCCCTTTTTTCATTCAGATAGTTTGATTCAAAAATTCACGCTTTATATTGTCATTGTCATAAAAAAAAACCACACAATTAGGTTCAAAGCATCGAACACTGCACAGTTTTGATGTAAAGTGCAATACAAAAAGTGCAAGAGCCCATCCAATTTCCCATTCATTTTTCTCATAGACTTATATGAAATAAAAATTCTGAACACTCGCTCGGGGATAATCGGAAACATGGTAAGTTATGAGCACAATTTTATTTAAAATCTGTGTCTGAAACCACAGTTATTCAAACATTTTACAGAATCTTGTGTTTTAAGCGGCTTATTTGGACTTAAAACTATGGATATTAGTTTGCACGTAGCTGGTTAGCCTCCGAGATGTCTTAGAACTCTTAATATTTGAATTTTTCGAAAAGCCTATGGGAAAAATGACTGGAAATTTTACTTCCAGAAACTGAGCAGGCATCAATGTTGAGCTCCATAACCCACTGTAAACGTGAGCACAGTAATGGCATGAATGCAGCACACGTGAAATAACAGCAGGGGGCATCAACAGAGACGTCTAGACATAAGACAATACTGAAATTCAGTATCACGATTATCGTGGCCAAAATAACTGCGATTAACGATTATATCCCGATAATTATTAAAGTAGCTGATAGTTTAAAATGTTATGGGTATGAATAATTATAATTTTAATCTTAAGAGTAACTTCCATGTTCAAAGAACTGTTATAGTATTGTACTTTATCATCAGTGAAAACAACTACAGTCTAGTGGAGAATATTCTGGATGAGCAGGGCCATCAACTGAAATTTCGGAGCCAGGGGCAAGAAGTCTCACATGGGCCCCCCTCTCATACAAATTAATAGGAAGAGAGTCCAATTCTGGGACAAGAGACCCCTTTGTCCTCCCCGTCAACTCCCCTGTGGATAATTTTTTTTTTTTTTGCACATTCTGGTGATGTATTGACGATTATCTTTGTTGGAGATTATCACGATTAAATAAAATGTCCCACGAACGATTATTGTCGACCCTTTTTATCATGATAATCAATATTATTGTTTATCATCCATACCTATGTCATAAAGCTGTTTGTCTGTTTCACAGATCCTGTCCATTGTGACTAATCAAAATCACAATGTTCATGTCACAAAAATCATAACATTATAATTTTGACTGTAATACTCTTGATGTCCCTTGTATGACTGTTACTTTATCACAACTCCTCCTCCCTCGCTCTCCCGCTGCACACGTCCTGCTGACTTTAAACCTTCCTTATCTCAATCTGTGCCTAAAACTCACTGTAGTTAACCCCTGCTGCTCTACTGCGAAATAATTTGCAATCTCGCCTTAATAATGCTGTCCGCTCTCAGGTAATGGGAGTTTTTTTAAAACGACTGCCTCGCCATACACAAAGCTCTATCTGTGGCCACATAATCCTCTAGCGTCGGTGCGTCCTTATCTTCGCACTGCAGTTGGGATTTCGTTTGCCTGGCTATACCTGTGGGAGACCAGTGATGTAACGCTGAGTTTGAATAGAATTGGATGCCACGGATGTACTATCACTTTTTTTTTCTTTTTTTCTGGAGTCTTTTTCGCTTTCTTGCCAGGCACATGCAAGTTGGCAGCAATCACATCTCACAAATATTTTCCGAAAAGGTCAAATTTTGTTCTTTTGTGCTCCAAAGCCGAGCAATTCAAAGGAATGGCGTCACGCAATCAGTACCAGCGCTGGGAAATTGCGGCACCGTGGCCCCACATCAGGCTCAGCGGGTGTCACTTCCAGTTAATTTCAACAGTTTGTATGTGCCGGCCAAATCACAAACATTCAATTGACTCCTCCAAATCTAATAGTCTTGTAGAATTAGCCGATTTGTCAAGCTGTGTGTGTTTTGTATGAATATGGCGGTGCTGTGTTGCCATGAGGGGTTCCTTGGCTCCCAAAAGATATCATTATTTTTCACTTGAAATCTCAGATCGCAGCGTGAGAGCAGGAGAGGCACTTGGATTATTCTGTTTGCGTGTGCATATGTGTGTCCGTGTGCATATGTGTGTGTGCGCGCGTGTGAGGTTCAGTGAAGGGTGAAAAAGGCGTTGGTTCATATGGTGCTATAGTCTTTTACTTGTGGGGGTGGGGTACAGTGATGATATGCAGACAATATTTTAGCAAACCATAGAAATCTGCTCAGGTGTGTCTATAAATGTGGTTGTGTGTTGTACAAAACCTTAATGAGAGAGATTCAAGTTTATTACTATAGCACATTTAAAACAATTTGAGCTGACCAAAGTGCTTCACATAAAACAACAAACTAATATAACACATCACACAGGAAAAGAACCATAAAACACCAAGATATCCTGAGTAGCTAGTGTTAAATGCCAGGGAGAAGAGGTGGGTTTCCAGTCTAGTATTAAACTGCGTTAAAGCCTGAGAGGATCTGACAGGCAGAGGGCACTGTTCCATAGTCGCTGCCACAGAAAACTCAATTCAATTTATTTTTGTAAAGCCCAAAATCACGACAGCAGCAGTTGCCTCTGAACATGAGAAATGAGTTAACCAACAGAAAGTTTGAAAATCAACAATGAAACAGAAACAGACAAGCAAATTAATCAACAGAAAACAAGCAAATGAAGAAGTGTCCCAGAGCGCCCCCTGTCCTCAGACACTCCTCCTGCAGTAAGAACTGTCACAGAGCTCCCCCTGTCCTTAGACCCTCCTCCTGCAGGAGTCACTGTGTCAGAGCGCCCCCTGTCCTTAGACCCTTCTTCTCAGCAAGGAAAAAAAAAATGCAAAAAAGAGAAACCTCAAGGAGAACCACAGTGAAGGAAAGATCCACTCCCATGGACTAAACCAGGACTAAAACAGGACGGGCAGCTGTAGATGTGTTCAGGACTAATGTGCATCTATTTGCAGATAGAGTTCAAGTCTGTAGGGCTAGAGCCCACCCAGAAAAGGCTCTGTTATCTCTGGTCTTGAGCCTGGCTTTGGGCACAGCAGCAGGAGCTGGGCAGCTGACCTCAGGGCTCTGGGTGGAGTATAGGGCTGCAGGACCAATAGAGTGACACAATTAAAGAGGACCCATAGAGTGCACAGATACAGGTCAAATGCAGAGGACAAATTTCCTTACAGTAAAGTGTACCTGCACCTGTACCTGCCCATGACTTGAAGATTGCTAGCTCAATCCCTTATCCAGTCTTGTGTGATTGGGCAAGACATTTTACCCACCATCAGTGTCTGTGTGCAGATGTGTGTGTGTCAATGGGAAAATCAGATACTGGATGGAAATTATCGTTGCCATGTTGAAAGACGTATTATATGTAAGTCTATAAACACGCTCTGACATCACTAATGTAAAGCTCTGATCTATATAATTATAAAAATATCCCGCACATCGTTTGCCTATAGATTTTACTGATCAGTTGCTCTGTTAGTCCTTTATAAAAAGAACATACTTGGAGCATGTACAGTGGACTTGGCCTCTGGCTGGTGGTGTTGCATCTCTCTACATCTGGTTCAATATTTATGTGTGTGACTTCAGTGTTGCATCATGAACAGTGAGACTAAAGGAATCAAAGTCATAGAAAAGAACAACTCCTTTCTCTGCATAGACTCCATACAGCACATACAATGTCCTCCACTCAGACTCACACAATTTGCAGTGATTTAGACACATATTTGTTGTAATTTTGTAAACGTTCTGACCTCAGGACACAGCAAATTCTTTAGGTGAGAATCGTTGTCTTTTTTCTTCTTTTTTTTTTAGGTACTAGAACCATCCACATGGCTTTAAATATTCCTTGTTCCTAAATGTTTAATTCATAAGTATTATTGATGGATCATATTTATTATTTGTAGAAAAAAAATGAAGTAAATAAATATAGACTAAATATTTTTCAGGGGTTGCAATAAGCCAGGCATTATTATTTATACAGCATGTTTTTAGGCAACTTCAGACAATTCAGTTTATTATTAACATACAGCAAGATAAAAGGTCCAAGACTGGAGTAGAGTTTAAAAGTAATCATTACATTAACATGTATTTAATTGCAGATCAAGTATAGGCTCTGCACGACAGCGCCCTCAACCTCAATGTTGGCATCACTACTTCCTGTCTAGTTTTAGCTCTATGAGGTTTTGCAGAGTCATGATAAAATGAATAAATATTTCAAGATCAGACAGTGGACAGGGAGCTACAGGTGGGTCAGGGGTCAGAGGTCAGAGGTTAGAGGGTTAGAAAGAGACATGTTTGTGTCTCCATGCTAACGCTAATGCTAATTTGAGGCATAAAAATATTAAAACAACACCACAAACTCAAATAATCTACATATATAAATATCTGGGTAGTCTTTACATTAATCCGTTTTAATATGTTGTTTATTTTACATTTTATGCTTTTAATAAAAGTTAGCATTAGCATGCCGACACATCATAAGAATTGTATAGGAGAGAATTACTCATCTGCTCATAAGAAATGTAGTGAATCAAAACATATACATTTGTGGCATATTCATAGTAATGATATAGTAACACGTTTAGACATTTCCAGTGGTTAATAATACTGGTTATTACGGCAACATTATTGTGGTAGGATTGGTGTTGGAAAAATCACATTTTCTCTTAGATTCCCTCCAACAAAAAGGCTGGCTGCATCAGGTGTCGAGGGAGCCGCTTCGTCTCTGGCACAAATACAATCTTTTCATCTGCTTCTTGGGCGCCGGGTTTTGAATTAACTGGCCGTGTGACAGGACCAAAGAGGGGCCCTTGGGTGCTGCTGCCTCACCCCGAGAGAAGAGACGTGACACCATCAATTACATCAGCAGAAAGGCTCGGTAAAGGTGCTAACTGGGGCTTTTGTGTGTCACCTGTAGAAAGACGCGCTGTCAGCACCTTGGACAGTGCCTCTCCACTGCTCCACCACAGCTAGTTTAACAGAACGTTAACAGCTAACCTCAGTGCAGAGGACCGCTCGGAGCTAAATGGGCTGGAATAGGAAGGAGAAATAGATCTGTTTTTCACTTAGACTTTGCAGTGATGTCGCACTTGCGATGTTCTATGTATCTTTGTGGTGGAATGCTTAGGAATTAACATGGTGACACAATGTCTGTGTAATCCCTCAGTCATCCAGGTCTGATACAAAACAAAAGACAGTTTAAATCTGTCAACTGAACAAAAAGTTGGAGGAGTGTAGATGTTTGGCTGCTCGTCCTTCTTTGCATTGTTTCTTTCCACTACTGGTTGACTATAAGATATTTTTGCAGTATCAAAGCCCAAATTAGTTTATTAAATATTTTTAAAATCATCATTTTTTGTGTTTATTTATGTATTTATTTAGCATACAGCATAGAAAACAGTATGCATACAAATCATATAAGATACCTAGTGAACTAATGTCTTCTGGCCTTAATGCACTTCCTGTAGATCTTAAAATCCACCCACAACAAGAAGCAGACAGGCCTTAAATGCCCCAAGACCCCCGCGAGCCCCCCACACGTCTCTGCTGCTATCTGACGGCTTACACTGTAAAGCTGCAGTTTCAGCTCTTTGTTGTGGCATTGATCGGTGCTGGTTCACTGTGGAGCGTTTCCTGTTGTACGACGAGAGCAATGGAACGTATCCAGTCTCAGCTCAATATTGATTTAAAATACTGTACTACTGTAGCGCATACAACACAAAGGCATCTGTGACTGACTCCTACGGCTGCTATAGTCGCCATTGTTCAGATCCATAACACAAGACTTTGGGGTATTAGGAATCGTTTTAGAATGCAGGTTCATATAAGGTATTCGGGGTTATATTTTCATTTCAGTTATCGTTATTTATAGAGGGAGAGGCCAGAGAGAAAACCAGACTCGTCATCATGAGCGCCCTGTTAAAATACAGAACAATACAAACACAAACAAACACATAACTGCACAGGTCCATTTAAAACATTCAAAACAGGAGCAGGTGTGATTATAAATGTTTATCTCCAGATTATTAAAGTGCTGCAGTGAAACTAGTTTATCCAGTTTTTTGCATGTCTTTGAAATATGTTCCATGTGAGACAGCAAAATAACCAAAAGAAAGGACCTTTTTTCCCATTTCAGTTCTATTGCAGACAGTTTTTAGATGTTGACAACCATGAGATCTTGGATTAAATGTTCTTCTCAACCTCTTTTCTTCCCCCTCTCTCCTCTCCTCTTTCTCTCTGCTCCTCTTCCTATTTCTTCCTCTCTCTTCGCTCCCTCTCTTCTTCTCTCTGTTGTTCAGTTTTTTAGACAATCATGAGATCTTGTATTAAAAGTTCAACAAACATGTGGTATATTGAGTCAGTCTGTCGTCATAGTACCATAAATACATTTTATAAACATATTTATACAGTGTTGTTCTTCTGACAGATGTGATGGCCAATCTTCTTTTTCATAGAGTGAACAGTGATGTATTTAAGTTCATCACCTGTTATGAAACGAAGGTCTGAGTGAAAGAGTCTAAAGGTTTAAAGCAGAGGCTGGACTCTGTGTGTGTGTGTTATATCTCCATAATTCAGCACAGAAACAAAAGGTGCTTGAACTATTTATTTTTTGTAATTCAATGGGACCCAAGATTTGCTTCTATAATAACATGATAATTTTGATTATAAACTGTTACATAATTCCAAAATATGTATTTTAAAAGGATACATTTTTGTCAAGTCAAAACCCAAGATACTTATAGATTGTGATGTTTTCAATTAATGTACCATTTAGTGTATAAAGATTTGTAGCTTACACATTGCTGAAAATGTTTGGGTTTTATATATATATATCAGGAAACTCAGGAAACAGTTTAACAGAGTTTATTTGCAGATACAGGAATGTGAGGCTGGGATCCCACTCCTTGGAGCCACTCTGCTCCAAGGAGTGGGATCGTGGGATCACGGTGGATACACGGATGAATAAACCGGAACATGACGAGAAGGACGACCAGTGGAAATACCGGGAGATGACAAGAAAATAATCGAAGGTGACAAGACAATCTGGCCCAAAGTGTCGGATCTTCAGTCCTTTACTACTCACAGGTGAAGGCTTGATTGCTTGATGAGAAGCAGGTGTGTGGAGGTGGTGTCAGAGTCTCCGCCCAGCTCCAGGCTCAAACACAGAAGGGAGGGGGAAAAACAGCACAGAACACACAAAAAAACACACATTTTTGAGGGAATTTTGGATTTCATTAAAATCTTGTTGTAGTTTTAAAATGGCCTGACCAGCAGAGGGAGCTCTTGCAAACAAAACAGCATCATCTGCATGTAAAGGTAAAAGGCGTTCTCTTAAATTGCAACCAATCGAATTAATAACTATAGTAAAAAGTAGCGGGCCCAAAATTGAGCCATGGGGCACTCCTTTGCTTAAAGTAAAAAAATTTGATCTGCTCCCACTGTCTGAGTTTTGTTTGAAAGATAATTTTGGAACCAATTACATGTAGCATTGTCAAATCCAGTATGGTTGAACAATAATAAAAGAAGAAAGGAATTATTTGTATCCCATTTCAAAACATTAACAATCTTTCAGAGTGGAGCCAAAAACAATGTAAACTACATAGACTCTAATCTTCTCTGTTTTATTGTGACCAGCATGAAGAAATATTTAAGAAGCACTATGTAACTTTTAGTGGAGGATCTGCCACCTCCTTGTCCCCTTCGTGACATTACCAAGCTAAGTTACAGGTCAGATGAGCGGAGAGGCGAACCTACTAACAGTAAGAATAACATTTTTTTTGTAATTTTTAGTTTAATGATACACAGCGGAACATTCCAGGTAAAGCCGCATTTCCGTGGAAACAAATATCCCTCCGTAGAAACGTTAAAAAGTGCCCCTTTAAGTTTACAGCCAAGATAAAACCTTCCTTTCTTGTTTGCCGGATTATATTATGTGTTTTAAAAGTCGTCTCTTGATAAAACTATTCCTCGTTAATTGAACCCTTTCGTTATTGTCGACTTTTGTAAAATCCTGCATATTTATCTGAGCCAAAGTCAAATCAGCTTCATTAGCGTCCTTGTTATTCCGATGGCTGAGAGGTAGGCTACAATCACTGTGTTTTCATTGTTTTTTATAGAAAGGTGCTTCATTAGGTTGGATTATTGCTGTGTTGTTTCTTCAACTCCAGACAGGGGAGTTAACAGTATTTCTTGGAAGAGGTTATTTTAAACCAACTGATTAGAAATGACTCCTCTCACTATGGAGCAATAACAGTTAGACTTAGTGTAGAAAAGGATTATTATTCCTGCCTCATAACAAGAAGGTCACTGGTTTGATTCTCAGTCAATCTGTGGCGTGTTTGCTTATTTTTTGTGTGTCTCGGATAGTGGTGGAAGAAGTACCATATTTTTCGGACTATATGTCGCTCCGGAATATAAGTCACACCAGCCAAAAAATGCATAATAATAAAGAAAAAAACAAGTCACACTGGACTATAAGCCGCTTTTTTGGGGGAAATTTATTTTACGAAATATGAGACCAAGAACAGACATTTTATCTTTAAAGGCAAGTTTTAATAATAACAATAAAATAGAGAACAACAGGCTGAATATCAGTACAGCACGCTAATGTAACACCTTTATTCAGCTACATGAAGCATAGACAGAACTGAATATGTGTCTGGTTTGTTAACGTAAGATTTTAACAGTTAATCAGATAAATAAAGCATAAAAAACAAGCTAACAAGTTTATGCTGGATCTCACTCCAAATCACTAAATCCATTGAAATCTTCAACCTCGGTGTCACTTCTGAACAACTTCACCAACTCTGGAGGAAGATGAAGGGCCGCCTCCTCTTCCAAGTGGCTGTCATACTGGTACAAGCCTAGAGCGCCCTCGCGCGGTCATCACTGTGACAATAATGAAGATGTGAAATTATATATTTTCATAATTTCACATATAAGTCACATCTGAGTATAAGTCGCACCCCGAACAAAGTATGAAAAAAAGTGACTTATAGTCCGGAAATACTGTACTCAATTTTGTTACTTAAGTAAAAGTACAGACACCAGTGCAAAAAGTAAAAGTAAAATTATCACATAAAAATTGTCTCAAAGTAAAGTGAATCTCCCATAGAGTTAAACAGGCCCATGCCCTCCATTTTAAATCATGACAGCATCAAATGAACCCAAAACAAATACACCAAATCTCCTGCTAGCTACTCCCCTCTCCCACTAACTGTGAATCTAGCTTTACGCTGCGATTACTGCGTCAAGACAAGTTGACCAAGTTACAATAAAGGACGGGTCAAATGCAGTGGACAGGTTTAAAGACAATATAATGTACACTACCTTCCAAATCTGACCATGTTGAGCTTTTCACTGCAAAGGCTAAATTACTTACATACTTCAAAATATTCTTAAATGAAGTTTTTTTTTTTTTTTTTTTTTTTTTTTTTTTTAATCTCAGATCCAGTCCACCCACTTTCATTTCTTCTTCAAAGTGTCTCTCTCAAGTGTGCTCCGAGTCAGAACGATGTGACGCTGGCGGGCTTGAGATCAGATGAAAAAGAGCTAGGAGAAAGGTACAAAGTTAGACAGAACCCAGGGGAAAGAGTGGATAATGAACAGAGAGAGGGGACTCCTCGTATTTCATCTGACTGTGAGATTGAAACCCTGGGCACGGACTGGCAGGCTCAGTATCAGGCATGGGTTTTCCTGGGCTGCTCCATAACTGTATATCTCACTCTAAATGACTGCAATAAATCCTCACTAAATCTACAGCCGTCCTGCCAAACTGGAGCTGACAGCTGATTATTCTTGCAACTACAATGTATTAATCCACACTGCATAATCAAAGCAGTAGAGCTATCAGTCCACTGTGGTCTGATATTTAAATTTGCCCTGTTGGGCTTGTGTCGCTCTATAGTTATAATCTCTGACACCTGTGGATCTTTATGTTATAATTTGCACATTTTAAATCACAATATGCATCTGAAACAACTTAATAAAAGAAACAAGTCCACTGACTTCTGTGTTAGAAATCTGTGGTGCCCAATGGGAGCTGACGTCTCTGTAAACGTCATCACAACAAAGAGCCATGTAACTGTCCTCGCCCCCTATGGAATGATGATCACACTAGCAAGTATCAGATTTTTTTCCCATTTGTACTAAAATGATTACGCGATGCTGCCTAATCCCACGCGCATCATTGATTAAGAAAATAAAATTGGAGAACAAGGTAAATACACAGTACTGGGCGTGTAACGAGGTGAATCGGCAATATACCGTCTTGAAAATAAGTGATTAAAGATTGCTCAAACATGCACAAATGAGACGGAAACAACTATAACATGGTTAAAAGCTCTGAAAAGTTGCGGCATAATTCAGATCCAGTAAGAGACGAATTAGCCTAGCATAGCTTTTATATCTGATGTACTGTAAAACAGTTCTTTTCAGCTGTGCATGACTGAAAGGTTTTTATTCTGCACTTTTCTTCTTTAATGTTTATCGCGAAGGTTATGTTCTAAAAATAACCCGCGATAGGCAAAATCTGCAACATAGTCAGCTTTATTTTTTACAATTATTATATATGTTTTAAGGCTGTAAAACTCCTCACCACACACTTTATACACTTTTCTCAGACAGGCATTAACATTTTCTCACATTTCTCTCTTGTTTAAACTCTCTCAAAGTTCAAACCTACGTAGGCGCCTTTGTCGGTGCAGAACGTTTCATCGACATTGTGGGTTTTGTCGGGGAGAAAACTTGCAAACATACGGCACTTCAGAGTCACACTGCGATCCAACATTTATGTAAAGTGTACTGTACAGGAGACACGGCACGGATGAGATTGATTGACAGTGGTCGACAGTCCCTTTGCCAATCAGGACACAGAACACAATGCACATTCATACACTGTAAAAAAAAAAGCATGTAAAATTGTACGCATCTGTACACAATGTTCGTCAGAATGGCATTAAACTCGCCATGTTGTTAGGGTTGGGAGTATAAGACAATTTGATTTGATATCATGTTACTAGACAGATAATACAAATCAGGAACAGTATTGCATTGAACTATCCTGTGAGTATTCAAGTGCAGGTGATGCTACTGCTAAAAACAGCCCTTGAAAAACAAACATTCTTCTTATGAGTGAGTCGCCTTTCCACAGATCTGTAACTTGCTTAGTGGCATCACCTGCTTGTCTCCATGGAGATACATTAAAGGCACTATCTTAAACACGTCAAAAACCAAACTAGTACATTTTAAACAGTTTGCAGTGATCCAACGTTATTCCTCAACTTTCACAGACCAGAGCTTAGTTTTACCATCATGATAACGCTAACAGCAACTAGCATGCTAACCCACACTTCCTGATTATCAGACAATAAAATGCTTTATAATTAGACAGCACACAGCAGACTTATTTTGACCTCAAGAGCTGCTTTTACGATACATCTGTACTGGGACAAGACGCATTTTACTCAAATAAATGGGAACAAATCTAGTTCAGGGCCTTTTTAATGCCATACTGCGGAACATCCCAGGAGACATAGCAATAAACGTTTAATCTGATCAGTTTTAATTGGGTCCGCAAACTCATTAATGGTGTGTCTTCAAGTCCTTTAGATAAAAATCATCATCATTTAGACATGTTTTAGGACTGACAAAGTGAAAAGCTAGTCCGATTGTTTCCTCTTTGTTTTAGATCTGATTAATAAACCAGATGAATGAGACGACACAGAATCCTCACATCTCCGTAAACCTGCACATTAACACCAGCACAGTGATTATGATGATGAGGTCAGACCCGCTGTACGACCTCTGACCTCCGCTGTGCCGCTCAGCTCCCTGGAGTCTTCATTAGACTTCGCCGCAGCGTCACATTTATGAACAAAAGCCGCTGTAATACACTTCACACACAGCTCTGCGTCTGCCGCTGTCCCCTGTTTGGTTCACTTATGCAAACGAGGCTCTGACATGATTTACAGTAGTCTGGCTTAGCTGTAAACAACATTTTGTAGCAGTGTCGGAATAAATGGTCTTGTGTTTTTGTTTGTGCGATAAGAATTATTGTGTCCTAAGCAGGTCTCCCTTAAGTCCTCCTCAAGGACAAGTAAATATAGTTACAGTGGATAGATGGAAGTTTTACAGTCACTGCATTTTCACTCATCCAGGGAAATATAAATCCATCAGTGGCTCAGTTGGTAGAGCGTTTGTCCACTGATCCGAAGCTTGACGGCTCAAATCCTGCTCTCGACATAAACATTATTGGTTGAGTGGTTGGAAATCCTGACCCACAGGTTGACGGTGCATTTGTAGCTCCCACTGATGAATGCTGTTGTTGTGAACTTGGGCAAGACACTTATCCCACCTTGAGTAGTTCCTTAATGGAAAGCGCTTAGAGCCTTGAAGGTGGAAAAGCACTATATAAAACTGTGATCTTATATTCAAGTATATTATTATAGAACCAAAAGAAGTTCAAAATTGTTGAAACAAAAAAATTAATTTGAGTGTTGAATTTTTAATTCTACACTCAATTTAAACTTACTTAAATTCAGTATTCACCCAGAGATTATTTGAAAATGTCCAAAGAAGTCAAAATAATAATAAAAAAGGGCTATTGGCTGAATTTATTTTTTTAATGTTTAATTTATAGGCCAAATGTAGGACTGGAATAGTATTTAACCTTTTGAAATTAAACCTATTTTTTGTTGTGTGATCTGCCGCTTCTTTCTGTTCACTATGAGCCTAATAGAAGGCTTCTTGAGTCCTGTGTGATGGGTATATTAGCTATAAACACAAGTAGTAGTAGTTGCAAGTAATGTACTATGACAAAAGTGCAGATTGTTGGGCCAGAAGACAACTCATAGAGCGAGTACACAGAGACTGTACATTGCATTAAATTGGTACCATACATGACAGACAGACCCAAGTAAATGGCCATTCATAAAATTCATGAAATACAAAAAGTTTTTTGAGTGGTTCACAATGATACTGCACAATTTGGCTAGTTCAGTTCATATTCCCCACAACCCCCCTCAGTTTAATTCATGCGCTAAGATCAGCTGGAGTCCAAACACATTAATAGTTCATAAATACGTTGAGGTAGACTATTGTATCAAATGAACCAAAAAGTGAGATTCGAGGCCCGACCAGAGCAGGTGCAGTTCAATGTAGAGAGAAGTCTTCAGATTTAGGCTCGGGGGGTCCACAGCTCGACATCAAGGAATAAGAACCTGCCCAATTCCCCATTATATCTCAGAATCAAATCTCATTCTCGATGCTGCAAGGACTTGATGACTGGTACCTTGGCACGCTCCTCATTGCTAGCCCCGCACCTACTGAGTGTATTTTGCTACCGACTAATATTGGGCCCTGATTTGACCAACGAGTCACGTGAACGGAAGCTGTAAACTTGCGAGGGACACAGGGAAGGGGAGAGAGAGACAACTAAAACATCAGGGAATCCGTATTTTTCACCCGGGGTTACACCTGGCTTAGTGTTGCTTTAGTTCTGATTCAGGTCTAGTATAGGTCAGTCCTTGTATTTAGTCCTCGTTTAGTCCTGGTTCAGTTCTGGCCTAGTTCAAACCAGCTCCCAGGGTTCTAAACATGTAACCAGCGATAAAACATGTAAATATGCCCAGCCCTAATTTAATCACTTATCAGTAAGTATGTTAATTTTGTGTTGATATTTGGCAAAAATTTCAGATAGATAAAGCTGAATATGGTGTCACGAGCATGACTGACAAAATGGCTGTGTTTCCTGGTCTGTAGGCTGTTGCTAATGTTATCCTTAATTAGCCCTGTGCCCCAAACAGCTAATTCTAAAACACAATACGCAGTTTCATAATAGACGGGGGTTACTGCATTGTATAATTATTCTCTCATCTCCTTTACTTCAGACAATCAATGACTAAGAAGCCATTTCCCATCTGCCTCTCCTCCTCCATCTGCCTCTGTCACAGTGAGTCTGGACCAATCCTTCTCTGTGTTTAGTGTCAAACCCAAAACGCCCAGGCCAAAAGACCCTCCCCAGTGCAGTGAACTGCCCCGTATACAGTTCATCAGACACTGGCATCTAGTTTAATGCTTTAGGTTGTGTCTGAATGTCTCCCACTGCCCCTAACACCTCATTCACTACACAGCTCTGCACTCTTTAACGGAAACTATAGAGCCTCATTTATAGAGCGATTTGGACACACAGCTCACTACATTCAGGGCAAAATCTGAAGGCTAAACTCTGATAAAACTTGATTTCTGTCATAAACAATGATCAGATTGGACTGGCACAAATATTTAAGGACTAATAATGATCCTACAAATTTACATCGAGCTGGATCTCATGCCGCTAACTTGTTCAAACAGGATATTGCTAGTGTACCTTTAAAAGACATCCCTAAACAAAATCACAATAATCTACAGTAATTACATCTATAAAATCTTTATTTAAAAGTCAGGTAAAAGGCAGTGGTTTGTCAGCTTCTTCGTATTACTCCGTGTTGTTGCATTGTTGAGAGCTACACTATAGTCTGTGTATGTATTGTATTGTAATCGATGTATTTGTACACCACTTGTCAATACAAATACATACACTATTTACATTGCCTCCATATCCTAAGCTCCTGTCCCGTTGTCATGGCCACCACAATTCTCTTTAGATGAGACAATCTCGTTCTGAAACAGCCCAGCTCAACGATCACACCTCAAAAATGTCTCCTTTGCTTACGCACACAGGAAATTCTATGTTTGTCCTCCTGTGGGTTGGTCGTTGTTTCAAACTGATGGAGCGGTGATGTGGATGTCCTATTTTAGACCAGCTTTAGCTCCTTTTTTAAACCTGGAATAGACGGTTCCAGAATTATACTTCCCATTCATTTTTCTCATAGACATTCCCAAAAAAAGTATATTAAAAGTGAAAGCTTGCTCTGGGACGATTAACTTTGTCTTAGCTAATAACCACAAGACCTACAGTTTTATTTCAAATCTGTTTCTGAAACTTTATAAACTGCAGTGTTATTAAAACATTTAGCCTGATCTTATGTGTTAAATGAGTTTTTTAGACTTAAAACCACTGTGTTATAGATATTAGTAAGCATGTAGCTGGTTAGCCTCCATGATGCCTTTGAACTTGAAAAACAGTTCTAAGTTTGTATGCAACATATAACATGCGTTTGCAGTAAAAATATGGTACTCAAAATTCCAAATACAGAGCTACTGTTGTACTCCATTTCTACATTTGCAGCCGCTAATGGATGGACTTGACCTGATGTACTTATCTGGGTTTGAAATGTTTGTCAGTTTAGGTCTGTGGAAGTTTGGAGGATGGGGGTGTTCTACATGTATGCCTATGATTAAATGTTCAACAGTTACCATGGTGACATAATTCACATTTTAGCAAAACACTGCCCAAAAAGCTTAAAGAAAACTACAAATAGATTTAAACAACACATTTTCATACGAGCGTTCATGGTCCTGTTTAGGTTTTCAACAAAAAGGTGAGAGTGGCTAGCTGAAAAACTGTTGGCTAATGCTAGCTAGCTTGTGACTGCTGTAATGTTATTCGAAACAGCACAAATCAGCTCACCTGTTGTAGTTTCAGCTGAGTCTGTTCTTTCTGTCAGATTGTGCTAAGACAAAGCACAGGTTAAAGTCTAACTTGACTAACACTCTCAGACAGAACAGTGCATACGGATAGCTTTGCACCTCCAGGGAATGTTAATGACATCCCCTGCAAAGTATCAATAGTGAGAGAGAGCGAGGCTGTGCTTAGCGTCTGGCAGCAGGTGACACCTGGAGAAGGACCAGGGAAAACAAAGCAGGATGAGGATGGAACGAGGCGCAATGCCAAAAAACTCAAATTAGCTCAACAAACACTAAGGGGATGACTGCAGAAACAGATCAGGCAAAATATATTTCACCTTGTATCTTAAGTCACTTTTCTCAAATACTGCATATACTGTATTACACTGTTGACTATAGGGTCGGTCTGGGGCTTCTTCTGTCCACAGACTGTATAAAGAAGTGGATTAAGTAAGTGTGATGTCGCCCGTGGCGTTCAGCTCCAGTCAAATGAATCTCATCGAGGTTAGCAGTTATGGGGGTGAATTTAGAGCAGAGTTACATATTTGAAATTCCAACTGTGAGTACCATAGCAGCCAAGGAGCCAATCTGAAGCGAGGCTGTTGAAGGTAACGCCCCTTCCCACCCGCTAAATGCTGGTTTAGCAGGAGGCGGGAGGTTAGTAACACTGTCAATCAAACCTGCTGCTAACCCTAGCAGGAGCAACTGTGGGGAAAGAAGGCGCCTGATTTGTCTGTTATTAATGTTTATATCTTGATTTATGGACACAATAGTGAAATAAAAACATCAGGATCATGTAGAGTGGGTCAATACAAACATTTAAGACCAAAACACCAAGTCTATCAGCATCAGTTACATAGAGAAGAGCGATGGTTTTTCAATAGAAGGTTAATTGGAGTCGGGCTGAATTGTGTCCATGATCACTTCCTATTTGGAACACGGAGGCTAGCAAGTTAGCTATGTCCATTTATATATACAGTCTAGGCTTCTGTCATAAAATTCAGTTCCATGTTTTATGTATTTGATCATAATATATTTGAATTTAAAAAAGTAGATTACAGTCTGCCGTCATGAAAACTTTTACAATAGTATAATGTTTTCTGGTGGACTTTTGAGATGTCCAGATATAAATGAATGCTCTTAGATTCAAGACGAAACACACAAATCAAACTATCAGCCAAACAGCCCCCAGTTATGACGTCCATTTTGTGCATTATTATAAGCACCTCCGTGGCTGCTGCTTCTCTACCTCCTTCACATGTGCTTAGTGCTTACTTATGTGTGGCATTCTTCACATCCCACAGTGTTGCTCCACACTTTCAGCTCTTAATGTTGCCAGGGAAACTATTGTGTGATTTTATTGCAACTAATTTGTGCGACGTTTATCATTTTCGCATGGCAATGAGAGTGGGGAATCAGGCGCCTGGCGATGGGAGAGCGGCTCCAGCCCAATCAGAGGCGAGTGCAGCTGACTGGTTAGTATGGAGATTGGAAGAAGGCTCCACTTTGTGCGTTGGCTTCCAACCATGTCAAATATTAATACGACTGAGGGCTGCACATGGCTTCCTGGATTACACTGGCTTATATGAAATGGTGAAATACTTGATGTACAGAACAACACTCTTCTTGGCCTCGCATATATTTACTTTTTGTTTTGTGTGATTTTTATTTCTGTCAAGTTCGCTGTAGAAGGAAATAAGTAATGCCAAACTCGGGCAGTGAATTTAAGGAAGCCAAGAAAATCAAGGGAAATTGAGCCATATGTTATGTCCCAACATCTAACAAACAATATACCTCAAACCAGGGAAGTAAACGGGAGGAGGGCACAGCGGTCTGTTGTCCCGGGCCCCAGAGTCTTAGGGGCCCAGAATTGGACCCTCTTTCTATTAATTTATATTAGAGTGGGGTAGGCCTGTCATCGACTTACATTTCAGTATTTGAAAGCTGGAACAATATATTTTGGGCTTCAGTATTTATGGTGAGTACTATTTCCTTGCAAAAGTTTAATATTTGGGGTATTTTTATTGTATTATGATAAGATTTGCGCTTTGGAGGAGTGAATAAGTCTCTTTTATGGCTAATTATTGGTACATTCTACTGTTTATTTGTTGCAGGTCATGTCTTTTAATGAAACAGTCTATTTAAAAATGGTTTATTGAGATTATCTTGCTTTATTTCAATCTTAATTAGTGGCACAAATTAGTTTCAGTATTATCGTTTATTGCAATATTTCTCTGTAGCGATCATGCTTCAAAATTTGTTATCGTGACAGGTCTAGAGGGGGGCCCATGTGAGGCTTCTTGCCCCGGGCCCCTAATTTCTGTCAACAGACCTGCCTCATACTACCTGAATTATAGCCTATCTATCATAAAATAATTCACCCAAAATGGTCACTTTTTCCAGGGTTAAGCACCAAGAATACTTTCATAAATTGTAAGAAAAAACAAGCAAGCAAAACATATTTCTCGTTAATCGTGGTAGATGTAAGACCTTACTTTTGAATTCTTGCCAAGAAGTGGGTGCCCTGGAACAGTTTACGACCCACTTGTTTCACTGTTGAATTTTATCCATTTCAGTTCAATTCAAGTTTATTTATACAGCACATTCAAAAGACGCCAAAGTCCTTCACAGAAAAAAAATCTACAAAAAACAACCATTTCTATACAGTCCTGTGCAGTGATGGTGAAAATTGAACTGAAAAAGTTTTGTACAAGACCACTGCATAAGTCAAGTACTTCTTTTGTACAGCTCAAATCCACAGTAGCAGTCGTGTTGTGTTTACTTTGGTTTACTCTTTAATTGTCAGGGACCATGTACTACTTAATTAATCTTACAGAAGAGAAGATTACTGCTACTTTCCATCTGCCGTTCCCAGGCAGGTGAAAATAAATGGACAAAGCTAATGTGCTAGCTGCCACGTTCCAAGTAAGAAGAGAGCATGGGCGCACTTCCAGCTCCATCGACTCTGGCTCCAATTCACTTTCTATTGAAAAACCATTGCCTCTCTCTTATAACTGCTGCCGTCAGACTCATCATTTTGATCTTAAAATGTTTTTTAGTAACCCATTCTGCATGATCCTGGTGTTTTTATTTCACTATTTTGTCCGTAAATCAAAATATGAACATTAATAACAGACAAATCAGGTACCTCGACTCTAGATTCGCCGCTATAACTGCTAGCCTCGATGAGCTTCATTTGGAGCCGAACGGTATTGGTGATGTCCACTTCTTTATATACGTGGGTCTATGGGCTTTACGTGGGAACAAACAACATTCACATTAAGAATAGAACTCACTGTCTCTTTAAGCCCAAAATCTCGTCTCGTGTTTGATGACGAACACAGAAACTTCACTTACATCCCTCCAAATGACTTGTAAATGAGTTTGAGACAAGCTAATCAATGAGTAATTAAAAAATAAAAAGATCTTAACAGTGCGAGTGATGCTATCTTCTCTGAGTCAGTGTGAACTCAGCACTTAAGTTCATGATGCAACGTCCCGCAACCCACACAGACTGCTAAAATATGCAGAATACCCCATTACAGTGTGTATCCATTGTAAATTTAATACATTTCAGAATAATTTGACTGTGGGGTAGCTTTGAGTTTGGTGGAGAAGCATTGACTCACTCCTGATGTAGCAGAAAGGGGGTCCCTTGGGTGCTACGCGATGCTCATATCAGCAGAATGTGAGTTTTATCGACAAAGCACAAACTGGGATTCAGACGTGTGCTGGAACAAGATTTCAAGAGATCTGTTTACAACATGGGGAAAACGAGGACATGAAGAGGAAGGTCTGTCTGCATCAAACGCAGCTTTCAACTAGTTTATGATCTGCAAAAACATGTACACAAGTTATATTTATTCTGATTTTGGACTATATTTAGTGAAAAGAGATGAAATACAGATGAAAAGCCTCACATAGGGGAATAGGATCGATCAGCCAGGCATAAAAATGGGCTAAAATGGGCATCAAGAGAATATCTGATGCCCACCGACTCAACAGCGCCACCTCGAAGTCAAACAGACAAGTATTGGCATAGGCTTGTGAAATTTGGATGAGTTTGTTTGATGACTATGGGATTAAAAAAAATATACTTTGACATAAATAATTGAAACTTTGCTAAAAAGATCCTTTGTGTAAACCTGATTATAAAAGTCAAAGAGACCCATGGCCTATTTCCTACAGTTTTGCTTCTAGGATCCACCACATTGTCCATTCAACACCAATGGCAGACTTTACATCATTTGAAGCTTAAGACATTTTATACATGCATTATTTGGTTCACTCCAAGCAGAAAAACGCTATAATATGTAGGGTGGGCCTTGAGTTTGACACATGTGCACTAGACCAGAAGATTTGTGGAAATTTATTTTACAAAATCTGAGACCAAGAACAGACATTTTCTCTTTAAAGGCAAGTTATAATAATAACAATACAATGGAAAACAGGCTGAATATCATTACAACATGCTAACATAACATTTATATTTATTCAGCTACATGAAGCACAGACAGAACTGAATACATGTCTGGTCTGTTAACGTAAGATATTAACAGTTAATCAGATAAATAAAGCAGAAAAAAGTTTACTCTGGATCTCACTCCAAGTCACGAAATCCATTGAATTCTTCATCCTCGGTGTTGCTTCTGAACAACTCCACCAACTCTGCCAATTATTTAATCTTCAATTAAGTAATAAATAATTAAAAGTAAAGTAGCACCTCTTCCTCTTCTGTGTGGCTGTCATCAGACTCAGCAGAATACCATTTACTTTTAGGGAGCATTTTTGTTGAGTCTTTCTCAGATGTCTTAAAATTACTGTAATGTTGAAATTTTCAATGGTGCAGGAGCAGTAGATATTGATACACAAGCCTAAAGTGCCCTCATGCAGTTGTCAGTGTGACAGCAAAGAACATGTGAGATTATATATTTTAATAATTTCACACATAAATCGGATGTGAGTATAAGTCACACCCTCGGACAAACTGTGAAAAAAAGTGACACTTACAGTCCGAAAAATACAGTAATTCTGTCTATGTGCTTTTTATCTGACTGTTTAGATCATATTAATGATAATTTTTCATTTAGAAACTTTGATTTTATGAAGTTGGTCATAGAGAAGCTAATAAATGTAATAATAAAACAGGATTTCAATGTTGTTTCATTAATTGTGAGTAATTTTCAGGTCAATTGTGTCTGAACCCAAAGTGGGCTATGTATCTGTAATGACTGTGAGCATCGTCTGTGTCCCTGTTGTTTAGCAAACTGCTAACTGGTTTTCTACTGTTTACTTGATTTTCTTGTTTTAGATATCAGGTAAAACTAAATATTTAGCAGCAAAAGTTGTTGACTTTTATATTTGTTATTAAAGGCCCCATATTACTCTGTTTTCTGATCTCTGTACTAATGTTGTTTCCTCATCACAAACAGACCTGGAGTTGTGTTTTGTTTCATTCACATGTTTAACACACAAACCCTGTATATTTAGGCTGAGTTCTTCTCTCAAACAGAAAACACTCTGTTCCACCTTGTCCCCTGTCATGTGGTAGTACAGGAAGTGCTCCACTGTGTTTTTAAATTCCATACACCTTCACTAAAATCATTTGAATCATTTCAGCCCTAGAAATGCAAATCTCTACTGAACTAAAGGTAAAAGGAGCTGTTAACTTGAAAACTGCCACTTCATGACATCACAAGGTGGAACAGAGCATTTTGAGATTTGGAGATATAGACTCAAACATGTGTGAATGAAACAAAACACAACTCCAGTTATGTTTTTGAGGAGGTAACAGCATTATAACACGGCTTAAAGCTCACAAGAGTCAGTTTTGTGTAATATAAGACCGTTAAACAGTAGCATCTCTTTTCACATTTTAGATTTGGAGCTTTTACAGATTATTCTTTACTTAAAAACACTTTTACTATTCACTAATAAAGTTCCAGAGGTTGTGATGTCATGTGCATAACCTCCATTGTTGTCATCCTCCGCTCCCTTTACCCTGTGGCCTTGAACACAACGTATACACAGGATTCTTGAGAGAAACAGTTGCTTTTGACTGCGACGCGTCAGACAGGAGACAAACGATGGCGTCTGATTGCTGTTCTGAAGAGCTGCATTGTGTAGCAGGAGGCTCAGAGCACATCTATTCTCACTATTACTCTACTGTTGTCTCTCACGCAGCCTCACACTCTGCTATTGTCACGGAGCACACCATCATTTCAAAGATGATTTCAAAAGAGATTAAAAGGCAGGATCAGAGACGGCTCCACAGACCCCCGGCGCTGTTGGAATGCAAAACAGTCTTTTTCATGTGAGTGATTCTTGTCTTTTCATAACGTTTAAAGTCAATCAGCACGAGGGGGGTTCTTAATTTTGAAGTTTTGTGATCACTTACCGTGTTCTAATGCTGTTACCTCCTCAAAAATATACCTGGAGTTGTGTTTTGTTTCATTCACATGTTTGAGTAACTCTTTATTATTAGTCTGTCTACATCTCCAAAGCTCAAAACGCTCTGTTCCACCTTGTGATGTCATGAAGTGGTAGTTTTCAAGTTAACAGCTCCTTTTTACGTTTAGTTCAGTAGAGATTCAGTAGAGGTAATTCCAGGGGCTGAAATGATCCAAATGATTCTAGAAATGAAGGTGTGTGGAGTTTAAAAACACAGTGGAGCACTTCCTGTATTCCCACTTCATGACATCACAAGGTGGAACAGAGTGTTTTCAATTTGAGAGAAGAACTCAGCTTAACTATGCAGGGTTTGTGTGTTAAACATGTGAATGAAACAAAACACAACTCCAGGTCTGTTTGTGATGAGGAAACAGCATTTTTATTTTATTCACTTATTTATTTTTATTTATTTATTACTATTATTTTATTTTTTTATTGTATATATTTTTTGTATTTATTTCTTACTATCATTGATTTATTTACATTTTATTTATTTATTTTTAATTTTATTCCATTGCTTTTGTTGTAAATTTAGTTAGTGAGTTTTTTTTTCTTCTTTTTTCCATTCTTATTTGGGATTTAGTGAACTTGCTGAACACATAATTGCATTTGATGTGTTTCAAGCTAACGTTTTTAATGGCGAGGTCTATAGCCAGCCCTCTGTCAGTAAAAGCTTGTGGTTTAGAGCCATCTCACCAGTGCTGGGAATTTCAGCTCTTTTACGGGAATCGAATATTCAAATCTTTTGGATTTATTGATGTCAACGAGCCGTTCAGAAGTGTGACTCGTTTTATATTTATTTATAGTATTATTATTATTTATATGGCAGAGAAACGCCCAGGGCTCAGATGTGTTTAAAATGGTTAAACTGAGTGGGAGTGTGTGAAATTATGCATATGGTAAAAAAACAACAACATTTCACTGCAATAAAAAACAAACAAACATTAATAACAGTAATAATAATAATAATAATAATAATAATAATAATAATAATAATAATAATAATAATAATAATAAAACTTTCCTAATTTAACAATGTCAAATGTTTTAATCCATATGAAAATGCATACAAATTTGAAAGAAAAAGATTTGTTTTTGTTTTTTCAACCAGCCCTAAGTCGCACAATAATTTCTTCAAAGATGTAACAAATGTAAGTGAAGTGCCTTGCCCATGGGCACAAGGCCACAGTGCAACAATGCTGAGGCGACTAGCTGGTGAATGGTCGAAGGCTTAACTTACTGCACCACAAATGTATTTTATTTTGATTATAACGATTTAACAGCAGAGTGAAAAGGTGAATTAGCTGCGGATTTGGCATTTCTTGGTATTTACATGTAAAAAGGCAGATTAAACTCATGAGTCACAAGGTTAATCTCTTTTTATATAAATACATAGCTTCCTTGTACATTTTTCTGCATAAAGAGTAGTTTCAGCATGAGCTCCCCTTGCAGGTGTAGTCTTGTGAGTGCAGTTTGGATCAAAACCAGTTGAATAAATCGCGGAGAGGACAGCTGACCTCAACTGAAATCCAAGATGTCAAAATGTCCCAATCTCGAAATAAAAACATGATCTTAACTGAAGATGACAGACCATGAGATTATAAAAAGTTTGACCCCTGTCTTTTGATTGTGTTCTGTAGCTGCCATTTCAAGTCAATTTATGCCCCAAAATTGAATCCCATTTGATCCAATTCTTCAGACCTGCCTGAGCCTTCACAGTAAAAACTCCCCAACAACAGAAAAAATACCCAGAGTTGTGTTTTTGTTGCACTTGTTTAACACAGAGAACCCTGTATATTTAGGCTAAGTTCTTTTCTCAGACTGAAAACAGTCTGTTCCACCTTGTGATGTCATATGGTTTCCAATGCCAAGATCTATTGAAGTAAAGGTAAAAATAAAAATGTGAATAAAATAAAAATAAATAAAAAGTAAATAAATACATAATAGTAATAAATAAATGGAAATATAAATTATATATATATATATATATATATATATATATATATATATATATATATATATATATATATATATATATATATATATATATATATATATATAAAATCATAAATAAAAATAATAGTAATAAATAAATAAGTACATAAAATTAAAACGTTATTATGTTTTATTTCATTCACACATGTTTAAGATACAAAGTGCATATTTAGGCTTCTAAGTTCTTCTCTTAAACTGAAAACATACTGTTCCACCTTGTGATGTCATCATGTGGTAATACAGGAAGTGCTCCACTGTGTTTTTAAACTCCATACACCTTCACTTCATTTGGATGATTTCAGCTCTGGTTTTGCCAATCTCTACTGAACTAAAGGTAAAAGGAGCTGTTAACTTGAAAACTACCACTTCATGACATCACAAGGTGGAATAGAGCATTTTGAGCTTTGGAGATGTAGACAGACTAATAATAAAGTGTTACTCAAATGTGTGAATGAAACAAAACACAACTCCAGGTCTGTGTTTGAGGACATAACAGCATTATAACATGGCTTAACTTACTGCACCACAAATTTACTTGACATTACTAGATGTTTGTTCCAGTTCTTCAGAGCTGCGTTGAGTCACTGCACAGCCCTGGTATGAACCTTCAAGGTAAAAAAAAAAAAAAACTCCTCAACAACAGAAACAGGCAAGATCATAAATGTAAGATTAGAGAGAAGTTGTACAAACATTGAGGGCATCCCAGGAACTCACACATGCATCCCTTTGTCAGAATCACTGCTAAATATACACTTCACAAACAAGGAGCTAGGGCACAACAAAGGAAGCAGGAAGCACAGGGGGAGGAAGGTATCGAGGAAGAGGAGGAGGAGGAGATGGTATCAGGACTTAAAGAGCTCATACTGCACTATTTTCTGATCTATAATATGTTATAGTGTTGTTTCGTCATCACAAACAGACCTGGAGTTGTGTTTTGTCATTCACACATGTTTAACACACAAACCCTGCATATTTAGACTGAAAACACTCTTTGGGGCTCCATTCAGATGTTATTTCTTTGTCTGGAATATTTCACAGTATGGCATTAACATTAACCTTATCTGTGTGTTTTTTAATTGCTCAAAAACACCTCGGGAAAACATGCATTCTTACTGTGACTCACCTCTCCATAGATCTGACGTGTAACTTGGATTGGTAGAGACTTTATGTCACGCCGGAACATTCCAGACAAAGCAATGACGTGCAGACAAGCAGGTGGCAGACCCCCAACCAGGAAAGTTACAGACTGCAGCTTTAACTTCCGAAAAGTTCTTCGTCATTTTATCCCTGATTAACACTTGAGTAAATGAGAAAAACAAGACGAGAGTTTATTGGCCAAGTTTGTCTAAGGAGCAGGACGATAATTATAACCTACCGTGATTAAAGATTGTATGGCAGATCTTGACTTAATGTTACTGAATAGAAAAGTATATTAAAAAAACGTTGCCGGGCAAATCCAGACTGATCTCGCTCTCTATTGGTTGATTTCAATCTGGGGCCCACGTCCTCCATTGCACCTCAAGCATAGACTGTATATATAAATGGACGTAGCTAACCTGCTAGCCGTTGTGTTCCAAATGTCTGAGCATAAACACACTTCCGGCTCCATTGACTTTGGCTCCAATTCACTTTACGTTGAAAAACTGTGTCCCCTCCCTCTGTAACTGCTGCTGTTAGACTCATCATTTTGGTCTTAAAATGTTCATATTAACCCGCTCTACATGATCCTGGTGTTTTTATTTCGCTATTATGTTCGTAACTCAAGAGATAAACATTAATAACAGACAAATCAGGTGCCTTCTTTCCCCGAGGTCGCTCCTACTACCATTAGCAACAGGTTTGATCAGCAGTGTTGCTAAGCGCTCGCTCCCTGCTAATACCAGAGTGGGGGCAGGAAGGGGTGTTCCATTTCCAGCTTTGCTCCTGATTGGCTCTTTGGTTGCTATGATATGCGCAGTCGGAATTCCAAATATGAAACTTGGGTCGAAAGTCGCCACTATAACTGCTCTAGCCTCGATGAGCTTCATTTGACTGGAGCCGAACGCTACGGGTGACGTCATACTCAGTTAGTCCACTTCTTTACAGTCTATGGTCTCAAGCCCAGGCAAATGTGATCGTCCAATCAGATTTTGTTTATTTCAGTGAGCGAAGTACTAAACTAATTCGTTTAGTTTAGTACTTCGCTCATAGATTCTGCAGAAATCCGCCATCTTTTTTAGCCCATTGTGATATTTCTTTATTTATTTTTTCCAATACGGACCATGCTCTGTCAGTGACTCACATCTTCATAAAGCTTTGAAGAAGTGTGTTTTCAGCATCCCGGACAAAAAAAACAGCACATTTAGGTAACGCTATAATTTCGTGATCTCACAAACACAGAGGTCAGAGGTCACATGCGTCAATAACATGACCCCCACGGCAACAGGATAGAATGGAAGGAGCTGGAGTATTGTTTTGTGTCTCCATGGGATTTCCTCACATATATCACAGGGACATTTTTGAACAAGATTTTAAACATGAACTCGTTTCCATGGAAATGTTATAGCTTTTCCTGAAATATTCTGCAGTAAAACATTAAAATCATCTTGCATTTGTTCAATTACAGACAAAATATGGACTCTCATTATTATCTGACCTGCAACTTGCCCTGGTGGAATCTTGTCTTCTCCTTACTGATCCACTTCATAGGTAAGATACGAGATAAGATTAATGCCCTACTGTGAAACCACTCCAAGCAATAAAGCAATAATATTTCTATGGAGGCAAGCAGAATGCGAATAACCTCGGCAGAAAAGTTAAACAGTGTAGCCTTAAAACTAAGCTTAAAATAATTATTTGCAGTTTGGTGTTGGCAGCTTTAACCATGTTCTAGTTGTTTCTTCTCACTAAACCTCTGAAGTTGTTTTTGTAGTGATTCATGTTTGAGTAATCTTTAATCGTTTATTTTCAAGACACCATTTTGCCACGGTGATATAGAATTTGTCATTGTCTTGTAGTCATTTTGGTAGAAATTTTTAAAAATCCATTGCTCACTAGTGTGACGTGCAGCTATCCATAGGGGGCGCCGACAGCTCTTTGTTGTGATGGTGTTTACGGCGACATCAGCCCCCATTGGGCACCACAGTTTTCTAACGAGGAAGTTAGCAGACTTGTTTCTTTTATTAAGTCCTTTTAGATGAATAATGTGATTTAAAATGTGTAAATGATAACATAATGATCCACAGGTGTCGTAGATTATAACTACAGACACAAGATCCTCTTTAAGCAGCTTGTACACAAAACCCATTTGTCTGTGTTCTTTAGATTATGAGCTAATGCTGTGCCCATAGTGATGAGGATGGAGAGGTGAGGTGAGGAGAACGCACTGAAACGGCCCCTCTTCATGTGTGTCCTCCCAGGGCTTCTGTTGTTGTTGTATCGTTCTCGCCCCAGATTTAGAAAGTTTCTGCCTCCCACATGTCGAGGAATAGAAAAGTGCCCTCCAGGACCAACAGCAGAGCCGTGGCATGTGTGCTCCAAACACTGAACACGGAAATCTGAGCTCCAAATACGGGAATGTGCGCAGACATTTTGGACTGAAAAAATATACTCTCCAAAATAGTTACCTGACCAGCCAAAACCACACGCTTTGGCAAAACTTTGCAAAGACAAGAGCATCTGGACCCGTGTCCCATCTCCTCTATTGCTGACAGGTATGATTGACAGGTGCATTAACCAATCAGAGAGATGCATGCTCTGTTCATGGCAAAACAAACATGGCGGATAACGTATATAAAAGGAGGGAAAAAATAATGCAGAGGACCAAGAAAGAGAGCAGATTTAAGCAGAATCAACAAAGACCTTCTGGACCCCTGTCCCGTCTCTCCGATTCCAGAGAGTGTGATTGACAAGTGCATTAACCAATCAGAGAGACACACGGTCTGTTCGTGTCAAAACAAACATGTCAGCTTACATGTGCAGAAAGAGTGAGACTGAGAAACAGAGTAGATTTCGGCAGAATCAACAATCAAAGAACCAAACTGTTACATATCTCAGGTAGTATAAGTAACGGCGCCTGTGGTTGGATCTTATACCAGAGGATTTTCACTCCGTATTGTCCGATCACAGACCCCTCTGAATTCAAACCTAATGTAGAAGGGGCTGGCTGATCAGGCAACAAAAAAAGTATGGTTATCAGTGTATATCAGTGTGTACTTTGCAAATAGGCAGGCATGAGATAGCAGCTAGCATGTCCTACAGAGCATACAGTTGCTGTTTTGGTGGGAGAGGTAGTCATTCTTTTGTACCTTACAGTTTATACATAGAGACTCATTCACAGTGCGATTCAGACACACGGCTCACTACATCCTGGTTGTGTGACTCTGGGTCTGGTAAAGAAAAGTCTAAAGGCTAAACTTGATTTCTCTCATAAATAATGATCAGACTGGCACAAGTCTTTATGGACTAATAATAATCAGACACATTTATGTTAAGCTGGATCTCATGTAAACAGACTGGATTTTTACATTTTTGTCTGAGATGTGTAAATTATCTCTCTGTTAACAGCTCAAGTTAAGGTAAATGCCTCACACTAGCAATTTTACACAGACACAGTTTATCTAAGAGTGTTTTATTCATAATCAGGATCAACAGAGAGATAAACCAGCGCTTCTATCTGCTTTATTCAGTCGTGTTGTGTCCAGTTAAACACCTGTCTCTGTCCGCTGTTGTTTTTCCAACTCTCGCAATGAATTGTGGTTTATATTGATAGACTAGTGACCACTGATGTCCACTACTTTTCAAGGTGCATTGTGAGAAATTTTGAGTGCACTACTTTTTCAACAGATGGACATTTGGACACCGCTAAAAATTAAATAGTGGACATTCTTGTGTAGCCTCTGGTCAGTAAAAATGCACAAACATCACAGTGTAGTTTTGGAAGAGTTTCAACTGCTTTTCTAAGTGGCAGTTATCCCTTTATGTCCTAAAAAGCTGCAGATAACAACAACTTCTTACACTACCAGCTAAAAGGTCCAGTGGGTTTATTACACTGTAGTCTGTTATTGTGTTTTGGACACGTCTTCAGTTTCCTAAGGACCTCTGGCCATATGTATCACAACAAGCTCGTGAACCAAATTGTAGTCAAGCTCTAGGTGTCCAGGGCCAAACAAGATGTGAGCAGGGGCAAGCAAAAGTATTCCAGGAGTCATCTGGGGTCTTATTATAAAACAGTAGTTAGAACTTTGATTAAAAGAGTACGCAGTAACAAAGCACAAACTTCACGTACATATACAAATTTTGGGTTTACGCTCTCCAGCAGGTCATTTCTGCTTCATAGATCGCACCTGCAGCAGAAATCTGGCACATGATCCCACGTCACGCCCCTTTCACCATACAAGAACATGACACGCCCCTTTATCACCTCTAGTTTGCCATAAAAGGACAATGCAAGGTGACTTTTCAGTGATATTTACATAAACATGAGCTGATAATGAGCAGGTTTGACTGACACGGGGCAAAGAGGGAGGGGCTCAGGGGGCGGCGCTGCAGCAGAGGACACAGGTGTATGAGACTTTAGGAAAAAGTGAACTCTGCTTCTCTAACAAACAGCCCATTACTCTGTCATTAAAAGTGTAAACACAATAGTTTGGGTAAAGTAATGTTTAGATGTGATGGCGTTTAACATAAAGAGCTATCAACACTTATGTGTAACACTCTCCAGATCATGCTCTGGTTCACACACACTATGCTCTGGATCCCACGCACCACGCTCTGGATCACACACACCATGCTCTGGATCACACACATCATGGGACATGTATGATGTGCTGTATGGGCATGCATAAGAAATGGACAGAGACACTGCCACGACCCACGGGTCTGCTTCCCAGAGGACCTGAGGACCTGACCCGTATGTGTGTCTCTGTGTGTGTGCGTGTGTGAGGAGGAGTTGAGAACCTGCACTCCCTGACCCGTGTGTGTGAGGAGCTGAAGACCTGACTCCCTGTTCCATGTGTGTGTCTGTGTGAGGAGGAGCTTAGGACCTGCACACTGTGGTCTGTGTGTGTGTGAGGGCTCATGTGCTGTGTGTGTGCATGAGGGAAGGGAATGGCAGAGCCATGCAGCCCAGTGCTGTGGGTGACGCTGTGGTGATGTGTGTGGTGTCAGAGGAAGAGGGGGTCAGAGGAGGAGGGGTTCAGAGGAGGATGGGGTTGGAGGAGGAGGGGGTCAGAGGAGGAGGAGTAGCGGAGCTTTGACCATTGGACACTTGGTTTATTAACTTCACTTCGTGATTCTGGCATCAGCTGTCTTTATATAAAACAAAATGAGATGTCATGTACATAACATTTAGACCCCATTGTGTGCGTGCACTTTACAAACAACACCCTGGATTTGAGAATGAGAGAATGAGACTTTATGCCAGATGGAGCTGCACGAGGGGAGGGGCAAAAACAACGAAGTGTCAGAGTTGGAGTTTCCAGGGTGTGACCTCAGGAGTCGTCCCCATCTCAGTAGAACATGTTTATGATTAAAAATGTAACAAAGACACAACTGCCCAGTGGACAGACTCAGCTCTTTTGCATTTACACCAAGAACCAGTGCCAAGGCCCAGTGGCGTCCTCTTGGGAAAAATATATTTTTGTGAAAAAGCTTTTGAGCAACTTTTTAAAATATTCTAGTTTGCTCATTAAATGCTAAAAACTAAAAACCTAGTCCAGTCTGGCATCTCACAATGGCAATATACAGTGTCTCATTAGAGTTGAACCTTTAGCAATAGGCGCGGTATTGGGGAAGACATGAGAATACACTCATATATCAGTGTGGAGCTGTGTAATTAATCAGATATATAGATAGAAAGAGAGGAGTTTAGTCATCATCTCTAATGGTCAATGGCTTGGGTCTTTTTAATGCAGATGTCTACTGGTTTGGAGCAGAGTTCAGACTTTGGAGGAAGATATTTAACTTTCTGTTGCTTATTTGCTTGTTAAATGTGTATTATTAGTAGAGCGTTTGTCCACTGATCTGAAGCCTTAGCAGTTCAAATCCCATGCTCAACATAAACATCATTGGTAAAGGAGTCACAAGTTGCCATTCTAGCTCCCACAGATAAATACTGTTATTGTATTCTTGGGCAAGACACTTAACCCACCTGGCCCTTAGTGTCTGTGTACACTGGTGACGGGTGACTTGATATAAAACAGTGCCTTGAAGCTAGAAAAGCACTACCATAAATTTCGGACTATTGATCAAACCTGAATATAAGCCACACAAGCTAAATTTGAAAAGAAAATACATTTTGTACATATTTAAGCCACACTTGAATAGAAGCCACATGTTACAAATATGTTGTTACATTAAGGTATTTACACAGAAAGATGGGACAGGGAGGTTTTTTTCAAACTGTGCCTGAAAATCAGCACAAACACGCCATCAACATACCGCAACATACCTGCATGTTTAGAAAATAAAACAGCACACAGGCCATCTGCTTTTATTTCCTCTGAAAGCTTTTGTTGTCTTTTTTACATTGATTAAGTTCTTCCCGCTGCTGCCTCCAATGTCGCACCATTGGCACTACGTGCAGTGGCTCTATTTCCTTCTTTGATACCAGACCCATTGTCTTGATCTTAAAAGCTTCATCATTTGCATTTTTTCATGTGTTTTCCATGATGAGGGTGTGGTCATGATGAGCAAAATCAAAACTAGTGTATTCTTCAGCGCATAATCTTTCCCCACGTCTGTATCACTTTTGCATTTATTGCTAGAGAGTGCCCCCCGGTGGCCGTTAACCAGTAAAAATATTTAAATTAGTCGCTCCGTTGTATAGGCTGCAGGGTTAAAAGCTTGGGAAAAAGTAGAACTTTATAGTTTGAAATTTACGGTATATAAAAATGTGTCCATTTACCATAATTTAATTCAGAGTGATTCATTTTAGTCACATCATCCAGCCATATGTCCATATTTATTTTTTCACGTAGCAAATATGCAAAAATACAGTTAATAACTTGTAATATCAGTGAACAGAATGGCAAGATTCGACTTTTTGGTTGACATGAAATCACAGCTCTTATTGCGCGGCAGCCGTGCATCTCCAGGGATGTGCCATTTGCCTGTTGGATGTTCCTTTTGCCAACTCCTCTGCCGCCTGAATCTGCCCCTTACAGATGGCAGCCCTGTACGACACTGCCCCAGGTCCTGCAGCTCCCGTCAACCTCAAACTCCCCGTTCAAAATGTTCATTAGCTATTCATGAAAATCCACTGTCACTTAGGCGGCTCGTCTTTATGCATGCGACAGGTGTAAACATCATGGAAACAGGACCCAAAAGGATTCAGAACAGAACAGGTGAGGATTCGGGAGTTCGCCAGCGCGCATACACAGCAGTACTTCACACTGTAACACGGCCCATAGCTCCTGCTGGGATCTGGCAGGACATAGAGAACTCCACTTCACACCAATCATAATATAGAGGCCTGGGTGAAGTCAGAGCGATGTTTTTTGAGCAAAGACTGATGCAAACCTTAAACAGGTGCTGTGTGCATTTAAATTCAGTGTGTTTGAATTATTTAGCTCAGGTTGAAGAGAGATGGGAACTAAAAGAGATGTGGAAATGTGTCTTTTATAGAACTATCACTAAGCCTGAACAAAGAAATCATTACTTTTGTTTCTAGCTGGTGATTTTATTAATGGGCAGCCTTAAAAATGCTAAGACATTTGCCAAGGCATTGAACCTGTGTTGCAATCGTAAATAAAGGTACAAGGAAATTTTGTCCTGTGCACTGGACCCACTCTTCAATGTTCTTGTGTAATTAACTGAGCAGAAGCCTAGTTTGTTGTTTATTTACTGCCCCCTGTGGTCACATTAGCATCTACACGTACAATCCTTATTAAGGCCTTTTTAACCTCTACTTCAACTACCTACATATACCATCCATGCATTTACTTGTGTTTATCCGGGCCTGGTTCGCGGGGGCAGCAGTCTAAGCAGGGACCCCCAGACTTCCCACTCCCCAGACACGTCCTCCAGCTCCTCCGGTGGGACCCAAGCCAGCTGAGAGATACAGTACCTCCAGCGTGTCGGGAGGCATCCAGGAGGCATCCGGAGCAGATGCCCGAGCCACCTCAGCTGGCTCCTGTAGACATAGAGGAGCAGCGACTCTACTCTGAGCTCCTCCTGTTTGTGTTGTGTTTTGACTGAGTGCCTCATCTTATCTCTAAGGGAGCACTCAGCCACCCTGTGGAGGAAAATCATTTTGACCCTTTATATCCGCCATCTCTTTTTCTCATGACCATAGCTCACACATACATAAAAATAAATTCTGTATTTTCTGGACTACATGTCATAGATTTAAAATAGAGAACAACAGGCTGAATAGCAGTACAGCACGCTAATGTAACATTTATATTTATTCATCTACATCAGGGGTGTCCAAACTTTTTTCACAGTGGGCCGCGTACTGAAACATATCTGAAGGGGAGGGCCATAAACCAATGATGACACAGGAGTCCAATGGTGTATTTAACACACGTTTGACAGAGCCGTTGTATTTTTAATACGACTTAGAAGATTATTTTTAGGTCTGTCACAATGTAATGTGATTTTATTCAGGTCATAGAGGTAGAATCTCTTTCTCTCTCTCAATTGTAGTAAAAAATACTTCCTGATCAATCGGGGCCAGCATTTGGCCCCTGGGCCGTAGTTTGGACAGCCCTGATCTACATGAAGCATAGACAGAACTGATTGTGTCTGGTATGTTGACGTAAGCCACTTCCGCGTGGCTGTCATTTAGGAGGCATTTTTATTCAGTGTTTCTCAGATGTCTTTTAAATTACTGTAATGGTAAAATTTTAAATTTTCAATGGTACTGGAGTAGATACTGGTACACAAGCCTAGAGTGCCCTTGTACAGTTGTCAGTGACAATAATAAATAAGTGAAATTATATATTTTAATAATTTCACATATAAGTCGCATCTGAGTATAAGTCACACAAACTATGAAAAAAGTGCCACTTATAGAAAATACGGTACATATACCATAATTTCAAACTCCAACTATTATTTCTTTCATCTTGCTTTAACAGACGGGCAAACCCAAGTTGACAGAGCAATCCTTACTGTCAAACTGAGAGAGATCTAAACTCAAAATTCTCCTTCAACAAAACATACAAAAAGTAAGAAAAAGTTGTGATATTCCGTGTGAATTATTAATGGATATAAACACTGCGTTCTGCTTTGTCTGAACTATGCTTTTGTCGGTAAAGCTCACCTTGGTGAGCTGCAGTGGGTCCGCCTCTGATCTGAATCCCTCCACTGCTGCGTCATATTTATTTTAAAAGCCTCGTACATAGAGATTGGTGTGATACTGCCCACTACTGATCAATAATAGATCAACACAAACATTCCAGGCTCACTCAGTACTTCAGGGGACATGACGTTAAAGTCCAGAATGTCTTACACGACTGGACAACTCAAGTCCATTCATGTTTCATTTATATTTTTACAGAGAGAGGCCAGTGCGAAACCAGACGGTTTTTCACAAGTGCCCAGTTAAAATACAAAACAATACAAACAAAAACACTGCATAGGTCCATTTAAAACATTAAAAACAAAAGCAGGTGTGAGTATAAATCTTTATCTCCAGATTATTAAAGTGCATTAGTGGCACCAATCTGTCCAGTTTCATGTCCTTGAAATGTTCTCCATTTTTGGGAAGCAAAATAATCAAAAGCTTTTTTCCCCATTTCCCCCAGTTCTATTGAGGCCAGTTTTTAGACATAGACAATCATGAGAGCTTGGATTAAAGGTTCTTCTCAACCTCTTTTCTTCCCCCTCTCCCTAATGCTCCTCTCTCTTCCTCTCCTCTTTCTCTCTGCTTCTCTCATCTTTCTCTCTCTTCCTCTCCTCTTTTTCTCTGCTCCTCTTCTCCTCTTTCTCTCTCCTCCTCTACTCTTTCTCCTTCTCTCCTCTTTCTATCTAATCCTCTCCCTGTATCCTCCTCTCCCTCTCTACTCTTTCTTTCTGCTCCTCTCCCTCTCTCCTCTCCTCTTTCTCTCTGCTCCTCTTCCTCTCTGATACTCTCCCTCTCTCCTCCTCTCCCTCTTTCTTGCTCTCCTCTCCCCTCCTGCTTCTCTCTCACTCCTCTCACTCCCTCTCTCCTCCTCCTCTTCTCTTTCTCCCTCCCTCTCTCTATTGTTCAGTTTTTAGACGTAGACAATCATGAGATCTTGTATTAAAAGTTCAACAAAAATGAGTCAGTCTGTCGTTATAGTCCCATAAATACATTTTATAAACATATTTATACAGTGTTGTTCTTCTGACAGATGCGATGGCCAATCTTCTTTTTTATACAGTGAACAGTGATGTGTTTAAGTTCATCACCTGTTATGAAACGAAGGTCTGAGTGAAAGAGTCTAAAGGTTTAAAGCAGAGGCTGGACTCTGTACAGAAGCAGCACAGAAACAAAAGGTGCTTGAACTATTTATTTTCTGTAATTCAATGGGACCCAAGATTTGCTTCTATAATAAATTTATCATTTTGATTTAAAACTGTTACATAATTCTGAGATATTTTTTTTAAAGGATATGTTTTCGTGAAGCCCAAACCCAAGATATTTATAGGTGAAGTCAATTATTTAGAGTGTGCGTCAGGGAGGGGAGCGAGGCTGTCCGAGGATGAGTCACGTAAAAACATCTGAGTTTTTTTCCCCCCTTTTCGAATCTCATGCCTCCTTTCGCCGACCCCTTTCTGTCAGTTAGACGTGATGATGTCATGGCCTAACACCCACTGCTCGAGAAGTGAAGACTGAACCAGATGAGTGTTTTCCTCATCTGAACGGTTTTAACTTTGACAGTAATGTGAGCAAATAACGAGATCATGAGATAGAAAATGTCCGCACAATGCAAAGGAACTTCTATATAACAAATAATGGTTTTGAGTGAGGTGTTATTTCAGATTTGACTTGTTCTTGTTGATTTATTTATTAGGAAAGGATCATCTGGCTTCAGAAGAGACATTTTAGTCACATTTTTATATAGCGGTTTACCACCTTCAAGGCAAGGCAGCTTTATTTGTATAGCACAATTCGTACACAAAGTAATTCAAAGTGTTTTAGAGAATAAGAAAGATATTAAAATCACACAAATCAAAACAAGTAATCACAAGTAATCATCATAAAATTAACATTAAAACAGAAAAGTGCAGAATAAAAACCTTTCAGTCATACGCACAGCTAAACAGAACTGTTTAGAGCCTGGATTCTAGTTCTAGTCATGACCCGAGCAGCAGAGTTCTGGATGTACTGCAGCTGTGTTAAGGCTCGTTTGGAGAGGCCAGTGAGCAGGACGTTACAGTAGTCTAACCTACTGGAGACAAATGCATGGATAAGTCTCTCCAAGTCTGGCTTTGACAGTATACCTTTGATTTTTGCAATGTTTTTTAGATGGTAAAAAGCTGCAGATGTTATTAATTTGCTGTGGCTGTTCAGGTTCAAGTCTGGGTCCATTATTACCCCTAGATTTCTAGCCTGATCTGAAGGTTTTAAAGAGATAGAGACTGGAGGTGACTGCTGACACTTTCTCTATGTTTCTGTGGGCCAAAGACTATGAATTCAGTCTTGTCTGAGTTTAGCTGCAGAAAGTTGTTTTGCATCCACACACTGATCTGTTGGATGCAGTGGCAGAGTGAATCCACTGGTCCATATTCACCTGCTGCCAGTGAGACATAGATCTGAGTGTCATCTGCATAGTTGTGGTAGGACACATTATTGCTGCGTATTAACCTTCAAGGCACTCAAATCGTTTTACATTAAGGAACCACTCAGACACACAAGGTGAGTTAAGTGACTTGCCCAAGGACACAACGACAGCATTCATATGTGGGAGCTGGTGGTCTGGAGGACTGAACATAGTCTGCCGGGAAACCAGACGTCTTTTCATCTCCTCTACCCTCTGGAGCTTCCGCTTTAAGTTCAGGTCCTTGTGCTTCTCATGGTGTTTTGTTTCATAGTGTCTTCTTATGTTATATTCTTTTGTTACAGCCTCATTGGCTCTATACATAAGACAAACCGGTCTGTCTTTAATTCTCGAGAACACATAATCTGCTTCCCACCTGTCTTGAAATCTCATTTTTGTGGATGGGTGGAATTAATTTGGCCCAACTGACTAGTAGCTTGGTCACTAATGAGTGTTAACAGAAAAGGACGGGCGCTTGCCGGTCTTGACTGCGAGCCAGGGTACTAGATGCATTCTGGGATTTGTAGTATTAGTGGTGCATGTGCTACATATCAGTGGGCCAGCTCTAATTCACATTTGATATGATCTCACAGCCCAAATATAATTACACTGTGGGCCAGATTTCGCCTCCGGATTTGAGTTTGACATATGCAGTCTAACAGATATCCGCACTTTAACTCCGCCCCTGCAGCAGGTGTTTGTAATCAGAAACACCTGACTTTATACATTTGTGACCAGAAAGCTGCATATACCTAGTTTGCACAAAAAATGCCCCAAAAAATGGACTAGAAACAGTCGACAGTACTATTCAAACACTATATACACAGTTTAGTAGTAAGAAGAAGTTGATTTTGTGTGTATTAACCCTTTAATGATTTTGAGATTCAGTCCCAAACCCTATTTAATTTAATTCTTTAAGGTGCAGTTTTAATACTCCAAAGGCAGGTCTGACATCACTTTCAACAAAATGAACATCCCGAAGTGATTTTATACCAACGTACTCTACCAGTCAAAAGTTTGGACACACCCTCTCATTCAGTGTTTTTTTTTTTTTTTTTTCCCTCGTACTTCTTTCTACATGTTAGATACATACAGAAGATATCAAATATATGAAGCAAGATATATGGAATTATGTAGTTAAAAAAAAGGTAAATAACTATACTAAAAATTAAAAAAATATCCTCAAAGTAGCCACGTTTTTAGAGGTTTTTTTTCTTTAACACACATAATTCCATATATCTTGCTTCATTTAATTGATGTCTTCCATAGGTATACAAAATGTGAATGAGCGGGTGTGTCTAAACTTGTGTTGCATATTTATGTGCATATTCCCATTCTGAAAAGGAATTGCATGGGTCTATATGGGTTCGACGGCTAGTGGCCATTATCTGTCCATACTTCACCTTAAGAAACCCATCTCCTGAAGTGACCTCTGTCTGATGCTACACACATAAGACGCCGGTGAACATGCACTTTTCTCTGTAATTTTGAAAAACGGGGGGTATGCGTGCCCTTTCAACACCCTTTCAAAGAACAGACATTTTGTGCTTTTGTTTGGTCTTGTTGCGTGGTCTTCATCCGTTGTTCAGACAGACTAAAGGTGCGTTAGGGAACTTTTCTTGTGTGATGAGCAACTGCTGCAAGACTAAAGTTAAAATATAAATAATAATAATAAATGTATACATAATTTGGAAGTGTTAATCTACTGACCCCTGACATAACATGTAAAATAAGAAAAGGTGTGGTCCTAGTACAGAGTCTTGAGGGACGCCTTGTTTTGTCGATTATACTAAACAAGGTCCAAGAGAAAATTTATGAGATTTCACACTGAAAATGAAATCTGAAATAATTTTTGTGATTTCATTCCGTGTTTTTTGTCTGTATTTTTACTGATTTCTACATTTTATATACATACACAAGACATCAAATATGACGTAAGACGCAGGGAATTATGTAGCTGAAAAAAACTGAAATCTCAAATCCTGAATGTAGCCACCCTTTGCTTTGTCGAAAAATATTTTGTAGTATTAACTGTTTTTCTTTACTACATAATTCTATGTATCTTACTTCATATATTTGATGTCTTCTGTATGTATATAAAGTGTAGATAGTAGTCAAAATAAAGAAAAAAATACTGAATGTGTCCAAACTTTTGACTGCTATGTGACAGAATATCTTCTAATAATAATTCACAGAGGTAGGTCGTAGTAATTAATAACATTTTAAAGAAATTATACTTTTAAGATTAATTTCTTCACACAATAAGTACACAGATTGCCTTACTTTGCCTTACATCCTCTACCTTCACTTCAGTTATCTTTGTGTCACCATTTCAAACTGGTCATTATGATATTCTAAAAAGTGACACATGCTTTCATAAATGATTGATTCAGTTGAAGCTTTATGGCGTTTTATTAGCTTTTAGTATGCGGCTGTCTGCTCATCTTCTGAAAGATTAATGGCACAGGGGGGATCATTTAGACCTTCTGTTTTCAGTGGCATGAATATTTGGCCTTAACCAACCTCAAATAACCCTTTTAAGAAAATGAATTTTTACAAAAGGCGAGATTAGGTAAAAGAAACTGCCTGATCCACTTTGTCCTCTGTGAACCCAGAGTGCACAGTTCCAAACAGATCCTCAGCCTTTGCTCAGTCGGACTTTTCTTTTCAAACCATCAGACAGAAGAATCAGCTCCAGACAGGCTGAAACTGTCTGTAGATTTGAATAATTTTAATAGAAATAGTTGAAAAAGTATATTTTAGATAACCTAATGTGTCGGTATCAGTAAAGTTCATTTGTGCTGTTCTGTTTCACTGTAAAAACCTGCAAATAATTATTTTGTATATTGGTTTGGACTGTGTCATCTATTGGACATTTTACTGCCAGTAGCCATAGCTAAATCTGGAACAAATCATCTTTTCTTTTGTAAGATTAAAGAATTTGTTTCTTCTTTATTTGTTCCTGACAAATAAAGAAGAAAGAAAGGAATATAGACTTTGCTTTATGCATTGCCCAACACCAGGTCAGTATCAGAACTCTAATACACTACAAGCAAAGGCATTTACCCCTGAACTACACAACCAGTCAGAAGTTTGGACACGTCTCTTCAATTCAATGTTTTTTTTTTTTATATCTATATACACAGAAGACATCAAATATAATACGAGATATATGGAATTGTGTAGCAAAAATAAAAAGTGAAATAACTCAACTATTTTTAAAGATATTTTACATTCAAATCGCTCAAAGTCTCCACTCTTTGCTTTGTTAACAGCTCTGCAAACCCTTTGACTTCTGCCAGTGAGTTTCTTCATGAAGTCTCCTGAAATGGTTTTCACTTCACAGCTGAGCCACGACAGGGTCAAGAAATGCAAAAAATAAAATAAAAAAATCTATATAATTAAAGAAACAAATAAAAGTGTAAACCAGGGTTCAAAGCAAAAAGGTAAAGGGTATTTTAAGAAGTCTAAAACAAGTTTAGAGTTATGTTGGTTATGTTTGTTTTGAGTTCATTTGTCTGCTACACTCCACATGTGTCATTCACAGTTTTGATGCTTTTAGTGAGAATCTACAGTGTAAATAATCATGAAAATAAAGATGACAGATAAATAAATAAGTGCATCCAAACTGTGCACAGACATTTTAAACAATTACCTAAATAAAGCGTCGCCACTTATCTTAAAGGTGCACTACGTACATTTTCTGGTGGGGAGGGGTCTGCTACACCCTTGTCTCTATGGACATGTCACTGTTTTGCAAGGAATGTTCCACAGTATGCCATTAATTATATTTGTAAAAATGGAGCAGGGGGTAATTGAGTTTAATGTCATACTGTGGAACATTCAAACAAAGCAAAGCAATAACATCTCAAGTGGGTGGCCGATCCCTCCACCAGAAAAGGTTACGCAGTGCAAGTTTAAATGGTTTGACAGACCAACACATAGACTGTAGAAAGAAGTAGACTAAGTGAGTGTGACGTCACCCGCAGCGTTTGCTCATCGACGCTAGCAGTTATAGCGGCCAATTTGGAGTCGAGTTCTATATTTGGAATTCTGACCGCGAGTATCATAGCAACCAAAGAGCCAATCCAGAGTGAGGGTGTTGAAGGTAATGCCCCTTCCCGCCCGCACCGTTGGTTTAGCAGGGAGTGGACACTTAGCAACGCTGTCAATCAAACCTGTTGCTAACATATTATTGTTTTTCTGTTATTCACATCTTGATTTACAGACACAATAATGAAATTAAAAACCCAGGATAATGTAGAGCGGGTTAATACGAACATTTAAGACCAAAATGACGAGTCTGACAGAAGCAGTTACAGAGAGAGGGGCTACAGTTTTTCAATAGAAAGTGAATTGGAGCCAAAGTCGAAGGAGCCGGTAGCGCGCCCATGCTCACTTCCTATTTAGAACGTGTCGGCTAACAGGTTAGCTATGTCCATTTATACACACAGTCTATGGACCAAACCCATATGTGTTTTATCGTTTTAGCAGCATTCGTCACTTCACAAAATCAATAGTCCATATGGTGAGTTTGATTTGCCATCTTTATTGACAAACAGTGCATTGTAAATGTAAGATTGAGAAAGATCACAGCTACAAACTCACCCACGCACACTGTACAAACATTTCACTGTACAGAAAACGCGACATACGTCATAGTAACACACTCACACACCCAAACAGGCCAGCCGTATTCACAATATCTTACATCGTATATACAAACACACCAGGCTGCTCATTATTCTTTTGAGAAAAAACAAAACACACAAGAAAAATATGGCAAGCAATAAGGAACAAAATAAATACAAAATGTGCATGTCTGTATATAGCACTGAAAAATATTAGTTCGTGTAATGTAAACAGTCACATTTTGAAGAGAGACTGTAAGTTTCACAGTTCAGGGAAAAAAGAAGATCGTCTGCCCCCTGAAAAAGCATGGCATTGTAGTTTTTTTTTTTTCCTCCCCTCAAATGCAACACTTAGCCATGCATCTTCAAATGATGCCAGTTCAAAGTGTGGTTGAAGAAAGTGCATTGGAAAGGACGGGTTTTGATTGCTTTCCCTTGAAGCTGTCTCTTTGTAAAGGAGGAGACAGAGGAAGAGACAGAGGACCGGCTTTGGGTGTGGAGAGGTTGTGAGCAGACAAAACACACAGATACAGTGATGTCCACAGCCCCGAGCTCAGAGCGATTCAAACTCCAGTCACATCTCTTGGATTTTTTTTTTTCTTTCTCCTTATCTCTCTCAAACTCTGCCCATCATATATTCCCTTTAAGTTTCTTTAAGTTCGTATCTAAGCGCACCTCCAGCGTCTCATAACAGAGCAACAGGGGGCCAGATACAAGTGTTGGCAATTAAAAGATAAATCCACTTGCAAGAATCGTGCAGTTTTACACCAGTGTAATTTGAGTTTTCATCTGATACATGTGCGGACGACATCTGCTTTGAAAAATAGTAATCGCTCCAGTCTGTAGCATGATATTTGAACAATACACTGTAACTGTAACACGATACACGGCATTGATGTGATATTAGAGATCAGCTTTAGTGTCACCCACAGCGTTCAGCTCCAGTCAAATGAAGCTCATCGAGGCTAGAGGTTATAGCGGTGAATTTGGAGCCGAGTTTAAAATTTGGAATTCTGACTGCGAGTATCATAGCAACCAAAGAGCCAATCGGGAGTGAGACTGTTGAAGGTAACGCCCCTACCCACCCGCATATCTGGTTTAAGAGGGAGCGGGCGCTTAGCAACACTGTTAATCAAACCTGTTGCTAACGCTAGCGGGAGTGACCTTGGGGAAAGAAAGCACCTGATTTGTCTGTTATTAATGTTCATATATTGATTTACGGACACAATAGCGAAATAAAAACGCCGGGACTATGTAGAGCGGGTTAATACGGACATTTTAAGACTAAAATGACGAGACTGACAGTAGCAGTTACAGAGAGAGGAGGTTTTTCAGTGTAAAGTGAATTGGAGCCAGAGTCGATGGAGCTGGAAGGGCACACATGATCACTTCCTATTTGAAACGTTTATTATTTCATAATAAATTACATATTGATAAGTTTAGGGCACTTAGTTGAAGAGACGGTGTAATTTTACTTTAAACATCTATAAAAAGAACCAAAATAGTACTGAAATATATATATAGAGTAAGTGCCATTGCGAGATAGGGCCCAAGAACCCAGAAGGTCAAGAGAACACTGCACCACAATGTTTCAACAAATATAACCTTGAATTACCAAAGCATTTTTAAACAAAAGTGCAGCACTAGTAGTAGGTATTAAGAATCCTTTAGCCAAACTTTGAATTATTATAGTATCTTTACCTTTTGCACAAAATTTAAAAGAAATGTGTTTTTTTTTTCCTGTTCCATTTTAGACTTCAACCTTACCCTGCAGTTAGACGACACAAAACGTGACTTATTGCCGGAGAATTGCTTCAGACGGCTGCAAAACCACAAATATAAATAGCGTCCTGGTGGTGATGGATGGAATTGACAGAATATAATCCATAGAGCCATAACAAAGGCCCTAGATCACTGGGCTCTTGTAAAGGTTTACGGCGCCGCTGCTGCAGACGGGATATTTATGATAAGCCCTAATTCTCTCTTAGACCAAGTTCCCTCCATTTCACTCTTCACTAATTTTACAATCAGTTAATTTTACATGTGAACTGCTCGCTTTGTTCTGGTGCCAAAATGAAAAACTGCTGTCCGCACAGTGCTGGAAAGAGAGGCAGGCTCGGGGATTTACTTTTTAAATGGGGTAACAAGGCTTCTTATTTTAAACGTGACGATTTGAATAAAAAAGGTTTAAAAATTCTGCAATTATTACCAATTTGATTAGCTTTGAAGAAGAAGAAGAAGACGACGTATTGTGCTTGTGTCTGCTGTAAAGTTATAATCTCTGACACTTGTTATAATTTACACATTTTTAATCACAATATTCAGCTAAAATGATTTAATAAAAAAAACAAATCCGCTGACTTCTTCTGGGTTAGAAAATTGAGGTGTCCAGTGGGAGCTGACTTCGCCATAAACGTCATCGCGACAAAGCATCGTGTAGCTGACGGCGCCCCCTATGGATAGCTGCACGTCACATTAGCGAGTAGTGGATTTTTTTCAAAGACTACGCAACTCTGCTGAATCCTACGAGTATCAACGATTAAGAAAATACAGTTGAATCGGCAAAATAGTGCCTTGAAAATAAGCGATTAAAGATTACTCAAACACGAATCACTCCAAATACAACTTCAAGACAGTAAACGACAAGGAAACAAGTATAACGTGGTTTAAAGCTGTGAAAAGTCTATATAATCCATTAGAACCTGAATATGTTGTGTCGAATTGTAGAAATTTGAAGTATGAAGCTTTGTTACCGCATTTAAAAAGCCAAGTCCCAGCGCTGCCCATTTTTGATTTAACTCCAACGATTCATTGCTGTTTGGGGAGTGGATTTACCTTTTTTTTAAACACATGAAAAAATACTTAAATAAAAATAAATTCTTCACAAACCTTCAAAAGCACTTCATTTGAATGACCCTGTACAAAATCCCACTGGATGCTTTTTCTATACACACTGGATATTCCTGAGAAGTCCTCTTTTTGTGCTTAAACAAACAACAAAAATCACCACATTCAAATATACAAGATATGATTTTCACCTGCGTTGGCTTTTTACCAACACGGTGAGGTGAAACGCTGACACAAGCCCACACGTAACCTCGTCGAACACGTTAAAAAGATAAACGACTTGTATATAGACATGGCATGACCTCAGTGTTACATAATGTGTTAAGATGCCTGGTCTGGCTGATAGCTTTCATTTCGACATCGTTCTCCTGTTTTTAAGCTGCATTCAATATGAGCTTTTGGACCCACTTGTCTCACTCGATATTAAGCCCCCAAAGCCAGAGCTGCCACTGTTTCCAGAGGCATCTATTTACAGCGAATTATGCCTGTGAAGCAGTGACGGAGGCTCCCAGCTGATCTCAATACGTCCTGATAAAATGCTCAATAAGCCCATTGTTGCCCCGGCAACTAATGCAATTGTGGATGGGGGCTGCAGAGATGGCCCCGGTCAAGAGTTAAATGTTTGGTGGTTTATGGGGGGAAAAAAACCCAATACAATTGTGGTTCTTCTCAATGCCAGTAGCTTTATCTATGAAATATTATGGGAGGAGAGAGAAAAATGCTGAATATTGATGTGTTGTAATGGAAGAATGAGAGCAGATAAGATGCTATATTTGTCAGCTAAAATCATAATGTTTATATAGGACCTTTTTAATAAGGTGCCAGTGGATTTGAGTATTGTGTGAAACGTAAATGATCTACAACTGTGTTCAAACCCTTCGTAGGTGAACGTTTCATCGACATACAGCACTTCAGAGTCACACTGCGATCCAACATTTATGTAAATTTGGCTGAACACATTCTGTACTGTACAGGAGACACGGCACAGAGGAGACTGATTGACAATGGTCTACAGTCCTTTAGCCAATCAGGACGCAGAACACATTGCACGTTCATACACTGTAAAAAAGCATGCAAAATAAATTCGCGAAGCAGCGAGGCAACGAAAGGTGAACCGCGTTATAGTGACGGACAACGGCATAGATTTGAGTCTCATTTTGAACATTTTTAGTCAAGCTTGGATGGTGCTATGAAACTGGGGCAAAAATCTTTGGGGGAGCTATGGGGTTGCATTGACTATTCCAGAGGAGGCTAGTGCCCCCTCAAGCCCCCCCGTGGCGTTGCCCCTGGCATCAGGCGTAAAATCATACAGTGTTTCATAGCACACTTTAATGGTTGTGCTTCCGTCCCTTTTTGCTTGTTTCCTGTGAAATGTTTGTGAAGCTGCTGGTCTTTTACTGGCCAATGATTTTTTCAGGCTTTCTATTTGTTAAATCTTCAAAATTTTCTAAAGCCCTGCGAGGCGACTGCTTTTGTGATTTTGGGCAATACAAAAATAAATTGTATTAAGGGCAAGGATATTCTGTGACGGCCCTAAAAAGGAAAGTAATGGATTTCACTCTAGAACTGGATTACATGTCCCTCTAACATTTTTTTTTTTTTTTAAATAGACAATTTTTTTCCTTAATACTGTGTACCATAGAAAAAGGTTGATTTAAATGGCACCTCTGTCTTGATCCTAACACTCCGCTCTGACACAAATACTGTGTTCTGGAGGCCATAGTTCTCCCTCATTTGAACATGTGAAATGACTGGAAGCGGTTGACACACATATAGAGTCAGCTCGTCCAATCAGAGCGCAGGGCTAATCCTTGTGATGTTAGTGCCTCACAGAGGTGGGGGCCCCGTTTGTCTCACTGCTGGTAATCTGCCCAGTGCATGATAAAAGACATGTCCCCGTAGTGAGAGCCCTGCAGCCAAACCAGGCCTGTGCCGATCTATACACCACCTCTATGTGACGGCTCAAACGGCATATTCAAATCCCCAAACCCCATTCACCTCCTCGTCTCCTCGTTTTGATAGGGATTCTTGTAATACCTCAGGCGTTTTCATTGATTCACGTCACCATAACGGGGATACTGGGGCTCATCAGCCTTGAATTTTAGATAGGATAGCCTTGACGTTGGGCAGTTAGTTGGAAAAGCAGTTAATGAAACAAAGACAAAATTAGATCCAGGGAAATATTGGCCCAACAATTAATGCATTATTGTATATCATCCATCTTTCTATGCATTAGTTCCTTCAGCGATATTAGCTACGACTGATACCCACCTCTTCTCCCTGGCATTTAACACTAACTAGACAGGATATCTTGATGTTTTATTTGCGGTTTTTTTGTTGAATTTTATATGAAGCACTTTGGTCATTTGAAGTTGTTATAAACGTGCTCTATAAATAAACTTGAACTGAAAAAAGGCTAACCACTCTGCCACCACGCACCATCGTACCACTGATTGACCATTTCGAATTGTACGTAGCACTAATCCAAATGCCCAAAAGCCATTCTCTGGATGTTAATTGGACGTGTCTCATCATTTCATGTGCAAACAGTAATAATCTGCCTCGTCAATGGGAAAATGCAACTGTCACAACAAACTGGCGATAGCTGTGTGTCCAAGAGTGAAAACGACAGGAGTAATTATCCAAAAAGGTCTGTGTCTGTCTAGTGCCAGCACGGAAATTATGTTTTGGTCGACCATAACACGCTTGATTCATGGTTCTTGATTTTAAAGAACAAATAGGATTCATTCTTTTGGCTTTAGTTCCATTTTAAACATGCTGCTGGTCACTTTGGGATAAGTAGTTCACATTTTCAAGCTTAGAATCATATCTACATTTGGAGAAAACTCTTTATAAACTACACCTCCGTCCCAATCAGAAACAGAACTGAACAAAGGCAAAGTAATGAAATTAGGAAAGAAAGCCATGGGGTTGCTATGCTAATACAACCGTTCGGTTATTTTGCTTCCCAGAAATGGAACACATTTCAAGGACGTGCAAAACTGGATACACTGGTGCTACTAATGCACTTAAATAATGTGGAGATAAACATTTAGAATCACACCTGCTCCTGTTTTTAATGTTTTAAATGGACCTATGCCGTTATGTATTCGCTGTTAACACAATCTGACCCCAGAATGAGCACGGTGATGAATTATGGACTCAAAACCGTGCATGAAAAGTCTACATTTTTAGATTTTTTTTTTTACCTATGTCGCAACAATCCAGGTAAAATCCAAACAAAGCATTTTTGAGTTCTTGGAAAAAAAACGACTTCAAGTTAATGAACTGAAACAAGTGTGAATGAACCAAATACAACGCCATATTTTATGTTTTTGCCGAGGAGACAATATAACAGGTTAAAGCGTCAAAAAATCAAAAATTTGCATATTTGTCTTTTAAAGGCCCTGTATTACTCTGTCTCCTTATCTCTGTTGTAATGTTGTTTCCTCATCACAAACAGACCTGGAGTTGTGTTTTGTTTCATTCACACATGTTAACACACAAACCCTGCATATTTAGGCTGAGTTCTTCTCTCAAACAGAAAACACTCTGTTCCACCTTGTGATGTCATCATGTGGTAATGCAGGTGCTCCACTGTGTTTTTAAATTCCATACACCTTCACTAGAATCATTTGGATGATTTCTGTGACTGGAATTGCCCATGTCTATTGAACAAAAGGTAAAGAGTTCACTTGAAAACTACCACTTAATGACATCACAAGGTGGAACAAAGCATTTTGAGCTTTGGAGATGCACAGACTAATAATAAAGTGTTACTCAAACATGTGAATGCAAAAAAAAACACAACTCCAGGTCTGTTTTTGAGGCAGTAACACCATTAAAACATGTCTTAAAGCCCACAAGAGTCAGTTTTGTGTAGAAATCAACCTTTTTAGAGTTATTTCAGACATATTTTCAAATTTGTTGCATCTCCAAACTCCGAGCGGTTATGTGCTTTTCGTTCTAAGCGTGCGCTAATGTGTTCTGATTGTGAAACATCCACTTGGAATGATCTGAAGAGCAAGTTACTCGAGAGAGCTGTTGTGCATCCATGAAAACGTCGCTGTTTAAACACTTAAATTGGATCAGTGCATTTTGTTTAATTGTTTTTGTTTGATGAAGCGAGATAGCAACAATATATTTCTGGCGTTTTCTGCTGATCTTGTTAGCAAAGGCTCATCTACATCGCTGGCGTGGGTCCATTCCTGTGCCGTATATCGACTCTACATGTTTCGACACAGTCCTAATTGGCTACACGCAAACCGATTTGAAAGGAGGTGAAATATGAGAGAACAGACTGCGGTGTTTTGTGAAGCTCGTAGCATTATATTTGTGGTTTTTGGTGTGGATGGTGATGGACTGTTTTGTCTTACGGTTTATGTCAATACTACGATTTGTGCCAAAATATGATCCTACCTCTAAAATTGAAACTGGATCAGGTCTGTGCCATCGGGAGACTGAAACAAACCTGCAGTGGTGGAAAAAGTACATTTGTTACTCAACTAAAAGTACAGATACAGAGGCAAAGTTAGTCAAGTAAAAGTAAAAGTATCACATGAAAACGTCTACTTAAGTAAAAGTATTTAAGTACCCGTTTAAAAATGTACTTTAAGAGTAAAAAGTAAAAGCATTTCCCTCTAATGTTTAAGTGTAGATGTGATAATGATAAAAAATAGGCATATTTTGATTAACAGTAACTAACTCTTATGAATTTTGTGCTATTTAGTTTTGCTCAAAGCCGAAGCTTGAACTCAAAATTGTTTTTCAACCAGCTTTATAATGATCTTTGCAAACTAAAAAAAACAACTTGTGCTTTGTGATGTGCTTCTGCCATATACATGTTTCCATAATAAAATGTATAACTGTATAATTATTGTAGTAATTTGATTTTCCGTGTACATTACCTCAACTTAAAATGAGACCTGTGACTTCTGTTGAGTTTATATTGTTTGTAACACTTGTGTGGATGTGCTTGTTTAGGTGCACTATGGACTCTTTCTGGTGGAGGGTATGCCACCTCTTTGTCTCCATAGAGATGGTGATCACATGGCCAAATTACATGTCAGATCCGTAGAGAGGCAAGCCCGCTCACTGTAAGAATGCATCTTTTTCAATGTTTTTTGGCAAGTAAAAAATCTGTAATCCTGGGGCCTGAGACATAATCTCTCCCCCATCTATAATTCTACGCTTAGACCCAAAGCAAAGAGAACAATAGTGCAAGCCAGTAGGGCCATTAAGGCTGAAACTGGAGCTGTTTACAGTTTCAGAGTAGTTAGCTCCTCCCTTCAGATAGATATAAGACAGTGTCCACCAGTAATCTGACCAGAACTGAAGAAGCGGCTTGGATGAGCAGCCAAATGTTTTCAATCCTACAATTTTTTGTCCAATTGACAGATTTAACTTCGACTTTTACCTGTAATTCTGCAATTCAGTGAATGCAAGATAGATCCATTTAATGTCAAATTGTGAAACATTTCAGATAAGGCAGTAACATACTAATAATTGCATGTAGTAGATGGCAAAAACTCCATCAGAAAAGTTACATAGTGCACCTTTAAAACTAAACTTTATCCCAGTAATATTAACATACGGCAAAGACGTTCCACTCTCTGCACTGAAGTGTTTTGAACATAGAATTTAAAACCATCTTGCCCTTTAATTCACTACATTTCAAAGTTTGTTCCAGCGACGAGATGGAGATAATCACAGGGAGGTCACAAACGCTTCTGCGACAAATACTTAAGAAGGAAACATCCCGTAATATATGTACAGGCTCTTCAATGTGAAGAAAGTGCCAGCCAAGTGTTGGGTCTCTCTCGGAGTTCAACCACAGCAATTTTCCCCAACACAATGAAGTAGTCTCAACAAGATGTGCTTATGATCAGGCCTGCGTGGATCCACAGAGCAGGTTGTGTCTTTTATGTACAGTAATTTTAAAAAAGCTGATTTTTGGAGTCTTGTAAACTGCACTCGGAGCTCATCGATGAAGAGTAAGATTCACACATCTTGATGTTATCAAACAAAAACATATTTCTTCCATATTTCGAGCAGCAGGCTTGATTCAAAGTCGTTTTAAATACAAACTGACAGATTGAAGATGCTGTGCTGAGTGACCATACCATGACGGCCACAGTGATCGAGTTTCGACTCTTGAAATGGTTGCAGATTTGAATTCTATAGATGTGAAAAGGGGCGTGTCAAAGTTCGGCTCCCTTGGGCGCTCAGACGGACTCAGTGGGGGAGTGGTCGTCTTGGTGCGGCCTCATGGACTGCACACTGGTCAAGATTTTCTTCTGGTGTCCAGCAAGTTGCACACCGATCCTCTGCAGATCCCTAAAGAGACAACAATGAGAAAATGCTTAGATTTTGTTCACTATTTAATGCATTTTCCAGAGTATAAGTCGCACTTTTTTTTTTCATAGTTTGGCCGGGGATCCAACTTGTTTTTTTCTTCAATATTATGCATTTTTTGGCTGGTGCGACTTATACTCCAGAAAATACAATAATAAAAATTGAAATTGCTAAAATGTTTTATTTACATTTTTATTTGCACCAGTGTGTTACTCAAATTCAGAAATATTTTTGTGCAATTTTGGCAGCGAATAGAGCTGATTATAGTGTGTCTCATGTCTCAAAACATGTAACTTTTCTAGCAATGGTGCTTTGACACTGATAAAACACAGTTAAACATAAAGATATGCCATAGTCTGGTGAAATTTGGTTAAAATCTTCCACTAAAATAACAAATATAGAGATACAGTCTGTTATAATGTTTCCTCGTCACAAACAGACCTGGAGTTGTGTTTTTTTTTCATTCACACATGTTTAACACACAAAAAAACCTGCATATTTAGGCTGAGTTCTTGTCTCAAACAGAAAACAAAGGTGGAACAGAGCATTTTGAGCTTTGGAGATGTAGACAGACTAATAATAAAGTGTTACTCAAACATGTGTGAATGAAACAAAACACAACTCCAGGTCTGTTTTTGAGGAGTTAACAACTTTATAACATGGCTTAAACCTCACAAGAGTGAATTTTGTGTAATGCAGGATCTTTAACCAGTTATGAATGGGACTCCCTATAAGATTCTATTGTAACCATGGCAACTCACTTCTTAACAGTTCACCTGAGTAGCCAGGTCTAAAAAACAAACTTATTGACAAAAATTCAGCAAAAATTATCACAAAAACACTTTTTTTTCTGTTCCAGTGATGCATCAGAGGCTCCATTTTCCCCAAAACACAGTTACACCAAACAGCAGCCATTTTGTGTTAGTGGTGAGGCTCGCAAATGTAGATTTTTGACAGTTTGTTGTTTTTGGTTTTTTTTCACAATGACTTTTTTTTTTTGCTTTTCCAGTTCAATAAATTATTCATCTGTTATTAATGTTCATCTCTTGATTTACAGACACAATAGTGAAATAAAAACCCCAGGATCATGTAGAGCAGGTTAATATGAACATTTAAGACCAAAATGATGAGTCTGACAGCAGCAGTTACAGAGAGAGGGGACACAGTTTTTACACAAAGTCGATGGAGCCGGACGTGCGCTCATCATCACTTCCTATTTGGAACCTGGCGGCAAGCAGGTTAACTATGTCCATTTATATATACAGTCTATGATTGACCCACAGGTTGGCGGTTGGGCAAAACACTTAACCCACCTCACCCCCAGTGTCTGTGTACTGGTGTGTGAATGTGTGAGTGGTTCCTTGATGTAAAGCGATTTGAGTTACTTGAAGATGGAAAAGCGCTGTATAAAAATGTGTCCGTTGACCATCTCCCTGACGACAGCGACACATTAAACATGTTAATCTGATGTATTGAGCTTGGACCTGGAGATAATAACCACACTGCAAACAGATGCCGCTCAAAAACGAACAGTAATTTTCACATCCATTTGATAATTATATTTTTCATGGTATAGTTATAGACATATTGCAAACCTGAGTGAAAGCTTATTATGAAAATGCACCCACTGTTCCAAATGCATTTATGATAAACGACTTATTTTCAACAGCACAGTGTGTTTTCATTTACGAACTGGTGAGTACATTTCAAATATAAGTTATCTAAAAAGCCTCCACTTTCTGTTTATATCGTCCAAAGCAAAGTGTATCGTTTATAGTTTGAACCTGCACAGACATTATGCAGGAAAGTTCCCTTATATAAAGTTAGCTGGGTCATGTCTAGCACATGACTGTCTACTCCACTCACCAAGGCTCAAGTTAAAGCGCTTTTAATTAATCCCATTGGGCCGACGTATACTCTTTATCTGACCTATGGAAATGAGGAGGAAGAGTGGGCTGACCACAAGGCGCGGGGATCAGTAATGGCTCTCAGGTCAGCCAGCGAAAGCTCTGTGGGTGTGGGACTTAATGTACAGAGTACTGCCATAAAAACATGCAAAGTAATAGGACTGAAAGGACGATTTAACATGTCACTGCACATTTGGTCTAAAATGTTTCTACACAGAATCGTTGCTTCATAAAACTGAGAATGTTGGTAGATGGGGTGTCGGGTTGGTGGTTCAATATCAGCTTTGAACATTCTGTCTACGTGTGTTTATGGGTACAGTGGTTGCTCTTTGAACGCAGGGATTATGTACTAAAAATAACCCGCAATAGTTTTGTCTTATTTTATGTTAGTTTTAAGGACATAAATGCTGTTTTCTGTGTCTGCACTATCAGGTATCATCTCTTTAAGCTATATCAAAATGTACCTGGAGCAGTGTATCCCTGAAAGTAGCGATTTGAAAGTTGCTCCCTATAAACAAACATGTGTTGGTTCTACTTAAGCTTGTGATAAATGATGGTCAAAGTGGCATAAATATTCTGAAAACAGTTTGAATTTATTTTCTGGAGCCATGTTCCATTTTCAGTGCCTAATTTTCCCTGAGAGCTCAAAAATCTGGAAGTTCTCATAGCGAGGACTCGGGAGTGCAGACACCGAGCACAAATGGCGCGGCAGTCAGATAGCAGCTGTCCGCCGCTCTGCCAAACTAACAAGACGCCAAGTTGGCAGGTAATGGCACGGAGCCGTGCAGGAGGACGCAGACACACTAAAGCGGTGGAGACTTACTCTGCCGTGATCTGAGTAACAAGCGGCAGGGAGGTGAAGCCCGAGCCCAGGAATGAGTCTCGATACTGGGTCATCTTCAACGCGGCGAGCCAGTCCTCCACGGAGCTGACCCGGCTCAGGTCAGGTCCTCCACGATCCAGTAAAGGGTGGATGCATGGTCTGGAGACAAGAGGGAGTGTAGGCTAACATATTAAAATAATTAAAATTATGTGGAGTAAAACAAAAATTAAAATTAAAATTACTCAAGTAAAAGTATTTAGGATGAGAGTAAATGATATTATTTATATTACAATTTAAAGATGCAATAAGGTGAACCCTCTCACACTCTGAGGACTTCAGATAAACCAGGACTAAAAAACAAGGACTAAACCAGGACTAAACCAGGACTGAACATGGGTAGTCAGTTTTGTGCGTTGAGAACAGTCATTGCTTTGCCTGGAATGTTCCACACTATGGCATTAAAGGTTTATCCAAATAATGTGTTTTTCTTGCTCAAAATCCTTCAAAAAAAACATGCATTCATATTGTGAACAGTGCTGCCTGACCGATCTCACCTATAGCTCAGTCTGGTGGCATCATAATAAGTTTAACGGCATACTCTGAAACATTCACTCTGAAAAGTTACATAGTGCACCTTTACATTTTTAATAAGGCCAGTAATATGACCTTGGATTGGATGAGCAGCCAAACGTCTTCACTCCTACAACTCTTTGTACAGTTGACAGAATAAATTTTTTTAAAAATAAGTAATAATATAACATTTTAAACAATAATAGTAAATACAAAATGCAACACAAAGTTCTTGAAAATGCAGGTAAAAATCTGTATATCTGAGTACAGCTACAAACTATACTGTATTTCATAATGATAATAAATATATAAATATAAGTAGATGTCAAATGTGTTTCTGTCTTTCTCTACAAACAGGGAATGAACTATAACTCATTTACGTAGAGTATCTGACGTGTCTCACCCTGGAGGGATGTTGTTGATGCCCGTTTTGAGCGAGGCGGGGTTCCGGATCATCTTGTCCAACACGCTGACGATATCGGGGAACTTTGGCCGTGCGTTTCTGTCCTTCTGCCAGCAGTCGAGCATCAGCTGGTGCAGCACCACGGGGCAGTCCATGGGCGCGGGCAGCCGGAAGTCCTGCTCTATGGCGTTTATCACCTAGGAAACAGCGAGGGGCCGGAGCAGGGCGAAGAGGACAGGGGGAGAGAGGGGGACAAATGAAAACACTGGTCTGAGCAAAAACAAGCAAAGAACTGGGACGTTTTGGTGGTTTTCGGACTAGAGAATGTCATGATGTCATACACGCAGATGGGGGCAAGACACAGTTTTCCCGTTGAAATATCCAAAAGGTAAATCCACAAGCTTATAACTCACTGTATTACAACAATATTTATGTTATCTCCTTTCATCTATAGTAAATATTATTGGTGGTCTATAGCAGGGTGTGAAGACTTAACATGTTCATTTAGAGACTTTTATGGATGCAAGCCCTGCCTCCTCCTACCAGGTTTAAGTCGCTGTTTTAAATAAGCTTAAATGTAGTCCGTCCCTGTAGTGATTTATAAAGACATTCTACAGGAGGTTACTGCCCCCTCAAGTCCCCCCTTGGTTTATAGAATGTTGTGATGTCATCTTAAACCCAAAAGCTGTGCTGAATAATTTGGATTTGTATTTATCAATAATTTACAAAAAAAAAAACAAAAACATACAAATGAAAATGGTAACAGGTTGCGTTCACGTTCTAAAGTTTTTTGTAATGTGTCTCCAATGTTCTCCATCCTGACCTGCAACACCTGCTCCTGTCCACCCCCTCCCCACTCACACTCTCTCTTTCTCCCTGTCTCTTTCCCCTTTCTCTTGCTCTCCCTCTCTCACTTCCTCCCCCTTCTCTTTCCCCTTCTCTCAACCTTAACCCTGGAACACTCCCTTTCTCCCTCCTTCTGTCTCTCGCCCTTCTCTTTTCCTCTCTCTCACTCTCTATCCCCCCCTCTCTCCCTCTCTCAACCCTAATCTTGGCACTCTCTTTTTCTCCCTCCCGCTGTCTCCCCCCCACTCTCTTCTTCCCTCCCTCTTTCTCCCCCCTCTCTCTCTTCCTCCCTCCATCTCCTCCCCTCTTTCTCTTCCTCCCTCCCTCTGTCTCTCGCTGTCTCTCTCACTCCCTCCCCCCCTCTTTCTCCTCCCTCCGTCTCACCGTCTGCCCCCCCCCTCTCTTTCTCCCTCCCTCTCTCTCCCTTCCCCCCTCCCCTCTCTCTCTCCGTTTCTTTCTCCCTCTCTCCCCCTCTCTCTCTTCTCCCCCCCCTTTGTCTCCCCCCTTCCTCCCTCTCTCTGTCTCTCCCCCTCTCTTCTGTAACAGGTTCAGGTCTTAGTTTTTTGTAACATCATAGTTTCAGGTGTGGGAGACTCGCCAAATCTCCAAACTTCTGATCCGCAGAAGTTGAAGCTTCTCTTTAATTGTTCAGAATTGGCTTCACAAACGTCTTTTCAGCCGACAATCACATTTCTGGTGTTACACAACGGCACCACTTTCTGAAGCTTGTGATTGTGAAAAGAAAATTCTCTTTTATTTATTAAAATTACACAGAAGACATTGAACTCTGTGATTACTGGGCTTAGATATTTGTTTAAAATGGCAAATTCTAGCACACATTTCCTCCATCTTATTCTAGAACGTTCTGATATCACCTAAACGCAGCCTACTGAATCCATACAGAGTCATGAGTGCTGGACTAGCCTGGCGAATCCAGACTGAAATCCCTCTGTATTTCTACACAGTTTGATCTCAGTCTGGTCTCCACGTCCTCTGTTGCAGTCAAATGCGATCGTCCAATCAACAGCGACACATGTGAAACGAAAGAGCTCATTGGTCGTCGATCATTTACAAATCACATTTCTCTCGTTTCACATTAACAGAGTTTAGGCCATATTTTTCTGCCCCATGTGATATTTTTGTCCTTTATTTTTTCCAGTACGGTGGACCCTGCATGTCCCTGATTGGCTAATCCACCTGTCAATCACGCCCATTTGAAAACATTCACCAGTGACCAGACTCACATCTTAAAGTAAGTATTGAAGAAGTGTGTGTTCTGGAGCCAGGCGAGTGTTGGTGAGGGTGATACTACAATAAAACTATCTACGGTAATCATGATCTAGCCTGTCTACATCTCTCATAAATCTTTCATCCCAAAATCGTGCAGTGGACACTCGGCTTTAAAAGCACATATACATAATAGAAATATACAAATATGATCTATTCTCTTCAGTCTCTCTCGAGATGTTATTTCATTTAACATTTGAAAGGAGTGAGCTCAACCACAAAACACGTTATAATGGACCAGTGCCACTAATTAGCAGATCTCTCCATCCATTACATAAGCAGAGTGTGTCCTTCCCTGATGATGCTTTCAGAGTTACAGTATTTAAACACAATGAAGTGAAAATGTCATTGGCTCAGAGCTGTAGAGGCAAAAACTGACTCACTGCAGGCAAAGAATGAGCCACATCAACATCACGGCATTATACGACCATCAGACAGGACCGGCAAAAGAACCTGCGGATTTATGGATTTTGGCTTTAGCATACTCAAAAAATACTCAAAATAATACTCAATAATACTCAATATACTCAATAATACTCATAATAAGCTCGAAATAATATTCAAAATACAATAATACTCAATAATACTCAAAATAATACTCAATATTACTCAAAAATGATACTCGTATTACTTTTAATAATACTGCTCATAATAATACTCAAATACTCAAAATAATACTCATAATAATACTCAAAATAATACAGTAATACTCAAAATAATACTCATAATAAGCTCGAAATAATATTCAAAATAATACAATATACTCAAAATAATACTCATAATACTCAAAATAATGCTCAAACTAATACTCACAATAATACTCAAATACTCAAACTAATACTCAAATACTCAAAATAATACTCATCATAATACTCAAAATAATACTTAAAATAATACTCATAAGACTCAAAATAAAACTCATAATAATACTCAAAATAATCACAGCAATCGCTTGGGTTTATATTGTGCTTTACAAGTTTGACAATTTGTTCAAAAGGGCCGCTAGCTGTCCCCCCCAGCCACCCCCCAACTGCCCCACTAGCCACCTGCCCAGCTACCCCCTCCAGCCGCCCTCCAGTTGCCCCCTCCAGCCACCCCCTCCAGCCACCTCCCAGTCCCCCCCCCCAGCTGCCCAACAACTGCCCCCCAACTGCCCGTCACTAAGCCCTTTAAAAACAGCTTTATCCCAGCAGCTGTTTGTTTGCTAAATAAGCTGTAAACTCCACCTTAATAGTTTTATATGTGACACGCCTGACATGTTTTTGGGTTCTTTTTATTGTTTTGATCCGCACAGTGGGGCACTTTCATTTCCACGTGATTTTATGTCTGTGTTTGTTATTTTGTGACTATGTGTATGTTTGTATGGAAGCCAACTCCAACTGCAAGCCAGTTTTACCTGCGAGGATAAATAAAGTTGCGTACCTACAATAGTCCAGTATTCTTTCACTCCTCAAACAAGCTACATAGTCACAGCTGCCCTGAGGCACACTGACAGAATTGTGACTGTCAATCTGCGCCACAGACGTACTCCAACAACACACTACCTTCATATAAGACATTTGGTTCAGTGTATGGTATCCCAGTTTAAAGAGGGTATTTTACTTCTGTGGGGCATTAACTGTAACACATAACATATTTAGATCACCATGTTTCCTTTTATTGTTTTGAAAATGCTATACTCACCCAAAACAACACATTATAACATGTTTTATTAGTTTCACTTTCGTTTTTGACGCTCTAAGGCGCATTGAATCAGGTTTGTGAAGTTGTAGTGTACAGTTTTGTAACATGTTTTTGTATATGTATGGAGAATTGCCATGTGGGAGCATGGGTGATGTAGGCTTGTGGGCAGAGCATTGAACAAATCTTACAGCAAATCCATAAATAGGGTTCGAATATGGTCCGGGAGAGATCACTAGATTACTCAGACATGCATGGGTGACATCTAAAACCACTTCAGGCATGTTTTTGATGAGGGAACAACGTTATAACATGGGAGAAAGCACCAAAAAGTCAATTATAATACCCCCACTTTAACTCGATTAACAGCTCTAATGATGCGTCAACATTATTAAAAAATACTGAAATAAATCTGTATAATTGAGTTACACCAGAATAAGAAGCTGAATGGTATTACAACAACTGAATAAAAAAACGCAGCCTCCTGCACTTTGGTTTGTGTTTCGCCCAAAATAGATGAAAGATGAGACAAAAGTGGAGTCCATCTGTTTAGAAGTTTAGTATTTTTCCTTCAAAGAGCTCAAACTCAGCCTCCTCTTCTGCTCTCTGTAAAACTGCCTTTGACACAGGCACACGAAAATGAAAGTGAAACTAATAAAACATGTTAATACTGCTAATTTAGCATTTTCAAAACAATAAAAGGACAAAACATGGAAATCTAATCGTTGTGTTACAGTTAACACCCCATAGAAGTAAAATACCTACCTGTTTAATACACATAGAAGTAAAATACCCCCTCTTTAATACCCCATAGAAGTAAAACTATCCCCTCTTTAATACCCCATAGAGGTAAAATGCCTCCTCTTTAATACACATAGAAGTAAAATACCTCCTCTTTAATACACATAGAAGTAAAATACCTCCTCTTTAATACACATAGAAGTAAAACTATCCCCTCTTTAATACCCCATAGAAGTAAAAACTCCCCTCTTTAATACCCCATAGAAGTAAAAACTCCCCTCTTTAATACCCCATAGAAGTAAAATACCTCCTCTTTAATACCCCATAGAAGTAAAATACCTCCTCTTTAATACACATAGAAGTAAAATACCCTCTCTTTAATACCACAGAGAGAAAGTGGAGTTATTTAGTAAGAGGATGGCGTATCCGTGTGAGGGGCGGGGCTGGGTGCCGTGATCAGGATCCAGCTGTGTGATTGGTCTGTGCTGTAGACGCTGCTGCAGTGTTTGATCTGGGCCTATCGTCTTACACTGATCCACTCACCCAGGCTTTTGATTTCATTACGTCTGTGCAGGTACATCAGGGTCAGTCAAAACTGTCTGCAGGATTCTCACACTTTAGCTCGAGTTTATCAGGGGAGACACAACCTTGAATGCAGAAGTGGAATATTTTTAGCGGTAGTGTCTTACAATGCTAGCATGTTGATAAAGAAGTCGACTAAATGAGTGTGACATCACCCACAGCGTTCCGCTCCAGTCAAATGAAGCTCATCGAGGCTAACAGTTATAGCAGCGAATCTGGAGCTGAATTGCATATTAGGAATTCCAACCGCAAGTATCATAGCAACCAAAGAGCCAATCTGGAGCGATGTGGTTGAAGGTAACGACTCTTTCCACTCGCACCACTGGTTTAACAGGGAGCGGGCACTTAGCAACACTGTCAATCAAACTTGTTGCTAGCAAAAACAAAAAATAAAATACACTGCCTGGCCAAAAAAAAGTCATCACCTGGATTTAACTAAACAAATAGGTTGGGGTTGCTGCAGTTGTTCAGGTCGAGGGTCAGCAACAGTCTGTGCTCAAAGAATGAATATACTGTACCTGAATATACTGAATGACCAGGTTATTCCATCAATGGATTTTTTCTTCCCTGATGGCACGGGCATATTCCAAGACGACAATCCCAGGATTCATCGGGCTCAAATTGTGAAAGAGTGGTTCAGGAGCATGAGACATCATTTTCACACATGGATCGTCCACCACAGAGTCCAGACCTTAATCCCGTTGAGAATCTTTGGGATGTGCTGGAGAAGGCTTTGTGCAGCGGTCACACTCGACCATCATCAATGCAACATCTTGGTGAAAACTTAAGGCAACACTGGATGGAAATAAATCTTGTGACATTGCAGAATGTGTGTTGGAATCAAAGCGAAAGGTGGTCCAACGAATTATTAGAGTGTGGGACCTTTTTTGTAGTTTTGCCTGCCATGTCTCCCCTTAAACTACAAGTTTTCATGTGTAAACAACAAAACTGTCCACTCTGCACTAAAAGATGTTTAATATTTAACTTAATCCACCTGCCTCTACAGAGTTATATGGTACAGTGTAACTTCAAAGGTTGTTTCTTCAAAATGCATTTTCCCCCAAAGGGACATAAGAACCAGCGCTTAAAGTAGCACCTACAAACACGAAACTTGTATTGTTGTGTGTCGATGAACCTTACAGAAGAATTTTTATATCTAATTCCAAGTCTGATTTATTCAAGTTTTAACTCAAAAAGTTAGGTGAAACTTGAATTTTTAGGCAAATTTTCAGTTCTCGTTCACTCAAATACTAAATAAAATCCAAAATCCCCTCTGTTTATGTTTAGAATCTAACACAACATCAAAGAGAAACAAGAAATTTAAACCTGACTCATCACTCACTCACTTCATGTTTCTCTTTTGAATGTCCCAAAAATTGCTAAATTCGGTCCATTTTTACTCATAAAAACATCATATGATCAAAAACTTGTAATTCCTTTTTTTAAACTACAGGAAAACTTTCAAATGGATATCTCCAAGCTGAAGATTTTTTTTCCTATTCAACTGCAGCGTCTCGCCTTAAATTGTGTTGAACCATTTCCAAATCTGCCCAGATCTACCTGTTTATAATGCATGACAGGAAACTGGGACTTTTCAACCATTAAAATAATCAAATTATTACAAACTATGCACACGGCCGACGCCCGCAGCTGTTTTTTGGATTGGATTTCATTATGGGTGAGACTCTGAAGCAAAACCATTAACAAAACACTGAGCAGGTAAAGTGGCGTTAGCCTCATTTAAAGCTGTGTTAGCGTTAGCCTCAGACCGGTGATGCTCAGCCCAGGGTCCCACATGGACAAAGTCTTTTCCTGTTTCCTGTCCTCCTCCAGTGTGTCTCTCAGGTGTCGTCCCACGAGTGTCTCTAATGTTCTCCATCTTGACCTGCAACACCTGCTCCTGTCCTCCTCTCCCACCCCGTCCTCCTTTCCTGTCTCTCTCCCCCTCCCGCACTCACCCCCCCTCTCATCTCTCCCTCCCTCTCCACCCCTCCTTTCTCTCCTTCTCTCCCCCTTTCCTCCTCCCCCTCTCTCTCCCTCTATCCCTCAATCCTCCCACTCGTTCTCTCTCCCTCTCTCTCTATCCCTCTCTCCCCCTTTCCTGTCTCTCCCTCCCTATCTCTCTCTCTCTGTCGCGCTCCCTCTCTCAGCCTCTTTCTCCCACCCTCCTCTCTCACTCCCTCTCTATCCCTCTCCTTTCCATCTCTAGCTCTCTCCCACTCTATCCTTGTCTCCCCCCTCTCTTTCCCTCCCTCTCTCTGTCCCTCTCCCTCTCTCCCCCTCTGTCTCCCTCCCTCTCTCTCTTCCTTGCTGTCTATCTCTCCCCCTCTTTCCCACTCTCTCCCTGTCTCCCCCTCTTTCTCCCTCCCTCTCTCTGTCTCTCCCCTCCAAAAACAGTTTACTCTTTGCACTTTAACGTAGCGAAAACACTGCCACAGCACGAGTCGGAGGTGGAGGCTCCATCATTTGTGTCATTACTGATCTAAAATGAGCGAGGTACCGAGCTAGTTCTTGCCCTGTGCAGTTGAATGCCTCTCCTAGCATGATTGAAGTGTACTGTGTGACAGGAGTTCTCTAGATGTGTTTAAATGTCTGAATCACACATCAAAGTTCCACATTTATACACATTTTAGAAATCGTATTCAAACGGTAAAAGAGTTTCTGTTTTTGTGGCTCTCATGTAGTGGCTGTGTACGATGGCTCCGCTCACTCCCGCCTCTGTTTTGTCTAATTATCTCGGACTTGTCTTGGCTCTCGACTCCTGTGACATTTGGCCGGCTGCCTCCCCCTCTTTTGGGATGTCTCTTCTCTGCCCGTTGACCTATTTATTTCACTTTTTCGACTTTTTATCCCTGTGCGTAAAGGTTATCACACATGAGTTAGAATTACATGCACAACATCGCTTTAAATCAGATCTATTCTGCAAACTGGACTTTTCAGAGCTTTAAACCATGTTCTAGTTATTTCTTTCTCATTTATTCTCTCTGAGCTGTTTTTGGAGTGATTCATGTTTGAGTAATTTTTAATTGTTTATTTTCAAGACGCCATTTTGCCGATCTCCTCCCGTTTTCACCTCCCCTGGTACACGCCCACTGTGACATAAGCACTTCCTTCTCCAGTTTATTTTCTTAATCGGTGATACTTGTAGGATTTGGCAGCGTCGTGTAGTCATTTAGGTACAAATGAAAAAAAAAAAATCCACTGCTCGCTAGTGTGATGTGCAGCTATCCATAGGGGGCGCTGACAGCTACATGCCGCTTTGTTCTGATTCTAACGTGGAAATCAGCAGACTTGTTTCTTTTTTTAAGTCGTTTTAGATGAATATTGTGATTTAAAATGTGCAAATTACAACATAATGATCCACGGGTGTCATAGAGATGAGAACTATAAAGAAACAAGCACAATAGCGCAGATTTAAAGGGCCCATATGACTCCATTTTATGATCTTTGTTCTAATGTTGTTTCCTCATCACAAACAGACCTGGAGTTGTGTTTTGTTTAATTCACACATGTTTAACACAAACAAACCTGTATATTTAGACTGAGTTTTCCTCTCAAACTGAAGACACTCTGTTCCACCTTGTGATGTCATCATGTGGTAATACAGGAAGTGCTCCACTGTGTTTTTAAACTCCACACACCTTCACTAGAATCATCTGGATTATTTCAGACCCAGAATTGCCCATCTCTACTGAACTAAAGGTAAATGGAGCTGTTAACGTTGAAAACTACCACTTCATGACATCACAAAGTGGCACAGAGCATTTTGAGCTTTGGAGATGTAACAGAATAATAATAAAGTGTCACTCAAACATGTGTGAATGAAACAAAACACATCTCCAGGTCTGTTTTTGAGGAGGTAACAATGTTATAACATGACTCAATTTTGTGTAGTCTAGAACCTTTAAATTACCACTTTAACTTCACAAATTGCTCATTTATATATATATATATACCACTGGAAAAATAATGTTTAAAGCCAGCGCTGGGGATTAGCTGAACTGTAGCTGACCCTGACATGCTGCTAAAGCTTTGGTTGGGCATAAATTCTCTCCAAGCACTCCTGTCAATCAAACGAGCGGCACGAGCAGCCAAACATCACAGCTTTTTTTCATGTATAATTCATGTTGAAATTCTGCACCTGTGGCGTCTCCATAGACAATTTCCCTGTATGTTCTTTGAAATCTGCAAAGGTACAATTTTTTCTTCCGTTTCTTCATATTTTGCATGTGTGTTTGAGTGTGCTTATAGTTTAAACTTGAGAGGCTGCAGTGTTCATACATAGTTAATGCCCCAGCAGACCCTCGTTAGCCTTGGCAGTAGAAATGCGCACTATTCCCCATCATTATTATACACACACACACACACACTCACACACACAGAGCCATTATAAAACTGCCAGCGTCATTACACTGTTCTATGTCATTACTGTTGCATAGGCTGCTCCCAATGCTCAGAAAAGTGGAGCAGGAGCTAAAGAGAGGGTTGGGAGATGGAGGGAAGAGTGTGGAGAAGTTTTGATTAGGTCAATACGTGAAGTTGAGAGACTGAGGAATTGTGCCTGGAATAATGAGAAGATCAGAGGTTGTCAAATACTAAAAGCACTTGGGAAAATATTTGGCATTTGAAACATTAAAGCTCCTATATTTCACAAAATTGACTCTTATGGGGTTTAAGTCGTGTTATAATGGTGTTACCGCCTCAAAAACAGACCTGGAGCTGTGTTTTGTTTCATTCACACATGTTTTAGCAATATATTGTTAGTGTGTCTACATCTCCAAAAGCTCAGAATACTCTGTTCCACCTTGTGATGTCAAGAAGTGGTAGTTTTCAAGCTAACAGCTATTTTTTTACCATTAGTTCAGCAGAGATTGGCAGTTCTAGGGCTGAAATGATCCAAATGATTTTAGTGAAGAGTTTAAAAACATAGCAGAGCACTTCCTGTATTACCACTTGATGACATCACAAGGTGGAACAGAGTAATATGGACCCTTTAACGAGGGGCACAGTTTGGTCAACACAGAATAATTACTGGACTAATTAAAGAGCCTTATTGTAAAAGCATTCACACAAAAGTAGACTTTGTGATATCGCAAATTTTAAAAGGATTTTGCGGGATGAGAACCATAAAGAAGCAATTGCAAGAGACAAACTATTTCCTCAACACAGACATCTTTGCACGAGAACCATGCGGAAACAACTACCAGTGACCAGCTCAGGTAGTTTCATTGTCAAGGTTAAAAAGAGGGAAGGGATAAGGTACAAATCATCTTTTCTTTTGTAAGATTAATCAATTTGTACATGGTCCCTGACAAATAAAGAAAGAAAGACTAAACTGGTGATAAACAAGGCTACTTCGGGATGCAACCACAACCACACTAAAGTAAAGTAGACTGGAACCCAAACCAAAGTTCCACCACAACCTCAATTCTACACAGCAGAAGACAAGTTATTGAAAAGTTCCACAGTTGTTTCGTATATGGTAAGAAAACCATACAGGAATTGCAGCATCCACAGCCACCTGTATATTTTGCATTTCAGAGAGAGACAGAGAGTCAGAGTCCGATAAAGCTGAAACATTGTCCATTCTCCCGTCTCTCTGTGGGCTCTAGTGCAGCAGGAAGTGTCTCCCAGCTGCAGGGGCTGAGTGACCCCTGGGAACCCCCCCTCAAGGACCCCTCCAGGACAGTCACGGCCCCATTGGCTCCCAAACAAACACCAACGTTATTGTCCCATAGTGAACGCTGACAGGAGACAGTGTTATTATCTGTGGAAATCAAAAGAATACGCAGTGTATTCGATCTATACAACAACGAAGTAATAAAACTCAGAGTGAAAAAGCCTGAGCTGAGTCTTTTATTATATTATTTACAAGCGGAGGGACAGAAAATAGTACTTTTTTCCATTCTTTAACTCCATTGACATCAACTGAGACGCTGGAGTTGAGATGGGTTAAGTGTCTTGCCCAAGGTCACAAAGGCAGTATTTAACATTTCAGTTAATCTGTGCTTAAATGGGAATTTACCAATACATTAATATAACTACTACAAAAACATCCCAAAACGTCCATCCACCCATTTTCTTCCACTTATCTGGCAATCCAAAACATGCAACATCTCAATAAGACACAGATCGTTCACCAACCAGAGCCAACTGTAAAATTATGGCGTTTGTTTATCTACACGTCAGATCTACTACCTCTCAAACTTTTTCACTATATCAGTGAAACTAAAGTTAACTTTTTATATTTTGTCAAAATGAGAACATCTGTTTTTGCAAATGTAATGTTGCCATAGTTATAGCTGCAAATGAGCCTGACACAACTGAAAATGGGGTTTTAAAAATAAAATCAAACTGCAGCTGCCGGAGAGGTTTTGGTGGATCATCCTCGCAACCAAATTCATTTTTAAGTTGGAGCTTAAGCTTGTAAAAATTCCCGGAGTCCTCTGTGTCAAAGCCCATAGATATATGTTGAGACTTCAGACAGTGGGATTTACAGACTCGCTGCTTTGAAGTGGGTTTAGCGCAGAGCCAAATGTAATCTGAGCATCACATTTGTCTGAGAATAAAACACTCAAATAAAAAAAATCCCATCGAAGGACCTCCCTTTTCATGTCTCGCTCTATTCTCTCCACAGCGGAAGGCAAAGTATTTTCATCAAAGTACCAGACACAGATCAATATCAGGGCGTCAGCTCTGTCATTAAAGCCTTCAAGCCTTCAGTCCAGTGCTGTCATTGTGCTCTTAAGCAAGGCACTCGGGCAGCCTCTCTCCTGTCAGTCTGCTCCAGGGCAGCTGCAGAAACATGTACTGTATTTTCTGGACTATAAGTCGCTCCAGCCAAAAATTGCATAATAGTGAAGAAAAACACATTTAAAAGTCGCACTGGACTATAAGTCGCATTTTTTGGGGCAATTTCTTTTTCAAAATCCGAGACCAAGAACAGACATTTTACCCTTATAGGCAAATTATAACAATAATAACAGAGAACAACAGGCTGAATATCATTACAGCACGCTAATGTAACACATTTATGTTTATTCATCTACATGAAGCATCGACAGAACTGAACACGTGTCTGGTCTGTTAATGTAAGATATTAACAGTTAATCAGAAAAATAAAGCATAAAAAACAAGCTAACAAGTTTACTCTGGATCTCACTCCAAATCACAAAATCCACTGAATCCTTGGTGTCGCTTCTGAACAACTTCGCCAACTCCGGAGGAAGATGAAGTGTCACATCTGAGTATAAGTCGCACCCCCGGCCAAACTATGAAAAAAAAGTCTGATTTATAGTCCGGAAAATACAATCAAATACTAGCTAACTAAAATGTATTCTTTAAGCCTATAACGTGCAGGGCAAATGGGAGCTTTTTTACTGTAGAAATATTGTTCTGAAAAATGAGATTCTTTAGGTTAGTGGAGTGGATTTTTTGGCAGTTACCATGGTGACACAATCTGAAAAATAAAAAATAAAATAAAATTACAAAATGGATTTAAACAGCACATCTTCTGGAGCCTGTGATAAATCCGAGCATTCATGGTCCTGTTTAGGAGTTTTGAACAAAAAGGTGAAAGTGACTAACTGAAAAACTGTTGGCTAATGGTAGCTAGCTTGTGACTGTAATTTTATGTATAAAGGACTTGCTTAAGAGCACAAATCAGCTCACCTCTTGTAGTTCCAACTAAATCAGCTTTTTTTGGTCAGATTGTGATAAAACAAAGCTCAGATTAAAGCCTAACAGAGCCTCAGACAGAGCAATGCCTACAGTTAGCATTACACCACCAGGGAATGTTGATGATATGTTGTGGGTAGAGATAGGGGGTGAGTGGAAACACAGATTTTCTGAACACTCAAGCCTCAAATGCAGGACAATACAGGATTACTCAAACATGAATCAATCTGTGTCCAACCAAGCAAATAATGAGGGAACACCATTAGAACAAAGACAATTTTACATATGTCCCGTGTAAACAACGTAATGTATTTTATCGGTAAGGTCAAGCTAATGTACTGCCTATTGATTCGTATGACACACATTTTGTACGCCTGTATGACCTTTGACCTCTAGAAGTAATTGTAGTTCTGTCGTCTTCAAAGTCAAACATTCCTCGAAGAAAAAAGCAGCAGGAAAGAGTGCGTTTCCTCTTTCTGATTTGTGACCGAACAAACATTTTCGGCGACGTTTAAACCGATGTGCGTATGTGTGTGTGTGTGTGTGTGTGTGTGTGTTCCCCGACATGCAGACCCCCCACAGTGACTGCCAGGAAGGGAAGCAAACACCCGCCGCCCCTCACCGCACAGGCAGACATCAGACAGAGCCTCCAGGGGCCAGGGCGGAGTAAACGTGCACCATCTTTTACTGTTGTCAAAGAACACAAGAGGAAAACGCACCATCTCGGAAACATTTGGGACAGTCTGACGTCTCTCAGTCATTCCAGGAACATCTTACAATTTGTTGGCTGAAGTTTGCACCGAAAGTTTCTATATTTCAATGTATGGAAATATTCTACTTGCCCCAACCACTTAAAGGGCCCAGATTTCCATTTTCTGATCTATGTTCTAATGTTGTTTCCTCGTCACAAACAGACCTGGAGTTGTGTTTTGTTTCATTCAGGTGTATGGAGTTTAAAAACACAGTGGAACACTTCCTGTATTACCATATGACATCATAAGGTGGAGTGTTTTCAGTTTGAGAGAAGAATGAAACAAAACACAACTCCAAGTCTGTATGTGATGAGGAAACGACATTAGAACACAGATCAGGAAACAGTGTAATACAGAAAATGACGGTCACAAGGTTAATACGCTGACATCAGGTTGAGTGACATTTGCGACTTACATCCTGGTTACTCATGTCCCAGTACGGCCTCTCCCCGTAGGACATGACCTCCCACGTGACGATGCCGTAGCTCCAAACGTCTGAGGCCGAGGTGAACTTCCTGTACGCGATGGCCTCCGGAGCTGTCCATCTGACCGGGATTTTACCGCCCTGCAAGCAAGAAAGATCATAAATGAGAACAGATTAAACACTCACCTGCCTACAGCGAGCATGCAGGTCAGAGCCAGGTCAAAAGCTATCTATCAGCCACACAGCATCATAAAAGAAGAGATAATTTATAATATTGTAGGTGGAGGGGTACTGCTTTAAACACTAATACTTGTACATGACAGGGATTAAAGTTATTTTGCTTAAAACCAGCTCACCTGTTGTAGTTCAAGCTAAATCAGTTCTTTAGGTATCGCAAAGCTCAGATTAAAGTCTTGCAAAGCCTTAGACAGAGCAGTGCCTAGGATTAGCATCACACCCCAGGGAACCTTGATGACAGAGACCCCCCATTTCTTTATAGTTCTACACGACATGTGTCAAACTCAAGGCCCACAAGCCAAATGTGGCTCACCATGTCATTTTATGTGGCCCACAACAAGGTCAATTAAAAGGTATCACTTTCTTAAAATGTCAGTTTATCAAGAGATAGCAAGTTATACTGACATATTTTTACATATATCGAAATACATATGCAATATTTGTAAATTGAATCAGTAATAAATACAAAAAGTTTTCGAACAAGTTAAAAAAGTAGTTACATTTATTTTACATTACATCTGGCCCTTTGAGAGCGACCATTTTCCTGATGTGGCCCTTGGTGAAAATGTGTTTGATGCCCCTGTTCTACACATATGACGCAGAAGCTCAGCCAGAATCTTGTTTGTTGTTTTAATAAGAGCAGTGTGCGGAGTGCCTACAGCTAGCATACAGTGTCATAAAAGCAGAGATAATTTATAATGTTGTGGGTGGAAGGATATTGCTTTAAACACTAATACTTGTACATGACAGGGATTAAAGTTAGGGGGATAGAAAGAAGAGGAAGCAGATGTTTTATAGTTGAGAAAATAGATAGCATACGGCACCACAGCTGTCCTCCGACTCGCTAATAAAGACACAGAGGCAGTTTAAAGAGAAGGCACGATTGAAAGAGGAGAGAGTGCTTGGGCAAGGACATGATCATGTTTGGACCTAATGGCGGGATTTGCTAGGATATGTTAGCGGATATGCTCTTAATGTAAAACCACGCCTAAACTGTATGCCTGTAATCTTTATCAATAATAGGAGAGACTGCACGGTAATGGGGTCGTTAGGATCATGGATATTTAAACATATGCTAGTGATGATTGATTAAATGAATGCTAAAAGTCTATACTATGCTAAAAGTATTCACGTTAATATAGAGTTGCTGTTGCATAAATTGTCAATGTTATCAGCTTCAACATAGCACAACCACTACGGCATACGGTCAGTGCTACGCCATAGACTGTATATATAAATGGACATAGCTAATCTGCTAGCCGCTGCGTTCCAAATAGGAAGTGAGCATGGGTGATTTTCATGTTTGTTTTTGTGTGTAGGCAGCACGATGGCTGAGTGGCAACACTCATGCCTCACAGCAAGAAGGTTTGGTTCGATCCCCGGGTCGCCCAGGCCTTTCTGTGTGGAGTTTTTCATGTTTCTCCCTGTGTCTGGATGGGTTTCCTCTGGGTACTCCGGTTTCCCCCATCAACCAAAACATGAACGCCCTTCGAGACAACTGTTGTTGTGATTTTGGGCGTTACAAAAATAAAATGAATTGAATTGAATTGAACTTCTGGTTCCATCGACTCTGGCTCCAATTCACTTTCTGTTGAAAAACTGTGGCTCCTCTCTCTGTAACTGTTGCCGTCAGACTCGCCATTTCGGTCTTAAAATGTTCGTTTTAACCCGCTCTACATAATGTTGGTGTTTTTATTCCGCTATTGTGTCTCTAAATCAAGATATGTTGGGTCGTGTACCAATAGTCTCATTCCGGATTGGCTCTTTGGTTGCTATGATACTCATGATCAGAATTCCAAATATGTAACTCTACTCTGAATCCGCTGCTATTCCTGCTAGCCTCGATGAGCTTCATTTGACCAGAGCTGAACGCTCTGGGTGACGTCACACTCACTTAGTCCACATCTTTATACAGTTTACACTCACCTAAAAGATTATTAGGAACACCTGTTCAATTTCTCCTTAATGCAATTATCTAACCAATCACATGGCAGTTGCTTCAATGCATTTAGGGGTGTGGTCCTGGTCAAGACAATCTCCTGAACTCCAAACTGAATGTCAGAATGGGAAAGAAAGGTGATTTAAGCAATTTTGAGCGTGGCATGGTTGTTGGTGCCAGACGGGCCGGTCTGAGTATTTCACAATCTGCTCAGTTACTGGGATTTTCACGCACAACCATTTCTAGGGTTTACAAAGAATGGTGTGAAAAGGGAAAAACTTCCAGTATGCGGCAGTCCTGTGGGTGAAAATGCCTTGTTGATGCTAGAGGTCAGAGGAGAATGGGCCGAATGATTCAAGCTGATAGAAGAGCAACGTTGACTGAAATAACAACCGTTACAACCGAGGAATGCAGCAAAGCATTTGTGAAGCCACAACACGCACAACCTTGAGGCGGATGGGCTACAACAGCAGAAGACCCCACCGGGTACCACTCATCTCCACTACAGGAAAAAGAGGCGACAATTTGCACGAGCTCACCAAAATTGGACAGTTGAAGACTGGAAAAATGTTGCCTGGTCTGATGAGTCTCGATTTCTGTTGAGACATTCAAATGGTAGAGTCAGAATTTGGCGTAAACAGAATGAGAACATGGATCCATCATGCCTTGTTACCACTGTGCAGGCTGGTGGTGGTAGTGTAACGGTGTGGGAGATGTTTTCTTGGCACACTTTAGGTCCCTTAGTGCCAATTGGGCATCGTTTAAATGCCACGGGCTACCTGAACATTGTTTCTGACCATGTCCATCCCTTCATGACCACCATGTACCCATCCTCTGATGGCTACTTCCAGCAGGATAATGCACCATGTCATAAAGCTCGAATCATTTCAAATTGGTTTCTTGAACATGACAATGAGTTCACTGTACTACAATGGCCCCCACAGTCACCAGATCTCAACCCGATAGAGCATCTTTGGGATGTGGTGGAACGGGAGCTTCGTGCCCTGGATGTGCATCCCACAAATCTCCATCAACTGCGAGATGCTCCTATCAATATGGGCCAACATTTCTAAAGAATGCTTTCAGCACTTTGTTGAATCAATGCCACGTAGAATTAAGGCAGTTCTGAAGGCGAAAGGGGGTCAAACACCGTATTAGTATGATGTTCCTAATAATCCTTCAGGTGAGTGTATATGCTACACTAAATATACTCTTCAAATCAAAACAGATTTAAAGATCCAAACTGAAATGTAAATGCTGATCAGTGATATTATTAAAGATGCACGATGTAACTTTTCGAATGTCCGTCACCTGCTCATCTCATAAAATTGTTATTACTTTGCCTGAAATGTTCCACAGTATAATATAAACTTACCTATCGTTCATTTATACAATTACAGGTGTTTTTATGGCCAAAAATGACTTGATCTCTAGGTTTTATGCGGTTTTATTTTGTGAAACATATATAATTCTGAATTCTTCACATAAAAACGTAGCTCCCCTTTTAATATGTCAAAGATTTACATTTGTGCCCCAAAAACATATCTGTTTTGTTCTGTTCTAAACCTCAAAAGTCATGCTAGCACACATAAAAACCCAGTATATATCTCTAACAGTGCCGTTCAGACCCAGATGAATAGAGTTTTCATTATAGTTTTTCCTAAGAGTCCAACGCCGCCGCCGCCGCCGCCTCATTTGGAGCTCCAGACTGCACCATTTCATTCAAGTCCATCTTTTGTGTCCTCAACTGTCCAACAGGCCCTTTGTTAAACTAACAGCTGTGTTCTTGTATAATGAATATTTATGACACTATCCACCCTTTTCCCATTATTAAAATCGCCATGGCAACCAATATGCAACCTATCATCATTAGGCCGACGCTGCCACTGCCGGTCCACTTGAAAACTCACTCGCGTGTGTGTATGTGTGTGTGTACTGACCAGCGAGCTCGTATACGTGGGGTCGGACGTGTCTTCTTCCAGATAGCGGGATAAGCCGAAATCGGAAACTTTGCACACCAGGTTGCTGTTGACCAGGATGTTACGAGCAGCCAGGTCGCGGTGGACGTAACTCATCTCCGCCAGGTACCTGCAACAACAACAACAACAACAAGATTTACAATGAGAGCGTGTGCGTTATCAGCGGGTGAAAGGAGCAATAGGAGTTTGTGTGTTATCGCGGTCTGCTCCCTGGGTAAAATGGAAAGGGATTAAATGCTTGTGTTCTGCTACATGAATGTGTGTTATCTTGGGTTGTTACTTGCAACAAAATAGAGATAATAACAGCCGGATGTGTTGTGGCATTGTGGGATAGCGGAGGTGAGCTGTGCGAGAAAGACTTGGATGTGTGATGTATGGTAAACGGTCACATTTTTATATAGCGCTTTTCCACCTTCAAGGTTCAGAGCGCTTTAGATCAAGAAAAACTTACCCATTCACACACACATTCATACACAAGTGTACACAGACAGTGGGGGTGAAGGGGTTAAGTGCCTTGCCCAAGGACACAATGGCAGCGTTCATCTGTGGGAGCTGGAATCGCACTGTCAAACCTGTGGGTCAGTGGATCTGATTGCTCTACCAGTGATGTTTATGTCGAGAGTGGGATTCGAATCACCAAACTTCAGATCAGAGGACGACTACTCTACAAACTGAGCCACTGTTGCTCACTGTTGTTTGCAAGTTTTCTCCCTGACAAAACCCACAATGTCGATGAAACGTTCTGCACCGACAAAGGCACCTACAAAGGTTTGAACTTTGAGAGTGTTTAAACAAGAGAGAAATGTGAGAAAATGTTAATGTCTGTCTGAGAAAAGTGTATAAAGTAAAGCTGACTACTTTGCGGGTGTCGCCTATTGTGGGTTATTTTTGGAACGTAACCCCCGCGATAAACGAGGGACCACTGTATTTTAAAATGTTTTCTCAGTTGTCACCTTTTGTTGCTTCCTATTAAGATATTTTATAATTCTCTCTTACAACTATTAAAGCAGAACCTTGTGACTTTCTGACGGTGGCACATCACCTGAATGTTTCCATTGAAATAGAAAGGGAAAAAAAGACATACTTCAGAACAGTCCCCATGGAGATAGATGAGTTTAATGCCATGCCAAGGTGGCTTTACGTTCTATTCAAAAGTTGTGTTTTGTTTCGTTTGAGTGACACTTTATTATTAGTCTGTCTACATCTCCAAACCTCAAAACGTTCTATTCCACCTTGTGATGAAGTGGTAGTTTTCAAGTTAACAGCCACTTTTACCTTCAGTTTAGTAGAAATTGACAATTCTAGGGCTAAAATTATCCAAATGATTCTAGTGAAGGTGTGTGGAGTTTAAAAACACAGTGGAGCACTTCCTGTATTACCACATGATGACATCACAAGGTGGAACAGAGTGTTTTCAGTCTGAGAGAAGAACCGTAATATATTCAGGGTTTGTGCGTTAAACATGTGCGAATGAAACACAACACAACCCCAGGTCTGTTTGTGACGAGGAAACAACATTAGAACATAGATCAGGAAATAGCATAATATGGGCCCTTAAACAAATGCATCAACAATTTAATTTAAAATCACACTGGACACTTCACACAGCTATTTCCACTCACACAACCAACTTCACACATTTCACATTCGTTACAATACATAGATTAAACCAAAATCCCCCTCCCGTTGATAGAAAGGGGATTATAAAACGGCGCGTACCTCATTCCTGAAGCGATGCCCCTCAGCATACCAACGAGCTGGATCACAGGGAACTGCCCATCATTCTGCTGTAGACGCACAAACCATGAACACATTATTATTACACGCACATATCAGACATTTTCACCTTGGTTATGTAGAGATGCCGGGGCAGAAACATCAAGTCATTGGTAGATTTTGCACAACGGCGACTGCAGAGTGGCTCTATTTGCATTAGCGATGACTCACTTGTACCGTATGGCGTCCTGGTTTTGTCAGGGTGTGGTTTATGAACAAGAAACGCGCACGGAAATTAAACCGGAGGTACGCCTTTAACGACTGAGAAAGTATTTAAACACACGATCAGGCAAAAACATATCCAAAATGAAACATGCTTTGATTGTAGTATCATTTTGGGTTATAAATTAAAGTGGCGGTACGGCTTTATCCAACTGGGAAAGTATTTAAACACATAATGAGGGAGGTAGGATAGGTCTGGACACACGTTTCAATGTTGTTACTTCTTTATTTCCATGATTATTTCCATTGTAGTCATCAAAACTATGAATGGCACATGACGCAATCCAAAAATGAACTCAAAATAACTCTGAACTTGTTTTAGATTTTTAAAAATAGGCTTTACTCTTTGCTTTGAACCCTGAGGCACAGCTGTGAAGTGAAAACCATTTCAGGAGACTTCATGAATCAGCACACAGTCTGATCATGCACTGACTTTACAATATAATAAATAGGGTTTTTCATTTTCATTTTTATTTTACTCATTTACGATCTGTTATCATGTTTCCTCATTAAAAACAGACCTGGAGTTGTGCTTTGTTTCATTCACACATGTTTAATGCACAAACCCTGCATATTTAGACTTCTTCTCAAACTGAAAACACTCTGTTTCACCTTGTGATGTCATCATGTGGTAATACAGGAAGTGCTCCACTGTGTTTTTAAACTCCATACACCTTTACTAGAATCATTTCAATAATTTCAGACCTGGAATTGTCCATCTCTACTGAACTAAATGTAAAAAAAGGTAGATGTTAACGTGAAAACTCCCACTCCATGACATCACAAGGTGGAACGGAGCATTTTGAGCTTTGGAGATATAGCCAGAATAATGATAAAGGATTACTCAAACATGTGTGAATGAAACAAAACACGACTCCAGATATGTTTTTAAGGAGATAACAGCATTATAACTTTACGGAAAACTCAAGTTAATTTTGCGTAATATATGCCCTTTAAATACACTTAAAATCTGTTTGAAATATCGTACCTGTCTATTTTAGCCACATACATTTGTACAGGTCTATTGTTTACTAGGAAAATGTATTAAATGTGAGATAATGGTGTTATATTCTCGGTGAATTGGTGACTCATGATTGGACAATACAAATTATCGTGAGAGTAAATGCGTTAAGTGTCACTTGTTATGAGCTAATGGAGCTAATGGAGCTAATGGAGCTGTGTGCATCAAAAGCCCATAACTGCTGCTCATAGATAAGGACACATGTACAAGTATTTATAGAAAAAAGACTACAGATAATCCTTTTATTCACAGGGGATATGGGTTTGTGTGAAAAGATGGTTGAGCGAGACTTAAACCAGAAATGCTGTGGTTTAAACAAATGCTCAACTCAGTTAAGCTGTGTTCAAACTGACACAAGACAACAGGACTAAACTGGGACCAGAACAGGACCAAACCAAGTCTCCAACCTCTATCACTATCTCTACCACGGGGCGACAGTGGCTCAGTGGTTAGAGTGTTGGTCCCCCAACCCGAAGGTTGGAGGATCGAGTCCCGCTTGGACCAAGTTCTGTCGTTGTGTCCTTAGGCAAGACACTTCACCCACATTGCCTAATATGAAAGTGGTGTGTGCGTGAATGATAGGTGGTGGTCGGGGGGGCCGATGGCGCAGATTGGCAGCCTCGCTTCCGTCAGTCTCCCCAGGGCAGCTGTGGCTACAATAGTAGCTTACCATCACCAAGTATTATTATTATTATTACCACTACCACTCCTAACACAACTACTACCAACACTACCACCACTACCACCACTAACACTACTACAATAAGAGAAACCGTCTTGACATCACCGTAACATCTGATTTATAATTTAAAGTTTTGTGGAATTGAAAACAAAACAGTAACCAAACAAAATATTACTCGAGCAGAAGTAAACATATGCAGTTAGAAAAGTACTCCTAATGTAACCGAGTACTACCCGTCAGGCCCGTCAACAGAAATTTGGGGTCCTGGGGCAGAAAAAAATCACATGGGCCCCCCTTTTTATGGGCCCCTAAGACCCTGGGGCCCGGACAACAGATCCTTTTTGTCCCCTGTGACAACTCCCCTGGTACCCACAAATGAACACAGCCTTAGACAGAATGACATAATACTATGTACTGAACAAGAATACAAGAATATAGTGATTGGTTTCCTTGCTTTAATAAACCATTTGAAGTACCACTACTACCACTACCGCTACTACTACAACCACTACTACCCCTACTACCAATACCATTACTACCACTACCACTACTACTACAACCACTACTACCCCTACTACCAATACCATTACTACCACTACCACTACTACTACTACACTTTTACTACTACTACTACTACCATTATTACCACTACCACCATTACTACTACCACTACCGCGACTACTACTACCACCCCTACTACCAATACTACTACTACTACCACCATTATTACCACTACCACCATTACTACCACTACCGTGACTACTACTACCACCCCTACTACCAATACCATTACTACCACTACTACTACCATTATTACCACTACCACCATTACTACCATTACTACTACTACCACTACTACCACTAGCACTACTGCCATTATTACCAATACCACTACTACTACTGCCATTATTACTACTACCACCATTACTACCATTATTACTGGCACTACCACTACAACTACTACCACTACTGGCACTACCACTACCACCATTACTACTACTACTACTACTAATACCACTACTATCACTACTACTACCACTAATACAACTACTACTAATACTACCATTACTACCACTGTTACAACTACCACCACTACCTCTGAAGCCTTAGACATAATGACATAATACTACGTACTGAAGCTATAAGAATACAGAGTGATCTGTTTGCTAGCTTCAATAAACCATTTAACCTCTGTTTATTTCTCTATCACACAGTCTCCTCTTGAATTATTGATTACAAAACTTCTAATGCTACTTTTTCACCTTCAGACTCTGTTCCAAACCACAGCTCAACCCGCTGACGAGGTTGGCAAAGCGTGTGCCCATCGCCTGTCCCTTTGAAGCCCGCGTCCTAATCCTCTGCAGGCTAAAGCTTCTCCCAAGTCCCCACAAACGCTCTCATCGATCGAGAGGGAGCGCGGGGCCCTGTCGTCGCCCGGATCGATCGCCGTGTTGTTATGTTTACGTGCAGATGAGTCAGCAGAGGAAGATTTTTAGAGTTAAAACAGGGTCCTGCTGTGAGAACCGACATCAAACAGTTCGGCTGTTTTTAGAGGCGCCCGGAAAAGGAGGTCATGATCAAAGAGGCAGACGGAGCGATAGACACGAGGCGGAGGGGAAGGGGCGAGGACGGCGCTATGCTAACTTCTGCAACACTACTTTCCTACTGTGAACTGCACCGTTTGCTACAGAATACGAGATACCTGCATTAAAATGGGGCCAACCAGAGTACTGCATTCTGAATACTGGGAATACTTTTATACCAACATTACTACATTATATTATAGAGTAAAAAAGCATGGTATATACTTACAGCTTTGTTTTTGTGGCCTTGTTTGTTATGCAGTAAGTTATGTGTAAGTTATGAAAATACGGCACATATACATAAGCCTGTCTCAATAACACTTTTTGAAGTTCGATATATCTCTGATATATCTCTGAAGAACTAATTTATGCCACTGACACAAAAATCCAAGAGCAGGTTCATACACAAAAACTATTCCAAATCTACAATATTGTTAAAAATCATTAGCTGCAATAAATAAACAGCAGAATGAAACACTTGTCGTTAGTTTGCATCTGTAATGAGTCAGACAAGCTTAAATCAGACCATAAAGCAAGAAAATAACCACAAACCACAAATCCAGTAAATGTATACATGATAAATACTGACCCCAAAAAACATTGTTCCAGCCTTATATACCTAACGATAAGTGGATATAGGCAGTATTATCGTGACATTTACACACTGCAAGAGCTGTGTTTTCTTTATCCTCACTAATACTGTGCACTTCTAGTACCACCATTTATTAATTTCAATTTCAAAAGTAACTGTACTCTAAATACCACTAAATGAAAGCGTAACTGTACCAGAATACTCAAAATCAGAATATATATATTTTCGGTACATGTAATAAGTTACGTCCCAGCGTTGAGTCTTTAGAATAATAAACTGTGCAGATTATGGTTGTAACATTAATCACAACAGAATTGACATTGCAATTTGAATAGAATTAGCAATCTACTGTGTGTCAGATGCCCTCCCTGTGTGTCCATGTGGGCTTATTCTGCATAAAAAACTGCTAACCGTGTAGTTTAAATCTGTACAAACAAATTCTGAAATACAATTTTTGTATTAGTTCTAAAAAACCTAAAAATATGTTTTTTTTCTCCCCAAGTCATGCTGCTCTAGTTAATAGTCTTCACTCATCCGTAAAACAGGTTATGAAAAGTGATGTGACATTCGTGAACGAGTCGACTCTTCCGAACGGTTCCTTAATGCGAACAGTTGGAGTTGGGACTCATTTTTTAAAAGAACTGAATCTTTTTATTTCTAATTTCATGCATTTTTACACAGATTAACACTGAACCAACACAAGGATTAGCTCAGAAGCAAAGCAAGCAACACACAAGTTTGAACCATTTTAACACATCTGAGCCTTGGTCATTTCTGTCTCTGATTAGTTTGTTACATGAGTTCTCACACTGGCTTCTGTCATATACATAAATACAGAAAGAGCCAGACTTTTGAACGGCTCCAAAAGATTCAGATCCCAAAAAAGAGCCAAAAATCTGATCACTAGTTCTGAAAAATGTCCCATTGCCCAGACTTTCCGAAGCTTTTTGACCCAATACTGCAAGACGGGCAATTAGAGACATTACAATATTAATACCATCTCATGTTTTACTTTGAAATTGAAAGTATAATTAGCATATTTCTGGGTGTGAGCGCTCTGTTAGTCCTGAGTTATTGGCTGACAGGGTGCAGACAGTGTCGGGCTGCGGAGCTGGTTCAGGGATATAGTGAAATACAGCCTCATTTCTCCACATAACAAACTTTCACATCACTGTAAATGAGGCAGACAAAGTACTTTCCCCCAAGCTCTGTGTGTACTAATCAATACTACAACGAATATGAAACTAGATACTACTTTGAATAAGAATCGATAATGGAAAAAAAATCACAAAAGTAAGATCAAATGGAATAGTTTTAGAACATTTTTGTCCGATGGAGGTTAACAGTGATTGGCCTCTGGTTCTGGAAGTAAATTTCTCAATCATTTTTCCGATAGACTTTCGGAAAAAAATGTATATAAAAAGTTTGCAGGCTCAGGGTTAATCAGATACATGGTAATGACCACAAGACCCATCATTTTATTTACAATCTGGTTCTGAATCTTCATAAATTGCAAAGTTTTAAAGCATTTTGCCAAATCTTACGTTTTAAATGTTCTTTTTGGACTTAAAACAACCGTGTTATGGATTTTAGTTAGCACGTAGCTGGTAATGGGGGGTTATGGAGGAGCTATGGGGATGCATTGGTCATTCTAGGAGAGGCTTGTGCCCCCTCAAGTCCCCCCTTCCTGGCACCACCACTATTTTTGAACTTTTAAAAGTCTATGGGAAAAATTATCGGAAAATTTCAGGGCGGGCAGTCCCTCATCACATGGTAATTCAAATGTACATGTTAAACCCTAAGTCCTTACCCTAAGAAAAGAATCCAGTGCCCCATTCTCCATGAACTCCGTGATGATCATGGTCGGCCGGCTCTTGGTGACCACGCCCTCCAGCCTGATAATGTTGGGTTGGTCAAACTGGCCCATGATTGACGCTTCGGACAGGAAGTCCCGCCTCTGCCTCTCTGAGTATCCCACCTTCAACGTTTTAATGGCCACAGGAAGCTCCTTTTTCCCCACGGGCTTCAGTCTTCCTTTGTAAACTTCTCCAAATTCACCTGGACGAGAGCAAGAGACAAAAAACACAGCTCAACCAAAAGGCATCATACAGCAAATGGCGAAATCGTAAAAAATTGGTTAACTGATTTAAAGGTCCTATATTACGTAAAATTGAGCTTTAAACCATGTTATACCTCCTCAAAAACATACCTGGAGTTGTGTTTTGTTTCATTAAATAACACTTTATTATTAGTCTGTTACATCTCCAAAGCTCAAAATCCTCTGATCCACCTTGTGATGTCATGAAGTGGTAGTTTTCAAGTTAACAGCTACATTTTACCTTTAGTTCAGTACAGATTGCCAGTTCAAGGGCTGAAATGATCCAAATGATTCTAGTGAAGGTGTATGGAGTTTAAAAACATAGTGGAGCACTTCCTGTATTACCAGATGACATCACAAGGTGGAACAGAGTGTTTTCTGTTTGAGAGAAGAACTATATGCAGGATTTGTGTGTTTAACGTATGAACGGAGAACCACTCACCCATTCACACACACATTCATACACCAGTGACAATGTGGGTTAAGTGTTTTGTCCAAGGACACAACAGCAGCATTCATCTGTGGGAGCTGGAATCACACCGTCAACCTTCGAATGAGTGGACCAACACTCTATCAACTGAGCTACCATTCACCATTATAGCCCCTCTCAGGTTTTGTTTACAGTGTCCTCTGTGTTTGATTCCTCCTCTGATGGATTACCCCGAGAAGCGCATGGTCGGTTAGTACAAAACAAAGGTAAACAAAAAAAATAGGGTGAGGACTGAAAAATATTGCAGACTTTTACCGGATCAAATTGCAAAACACGAGCACATTTGATCAGACGGGAGATGAGTTTCATTGAGTCGTAGTGAGCGACCGCTGACATTTTACAGATAATTTAACATAACAATCAAAATCAAAGTTTCACTCTATTGTAAATTTTGCAAATAGCAGCTCCCAAACAGCATTTTGCAGAGGGTCCTCCTGACAAAATGTATTACTATCTTACAGGGGCGGTGTCAGGGAAAGGCTTGAGGGGGCCCTAGCCTCCCATAGAATGGTCCCCCAGAGCTTCCCCAAAGATCTTTGCCCAATCTTGACTAAAAATGTGCAAAATGAGACTCCCATAAAAGAATAATTCCATATCAGCTTTTATAAATCACTACAGGGGCTGTCTACATTTAAACTAGTTTAAAACAGAAAAGCAAACATGGTTGGAGGTGCGGGGTACGCTCCATTGTTAAAAGGCTCTAAATTAATTTGTTAAGTGAGCCCCCATTGACGACCTTAGCCCCCCTTAGGCCCTCCAACCAAAAATGTCTTGTACCGTTCCTGCTGTTTTATAATGAAGGCAAAACAATTGGATAATAGCAGTTGTTTGTAGAGCTGTTCTCTGCATTGGTCAATAAAAGTAAAAACTGATTTACCCAACAAACATTTAAAGAGGTGGTATTAGCCAAAATTAATTTATTGGAGCTTTCTCCCATGTTATAATGTCATTCTCTCATCATCATCAGCTGCCATTCATGCATGTTTGAGTGATTTAGCAATCTCTCCCAGGCCTTATTTGAACCTTCTTTACGGTCAGCTGTAAGATTCTGTACAAGGCTCCGCCCACAAGCCCACGTCACACATGCTCCCATACAACAATTATCCATAAATATACAAAAACATGATACAAAACTGTACACTACAATGTCACAAACCTGATTCAATGTGCAGTAGTTTCATTAACGCTGACGGTAATGTGGTAGAGCTATGAAGGAGGAGGGGCTTTTGGAGTGGAGCAGTCCCTGTATTACCACATGATGACATCACAAGGTGGAACAGAGTGTTTTCAGTTTGAGACAAGAACTCAGCCTAAAAATGTAGGGGGATTTGTGTGTTAAACAAGTGTGAATGAAACAAAACAACTCCAGGTCTGTTTGTGATGAGGAAACATAACATAGATCAAAAATGAGCGCAGATGGGTGGTCATAATGTTATGCTTGGTCCATGTTTATGTCAGCTAGCGAACAAAGCTATGATCCTCTGTATAACTCATTATCTAGCTCAAGCTCTTCTATATTGTGAAATAGCTTGCCCCTATAGATTCAGACCAGGCCCAAACTCCCATTCATATTAAACCTCTTCCATCCATCAAATAAAACAGCATATTGTTCAACCCGTGGAGGCAGCTCTAGTTAAACACTCCATCTGACCTGTCCTCACCTCCGCTCCAACTGCCACGCTCAAAGGTCAGGATCTAGTCCAAGGCCGGTGTGGTGCCATATTTTTATAGGTAAAAAACAACATCTTCAGTAAGTGCTTCGGAAGGGGCAGAGTTGAGGGAAGATAACACGATAAAAGTGACAGTGGCTGTTCCACTGTGGGCTGCTTGGCTTTTCGCACCATGCCTCAGCTGTCGGGAGGTTAGAATAGGAGAGGTCAGCGAGCGGGGCAGACAAAAAGATTGTTCTGAGTACAAACAGTTCACACAGGTTCAGTCACAGGCTCAGCACTGGAGCGTTTCATCTGCCACAGAGACCGGGGCACGAGTGGCATCTTAAAATGTGGAAATGACAAAACAACATCGACTGGATACGTTTTAAAACAGACTTATTGTGCATGTGTCGCTTTATAGTTATAATCTTTTGTGGATCATTCTGTTATAATTTGCACATTTTAAATCACAATATTCATCTAAAATGACTTAATAAAAGAAACAAATCCACTCATTTCCACGTTAGAAAATTGTGGTGCCCAATGGGAGCTGATGTCGCCGTAAAATCCATCACAACAAAGGGTCAGCCCATCACATTAGTGGGTAGCAGATTTTTTTTTCATTTGTACCAAAATAACTACATGACGCGGCCGAATCCTGCACGAATTACTCCAAATACAACTTCGAGAGGTTAAGTGAGAAGGAAACAACTATAACATGATTAAAACCTGTGAAAAGTCCATTTTGAGTGGAGTTTGGACTGCCAACACTGAACAAATGGAAGCAACAGAGACTTAAATGCTTGAGTTGCAATTAATTAGCAAAACATGTAAAACTTGATTTTGATTTTAAGATAAGAGCTCAATACTACTTGCTTTGCCATTAATGTTCTAAAGTACGACTGGGCGATATGGGATTTTATATATATTGAATGCGATCGTCTTCCATCTTATTGAAAACATAAACAGGTGACTTCAGGCATAAAGAGCAGGCTGCCAGGATCACTAAAGTTTTTATTTGTTCTTCATTCTGGAGATTGGCTCACACTGACACGTAATACTGGACATATTTTCACGTGAGATAAATTCTCAGCTACGTTTCAAAATGCTCCTGGGTCTATAATTCTCAGGCTATAAAAACAACCGTGCTACCACCAATTAAACTCCTCAACAGTAGAGATGGGCAATATATCGGTACCAGTATTGATATCCTCTGATGCCGATTCTCGATACTGATATTTGATATGGATATTTTTTGACGCTGCCCTTTTTGAACTGAATGAGTCAAATTGAAATATGGCTGTACATGACACACACATTTAACAAGTTATTTTAAATCTCTCTAAAATATAGTTTGTTATTATTTTTATAATAGTGAAAAGTTTATATGTGATCATTACTTTAAGACCTATGGACACTATGGACTTTAAGACGCTATAGACCTTGACACGCAATGGAATTCAAGACGCTATGGACCTTAAGAAGCTGTAGACTTTAAGACGCCATGGCCTTTAAGATGCTTTTGACCTTAAGATGCGTTTGACCTCAAGACGCTATGGACTTTAAGACACTATAGACCTTGACACGCAATGGACTTCAAGACGCTATGGACTTTAAGACGCTATGGACTTTAAGACGCTATGGACTTTAAGACGCTATGGACTTTAGGACGCTATGGACTTTAAGATGCTTTTGACCTTAAGATGCTATGGACTTTAAGACGCTATGGACTTTAAGACGCTATGGACTTTAGGACGCTATGGACTTTAAGATGCTTTTGACCTTAAGATGCTATGGACTTTAAGATGCTATGGACTTTAAGAAGCTGTAGACTTTAAGACGCCATGGCCTTTAAGATGCTTTTGACCTTAAGATGCGTTTGACCTTAAGACGCTATGGACTTTAAGACGCTATGGACTTTAAGACACTATAGACCTTGACACGCAATGGACTTCAAGACGCTATGGACTTTAGGACGCTATGGACTTTAGGACGCTATGGACTTTAGGACGCTATGGACTTTAGGACGCTATGGACTTTAAGATGCTTTTGACCTTAAGATGCTATGGACTTTAAGACGCTATGGACTTTAAGAAGCTGTAGACTTTAAGATGCCATGGCCTTTAAGATGCTTTTGACCTTAAGACACTATGGACCTTAAGATGCGTTTGACCTTAAGACGCTATGGACTTTAAGACACTATAGACCTTGACACGCAATGGACTTCAAGACGCTATGGACTTTAAGACGCTATGGACTTTAAGACGCTATGGACTTTAAGACGCTATGGACTTTAAGACGCTATGGACTTTAGGACGCTATGGACTTTAGGACGCTATGGACTTTAGGACGCTTTTGACCTTAAGATGCTATGGACTTTAAGACGCTATGGACTTTAAAAGGCCCGTTCCTACTTGTCAGGCCATGCTCCTACACACCTTGTTTTGAATCCGCTCTGATGTTCCCTGCTAGTTTAACCTGCATTGTAAATGAACTTTGTCTCACCCCTACATGTTGAAGCCAGTTAACGCACAGGAAGAGTCTGACTTCTGAAGACGCCTTTTGTCACATAATTGGAGCTGGATGGTACTTGGGGGGAACATGAAAATGGAATATCACTTCAAAATAAAAGTCCTCATTGCGCAGATAAAAATCAGCTTGTGAATAATGCATGAGTGATGGGAATAGGGTGACAGGCGGTGTCGGCCTGTCTCGCTGTGATCTCTGCTCCACTTCTGCTCTGCTCATTAAAACTATCTACTGTCACCAGCTCCTCAAGGGGAGAGGATGCACCACGAGCAAACTGCAAGAAGTGATTGTGTAAGCGAGAGAGAGAGGGAGGGGGCAGAGGAGTTAAGAAAATGAAGTGCTGTCGTCAAAAAATGGCAAACACGTGGATTGTAAAGGAGGGGTCCTGTTAGAAGACTTTAGCCTGGATTGTTACGCATTGTTATAGTAGTTAATAGTTATAATCTACAACACCCGCGGATCATTATGTTCAGACATTTTAAATCCCAATATTCATCTATAACGACTTAATAAAAGAAACAATTTCCACGTTAGAAAACTGCTGTGCCCAGTGGGAGCTGACATTACCGTAAACGTCATCACAACAAAGCGCCCCCCGATGGATAGCAGCACATCATGTTAGCGAGTAGCGGATTTTGTGAGTTGTACCAAAATGACGACGCAACGCTGCTGAATCCTACGAGTATCAGTGAAGAAAATAAAATTGGAGAACGACGTAAGTACAAAGCAATGGGCGTGTGCCGGTGGAGGTGAAAACGGGGGTTGATCCGCAAAATGGTGTCTTGACAATAACTGATTAAAGATTTCTCAGAACATGAATCACTCCAAAAACAACTTCAGAGGGTCAATAAGAAGCAAACAACTAGAGCATGGTTAAAAGCTCTGAAAAGTCCATTTTACAGAATAGGTCAGACTTTATGCACAACGATGTTCAGCTCTAGAGAACACTATTTTTACACCGCTCCAGTTTTGAGTGTCTGAAAATAACTCACAAATGCAATAATATTTTGCTGTTTTTCTTACATAATCTGCATCAGCTCAGGCTCAGGTGAAGCTGTTATTCAATGATCCAGTTGTTTTCAATACAGTTTAAATTGGTTTAATTTTATATAGTGTTTTAAAAACTTCAAAACTTTCTTCAGGATAAAATATTCACTCCCTACAGTCGCTTTGGGGCTAACACACACACAACACATATACACACACACCACAAACACCACACAAACATACACACACACAACACACACCACACACACTTGATTTGGGGCTAACTGACAAACACACATACACCGCACACACACAGACACACATACGCACACACTACACATGCACACACCACACGTACACATGTATACACCACACACACGCAAGGACACGCACACACCCTACACACGCACACAAAACACACACTCACTTTTGGGGCTAACTGACAAACACACATCACATACACACGCACACAGAGGCACACACACACGCACACACAGACACACACAGACACTCGTTTTGGGGCTAACTGACAAACACACACAGACATTTTACATGAAGTGCCTTGCCCATCGACACAAAATGGGGATCAAACTGTCAACCATCCAGATAGTGGGTGAGCGTGTCTACAAGCTGAGCTATTTCCACTCATTTTTACAAGTCTTCCTTTTGGGATGGCAGAGTTCTATAGGTAATAATTTGGTTGATTTGGATTCACTGATGGCGCAAATGATTTTAAATAGAAACTAAAATCCCGGTGAGCTGGACTTTTATTCTTATGTAAATCATATCTAAAAAGTGACACACATATAGACAACTAGCTGTCTTCTTAAACCGCGCATGTTACGTAATTTTCAGATCTATGTTTTAATGTTTACTCATCACAAACAGACTTGGAGTTGTGTTTTGTTTCATTCGCACATGTTTAACACACAAACCCTGCATATTTCTCTCAAACTGAAAACACTCGACCTTGTGATGTCATCATGTGGTAATACAGGAAAAGCTCGACTGTGGTTTTAAACTCCATACACCTTCACAAGTATCATTTGGATGACTGTAGCTCAGGAATTGTGAATTGCTACTGAACAAAATGTAAAAGGAGCTGTTAACTTGAAAACTACTACTACACAATTCTACATAAAGAATTACTCAAACATGTGTGAATGAAACAAAACACAACTCCAGGTATGTTCTTGGGGAGCTAAGAACATTCCAACACATCTTAAAGCTCACAGGAGTCCATTTTGTGTAATATAGGACCTTTAAGTCTCCCTGTATTGACAGAACATACTCGCTGCAGACTGCACATCCACATATCGTTTTCACTCACCTCTCTTGAACTCTACTGTTGACAAGGTTTCTCATTTTACGCAGGTGAACAGGGCAAAGCATTTCACAGTAAATAAATACAGACTTAGATCTTGGTATTGCTGCAAGCCTCTATAGACGAGGTTAGATTGAAGGCCCCCGTGGCGTTGTAAAGTGGTCTGCTGCCTCTTGAGATGACTCGTATTGACACATTAAGGCTGTGTCCGATGTTCACACTATTCCCTACAGGGGGTGCTATTTAGGGGTCACGCCATTTTTAGTGGTGTCCGAATGTCCAGTTGGTGAGAAAGTAGTGCACCCAAAATTTCACACAATGCACCTTGAAAAGTAGTGGACATCAGTGGGCAATATAGACCACAATGCATTGCAAGAGTTGGAAAAACAACAACAGAGATAGATGTTTAACTGGACACAACATGACTGAATGAAGCAGATAGAAGCGCTGGTTTATCTCACTGTTGATCCTGATTATGAATAAGGCTGTGTCTGAATGTCTCCCCCAGCCCGTAACCCTGCATTCACTACACAGCCCCCCACTCTTTCTCTATAGACTCATTCACAGAGAGATTCGGACACGCAGCTCACTACAGTCGGGTCATTTGACTCTGGGTCTGGGTGAAAAAATGTCTAAAGGCTAAACTCTGATAAAACTTGATTTGTGTCATAAATAATAATCAGATTGGACTGGTACAAGCCTTTATGGACGAATAATAATCAGACATGTTTTTATCAAGCTCGATCTCACTCTAAACGGGTTGGATTATTAATTTTTTTACCTGGATGTGGAAATTATCCCTCTGTTAACAGCTCAAGTTAAGGTAAGCTGCTAACGCTAGCAGGTTTACACTATAACGGTTTATTTAAGAGTGTTTTATTCATAATCAGGTTCAAAGGTGTGATAAACCAGTGCTTCTATCTGCTGTCGCTGTGCTGTTTCTCCAACTCTCGCAGTGCATTGTGGTCTATTTTGACTGGTCTAGTGATCGCTGATGTCCCCTACTTTTCAAGGAGCATTGTGGGAAATTTTGAGTGCAGTACTTTTTCACCAACTGGACATTCAGACACCACTAAAAATGGCGTGACCCCTAAATAGCGGCGCCCCGTGGACATTTGGACACAGTCTAAAACTCTTACTATGCTCAAGTCGTTTGATACGTCTCTTTATATCACTTAAAGGTCATTTAATTTTTATCTTGTTCAGTGTCCTTGGGTGTTTTGAAAGGCGCTTATAAATAAAATGCATTATTATTATTATTATTATTATTATTATGTAACTTTCCTGGTGGGGGGTACAGCACCTGCTTGTCTCCATGGAGATGTTATTGGTTTGCCTTGAATGTTCCAACAGCATTAAACTCATCTGTCTTGCATTTTTTTCAAATCTTTTTTTTTATTGCTCAAAAAATCCCTGAGAGCGGGGTTGCCTCTCCACAGATCTGATATGTAACTTGGTCTGGTGCCATCACTGCTATACTGTGTAACATTCAAGGCAAAACAATAACATCTCTATGGAAACTGTGCCAGACTATCTATTTGGAAAGTTATGTAATGAGCACGAAACACTGTCTTATCATAAGGAATTTGAATTAGTCTTCGTCATTTCAGTTGAATGGAGCGTAATGTGAATGTACCCAGAAAGCCTTGTGTTGTGTGATCACAGAGGGAGACGGAGGACGGCGAGGTATTTTTATTAGCTCCTTGGGGTGCACCTTTCTTTTATCTTCAATCTGTGGATCTTTGTGAGGAGAAAGATAGACTCCAAAACAAACAAACTCCAGAGGGGATGGATCACAGAGAGGTGCAGGTAACAGTCAGAACGAAAGCTAATTTAAACAGGAAAATCAGACGGAGCAGACACTAAAGAGGTGCGTTTAGGATCTGTCGGAGAAAATGAGCGAGCCAAACGTTTAGCGCATTCGTACTTTTTTTCTTCCGGCTAAATGGTCCAATTTTTACATAGCGTGTTACCAAATTTCCAGCGCTTTACATGAAGGAACCACTCACCCATTCACACAATGGCTAATGGCTCTGACCGCTCAACCACTGATGTTTAGGTCAAGAGTGGGATTTGAACCACCAACCTTCCGATCAGAGGGCAAACACTCTGCCAACTGAGGCACTGTTGTTGTCGGCTGCAGTGGTTTCCTTAAAATTCTTTGTCCAATCTTAAGAAACCAAAGTACATAGACTGATATTATTCCTTTGCCTTGGGTGTTCCACAGTATGTCATTAAACACGGAAAAAAAACAACACCACCAGGCCAAATTACAGGTTAGATCTGTGGAGAGGCAAGCCCGCAAGTGATAAGAATGCATCTTGAATGGCAATGCTTCTTTAGCAATAAAAACATGTGTAACCGGGATGAGGGGCCCTTTTTACTGTCACACACCTGGGATACTGTCCTGAAGAAGTCGGACGGCAGATGGCACTGTCATCCTACCTCCACCGGTAAGAAGACAGCACCGAAACCTGTTTAAATCAGCTGACTGGACACGTCACAGTAACATCACGTGACCACTCCGAGGAAGAGCGTTAGTGAGCAGTCCAAACTGTGAGATGAAAACAAACTAAACCTTGGTCTGAGCTATTGATTGATAGACTGATTTGACTTTTTTTTATATATTGTTTTGGTTGAATATAGCATTTTCAAACCAACAAAAGATAACAAAGCGATCTAAATATGTTATGTGTTAGCAATGAAAACCCCACAGTAGTAAAGTAAAATATCCCCTTTAAGATCCAAAAACTATATCAGTTTGTTTTAGACTCACCCTTCACTTCTTGCTGCATTACAAACAGATAAGTTCATATTTGGCACTTTCTTCTCATATCCCTGATCCCTCTTTGGCCACCTCAGGCTCAGGTGATGGAGCCCTCCTCTGAGTAGAATAAAGCCAGGAGCAGAGGATTATGGGAAGCCTCTGAGAGTGGCAGTGCAGACAGAGCCCGCGGCACTGGGCCACAGCGGTCAGCTTGAGATTCTGAACTGCAGAGCACGCAGCTGCCTGAACATTTGGCTGTAGTTGGTTTGGGTAAAAAAATGTTTATTGTGTCATCGAATGTAGAGTGCTTCATCTGATCCTGTGGCACATTTATTCACACGAGACAAAATATATCCAAAACCTGTTCCATAATGAATGTAAACAAGGCATGAGTTAGTTTAAACCATAGATTGTGTAAAGAAGTGGACTAAGAGAACGTCAAACGAAGCTCATCGAGGCTAACCGTTATAGAGGGTAATTTGGAGTTGCATATTAGCAATACCGACCATGAGTATCATAGCAACCAAAGAGCCAATCAGGAGCGAGGCTGTTGAAGGTAACGCCCCTTTCCTCCCACACCACTGGTTTAACACAGAGCAGGCGCTTAGTAACGCTGTCAATCAAACCTGTTGCTAACGCTAGTGGGAGCACCCTCATGGAAAGAAGCCACCTGATTTGTCTGTTATTAATGTTCATATTTTGATTTACGGACAAAATTGTGAAATAAAAACACCAGGATCATGTAGAGCGGGTTAATATGAACATTTTAAGACCAAAATGGCAAGTCTGACAGCAGCAGTTACAGAGAGAGGAGACATAGTTTTTCAATAGAAAGTGAATTGGAGCCAGAGTCAATGGAGCCGGAAGCGCGCCCATGCTTATTTCATATTTGGAACGCGGCGGCTAGCAGGTTAGCTATGTCCATTTATATATACAGTCTATGGATTAAACTCTAATCTATAGCTGCCTCAAGTTCAGATGGGCAGGACTGACAAGTGGAATGACAAGTGGAATAACCAATCAGTGAAGAGCACGCCTGTCTGGTGTCTAACCCCCTAACCTCTGACCTCTAAATATTTATTCATTTTAGCGTGACTCGCCAAAAACCTCATAACTGGACAGGAAGTAGTAGCGCTAACAGTTGTTGTGCACAGAGCCAAATGGTTGTTCTCAAACTTAAAGAAGCAGCAGTATCAGCCGTGGCTCCAGACTGTTGTTACTTTAGCTAGAAAGTATGAGAAGTGGTTTTGCCAGGCTACGAAAAACGTGGTATTGTCAAAGAATCAAAAATGATGAATGGCCAAAGTTGTCTGTGTCTGGAGACCTTGAATTCAATGTGTTCGTGAATTTGATGCATCATAAACAAGAGCTATTCATTTTAAAGTTGGCATTTATAGTTTAAAGGTTGCATTGAAATATAGTTTTGAGTTGGCTCGGAAAATTAGTTTTGCCTTTAGGTGAAAAACATGAATTTCTAAAGTTCACAAGACATTAACAAGACATGAATAATGGATTACACATAACTGAATGAAATAAAACTGGGGCTCTATTAAAGTATAGTTTTACAGTCAGTTCAACACAGAGGTGAGTACTGTTACTTAAAAATAGATCAAACAGCAGAAATACAAAGAACACTTATAAGGTTAAGTATCCATTCTATTCAAATAAGGATAAGAGCGTCTGAATGGAACATCTGATTTAAAATGTGAAGTTTATGTAATGGGACAAAACATTGAATAATGCATGAAATCTAGTATTGTCAAAGGACAGACTGATCAGACAAATTATTTATACTGTCAACATAAAGCCTTTGTCACTGATTGACTGAGCTTGTTTTCACACGTCAGAGAGCTCTGTGGAGCGCCCCCCAGTGGCTCTAGATTTTGTTCTGTTTACTTTACTTTTGGGTTGGTCTTGTTCACACACACACACCGTGCATCATTCACCCCAAACACCATGAGCCACAGGAGAGTCCATCAGCTGATCATAGAACTTATCTCCATGACAAAGGGCTTCAAATGACAGAGCCACGTGAATACACACCACACACACTCAGTTCTCCTGTACGCCATGGTCTTATGACTGTACGTGCGGGTAGCAAAGTACTCAATTTTGTTACTTAAGTACAAGTACAGATAGAGAGATTAAAAAAAGTAAAAGTATCACATGAAAAAATCTACTCAAGTAAAAGTATTTAAGTACCCTTTAAAGTATTGTTTGTGAAAGTTTAAATGTAATGATATATATTTTTTAAAGTGCATATTTTGCACATATTTTAACAGTGAAAGAGTCAATTTGAATTTTTTTCTTAGATATTTTGTGTTTTTATTTTTGTTTTGCTCAAAGCTGAAGCTTGAACTCAAAAACTTTAGTCAGGATGTTTCCACAAAAATGGTAAAAATAACCCCTCAAATCATATGAAAAGTACTTTTTACTTTTCAGTCCAGTTCAAAAATGTGGAGTAGAAAGTACAGATACTGCTCTCAAATGTAGTGAAGTAAAAGTAAAAAGTATTCACTGTAAAATGTACTTAATGTACTAATGTAAAGTACAGATAAAGTACAGATATCTAACAATTCTACTTAAGTACTGTATTTTACCACTTGTACTTTGCTAAGTTCCACCACTTCACACACTGCATCCAATGAGTACTACATCATGCAGTATGCACTTGTGTATATCCAAAGTTGAGTATTGTGAGTACGACTTAAACCATCTGAAACGTGCCAGTTCTCCCACATCTCTAACTGTTTCATGAATGCATCTCCACATCACACAGTGGCTGTGTATTCAGGACTCTGCGATCCAAAATGAACGGCTGAGGACACTTTTAATTTATTCTTGCCAAAGTTTTCTTCATGAATAAAACATGGCACTTGACTTCAAAGGAAATAATAAAACGCAATAATATCATAAAAAGCCCGCGCCCCGATGCCAGGCCTGACGCCATTTTGAACGCACACGGTTTAATACACTCCCATAGATTACCTTTTGTTTTATGTGACACTTCAGCCTCATTAAAATAAAAAGCCCAGATATGCACATTTACAGTATGTCAAGAAGTCCAGCTATATTTGTGTTTTGTATATAAACTGGGTATTAATTAGAGGATATATTTAAGGAACTTTTTATTATGGTAGAGTGTTACTTAAACCAGCCAACACATCTCCACCAGAACTACAGTATTCCGATTAGGCACAGGACGATACTGAAATTTAGTGCCACGATTATAATGCCCAAAATAAATGCAATCAACGATAATATCACGATAATTATTAAAGTTGCTGAAAATGTAATGGGTATGAATAATGTAATTGTAATATCATGAATAAGTTCCATGTTTAAAGAACTGTTATAGTCTTGTACTTTGTCATCAGTGAAAACAACTACAATCTAGCGGAGAATATTCTGAATGAGCAGGGCCGTCAACTGATATTTTGGGGCCTGGGGCAAGACGTCTCACATGGGCCCCCGTCTAATACAAATTAATAGGAAGAGAGTCCAATTCTGGGCCCATAATCCCTGGGACAACAGACCTCTTTGTCCCCCCCGTCGACTCCCCTTGGATAAGTATGTTTTTTTCTGCACATTCAGGTGATATAATGGCGATTATCTTTGTTGGCGATTATCACGATTATAGAAAATGAACGATTATTGTCGACCCTCTTTATCACGATAAACAATATTATTAATGGTATTAATTCTGATCACTTATTCATTATTTCTAAAGCGCGTTAAGTGTCCATAGGAGCTAGAAAAGCACTAGATAAAAAGTGATTATTTACCATTTGAGTTCAGCAGTTTTGGAATTTTCTTGGTTAGCATCTTGTTGGCAGTAAATGGTAAATAGTCACTTTTTTATATAGCGTTTTTCCACCTTCAAGTCACTCACTGTGGGTTAGTGGATCTGACCACTCAACCAATGATGTTTATGGCGTGAGCAGGATTCGAACCGCCAACCTTCAGATCAGTGGACAAATGCTCTGACTGAGCTATTGTCGCTGAGTAGCCAAAAGTTTTATAAATGCTCCCGTCTATTGCCAACGGGGGGAGTCAAAAAACTATTCCAAGAATTCAAATAGAAAGTAAAAGATAGTGCTGCACAAGAACATCTGGGCACACGTCATAATAACTACACCTTTAATAACCTTAATAAACCATTTGTTCATTGCGAATTAGTCTTAGTTCACACTTTTTTGAGGCTACATAAAACTGTGGTAACGCCCAGACTGTGGAACAGCGCCCTCTGCCTGTCAGATCCTCTCAGTCTTTAATGCAGTTTAAGATTAGACTGAAAACCTACCTCTTCTCCCTGGTATTTAACACTAGCTACACAGGATATGGATATACTTGGTGTTTTAATGTTCTTTTCCTGTGTATCTTGTTATTCTTTACAGTTATTATTTGGTGACTTTTATGAGAAGCACTTTGGTCAGTTGCTTTTAATGTGCTACTGACCTTATTCCGTCTGCCCACTTTTTCCATAAATGCAACTACACCGAGCTTTTTATTGTAGTAGTTGTTAAGTGGAAATCCCGTTCCTTTCAATGGAGGATTTGGGAAAAGTTTCTGCACTAAAATATTCTATAAAGTAGCTTGGTTTGTGTCAAATGTTCAGTGTTTATGTGCAACAACAAGTCAACACTGCACCGATTCTCTGGGAAGCTTCAAAACGGCTCTGTAGTCCTATAGAACCTATTTGCTGTCAAGATCGGCGGCTGACGATGGCGGCGCCTACGGGAACTTCCGGAATAAAGTATCCCATATATGCTTCCATCAGAAATATGGGAAGTTTTCACAGTGTGGGAACCATGTCAGGGTCTCAAACTATGGAACCTATAAAATCGCACAGTTCCTACCTGAGCCGATGACCTCTTCTATTTTCACGCAGGAAGGGTCGATCTCTTTGGCGAACTCCCGCACTGCCTCGTTGGGGTCCTCGTAGGTGAAGGGGTCGATGTAGATCTTGACCCCTGGTGAACTATGACCCTCAGATAAGGTCGGGAACGTGACTGTGGGAGTGGGGCCGTTAAACATGTCCGGCCTCAAAGTCACTTCTGCAGAGAGACAGGCATAAATTAGGAACGCAGGATTAAAAGTACTACAGCAAAAGAAAAATACAATCTGTCAACTGGACAAAACGTTGTAGGAGAAGACGTTTCGCTGCTCGTCCAGACTACTTCTTCAGTTCTGGTCAGATTACTGATGGACACTGCTTTGAAGGGAGGCTAGAGCTATGGATAGGACGTTAATAGGTGTGAAATCACTCATTAGGGGCTTGAATGACTATCCTAAGTAGGCAGTGTCCACCAGCAATCTGACCAGAATTGAAGAAGCAGCGAAACATCTTCACTCTTACGTTTTGTCCAGTTGACAGATTTTACTTTTCTTTTGCAATGGATCAGACCTGGAGGACTGAGGGATTACACAGATATTAAAAGTACTGGAAATCTGTATTAGAGTAAAATTTAAATTGACGACTGCAGTAACTGAATACATGTGCCGGAATACAGTTGTACAATTCAAAGCATTCTGAATCTGTATTCTCAGTACGTCTGTGTAATCTGTCCATCGTCCAGGTCTGATCCATAGCAAAAGAAAATTTCAACTCTGTAACTGGACAAAAGTTTTAGAGTGAAGACATTTGGCTGCTCGTCCAAGCCTTTTCTTCAGTTCTGGTCAGATTACTGCTGGACACTGCCTTATATCTGTCTGAAGTGCAGTTCTTCAGTATCAGTTTTTGCCTCAAAAGTCAAAAATACTTAAAAGGACCATATTATGATATTTTCTGATGTTTGTTCTAATGTTGTTTCCTCATTACAAACAGACCTGGAGTTGTGTTTTGTTTCATTCACACATGTTTAACACACAAATCCTGCATATTTGAGTTATTCTCTCAAACTGAAAACACTCTGTTCCACCTTGTGATGTCATCATGTGGTAATACAGGAAGTGCTCCACTGTGTTTTTAAACTCCACACACCTTCATTTGAATAATTTCAGCCCTGGAATTGCCAATCTCTTGTGAACTTAAGGTAAAAGGAGCTGTTAACTTGAAAACTACCACTTCATGACATCATAAGGTGGAACAGAGTATTTTGAGCTTTGGAGATGTAACAGACTAATAATAAAGTGTTACTCAAACATGTGTGAATAAAACAAAACGCAACTCCAGGTATGTTTTTGAGACAGTAACAACATTATAATATAACTAAAAGCTCACAAGAGTCAGATTTGTGAAATGTAAAATGTTTAAACTTGTTATTTAAGTACACTTTGGAGTAAGTACTTCAATGGGCACTTTGCGTTACAATAAGACATCTCAAGATTATTCGTAAGTACCAAAAACAAACATCAGTTGCTTTGCTCCCAACTATAGTCTAAAGTAAACCTACATGTTGAGTGTTTTTGTGAGCGTTTATACCAGGCTAACTTTTCTTTATCAGTTAGAAGCTCCATGTCTTAAATCCGTCCCATATCTGATATCATGACATAAGTATATTCGTAATACCTCCTGTGTTGTACTGCTGCAGCTTGTCCCCGTATACACTCTCCTTCTGCCGCCTCCTACAGCCACAGGGGAGAAATTGGAAGAGACAAAAATCACATCAAATTTTAAAAAGTTGTGACACTAAAATGCTAATTGGCTGTCGTCTTTCTTTATCTGGGTTGAGGTAAAATAATTGTCCCACCGAATCCCACAAAAGCGAAATCTATCAGGAATTCATTAGACTAGAGTGACTTGTTATTTTGGTGTTGTCAGCTCATGTTACGGGCTTTTCATTTGAGATCGGAGCCAACTGTGTAATAGTTAATATGCCAACTGATCCCATCTGCAAATGTAATTTATCCAGCGTTCATGAGGTGCTGAGCGACTGTCAGCCCGTGCACCAGGGTCAGGCTAAAGTCACTGCTAACTTTTACCCATCATTTCATCATTGGGTTTTCAAGTTCAAACTCAGAATTACATAGAGCTGTGATGGGTGGCAGAGCAATACAAGCATCACCGGGAGGAAAATATCTACTTATGTAACTTTTCTGGTGGAGGGTCTGCTGCTTATTTGTTTCCATGGAGATGTTGCATTGCTTGGAGTGTAGGGCGTTAAAGAAGACCTATTGTGCTTTTGTCTGTTGTATAGTTCAAATCTCTGACACTTGTGGATCATTATGTTATAATTTGTATATTTTAAATCGCAATATTTATCTAAAACAACTTAATAAAAGAAGAATCTGCTGGCTTTTCCGTTAAAAATCTGTGCGGTCCAATGGGAGTTGATGTCACTATAAATGTCATCACAACAAAGAGATGTGAATTTTTTTCCCCCATTTGTACCAAAATGACTACGCAATACTGCCGAATCCTACACGTATCATCAATTTAAAAATTTGTATTGGTCGGTCACGGTGGCTGTATGCTGGTGGCGGTGAAAGTGGAGGTTGATCAGCAAAATGTCTTGAAAACAAGCAATTAAAGATTGCTCAATCATGAATCGAATCAAATACAACCTCAGCATTTTTTCCATTACAAGTGTTTTTATTGCTGAAGAATATCTTGACAAACATGCATTATTTGTTATAGTGGTCTCGCCTCTCCACAGATGTAACCTGTAACTCCACCTAGTGACAAGACCTGCTTCACAATGGTTGGCGCAACTGTGAAAGCTACTTCCACTTCAAATCCAAAGGGCTGGGAGATGTGGCACAAATGAGTCAATGTTTTATTTTAGTTTTTCATATTAAAACAAAAAAAAAAACGTTTTCAATATTATTTCATTAAATCAGGCCTATTCTGCAAAATGGACTCTCAGAGCTTTTTACCATGTTCTCGCTGTTTCTTCTCATTGAGCCTCTGAATTTGTATTTGGAGTGATTCATGTTTGAGTAATCTTTAATCGCTTATTTTCAAGACGCCATTTTGCTGATCTACCCCCGTTTCACCTCCACTGTGACACGCCCACTGTGACGTACGCACTTTGTTCTCCAGATTTATTTTCTTAATCGGTGATACTCATAGGATTCAGCAGCGTTGCGTAGTCATTTTGGTACAGTCTTTTTTAAATCTGCTGCTCGCTAGTGTGATGTGCACATATCCATAGGGGGCGCCAACAGCTACATGACTCTTTGTTGTGATGGCGTTTACAGCGGCGTCATGTCCCATTGGGCAGCACAGTTTTCTAACGCAGAAATCAGCAGACTTGTTTCTTTTATTAAGTCGTTTTAGATGAATATTGTGATTTAAAATGTGTAAATTATAACATTATGATCCACGAGTGTCAGAGATTATAACTATAGAGCGACGCAAGAACAATATGTCTGATTTAACATGGACCTTTAAACTGAAAGTAGATTGTTTTTTTCCTGATGATGCTTATATTGCTACACAGCATGCATTTAAAAGTCAGTAGATAAACCCAGGTGACACATGCAGAGGTGATGTGGCCAATCAGACGATGACTACAGCCCCAATCTATAAACTGAGAGAACTCTGATACATATCAAACAGATGTGAGTCAGAAAGAGCCACTGCAGCCACAGAAGAATCACTGTAGAACCCAGTAACCTTTTGCAGCTGGTGCTTAATCCAGTTTAAATGTGAAACAACAGAATCTCAGACACTGTAGAACCAATTCACACTAAGACAAGCTTCTTTTCAGCCTATTTTAATGTGTTGTTTATCAATGAGTGCATAGCCAGCCTATTAAAAAACAGTGGGAAGAACAGGCGACGTTGTGTCAGGAAAAAAAGAAATACATGAAATATCTCATTTAAATATCTGCTGTGGTCAACACTCTACCTCCAGTCCCTTTAGGTTCAAACATAGTGCGCTATTATAATGGAAGCAGTTTAAAATAATTTAGCTAACATTATAACATACAATCCTGGCTGGACACTGGGTTAGTACAGGCTCTGTGCACAACAGGGCCCCCAACGTCACTGTTTGTGTCACTACTTCCTGTCCAGTTTTATCTCTGTGAGGTTTTTGTGGAATGACGCTAAAATGAATAAATATTTAAAGATCAGGAAGTGGACAGGGAGCTGCGGGTGGGTCAGGGTCAGACAGTGGACAGGGAGCTGCCGGTGGATGTCACTGACAACATGTTAAACGCAACACAAATAAAATGAATACTTCACCAGAGACAATTCTGTGTTTAGAAAGAAAGATGTTTGTGTCTTCATGCTAACGCTAAAGGTAACTGTGAGGCATAATAAGTATTAAAACAACACCACAAACTGAAGTGTTATACATTTAAAAACATTGTGAAGTTTTTATTTTAATTAATTTGAATTTTAATAACTTGTTTACTTTACGTTTCCCACTTTCAATAAAAGTAACTGTTAGCTTTGACCATATACTCTATCTATAAACATAGGACATAGCTAACCTGCTAGCTGCTGTGCTCCAAATAGGAAGTGTCGCCTGTCTCTCTATAACTGCTGTTGCCAGACTCATCATTTTGGTCTTACAATGTTCGTATGAACCCGCTCTACATGATCCTGGGATTTTTATTTCGCTATTGTGTCTGTAAATCAACATATGAACATTATTAACAGAGAAATAAAGCGCCTTCTTTTTTTCGTTGCTCTGGCTGGAAGAGGCGTTACCTTCTCTCATAGTCTGAGAGATGCAGTGAGCTAGCTATCGTGCTACTGTGCACAGAGCTCATTCCTTAATCAATTTGAAATTTTGTACGTTAAACTTAATCAAATATATCTAACTGAACAATTACTTAAAATTAAAAGTTAAACAGATTTTTTTACTGTTAATGTAGAAGTATCACTGCAGTAAAAGAGGTAATGAGCGTGTTAATCTCATGCCAGAGACCAGCATGCTGGGGACCCCATCGCAGAACTGCTAATTCAGAACTAACTGTAAAACGGCCAATAAAAAAGTTAATGTTGCTTTACTTATTCACATTTTAATCTCCAGAATTCACTCACATGTTTCGCCATACGAGCTTTCATTTCTTAGCAGATCGCATTTAATGTATATGTGCTTAACCAGAGAGTAATTTTATATACCCATGATGCATAGCTACTGCAGTAATTCTCAATACCTGGAACAGATTATTGCTATAGCGACGAGTGACACGATGCAGACTCCGCCGACGAGCGAGCCCGCGATGAGGGAGAGCTGCTGCCCCAGTTCAGACTTGTACTCATCTGTAACAACACAACAAACAGTAAATATTTTCACTTTTGTAAAGATTTCGTCAAAGGGAAAAACACAGCTCTCTCGACTATGCATCTTCTGTTGCAAATATAAAGTGGTTGTGCTGACATAAAAGCTGCCAGTGTGGAACTCTGATGCAGATAAACACATCGCTTCCAGACAAACTTTAAGTAGGACACAATCTAATTACTTCTCAGCTTCAAGCTCCACATCCTCCTTCTCCCTGTTGGAAAGTACGGCTCCACAAAGTACTAGGTATTTATGAAGGTACATTTACATTAGCGATTTCAAAAGTTCATTTTTGTTTTAATTAGCCCAAAAGTAGTCGCTATAATGTTGTTTCCTCGTCACAAACAGACCTGGAGTTGTGTTACTTTTCATTCACACCCTGCATATTTAGGCTGAGTTCTTCTCTCAAAACACTCTGTTCCACCTTGTGATGTCATCATGTGGTAATATAGGAAGTGCTGCACTGTGTTTTTAAACTCCATACACTTTCACTAGAATCATCTGGATAATTTCAGCTCCAGATTTGTCAATCTCTACTGAACAAAAGGTAAAAAGGAGCTGTTAACTCGAAAACTACCACTTCATGACATCACAAGGTGGAACAGAGCATTTTGAGTTTTGGAGATGTAGACAGACTAATAATAAAGAGTCACTCAAACATGTGTGAATGAAACAAAACACAACTCCAGCTATGTTTTTGCGGATGGTTTATAATGTGGCTTAAAGTTCACAAGTCAGTTTTGCGTAATACAGGACCTTTAAGTGCGCTGATGTGAAGTATTTGTGGTATTTGTACAGTAATGTACGTAGAATACTTTTTATCTGAAATATCTACTTTCTGCGATTGTTCAAACTGGATTGAAATGATTTGTTTTTGCTGTGTCCTAGTTAAAAACTCTCCAGTGGCTCGTTGATGCGTTCGATTTGCATAATCATTTTAACCATGATCACTCATATTAATCAAGTACTTAACATGTTTGGGCTGTGACAATTTCCCCAATATGAATGATTTGATTTTGACTAGAAAATACTGAGTTTTATTATAAAATCACAAATCAGAAACAGCTGGTCATTCCTATTCGTGGGTTGTTGTATTCACGGGCTTTTCACCATTCAAAAGATGTCGTATTTGTTTTTAAATGGTTAATCGCTATGGCAACAGTTATCATTTTTCATCATTCTGAAAGCCATGGATTTCAAGTGATAGTGGTTCTGCTTAAGTATAAATGTATGTAAATGTCTAATCTACAACCTGAACTGTACAAACTATATACTAAATAATATTACTCAGAATCCCAAAAGTTCCAATGGCTGATCATATCTGCCAATATTTTAGGGCTGTTATGTTGAACAGAATTTGATTATTTTCCCCAAAAAATGTAATTTAAATTTATTACAAACTCTCCCACAAGCCATTTTTTACCACCAGCCTAAAAGAGAGCGGTGTGGTCACATTTTGCGCAGCCATGTCTTCGTATTTATGTGTTAATATAAAGATTTTTTAGGCAGCGGATCAACCAAAACAAAGTATCGCCCCCTGCTGGAGATTTAAAGCTGATAGCTGATACTTTAAAAATTCCAAATATTGGCCCGATATATCATTCTTTCTCTACATATGAGTATTTTGTCCTGTGGCTGATACTGCAAAAAAAAATCAAACTTTGAGCTTTCCTAAACATTGGTAACATGATTTTAAGCTTTATCAGACCGAATACACAAACTCATGCTAAAATAAACAAATTTATATTATTTTGTACATAAAAATTACATCCTAATACTAAAAAGGAGTGTGTTTTTAATCTTCATTGTGGTATCGAAATGGGATATTGAGAGAATTCTTTAGTACCAAAACCACAGAGCCTTCAAAATGAGACTACAAAAAAAAAACAAAAACAAATCCATACTATATTTTATAGATCACTACAGGGGCTAACTACATTTAAAACAGCAAAATAAACACGTTGGGCAGGAGAGGGGCTCTAAATTAAGATGTTAAGTGGGCACCCTGTTTCAAGACCTTAGCCCCCCCTTAGCTCCTCCAACCAAAAATGTCTGGCCCGGGTCGAAATCCAGTTTGAAATTTTATTGAGTATTGAGTGAATGCCTTATTTTGAAGGCTCTGTGATTGCCCCCCCAAGCCCCCCCAAGCCCCCCCGGCGCTGTCCTAAATTCTGATACTGAGACTACAATAAAAAAATTAAAATAAAAAATGCATATTAGGTTTTATAAATCACTACAAGGGCTAGCTAAAGTTAAATTAGTTTAAAACAGCAAGACAAAGATGGTAGGTGAGCATGAGCATTGAAGACCTTAGCCTCCCCCCCCTTAGCTCCTCCAACCAAAAAATATCTGGCGCCGCCCTTGATCGAAAATCCAGTTTGAAATTTCAGTATCGTGACAACACTCACCATCTGTCAGGGTTTGGAAGAGCATCTCTTTGCTGTAGGCTCCGTACCCGGCCACAGTGCGAGCTCTGACCTGCACCACATACCCGGTCCCAGGCCTCAGCCCCTCCAGAACCACGCTGGTCGTTTCGCTCTGCATCACCGAGCTGTTCAACACCGAAGACTGCACCTATACAAGAGAAAGATGGAGGGTAGATAGTGTCATAACGCCCCAAGACACCATTCTTCATAGCTGACACACTCGGATGAAGGAGAGAGTAAATTTGGCATTAGCTGAAGGGATGGAACAGATGAAATCCAGGTGGAGTTCGAGCGCAGATGAATGGTGTAAGCTATTGGACACCATCAGGCATAACATTAGAGTCACTTGTCTACTGCTGGATTTCAGACGACACCACCGCTTTTTACAGGGCGACAATATTGAATACAGATCGGGGGAGCAAAAATGAATACAGTTAGTGAGTTGGTAGAGTGTTTGTCCACGGATTTGAAGGTTGGCAAATCCCGCTCTCGATATAAACGCAGATTGGTGGTGCGATTCTAGCTCCCATAGATGAATGCTGTTGTTGTGTCCTTGGGCAAGACACTTTAGTCATCTAATACAGTGAGTTTTTGGGTCTAGTCACTAATAGAAACACTAAGGTTCAACAGGTTCAACATTTGTGCGTTTACCTTTTGGATATTTCATAGCAAAGTACAATGTAAGCACTGGGGAATTCTGACTCTTGCCATCATCATCATCATCACATGAAAACCACCAATTGCAATATCAAATTTTTCAGACGGAGGGTACAACATCTACTAATTTCCATTGAGGTGCTATCAATTTGCCTAGAATGTTCCACAGTATGGCATCTCCATGGAGAGAAGTACATGGCACCACCAGGTCAAGCTACAGATCAAGTCTAGAATGTAGAATGCATGTATTTCGAGGTACGTTTGAGCAACACCTGTAACTGAATAAATACAAGATAGCTATGTTTAATGCCATACTGTGGGACTTTACAGGCAAAGCAATAAAAGTGTCTCTCAAGTTACAAAGTTCACCTTTAATCATGGGTCTTTCATTGTTCCTTCCTTTTGGACCTCTACTGACCAGATTTAAACTCTTCCTGCTCTAGGGTGCGAAGGGGCGTTACCGTCAACAGCCTCGCTCCAGATTGGCTCTTTGGTTGCTATGATACTCAGTCAGAATTCCAAATATAGAACTCGGCTCCAAATCCGCTCTATAACTGCTCTAGCCTCGATGAGCTTCATTTGACTGGAGCCGAATGCTGTAGGTAACGTCACACTCACTTAGTCCACTTCTTCACAGTCTATGCCTTAACCTTAATCTTAAATAGCAGAATGTGTTTTTACTGAACCTCACATCACAGTCGTTATAACTTCATGTTGGTATAAGCCCATACACATGACCCCCTGTGTGAAATAGTGAATGACGTGAACAGGTGACACATACAGAGATGACAAACAGCAGTTTCCATGTTCAAACAGGCTTGATCTAAACAAGGGTCAGTGAAGGTTTTGAAGAAGTGAGTCATCTATTAAGAACCCAAGAGTCACCACATCTTATCTCAAATGAACACCTGGGGTTTGGGGGGGTTCAGCTCACCAGCCAGCCCTGCAAACTGAAAACTGAAAACTGAAAACCAAATCCGACTTCTACTAAACAATGCAGTACAACACATTTAAAATATCTCTATTCTTAAAATGCACTGCACTTGGACCTGGCATTTGTTTAAATCTGTCAGTAATATTCACAAACTCACAATAGAGAATGGGATTGAAATGCTTTAACAAGAAAAACCTTTAAACACATACAGTGATTGTGTGTCTATATTTCTAATCTCTGACACCTGTGGATCATTATGTTATAATTTACTCATTTTAAGGCACAATATTAATGTAAAACGACTTAACAAAAGAAACAAGTCCGCTGACTTCTGCGTTAGAAAACTGCGATGCCCAGTGGGAGCTGGCATTGCCGTAAACGTCATCACGCCATGTAGTTGTTGGCGCCCCCTATGGATAGTTGCACATCACACTAGCGAGCAGCACATTTTTTCATTTGTACCAAAATGACGACGCAACGCTGCCAAATGCTACGAGTATCAACGATTAAGAAAATAAACCTGGAGAATGAAGTGGGCGTGTACCGGTGGAGGTGAAAACGGGGGTAGATCGGCAAAATGGTGTCTTGAAAATAAGCGATTAAAGATTATTCAAACATGAATCACTCAACTTCAGAGGGTCCATGAGAAGAAACAAACATAACATGGTTCAAACCTCTTAAAAGTCCATTTTGCAGAATAGGTGTGATTTAAATAACTATTTATACTGACTTGATAATTAAACAGGTCACAATAATAACTGTTAGATATTATAGTTATTATTTTTATTAATGTAAAATCATGATGTTTCTTTTCACAATCGGAACACAACATGTATGCACACTGTGACTTCCTACTTTTGGCCCTTAAGAACTTCACTAAAGACCTTGAGACCTTCAAAATCCCCTGGATAAGGCTGCTGCCAGTCATCATGGAGTGGACTGGACTTAGACCTGTCTCTTAAACCCCAGGGCCAGCACCTTTCACCTCCATCTGCCTCTGCCCTCCATCCCCGCTCCCCTTTGGCATCTTCAGACTGATAAAAAGGCTTTACTGTGGAAAAGAATCACAACAGACCTGAGCAGCAGCGATAGTGGTGACAGGTGAGTGGAGGAGGAGGAGGAAGGAGGGGGGAGGAGGGAAAGGGGAGGAGGAGGAGGGACAGACGGAGGAGGAGGGAGAGGAGGAGGGACAGACGGAGAAGGAGGGAGAGGAGGAGGAAAAGGAGGGGGAGCAGGGGGAGGGATGAGGAGAAGGGAGGAGGGGAACAGAGAGAGGAGGGAGAGGAAGGAGAGGAGAAGGGGATGAGGAAGGGAGGGAGAGGAGGGTGAGAAGAAGGGGGATGAGGAGAAGGGAGGAGGAGGAAGAGGAGGAGGACTGCGAGGAGAAAGAGGTGAGAGGAAGGATGGGAAGGAGGGGTGGAGGAAGGAAAGGAGGGGGAAGAGGAGGAGGGGGAGGGAGGAGAGGAGGGGAAGGAGGAAGGACGTGGGGAAAAGGGTGAGGGGGAGGAGGGAGAGGAGGAGGAGGGGGCAACACTGGAGGAATGAGGCAGGGAGTGCTCTCGTTTTGCCCGAGTACAGATCTACTGTATAAGCAGCTCTTGAGGTCAAAATAAGTCCACTGGGCAATGCTGCATCAAATTATAAAGTGTTTTATTGTCTGAAAAGAAGGAAGTGCACTGTTAGCATGCAACTCTCTGCTCTGGTCTCTGATAGTTGTGAAAAGCGCTTATAAACTCATCTCTGTGAATAATTATGATATTAAGAATGCAGAAGGTACGTGAGGAATAACTTTGGACAACTGCAAACTGTAAAATGAAGAAGTTCTATTTTTCACGTTTTTAAGATGTAAGAAATCAAATACTGAACAGGATAACAGAGGTTTTGATTTGGTGGCTACTAAAATGTTGGATTTGATTAGGGGTGTTGAATATGTAGTACTATTATTAATATATGTTGGCAATACATCAGCAAAATGCCTTGTTGTATGTTATGGACAGGGCCGCCGCCAAACATTTGGGGGCCTGGGATAAGAAGCATCACACGGGCCCCCCTTAAAAATAAATGGATAGGAAGAGGGTCCAATTCTGGGCCCCTTGTTGTTTCCTCCAGGTCTATTTTTGAGAAGGTAATAGCATCAGAACATGACTTAAAGCTAATAAGAGTCAATTTTGCGTAATATAGGACCTTTGAGATAATTGTGGACACATTACTGGATAATGACATAATTACAAAAATAGTACTAATGCAGGAACATGCAGTGACAGCAGAAGTTGGACATACAAAAGAAAGAAGAAGAAAAAAAAATTGTGCATTTTGAGTAACCTTTAGCAGTTTGCCGAGAGCGGTTGAGTCCTGTCAGAGTCCGGACGGCATGAGATCTAAGAAGGAGGATGGGAGTTCTGACATGACACAGCCTTAGGTCATCAGTGTTTTCTCCAGATATGGGCAGTTTGTAATGATAGAAAACAGAATTCTGCTTCCATCAACTAAAAACATCTGCATGTATCGCCTGTGTAATCCTTTAGTCATCCAGATAAAAGACAATGTTTACAATGTTTAAAATATGCAGAGAGCAGAAAAATTCAAATCTGTCAACTGGACAAAAAGTTGTAGAAGTGAAGACGTTTCTGCTCATCCAAGTCTCTTCTTCAGTTCTGGTCAGATTACTGCTGGACACTGCCTTATATCTGACTGAAAAAAGATGCTAACACAACTATTGTTTACAGCGCGTTTGCTAGGACCTGTCCTACAAATAGAACTGAAGAAGCGGCTTGGATGAGCAGCGAAATGTCTTCACTCCTACAACTTTCTATCCAGTTGACAGATTTGAATTTTTCTGCTCTCTGCATATTTTAAACATTGTAAACATTGTATAGTATTTTGCAATCTCGTTCTGCCTTGTAGCAACAACCCAACCATGCAGTGTCGCTCTGCTTAAAGATAACAACTGATAAGATTACAGCTACATTTTATGCTTCAGAATCAGTTTTGCGATTTAATTAAATTTTCATAAGGAAAGCGAGATCCAGCAATTTGTGATTTTGTGCTTTCAAGCTTCAGGGTTTTGTTCTAACTATAAAAATATGTTTATAAGCTAAGTTAAATTATTAGATTTCATATTCATTGCTCAGTTTGGGCTCAGACCAGTGAACTCAATGCACTTGACCATAGCTAAAACACACCTTTTTACACTGTTTTAAGTAGACTTTTTTCCCTAATTTGTAATATTTACTTTATATTTGTTTGGACAGGGGTGGGATTTAGTCATTTTCTTCTTTCCACTCCATTTTGAGCTTAAATAAGACCAAAAAAAAGTGTGTTAAAAGTACTGGATATGTGTAAACTGACTTCTGGTGTTTATTAATCAGCTCAAAATCTAATAAAAAAATGAAAAATGAATAAATAAATACAACTGTTCTGTATTATTATAATGCTATTCAAAGCACAAAGTCACTCACTGCACATGGCATTGACCAGCACACATTTAGAGTTAAAATAGTAATGGGGATTAGATTAGGAGGGGCGCGGGACAGGGGGGTGGTTTTGCCCCTCAGCTATTTGCACTGACTGAAGGTGAAAGGGCAGCCCATCTGGGAATGCCTGGGAGGTGGAGATAAGTCTATGTGAAAAAAACCTCTGCCATATCACATTTGCTACATTAAAACCTCATTATCTATAGACCAGGGATGGGGTTGGTCTTAAGGGGGGCGAGGAGGAGGAGGAGAGGTGATGAAGGAGCTGCTGCTGTCTCCACCGTGTGTGCACTTATCCAAAGGTTCCCTGAGGACTGCATAACTCCGAGCTATGAGATAAAATTAGCGTCTGTATAGTGCAAAACAGCACATCTTTCTTGTATACACATCAAAGTAACTGGGATGAAGCAATAGTCTTGTTTTGATACCTAATAGATTCCTCTTGTTAATAACGTTAAACTTGCAAAATGGCGAATAAGGCCAACTTGAAATCCGGCTGCTGTTTTTTGATTATGTAAGGATTTTATTCTGTCAGAGAGGAGCAGCAGTGGAAACTTTTTGAGCTGTTCCCTCAAATTTAATTGCTCCAAAATATCGAAACGCTACTTTTTTCCCCAACTAAAAAAAAAAAACATCTCCCAAAACTTTAGGGTTAGATAATAATTGCATCAGATTGTACAGTTTCTAGAGGAATTTATAAGAGTTATTAATACACAGAGAGAAGGATTATATAAACAAAAGGTGTGGGTAATGCAAAGACAATGGCATATATGTTTCTTTAAATAGTTCTGAGTGGGATGGTGCTGCGAGGCTGTCCCTGCTCTCAACTGTGTCAGAACATCCGGGTTAAGACCACAGACTGTATAAAGAAGTGGACTAAGTGAGTGTGACGTCACCCACAGCATTTGCTCCAGTCAAATGAAGCTCGTCGAGGCTAGAAGTTATAGGGGCTAATTTGGAGCTGCGTTGCATATTTGGGCCATAGCAACCAAAGAGTCAATCCGGAGCAAGGCTGTTGAAGGTAACACCTCTTCCCACCCGCACCACTGGTTTAGCAGGGAGTGGGTGCTTAGCAAGACTGTCAATCAAACCTGTTGCTAATGCTAGTAGCTAGAATAGCAAAATAAAAACCCCAGGATCATGTAGAGCGGGTTAATACGAACATTTTAAGAGCAAAATGACGAGTCTGACAGCAGCAGCAGTTACAGAAAGAGGGGACACACTTTTCTAATGTAAAGTGAATTAGAGCCAGAGTCGATGGAACCAAAAGTGCACCCATGATCACTTTCTATTTGGAACGCGGCGGCTAACAGGTTAGCTATGTCCATTTATATACAGTCTATGGATAAGACTCAACTATTTTTTTGATGAGCTTTTTGCAATGGTGATTCGATTAGAGTTAGATGAATCAATACTAAGTGATACTAAAGCTAGAATCAAAACTAGATTTATGATTGACTACAGGAATCAGTTAAACCAGTCCTGAAGCATTTTGAAATATGTGTGTAGACAGACTAATAATAAAGGATTACTCAAACATGTGTGAATGAAACAAAACACAACTCCAGGTCTGTTTTTGATGAGCTCACAGGAATCCACTTTGTGTAACATGGGCTCTTTAAAATAAAAATAGGACAGAACTGATCCAAATGTGTTATGTAGCTCTAACAAATCCCTCAAGTAACAACAGAACAACTTTGTATAAATAAAAGTTCAAATATATGAGACTTTCTGGGCCAGTATGACCAGTAAAAACTCTTATTACACCAGTGTATATGTCCAAACAGGATCGACTGAACCAATATTTCAGAATCGGCGTTGATATCTGATACTAGTATTGTATTGGTGCAACCGTATAACTTAAATCCTAGTACATAAGTAAGTAATAGGACTCAGGAAGGAATGAATCAACTGCAGCCTTAAACACACACTGGTGGCTACTCCTATAGCCACTTTTCAGATGTCATTTTTCAACAAAGATTTCTATATCTATTTCTAACAATATGCAGTAAACTTACATAACTCCATTCCCCCTGCAGTACAGCGCTCTCTCTGCCAACTCTGCCTTATAAGAAAGAACTGGAAAGAGTAAATAAGTCCCCTCTAGAGTCACGGTCTTAAGCCTTGTTCGCGTCTGCTTGCATCAAAGTGAACAGATAACAAGAGTTGGAGCCGGTAAAGTTTGTGTGCTGTTTCTGTATGAGTTATGATCGTCGCAACTTACTGACACTTTATTAAAGCCAGAAAAGTGGGTGCAGAGATGGCGAACCTTATCCGTAAAAACGCCCCAAAACAGTTTATTTCTGTTGTGTAAGTTGGATGTGAAAATGGCCAAGACCCAACTGCGGAGGCTTTTTGTTACACGGGCTTCTTTTCTTCGCACAATTGCTCGTAGGTGCTTTGCGCTTTTGTGTGGAATCGGAGGAGGAAAGGACTACTGCGGAAGAATAGATGGGGACAATTTGAACTGCAGCTCTGGGCTATAGTTATGCTTCTAAATTAATTAAGCTGTATAGAAGTCGCTCAGTGTTAAATGTGACGCTGGGATTTAAATGGGGTACTTAACAGCATGGTGGGGTTTTCTTTGTCAGAGTCCTCGGTTAGTTTTGGCATCGTGACCTGTCAGCTTGTTCATCCAACTTGAGGCCCAGTCTGTTAATTGGAAGCTTCATTGTGTTAGTCACACTTTAACAGAGATTTTATTAAAGGATTCCCTCCACAAATGTTGCTTCGGCTTAATGCTGCTTAATGTAATCAGCTCTCTCTTATTAAAGTTGTGGGCTGCACAAGGCGCTCCGGACCGGAACTCTGACACACGAAATCAGGAAGCATCTAATCCCTGAACTAAAATCAATCCACAACTCGTCACATAAAGTTAAAGGTCTATTTAAACCAGAGACTATATATACAAATGGACATAGCTAACCTGCTAGCGTTCCAAATAGGAAGTGATCATGGGCGCGCTTCTGGCTCCAATTCACTTTACAATAGAAAACTCTCTCCCCTCTCTCTGTAACTGCTGCTGTCAGACTCGTCATTTTGGCCCTAAAATGTTCATATTGACCCACTCTACATGATCCTGGTGTTTTTATTCTGCTATTGTGTCCGTAACTCAGGATATGAACTTTATTACCTGACAAATCAGGCGCCTTCTTTCCCCGAAGTCACTCCCACTAAAGTTAGCAACAGGCTTGATTGACAGTGTTGCTAAGTGCCCACTCCCTGCTAAATAAGTGGTGGGGGTGGGAAGGGGTGTTACCTTCAACAGCCTCTCTCCGGATTGGCTCTTTGGTTGCCATGATACTGACGCCACACTCACTTAGTCCACTTCTTTATACTGTCTATAATTTAAACTGACAGAAACAGGATGGGGAAAAGAGTGTTAACCCTGTCATGATAACAAAATTTGAGGTGCAATATATTGCTGAAGTAAAAATAGACGATAAACAATAATATTGAAAGCAGAATTAACCCATAAAAAGTGTTTTAAATGTACAATATTTTTAAAAAATATGAGACGCAATAAATCAATGACAAAACTTTTGTTTGTCTATAATGAGTCATAGAAGGTTGTAAGTCAATCTCCTACAGCTCAAATCTCATCATAATGCAAAAATGTCCACTTAATACATACAAAGTCCTCACAATAAATACTCACTCTCAAAAATAATTGGTCCCTTTTCATGTATTGAACCATAAATCGGTATAGTGATTATCGGGACAGGCCGACTCAACATAGACTGTATGAAGACGTGGACTAAGTGAGTGTGACGTCACCCACAGCGTTCAGCTCCAGTCAAATGAAGCTCATCGAGGATAGCAATTATAGGGGCCAAATTACATATTAGGGATTCCGCTCGCGAGTACCATAGCAACCAAAGAGCCAATTCAGAGCGAGGCTGTTAAAGGTAACGCCACTCTCAATGCTGTCAGTCAAACCGGTTGCTAACGCTAGAGGGAGCGACCTTGGAGAAAGAAGGCGCCTGACTTGTCTGTTATTAATGTTCCTATCTTGATTTTTTATGGACACGAAAGCAAAATAAAAACACCAGGATCATGTAGAGCGGGTTAATAAGACCAAAATGACGAGTCTGACAGCAGCCGCTACAGAGAAAGGGGTGACACTTTCTCAATACAAAGTGAATTGGAGCCTATTTGGAACGCTATGTCCGTTTATATATACAGTCTATACTACCAAGAAGTAGAAGTAGAAGCACTGAATCTGTTTGACGATATCACCAGAATAGCACATCATCACAGGGATCAGATCACAGATACATTTTTATTGCGATGTCGTTTCATTTCTCATTTAAAAGTCTACTCCAGGGCAGCTGCGGCTACAGTAGAAGCTTACAACCACCGCTATATAAAGTCAATTGAAATCATTATGAGATTGTAGTTTCCATTTTAATTCTGTTTCCTCTTAGAGTGATGACTCATGAAAATCGAAGTTCCCGTCCTGTGTGAAACCAGCGCACAGCTTTTTAAATCAAAGAACAGAACAGAGGGTCCACAACGTTTGATCGTTTTCCAGTGAGATTGGGTTTGGCTTTCTCCATCTGGTGCCAAGCCACGAGCAAAATCTCCAGAAGCGATTCCCTTTGTTCGCTGCAGTTTAGGAAGCAGCAAACTCTAGTGAGACTTTGCAAACTTTTCACTCTCTCCTTAAGTTCCATCCAGTTCCTCATGAAGCAGAGAGCGAGCAGAGAGAGCATGCTCAAGAGGAGGTAACGCCGGTTAACAACGCACTCAAAACTCAAAATATGTCTGCGGCAATACTCAGAGACGTGACGGGACTTGAGGCTTTTCTGAACTATAAATAAAATAAAGATTAGTTCACTTTTCGGTTACAAAAGTGTTGCTGCCTGCTCCCTATTGGACAAAAATATTTACGCTGTCAGATGTTTGTCGATTACGGTTTGGTCCTGATCCTCTGCTCGGGCTGTTTGGTGTTTCCCCAGTGACTCCAAATCTTCGGAATGAAAAAAAAAAACCCCTACACTAATATACTGTATGACATAATGAAACATGTCCAAGTACAAAAAGTTAAATTTGAACTTGGAGGGAAAGCGGAACATGGGATGTATTTCTTTAGTATTTTGACAAACATGTGATTTTTTTTAATTTTCTCATTTATTTTTATTTTTTTATGTATTTACTTTTATTTTATTCATTTTTTATTATTTGTCTGTTGTATTATTATTTATTATTTATTTTATTTTGTATATATATATTAATTTTAGGTATTATTGATTACTTTACTTTTTTCTGTTAAGCTATATTGATAATAAATATATAAGGTTATTACCAACTATTATGCTGAAAAACTACAGTAAAATTATCATTTAAAAAAACTCAACAACTCAAACTCAAACAAACCTTGAAACAATGCATTCTTACTATGATCAGGGTAACCTCTCTACAGATCTAACCTGTAACTTAGCTGATTGCTTGTTTCCATGGAGATATATATATGTAACACCATACTGTGGAATATTCCAGGCAAAAAAAGTGCATAGCTTAGCCTTCATAAGAAAAGTTACATTGTGCACATTTAACTTTACAACCATGTGCGTGATTGGTAGCCGAGTTCCACATTTGGAATTCCGATCACCAGTATCACAGCAACCAAAGAGCCAATCCGGAAAGAGGCTGTTGAAGGTAACGGCCCTTCCCACCCGCACCGCGGATTTAGCAGGGAGTGGGTGCTTAGCAGTGCTGTCAATCAAACCTGTTGCTAACGCTACCAGAAGTGACCTCTGGGAAAGAAGGCATATGATTTGTCTCTTGTTAATGTTCATATCTTGATTTACAGACACAACAGTGAAATAAAAAGACCAGGATCATGTAGCGCGGGTTAATACGAACATTTAAGGCCAAAATGACGAGTCTGGCAAGGTTTTTTTCAATATAAAGTTAATTGGAGCCATAGTCGATGGAGCCGGAAGCACACCCATGATCACTTCTTATTTGGAACGTGGCGGCTAGCAGGTTAGCTACGTCCATTTATATATACAGTCTATGGGACCCATAGCGTGCAAACATTTAAACACAATCAATAACATTTTGAATTGCTTGATGTGAAATAGGAGTCGGTGCAGGTTCCACAGCACAGGCCTGATGTGCTCTGATCTTAGTTTATGGGCAGCAGAACATATTTCTATCTATAAAACTCCAGTTCATTTGGATCTGTATATGTACAACAGCTTTGAAATATCACATGTCATGTCAGTGTACTTAAAATGTACCGTAAAAACATACAGGTCCATGCATCATATCACTCATGAACATAAACATTTACTTCCGAAGTTGCAGTTGTAAAGCAAAGTGTTTCAAGGTGTCTTTGAATCAGGCGTAACGGGCTTTTTGTAACTTAATCAATGCTAAAGTTGGTTTCATTGACTTCCCTGGAGCTGTGCAGTGGGCTGTGTATGTAAAACCACACCACTTACACATACAAGGCTCAATAAATCAATGGGTATTTCTTTTCCAACGCAGCCTGCCATTCTTTTATCATCCATTGAAACGAATAGCTGCTCATTTCGCTCTAAGAAAAACAGCTGAAAAGTGGAAGTTTGCATCGATATCAAGTGTTTTCTGTGTCTGTGTGAATGAGTGGCCAGTCTCATTACACTTAACACGAACGCATGCACCGAGGCTGACATTTTGACGGCTGCGGACCACGTTTGAGTCATTAATTACATATGACGGGGCGTAATGTGGATATGCGCTGACAAGTGTTAGCAGTAGCTGTTAGCACATCTGTCACCACAACATGTTTCCATCAACATTCAGTCTCCAGTGTCAATTTATTTTCAGGAACTTGCTGTAATGTGTATGTTCAGTGATATTAGTGGTATAATTTGCATGTTCTGCCTGTGTCTGGGGGGTTTCCAAGACTCGCTCAAGATCTGGTCCTACAAATGTGCAGATATTCTTAGTATTTCTTAATTAAATCTATTTACTTACTACCTGTTTATTTGAGCGGTTGAAGGTTTGCACTAGGGATGGGACAATAAACAATAATATAATTTATTGTGATAAAAAGGGTCGACAATAATCCTTCGTGGGACATGGGGGGGGGGGGGGGCCCATGTGAGACGTCTTGCCCTGACCGACCAAATTTCATTCAGAATATTCTTGGAACTTCTTTGTTCCATGTCTAGTTCACACAGCTGCCAAATATGAACCCGAGCTACTAGTAAAAAGGCTGATACTTAGACATAGAAGTATTATCAGAGTACTGTAGTAGCAGTGTCAATGTAAGTAACAAATCTTGTATTGACAATGGTCAGAGGGAAGTGCTGACGACTATAAAGACACACGATCTGGCCTTCACCGATCACAACACCTAATTTATTTATAAATTTTTTTTATAACAACAGCAACAACAATAATAATAATAATAATATTTTTTTATCTATTTAATTTTTTCTTCCATTTATATTCTGTATATCTTCCTCTCTCACTTACAAATGACTAGTACTAGCACTCTCCTCTGCCGTCTCCCCCTTACCCCCGTCCAAAATCACGGAAATGTTGCGCGCACACGCGCACACACCCACACACACAAACACACACAAACACACACAAACACACCCCAACACACACAGACACACACAGACACACACAGACACACACAGACACACACAGACACACACAGACACACACAGACACACACAGACACACACAGACACACACAGACACACACAGACTTGTCACATACATATTGTAAATAGATGTTATGTCTACAAACCATGTTATGCCATGGTATGTCTTGTCACTATTGTATATGTATGGTCATTATCTTGCATTAAAATAAAAATAAAAATAAAAAAGAAAGAAACACGATCTTCAGTGGCACATTCAGAGTATTCATATTATGCTTGATCACATTTTGAACATGTATTACTTCTCACTAATTTAGTCTATTTTGTCTAGGCTTCTCCATCATCTGTATAAAGAAGCAGACTAAGGGACTGTGACGTCACCCACAGCTTCAATCAAATGAGTTCCACGTTTGGAATTCTGACCGCGAGCATTTCAGCAACCAAAGAGCCAATCCGGAACGAGGGTTATATTAGACGGGGCTCATGTGGCCTCCAAATTTCTGTCGACGTGTCTGGTTGTAGGTTCCAGCAGCCGTGGAGTGGGTGCAAACCTCATGGAGCAACAAGGCAAATACATTTAGAAGTACCAGGTAAGTTACTTTAAATCAAATATTATAATAACAATAGTAAGGATACATGTTGATAAATATCGACAAAATGGGTCCGCAGTGGCGCATTCAGAAGATCCATTTTTTGCCTGATCACATCTATTACTTCTGTATTACTCATTCTTATGCAGTCACTATCGTATTCACCAGTTCAAACATTATCTGTCAGTGCATCGTGTTCATTTAACTGACAAATTCAGCATCGACGTGTCCATATGTTTAGATCATAACTAAGCCGTCACCGCACAAACAGTAGTTTATAGCCACTTCTTCATATTGATAAAGAATAATCTCCATACAGCGTTAGATTCAATTCTCTGATGTATCTTACCCATTTGTTTCAGTGTCCTGCTTTATGCAACATTAAGGCTGTGTACAAATGTTTACAGTGTTCCCTACAGGGGGCACTATTTAAGGGTCACGACATTTTTTAAAGTGTCAGAATGTGCAGTTGCTGTTTCACCAGTGCATCTTGAAAAGTAGCGGGCATCTGTGTTCACTAAACCGGTCAATATAGACCACAATGCATTGCTAGAGTCAGAACAGTTGATCCTGATTATGGATAAAACGCTCTTAAATAAACTGTTGCTGTGTAAAAATACTAGTATTAGCTGTTTACCTTAGCTTGAGCTGTTAACAGAGATAATTTCTACATCTCAGATAAAAAAAAAAAAAAAATTGTGCAGTTGTCCCTCACTATATCACGGTTCACCTTTCGACGCCTCGCTGTTTTGCGGATTTTTTTAGTACAATTTTGGATGCTTTTTTTTTTTACAGTGTATGATGTGCACTGTGTTCTGCGTCCTGATTGGCTAAGGGACTGTAGACCATTGTCCATCAGTCTCCTCTGTGCCGTGTCTCCTGTACAGTACAGTGTTCAGCCAAATTTACATAAATGTTGGATCGCAGTGTGACTCTGAAGTGCTGTATGTTTGCAAGTTTTCTCCATGACAAAACCCACAATGTCGATGAAATGTTCTGCAGCGACAAAAGGCGCCTACGAAGATTTGAACTTTGAGAGTGTGTGAGAGAAATGTGAGAAAATGTTAATGCCTGTGTGAGAAAAGTGTATAAAGTGTGTGGTGAGGGGTATATACGATAATTGTAAAAAATAAAGCTGACTACTTCGCGGATTTCGCCTATTGTGGGTTATTTTTAGAACGTAACCCCCGCGATAAACGAGGTACAACTATAATCCAATCCGTTTACGTGAGATCCAGCTGTATATAAACTTGTCTGATTATTATTCGTCCATAAAGACTTGTGCCAGTTCAATCTGATCATTATTTATGACACAAATCAAGTTTTATCAGAGTTTAGCCTTTAGATTTTTTCACCAGACCCAGAGTCACATGACCCGACTGTAGTGAGCCGTGTGTCTGAATCTCTCTGTAGAGTATATTAAAGTGAACGAGGGATTAGGGGCTGCAGGAGACATTTGGACACAGCTTTAGAGAACTATTTCCCATTCAGGACAAATAATTTTAACTCTGAAGTGTTAATTGCTATAACAACGAGCCTTGTTTTTCATGATTCTGAAGCCCATAGATAAGTCTCATTGAACTACATCAGACACACAGCATAATGAAACTGTACATCCAAAACATTACAAGAGGATATAAATACATGGAAATAAAATGTACTAATACCAGACTTTATATATTTCATTTTTACACATTTCATATGAACAAATGAACAACAGACTCAGGCCTCACAAACAGAGATTTATCACGATGCCCTACCTTGTCATAGTAGCGTATCTCGTAGTCCAGGATGATGCCATTGGGCTGTTCGGGCGGTGGCCATGACAACGAGAAGCTGCGGCTGGTCGAGCTAACCTGGTGCATGATGGGAACGACCGAGGGAGCTGTTAAACACACACACACACACACACGAACACAAAACACACAAAATCAATTAGACAGAAAACCAGTTCAGAGCATAAATATGGAAATATATAAGATGACATGGGATTATTTACGAGAGGAAGAGCCGGAAGAGCCGAAAGAGCCGAATGTTTTCTCATGCGAACTCGGGAAAACAAATTACTGTTCTTGTCACTGAGGGGGAACTGAGAGTTATGTGTGCAATGCATTTTTACTCATATTTTTATAAACTAGAGGCTGGTGGCAGTAATACGGCTGGCTTAATTTGAATAGCAGAGTTTACCTCATTTGTGTGTGGTTTAATGGCCAAGGCTACGCTACACAGTTGCTATACTGTGATATTCATTATAAGGTACTATGTGAAATGGTGGACGGCTTTGCTGCATTAATTATAAAGGAATGTATGTGTTGTGTCAGGAAAAAGATTCATTATAGCAAAAATATTATGGTATTTTCTGATGTGTTATAATGTTTCCTCATCACAAACAGACCTGGAGTTGTGTTTTGTTTCATTCACACATGTTTAACACACAAACCCTGCATATTTAGGCTGAGTTCTTCTCTCAAACAGAAAACACTCTGTTCCACCTTGTGATGTCATCATGTGGTAATACAAGAAGTGCACCACTGTGTTTTTAAAACTTCATACCCCTTCACTAGAATCATTTGGATGATTTGAGGATGATCTAGAATTGCTAATCTCTACTGAACTAAAGGTAAAATTGAGCTGTTAACTTGAAAACTACCACTTCATGACATCATAAGGTGGAACACAGCATTTTGAGCTTTGGAGATATAGACAGACTAATAATAAAGTGTTACTTAGACATTTGTGAATGAAACAAAACACAACTCCAGGTCTGGTTTTGAGGAGATAACAGCATAACAACATGAATTAAAGTCAATTTTGCATAATATAGGTCTTTAAACATCACAAATTTAAAGTTGTACTGTGTGGCTTTTCTGACAGAAGGTACGCCACCCTATTGTTTCCATGGAGATCGCGTAAGTTTAATTAGAATGTTCTACAGTATGGCAATAAATATAATTGTGGAGTGAATTGGGTGACACTTCCGGCCATGGAACAGGTTGTAGCCAGTGGACAACCCCGCACCAGGAAAGTTACATAGTGTAACTTTAGCAGATTGTTCTGTTGTAATTCGTCTCTACAACAATTTTCACAGTTGATACCATAGACACTGTAAAGAAGTGGATTAAGTAAGTGTGACGTCACCCACAGCGTTCAGCTCCAGTCAAATGAAGCTCATCAAGGCTAACAGTTATAGCGGCCAATTCGGAGCCGAGTTACAACCGCGAGTATCATAGCAACCAAAGAGCCAATCACAAGTGATGGTAGTTGAAGGTAACACCCTTTCCCACTTGCCCCCCTAGTTTAGCAGGGGGCACACATTTTGCAATGCTGTCAATGAAACCTGTTGCTAACGCTAGCGGGAGTTACAGTTACAGAGGGGGGGGCACCGTTTTTCAATGTAAAGTGAACTGGAGCCAGAGTCGATGGAGCGAACGTGCGCCCATGCTCACTTCCTGTTTGGAACGCGGCAGCTAGCAGGTTAGCTACATCCATTTATAAATACAGTCTATGGTTTATAAGCTATAAATCAACTGAACAGATCAAATTATAAACTTGTCAAAGCAAAAACCATATGTGCGTTTCATTTAACAGGGGCGTAATTGCAGTCAATATATTTTAGTTTTATGCATGTTCGCGTCGGTACCGGCTGAGTCATCACACACCATGGGACAGATATAATCCATTTTAATGCTATGAGAATTGGAAATCTTTTTGTGCTGTCAGAATGTGAACTAGCTGACAGCTGAAAAGTCACTATAGGGATTTGGGATATTTTAGGTGCTTAGCTCGCCTCCAGTGAAAAACTCGCTAAATCGTCTGCATTATGGTGCATTCAGGGACAATAACGACTTTCTAAAGATCTTGCTAGCGCGAAATGTTTACAGTTGACAGTTGTTAGAAGCGCATTTTGGGGTGACGATGAATCCGATTTGATTTAAGAATGGCGTTAGATAAGCTAAGATGCCATTCCTTCTATAACAAAGCATCTCTTACATTTAAATTTGGAAAGTAGTTGAAAATCTCACTTGTGTCTGCCGCTATTAAGTATTGATGGGGAAGTAAGTCAGCTCACGTTATAGTCTGAGAATTACCCTGTCAAGGAGCGAAAGAGGGGACAGAGGCAGAGAGGGAGAGAGAGAAAAGAGGAGAAGATGAAAGCTTTAGCTGTGCGCGGAAAACACACGGAGATGACAAGCCTCAGACATGTTTTATGAATTAAAAGGCAGCTCCCTTTCGTTTCATTTCATCCCCCCCCGACAGCCTAGTCCTGCTCGCGGCCCCAAGGTACGCAACCCACAACCATGTATAATTCACACGCACCCGCCTGATTGGTGGTAATGTTGATTGACAGTTGTTGGGCGGGATAAGGGCTCTTGTTGGAGACGCCGTTGACAGCCTGCAAAACAACAAAATGGGTCAGTGAAGCTGTAAAGTGGAGGAATGAACACAAGTGCATAACATAGATGGATGAGTTGAAATAACAAAGATATTTACCAGAAAACATAAGTTTGATATTTTTAAAGGGCCCATACTACGCTATTTTCTGATGTTCTAATGTTGTTTCCTCATCACAAACAGACCTGGAGTTGTGTTTTGTTTCACACATGTTTAACACAAACAAACATGCATATTTAGGCTGAGTTCTTCTCTCAAACTGAAAACACTCTGTTCCACCTTGTGATCCTGTGGTAATACGGGTAGTGCTCCACTGTGTTTTTAAACTTAATACACCTTCACTAGAATCATTTTATCATTTCAGCCCTGGAACTGTCAATCTCTACGGAACAAAAGGTAAAAAGGAGCTGTTAACTTGAAAACTACCTCTTCATAACATCACAAGGTGGAACAGAGCATTTTAAGCTTTGGAGATGTAGACAGACTGATAATAAAGTGTTACTCAAACATGTGTGAATAAAACAAAACACAACTCCAGGTATGTTTTTGATGACATAACAGCATTATAACATGGCTAAAAGCTCACAATAGTCAAATTTGCATAATATAGGACCTTTTGGACAGAAAAAAATGCATTTATTTCATAGTATTTCTGTGACGTTATGACCAGTCCCTAGTATAACCCATGGACTGTGTAAAGACATGGACTAAGTGAGTGGCTCCAGTCAAAGCCAGTCAAGCTCATCGAGGCTAGAGCAGTTATAGGGGTTAATTTGGAGCCGAGTTCCATATTTGGAATTCCGACCGCGAGTATCATAGCAACCAAAGAGCCAATCCAGAGTGAGATGGTTGAAGGTAACACCCCTTCCTGCCTACACTGCTGGTTTAGCAGGGAGTGGATGCTTAGCAATGCTGTTAGTCAAACCTTTTTCTAACGCTAGTGGGAGCGACCTTGGGGAAAGGGGGTAATTTTTCTGTTATTAATGTTCATATCTTGAGTTACGGAAACAATAGCGAAATAAACACCAGGATCATGTAGAGCAGGTTAATACAAACATTTTACGACCAAAATGGTGAGTCTAACAATAGCAGTTACAGAGAGGGGCCACAGTTTTACAATGTAAAGTGGACTGGAGCCAGGTTAGCTATATCCATTTATATATACAGTCTATGGGATAACCACAGTAAGTCATCAGACCCATAGCCTAGAAACATGACACACAGATTTACCTCAAAAGTCCTTTCATAGAAACCCTTCCAATTAAAATCGTGACTTGATTGCAATGAAATAAAATCAGCCTTGAAATGTGTCTCAGTTTATTCCGTTATGTGAAGAACATTACAGCAATTTCTGTAACAAAAGCCCATGAGAAACATCAGAGATCAGTTCTTTTCCCACCTGTCCTGATTCAAACACAAAACACATGCAGGTAGTGTCGTCTTATCAGGATCTCCACACCACGAACACAAATCAATTAGCATGTTCACTGTGCATTTAAGACCACCTAATTAGCTGCCACATATTGTTTATAGTGAGCTCATTTTGGAAGTCATAAAACGCCTTCAGTCAACGCAAATCACTGAACAACAGCGTGCTAATTAGAAAGGCTAGCCTCGCTCCCAGCTATAACGCCGCTTTTGTTTTTCTTTTCCCTTTATTTATACTTTATGCTCATTACAAGCTTAATAAAACAGCACAAACCTTGATTTTAGCATTCCAAGATTATTTTAAAATGATATGAAATGTAAAAAGATGATATAGTGTACTTTTATATATGGCAACAGTAGATTCTTTGGCCCAATACCAGGGTAGGATGGCCCCTACCGTAATGTAGTGGGTTTAGATCTGGTTTCGTCCTGGTTTCGTCCTGGTTTCGTCCTGGTTTCGTCCTGGTTTCGTCCTGGTTTCGTCCTGGTTTCGTCCTGGTTTCGTCCTGGTTTCGTCCTGGTTTCGTCCTGGTTTCGTCCTGGTTTCGTCCTGGTTTCGTCCTGGTTTCGTCCTGGTTTCGACCTGGTTTCGACCTGGTTTCGACCTGGTTTAGACCTGGTTTAGACCTGGTTTAGACCTGGTTTAGACCTGGTTTAGACCTGGTTTAGACCTGGTTTAGACCTGGTTTAGACCTGGTTTAGACCTGGTTTAGACCTGGTTTAGACCTGGTTTCGACCTGGTTTCGACCTGGTTTAGACCTGGTTTAGACCTGGTTTCGACCTGGTTTCGACCTGGTTTCGACCTGGTTTCGACCTGGTTTCGACCTGGTTTCGACCTGGTTTCGACCTGGTTTCGACCTGGTTTCGACCTGGTTTCGACCTGGTTTAGACCTGGTTTAGACCTGGTTTAGACCTGGTTTAGACCTGGTTTAGACCTGGTTTCGACCTGGTTTCGACCTGGTTTCGACCTGGTTTCGACCTGGTTTCGACCTGGTTTCGACCTGGTTTAGACCTGGTTTAGACCTGGTTTAGACCTGGTTTAGACCTGGTTTAGACCTGGTTTAGACCTGGTTTAGACCTGGTTTAGACCTGGTTTAGATGGGTGAATTTAATATTATTGTTATTCTTCTATAGTAGAAGTTTGAGATTTGCCTTTAAATGTAAAGTGCATTAGAAATAAAATTCATTATTATTATCATCATTGTTATCATTATTATTATGACTCATGGTACATCACATCCTAAAAGGTACCTAATGTTCCTGATCTTGTTGCTCCAGGTCTACCATAAATTTAAAGTTTCTACACTGTTTCTACACCTCACGCATAGTTCTAACTTCAACCATTCTCACCATTCTGTTCCTCATTCTAACACCAATTTTAATCCATTTGAGAAATACTGTATTACTACTGTAAAAGTACTACTGTTAAAATATATTTTAAAAAAGCAAATATAAATCTGTGTAACTGTAACATAGCTCCTGGAGGACATAGGCCTGACAGGGGTGACAGTGGCTAATTCATCGTCTCACAGGTTGCCGGTGTGATTCCAGCTCCCACAGATGAATGCTGTCGTCGTGTCCTTGGGCAAGACACTTCAAAATTCAATCTGCGTACACTGATGTATGAATATGTGTGCGAATGGGTGAGTGTTTCCTTGAAGGTGCCTTGAAGGTGGAAAAGCACTGTATAAAACCAACCTGCACATCAAAAGTATATGAAGTATGCGCCCGGAGCTTGCTTATCTCCACCCTCGTATCCTTCAGGCTTCGCTTCCCGGGCACAAACCCCACGCTGTCGTCGCACGGTTGGCACGCCCGCCTCTCTGGACTATGGCAGCGTCGGCAGATCACGTTATAAGACAGGTCCTCTCTGTGGCCAGTGTCCCGGGGCGGGTGCCAGTCCAAGACCACAGACGTCTGGTTGACTATGGACACCAGGTTTCGGGGAGCGGAGGGAACACCTAAGAATGGAAAAAAAAAAAAAAAACAGCAGAAAATACAGTGAGAATTACTCCACTTTTACTTTTAATGAAATAAGCGGCCACACCAAATCGCTCTTGGGATTTCAATCAATTCAATTTGGATTAGGCCGTGAGAGCAGCGGTAAGTTAATGCCTGACACCTGGATGCAATCAAACTTCATTACACAGAGCACTTGAGGAAACCATTTTGGATTTTAATAAGCAGTTCCTCCTAATAGCCTCTATATGAATATCTTAATGAGGAATCTGTGTTTTAATATGGAGGCAAGTGGTTGTTTGTGCGGTGTAGCACAGAGCCAGTCGAGGGGGGCGTGTTTGGAACCAGCTGAGGAGCACGTTTAAGACCCAGCCGCAGATGAGGTCGGACGGGTCACTCCATTTCGCTCGAGTAGAACATATATTAGACCTCATGTAATTTTAAAATGTGGCTTGTAAACGTGCTCTATTTCACTTTCCAAATCAGTTCCTCTCCAACTTTTCATAACAAGAATTAGACTGAGACGTTCTGGCCTCACGTTCTAATGAATATCTTGTTTACAATCGCTGTATTGTGGGATTGGCAGAAAATGAGGACTTTTTTTTTTAAAGATTAAGATTCATATTACTTATTAAGGAGGGGGAATATGTGCTTGGCATTTCAAATTTATAACACTTAATAATAAAACAACACTTGGATTAAATCACTATGCAGAGATTCATGCTGTTACAAAACGAACAAACACTTGTGTTAAAATAAACCTCAGATTAAGACTAATTTGAGTAACAGCTTCAGACAGAGTAGTGTTTCCAGTTAGCGTCACAGTCTCAGGAGAATGTTGATGACATCAGCTGCAAAGTATGAATTCTATGTAGAGATTCATTTGATTATCTTGAGCTAGAAAGTGTGATAGAAAAGTGTCTGTTTGTACTTTTCAGATGGATTGAATCATAGTTTCATAGTTTAAGTCACTTTTAAAGTTACAGCAGAGGCCAATAATGGTACATGGACCAATGTTTGAGAACCACAACATCTTCCAGTTTATACATCACTTTACAAAGCTCCTCATTATAATTATACACTGGACATAGCAAATCCCAACCCCAAGCAACACTGAAACTAAAATATTAAATATTTTGGGGGTTTTTCCTGGTTCTGTCTTGAGTTTTATAAAAGACACTTTCTCCTTCCTGTGGTCATCAAAAAATTATACCCCTACACAGGCCCGTTGACAGAAATTTGGAGGCCTGGGGCAAGAAGCCTCACATGGGCCCCGCTGTAATATAAAAGAATAGGAAGAGGGTCCAATTCTGGGACCCTGTGGCCCGGAACAACAGACCCCCCCATGTCCCTCCCTGTCAACTCACCTGCCCAGTATGACTGAGATGATAGTAGTAGTATACTAGTATCAAACTGCATCTGAAGAATTTATACCAAAAAAAATTATGAATTACACAAATTGGACGTTTCTGTGAATAGGTTTAGATTTTGTTTCTAGATCAGAACTACACAATATTCGGGTTCTGTGATTTGGAAAAAAAATGTAATCTCTCTTGTTTTTTTTACACCCACTGGACGGTTTTCATGGATTTCACATAAAGTCAGAGCATGGAGCATTTGCTTTTAAAACGGCAGAAGCTCTTTACATTTTCATTCTCATCAGACACTAAACTGCCTTAAATTACATTTGCATAGATGTCTAATTGTAATTGCACAATAATCCAGTTTAAGTAAGAAAGTCAGGAGTAAATGTGTTTCATGATAATCCTTGATTTCACGATTTTGCAATAAAAAAAAAAAGATTAAAACACTAATTAATTAAATTAATTTGATTAATTGCCCAGCCCTACACAGTATTATTAAAGTTTGGAAAGAGTTTTTATTATCTCTCTGGTATAAAAATTGGTCTTTCCAAGCCTCACACAGCCACACGACAGTTTATGCACCGAGCATAACAAAACAGAACAAACTGATTTATATTGTTGATATATATATATATATATATACACTGCTATTTATGTGTGTTAAAAATTACATTCTTACAGTCCAAAGTGTTTTTATTATCACTGTGCTATAAAAATTGACATTGAGGGTAAAGTCTTTCCTCAAGTTTGAAGTTTAAGTATCGTGACACATTATCCTCGCTCCTTCCTCAAACACAGCCCCTCTTCAGATCAGCTTTACTGTCAGAGAGTAACTTTATGAGAGTTTGTAAAGTGTAACAGAGAGAAGGTGACCCCATTACTGCCCCTCTCTGTCTCAGCCTGGACTGGATCAGAGCGACTCACTGTGTGACATTATAATGAGTCCTAATCACACCATCGTTCACAAGGTTAAACATGTCAGCAGCTCCTCGTCACAGGTCTGTGTGAGGCTCAGATGCCCTGGCAGAGCAGAGGAATACTGCTTTAGTGAGTAAAATGAAGGGGAAGTGAGGATACTGGTACTATAGTGCAAGGATATTCTTAGAAGTACTCATGTTATCAGCTCGGGATCTGCTCTTGACAAACCCAACCTGATCTTTATGGGTAATTTATGGCACCACGCTCTTTAGTCTTAATGTCAGTGACTTTGAGAATATTTCACGGTTCCCATTTATCACATTTATAGCTCTGTACTTAACGGGGTCAGTTACGCTCTTGTCATCGTTTGGTATGAGTGAAATTATAAGGTGATTGAACAGACTAACTCTCTCAAACTGAAAACACTCTGTTCCACCTTGTGATGTCATCATGTGGTAATACAGGAAGTGCTCCACTGTGTTTTTAAATTCCACACATCTTCACTAGAATCATCTGGATAATTTCAGCTCTGGAATTTCCAATCTCTACAATCTACACAACATAACGGTAAAATGGTTAGCTAGAAAACTACCTCTTCATGACATCACAAGGTGGAAAAGAGCATTTTGAGCTTCGGAGATGTAGATAGACTAATAATAAGGAGTTACTCAAACGTGTGTAAATCAAACAAAACACAACTCCAGGTATGTTTTTGAGGAGGTAACAGCATTAGAACATGACTTAAAGCTCACAAGAGTCCATTTTGCGTAATATAGGACCTTTAAAAATGTGTACTTTTTCAACTTTAGGACAATAGTTTTGAAAAAATAATCAGAAATGTCCTGTTTTGAGATATTTTTTGATATTTGAATTCATGTTCAGGGGGACAACAGTTGGTAGAATGTCTGTCCACTGATCCAAAAGGTTGTCAGTTCAATCCCAGCTCCAACCACTGCTGTCAGTGTGTCCCTTGGGCAAGACACTTCTTCCGTACGTTGTTTGAGTGATGGTGGGGTTCATTTCAGGTGTTACAGTAGCTCATTTGGTCAAGCGTTTGTCCACTGATCCGAAAGTTGGCGGTGCGATTCCAGCTCCCACAAATCCCACAGATGAATGCCATCATTGTGTGCTTGAGCAAGACACTTAACCCTCCTCACTGGTGTGTGAATGTTTGTGTGAATGGGTGAGTGGTTCCTTGATGTAAAGCGCTTTGAGTCGACCTCCCCACCAACAGCTAAACTCTATTAACTCCAAAAACTTATAAAACACATATAAAACTTTCAAATCTGACAATGCAACGTGGGTGGAGCCTGGACAAGTTTGTAATTAGAACTACGCCAACTTTATAACCTCCTGAACCAATGTAGCATCTTCAGTTCTAACAGATCAGCACTTGTGTCCTTCTCCCAAATGTGGAATTAAAAATGTCAAAGTAGAGAACAGAATTAGTGAGATGCAGCAGGAGTCTAATTTGTGCGTCTCATCAGCAAAACGCCGCGCTAAAGGTCATTTAAAGTTACATAGGAAGTATGCGTCCGGTCGCTACGCTAACGCTGAGACATGATACTGATACTGGAAATCAGCACTGATACTGGAAAATGCGCTGAATCAGATATCGAAACAAAACACAGGTATGTTTTTAATGCGCTAACTACATTCTAACATGAATTAAAGCTCACAAGAGTCAATTTTGCTTAATATAGGACCTTTAAAAAGTCATACTCACTAACCCTATTTCTTCAAGTCTAAATGGGTCCCATATTATGGCAGCCGCTGTTGCTACCAGACATCCGATGCAGCAGGAGGTCGAGGCTGTTGATCTTATAAACATTTTTTCCTCCATCAGACTAAGGAGCGATGATTACGCACACACAAACACACGCAGAGCCTTGACACAGATATTCATTCAAACTTATTTTTACCTGAATCGCTCCATCTCAAATACTTCTCCTTCGTCGGCCTCTCGCTGAGATAACAGCAAAGTTAACTTCAAAAACTAGGAAGGTGACATCCATATTTTAAACAGGACAAATCATGCATATTTCCCACAGTTTGACACCTCCACTGGAAAAAGCTGTAGTCTGTTTAAACGTTGGTATTATTATTCTGCTGGTTACTCATGATGCTAACCTTTTGCCCTCGATCTGACACCAAATTAAGGCAACTTTTTACTTTTAAGATAGCCGACAACGTTTGCGGGGAAAATTTTAATTATGTACGTTTAATGAGGACAATGGCTTAGACCCATCACCTGAAAGGACATTTAACTTGTAGAATGCACAGGCCCGCTGACAGACATTTGGGGGCCCGGGGCAAGAAACCTCAGATGGGCCCCCCTTGAATATAAATAAATATAATATACAGGCCGACTTCAGCCTTGACTTTGAAACCTTTGAACTCACTCTTTCATTCAGCCCTTCATTTCATAACAGGTGATGAATTTCAAACCTTCACTGTTTACTCAATGGAAAAATAGGTTGGCCATTGCTGTCTATCAGAAGAACAACACTGTATAAATGTATTTATAAGGGACTACGTCGACAGACTGACTCAATGTCTCACTTTTTGTTCAACTTTGATACAGGAACTTTGAATCATGATTTTCTACGTCAAAAAATTGGCCGCACTAGAACTGAAATAGGGGGGAAAAAACAAAACGTTTGGTTATTTTGCTTCCCAAAAATAAAACACATTTCACGGACATGGAAAACTGGATACATTGGTGCTATTAATGCACTTTAATAATCTGGTGATAAACATTTATACTCAAACTCACTGCTCCTGTTCTGAATGTTTTAAATGGACCTATGCAGTTATGTGTTTTGCTTATTTTTGTTTGTATATTTCTGTATTGGAACAGGGAGAAGTCAGAGTGCTCCCATTGGGCTCTCCCTGTAGAAATAAAGACAAGGAAGGAATAAATTAATAGTAATAATAGTATGTCCAATTCTGGGCCCCTTAGACTCTGGGGCCCACGACAAAACACGCCTTTGTCCCGGCGCTGTTGACTCCCCTGGGAATGCAGTATATGTAATTAAGGTTTTCAAATTAAAAAGTAGATTTAAAGAAAACATAGCAGATGCAATTATGACATCATGGACTGTTAACGACAGGTGTAATTGGCACGTGCAAACGAAATGCCAGTGATGTAATGTGATTGATTTAAAAGGTTACAGACGACCATGATGAGAATATTATTATAGTCACTTTTATCACTCAAATTAACAACAGGAACGAAAAAAGCGGCTCATTTGGGGTGGTAGTGGCTCAGTTTAAGTCATCCGCATACAAACTCAAAGGCTGACGGTTCAATCCCAGCCTGAACCAGTGCCGTCTTTGTGTCCTTGGGCAAGACACTTCTCCCATGAGTGATTGACTGATGGTGAGGAGCCTGTGCGGGTATGTGTCAGGGAGGATCTGGGGCAACAGGAGCTCAGTTGGTAAAGTGTTTGTCCACTGAGCCAAAGGTTGGCGGTTCGAATCCCGCTCTCGACATAAACATCAGTGAATGAATATTACTATTGTGTCCTTGGGCAAGACACTTAACCCCCCTCGCCCCCAGTGTCTGTGTACACTGGAGTGTGAATGTGAAAGGGTGAGTGGTTTCTTGATGTACAGTTCTTGTGCTCTTTCCTTCTTTCTTGCTCCCTCTTTCCATTTCCTTCTTTCTTGCTCTTTCTTTCTTGCGCTCTTTTCTTCTTTCTTGCTCTTTTTTCTTGCTCTTTCTTTCTTGCTCTCTCATTCTTGCTCTCTCATTCTTGCTCTCTTTCCTTGTTTCTTGCTCTCATTCTTTTTTGCGCTTTTTTCCTTCTTTCTTGCTCACACTTTGTCTTTCCTGCTCTTTCTTTCTTGCTCTTTCTTTCTTTATTGCGCTTTCCATCTTTCTTGCTCTCTTTCTTGCAGTTTTTTTCTCTTTCTTTCTTGCTCTCTTTCCTTCTTTCTTTCTCCTCTTTCGTCTCATCTTTCCTCCTCTCTCCCCCTCTCCATTCCTTTACACTGTCCTTCTCTCCCTCTCCTCCCGCTCCCTCCTTCCTCTCTTCTTCTTCAGAGACAAGATAAGACACAGACTAGTATAAGACACATGGGAATAGAAAGCAAAGTACGATGTGGGAAATCACTCTATTGTTTAAAGAAAGAGTGTTTTTAATTATTGAGTTTGAAATTTTAGTATCATGACACTACTAGTATCAGTTTTTCCATACATATATCGTATTTTCCAGACTATAAGTTGCACTTTTTTTCATAGTTTGGCCGGGTGTGACTTATACTCAGATGTGTTTTATATGTGTAATATATGTTTTTTTCTTCATTATTATGCATTTTTTGGCTGATGCGACTTATACTCCAGAACGACGTATAGTCCGGAAAATACGATGCAATTTGATGTGTATTACTTTAAAAATGTACATAAAGGTGAGACATTTTGTCCTTGGATGAAGTACCCTGCACTGCGCGTACAGCTGTGTAGGCAAACTGAAGGAAATACGACCCTCTGGGGTGGATAAGTGCAGTTTTATATCAGCGTTACTGCACTTTGAGAGACTGTGTGACCTGTGAGATTATATAACTCATGTTTTAATGTGAGGCTTCTTTTCATTTTTATTTTAACAATTTAATATAATGGCCCATATTACGCTGTTTTCTAATCTGTGTTCTAATGTTGTCCTGTATATTAAGGCTGATTTCTTTTCTCAAACAGAAAACGCTCTGTTCCACCTTGTGATGTCATCATCTGGTAATACAGGAAGTGCTCCACTGTGTTTTTAAATTCCATGCACCTTCACTAGAATCATTTGGATCATTTCAGCTCTGGTATTGCCGATCTCTACTGAACTAAAGGTAAAAGGAGCTGTTAACTTGAAAACTACCACTTCATGACATCACAAGGTGGAACAGAGCATTTTGAGCTTTGGAGATGTAACAGACTAATAATAAACATGTGTCAATGGAAAAACAAGACAACTCCAGGTTTGTTTATGAGGAGGGAACAACATCATACCATGACTTAAAGCTCACAAGAGTTAAGTTTGTGTAGTATAGGCCCTTTAAAGGTGGACTATGTAACTTTTCTGGAGCAGGTTCAGTCACCTATTGTCTTCACAATAATGTTGTTTTGCGTTGAACCTCAGACTGTATAAGACATTAAGCTTATTGAAAGATCGATATTACAAGTTTAATACTATACAGTGAAACATTCAAGGCAAAAACAGTAACATTTCTACAGAGATGAGCTGCGGGCAGACTCCTCCCCCAGAAAAAAAGTTACATGACACACCTTTAAATTCAAGTGTTTAGTATAGAAGTAACAGTAAGTGGCTCAGACCTTCAAATAACAATGAGTTCTATTGAGGTTTTACTTTAAATTCCCCTTTAAACCCTTTATTATTAGTCTGTTTCCATCTACAAAGCTCAAAATGCTCTGTTCCACCTTGTGATGTCATGAAGTGGTAGTTTTCAAGTTAACAGCTCCTTTTACCTTTAGTTCAGTAGAGATTGGAAATTCCATCCAAATGATTCTAGTGAAGGCGTATGGAGTTTCAAAACACAGTGGAGCTCTTCCTCTATCACCACATGACATCACAAGGTGGAGGTGTGTGTGTTAAACATGTGTGAATGAAATAAAACACAAGTCCAGGTCTGTTTGTGACGGGGAAACGACATTATAACAGATCAGAAAACTGAGTAATATGGGCCCTTTAAACAATCGGCCCATGTTAGGAGAAGGTAGAGCAGTTCTCTCTTACCAGACAGTGACTAAGCCGACACAAAAGCTCTTTCACATGAAATATTAATTGGGCCACTTTTGTACTCTCGAACAATTGCACCACACTTGCATTGCCTTGAACTGCAAACCCCGAACCAGACGTAAAAAGAACATTTACAACTGTGCCATTTGAATGACATCCATCTACAACAACATATGAAAAGCTCCTCGTCTGATACCGCCGTTTAGCTCACGCAGAGGATCATAACCCTATCTCTCTCCGTTTTATCAGTAGTCATGGAAAACCCAAAGCAGACTTTAGATTTCTGCTGGCACAATGTCCCCGAGCGCTTCATGAATATAAAAGAGACGGAGAGGACAGCGGAACGAATCAACCGAGACCGTGCAAATACAAGCGGTTGAATCCAGGTCACCAGAACGCGCTCAGACAACGCAACGTTCTCGCTGTTCGGGTACGAGCTTCAGAGGGTCCAAACGCCATTCATGTCTCAACCTACTTTTCACCATCCCTCTGCGGAGCTGGAGCTGTTCAAAGTCTGTGTTCCAGAAGTTTCCTGGTGCAATAACGCGGCGTATTCCACACACTAAACACATACTTCAGTGAACGCCCCAGGAATATGCCATTGTTATTACTTACTGCTCCCCAAATCCCAAACTGGAGAACACAGAGGTACGCTCGCAAATGAGCCTCTCCAAATTAGGCCTGCGGTGATGGATTAGTCTGGGCGGCGGTGATGAGACAGAGGAGGCCAACGCTGTATGTAATATGAGCGTGTTAAAGGTGCACTGTGTCACTTTTCTGCTCGTCTCCATGGAGATGTTATAGCTTTGTCTGGAATGTTCAACAAAACGGCATAAACTTAAGCAATAAAAACATGTATAATCAAACAAACACAAACCAGATTAACATGCTGTAACATGCTCTGATGTCCTGATTGTCTCCATGGAGCTAAGCAAGTTTAATGCTATACTATGGATTATTCTGGGCAACCACAGAGTTCACATCTCCATGGAGAAAAGAACACATTTTTTTATTGCTTAAAAAAGAGTGAACAAAATATCTTAAGTGCTGAAACGCCTCTCCACAGATTTGACTCATAACATGCTCTGATGTCCTGATCGTCTCCATGGAGATACGCAAGTTTAATGCCATACTATGGAGCATTCTGGACAACCACAGAACTCACATCTCCATGGAAAAAAGAAGGCATTTTTATTGTTTAAAAAAAGAGACAAAATCTTAAGTGCCGCAACGCCTCTCCACAGATTTGACCTGTAACATGCTCTGATGTCCTGATTCTCACCATGGAGATATGCAAGTTTAATGTCATAATATGGAACTTTCGAGGCAACACAATAACATCTCCATGAAGTCAAGAAGAAACGGTTAAACAGTGAAAGACAGATGCACATAGAAAGGTACATTTTGTTTTCATCCCTGACAGTTTGGATTGCTCACTAGCGCCTCAGAGTGGTCACGTGATGTTACTGTGGCGTGTCCAGTCAGCTGATTTAAACAGGTTTGGGCGCCGTTATCCTACCGGTGCAGGCATGACGACAGCGCCATCTGCAGTGCGACTTCTTCAGGACAGTATTCCAGGTGTATGAGAGTAAAAAGGGCCCCTCATCCTGGTTTAAAGTCCTGTGCCTCCTCAATCCAGCAACCATGTTTGTTGTCCTCTGTGCAATGATGTTTGCTCCCAGTCCTTAAAGTGGTTCTGTCTGTCTGATCAGAAATGGCCGATTTGAGTTGTTTCTGTTCTGGTTCCTGGTTTAGTCCAGGGGAGTGGATCTCTCCTTCACTGTGGTTCTCCTCGAGGTTTCTCTTTTTCCCACTGTTTTTTTTTTTTAGTTTTTTCTTACTGAGAAGGAGGTTCTAAGGACAGGGGGCGCTCTGGGACACTTCTCCATTTTGTTGTTTTCTGTGGATTCATTTGCTTGTCTCTTTCTGTTTCATTGTTGATTTTCTAACTTTCTGTTGGTTAAATCAGTTCTCATGTTCAGCCCTAAGAGGCGACTGCTGTTGTGATTTTGGGCTTTACAAAAATAGTAAGTTTAGTTCTATTTCCTAAGAAAAATGTTTTTAATTTTATTATTATTGTGGTATCGATATTAGCTTTTAGAGTATCAAGTCTTTTTCTTAGTATTGAAATAGTAGCCTACCCTCCAATAGAAAGGCCAACGCTCCACCATAGCTCCATTTTCCAAGCTCGACAAAAATGGCAACCAGAGAGTGTTCAAAATGAGACTGAAATTGAAAATGACTCCATATTAGGTTTTTATAAATCACTACAGGGGCTGACTACATTTAAACTGGTTTAAAACAGCAACTCAAACATGGTAGAGGGTGGGAGATATGCTTACATCTATGAATGAACATGTTAAGTGTGCACCTCCATTGAAGAACTTAGCCCCCCTTAGTTCCTCCAACCAAAAATATCTGGCACTGCCCCTGGCTGTGACAAGGCCGAGTCCAAATCGAGTCCAAGTCATCTGCTCTGAGCTTCAAGTCATTTCAAGTCTTTAAACCTTACTGTAAAAAACAGACTTAGAGAGACTTATCCTTGCATTTGTCTCCAGTAGGTTAGACTACTGTAAAGTCCTGCTCACTGGCCTCTCTAAATGAGCGGTAAGACATGTACTACACCCAGAACACTGCTGCTCGGGTCCTGACTAGAACCAGGAAGTACTTCACACATGTGTCCTGTGCTCAGGTCTCTGGCTCCTGTGGCTCAGAGAATAGACTTTAAAGCAGCTCTGCTTGTGAACAAGTCCCTCCATGGACCAGCACCAAAGAACATCTCCCACATGTTAGAGCCACATGAACATCTCATACTCTGAGGACTAAACCAGGACTAAACCAGGACTAAACCAGGACAAAACCAGGACAAAACCAGGACAAAACCAGGACTAAACCAGGACTAAACAAGGACTAAACAAGGACTAAACATGTTGAATCAGTGTTTGAGTTTTGTGCAGTTAAAACCTGGAACAGTCTTCCTGAAGATGTGAGACAGGCCTCTACTTTGACAATGTTTAAATCCAGGCTCCAAACAGTTCTGTTTAGCTGTGCATATGACTGAAAGGGTTTTATTCTGCACTGTTCTCTTTTAATGTTCACTTTATGATTATTATTTATGTTTTGATTTTATTGTATTGTGATTTTAATGCCTTTCTTATTTTGTAAAGCACTTTTGAATTACCTGTGTGTACGAATTGTGCTCTACAAATAAACTTGTCTTGCCTAAACCAAAGTACCAAATACAGTTATGTTGTTTGTGTAAATGTGCTGTCAATGCAAACATTTTAGAGGAAGAGCATAATAGACTGACTGGTGCAGGAGTCTTCGGGCTGGTCCATGTCTCCTCGGTAGTATCCGTTCCGACAGCCGCACAGAGTGGCAGCCTCGATGGTGGAGCGGCTGTAGAGTGGACACTGCTGACACAGGCCTGCCCCCTGAATGGACTTAAAGGTGCCCTGCGGACACGCTGTGGGCAGACAGAACACACAGACTCAGCGTTAGGCAAGGGACAATATAAACATTTTGTGTGACGATTATCATGGTGAAAACAACTGTGATTAACGATTATGTCACGATAATGATTAAAGTTGTAATGGATATGAATAATTATAACTTTAACAGAGAATATTATGGATAAACAGGGCCGTCGACTGAAATTTAGGGGCCCGGGGCAACAAGTCTCACATTTGGACACCACTATAAATGGCATGACCCCTAAATAGCGCCCCCTGTAGGGAATAATGTGGACATTGGACACAGCCAAAACATCTGAAAGTGAAGATTGACACATTTAACCCCAAACTATGGAACATTCCAGGCAAGGGATCTCTATGGAAACAAGCAGGTGGCAGAAAAGTTACAAAGTGCAACTTCAAGTGACGGCTGCAAGTCATAAATCATCTGTTTGTTTTACATTAGCTGCAGATATCCTGTATGTTTATCTCGTGTGTAAACCATTTGTTGAGTGAGTTTGGTGCTGGTGTGTGCAGGATGTTGCCAGATAACAGAGGGGGATTTGGTGGGATAAGGCAGTTATCTTGTTAAGACTAGATCTACACAGGCATTTGTCCACAGTGTCTCAGAGCTTCTTTTTCTTCTGCAGATTTCTCCTCATTACTCAGTGTCTTTATCTGGGTCATTCTGGGTCAGTTTGGCTCGTGATTGGAAGATCGTGCTGTATACATCCTTTTGTTGGCCTATATTTCAGTAAAAAATTGACTAGTGCCGACTACACTGTGTCTTGTAAAGAGACTGTAAGGACAGCCTGTATAGTTTTACCTTTATCTTTATTTAATTAATATTTATTTATCCAGGGAGACCTAATGAGAAACACTAAACCTAATGAGACTCTTTGTCATGGGCGTCCTGTTCAAAATACAGAAAAAAAAAATACAAACAAAACAAACAAGTATATAAGTCAGTTTAAAACATAAACATTTTTAAGCATAAGCAGGTGTGAGTGTAAAACTTCATTACCAGATTATTCAACAGGCTCTATGCACAACAGCGCCCCCAGCCTCATTGTTAGCGTTACTACTTCCTGTCCAGTTTTATCTCGATGAGGCTTTAGTCTCTTCCTCTCAGGCTTCATACTCCCCTGGTTAAAAAAGACCAAATCCTGATGATGACCCTGACTATGAGGAGTTCAAAAAGAGAGCAGAGACTAGAGGCCCTTCATGGAGCCACGTACACTTGACCTGACTATGGGAATACAAGCAATTTGAAAAAAAGACTTTTGATACAAATGTTTAGGAAAAATGTGGTCGATGTGTCGGACTGTTATGGTAAAGAAGGAGCTGAGTCCAAAGGCAAAGCTCTCGATTTTCTGGTCAATCTACGTTCCTACCCTCACATATGGTCATGAGCTTTGGGTAATGTCCAAAAGAACAAGAACGTGGATACAAGCGGCCGGAATGAGTTTCCGCCACAGGGTGGCTGGGCGCTCCCTTAGAGACAGGGTGAGTAGCTTGGAGTAGAGCTGCTACTCCTCCATGTTCAGAGGAGCAGCTGAGGTGGCTCGGGCATCTGTTCATGATGCCTCCTGGATGCCTCCTTAGGGAGGTGTTCCTCCGGGCATGTCCCACTGGGAGGAGGCCCTGGGGAAGACCCAGGACATGCTGGAGGGACTATGTCTCTCGGCTGGCCTGGAGGAACCGTCAGATCCTGTATGTAGTAAAGGGTTTGAATACAGATGTCTTTGAAATTTCTGCTTTCTACTAAAAATAATTGTTTTATTACAGACTGTACCAGCAAAAAAAAAAAAAAAGGTATAGAGAGAATCAGTTTGTTTCTATTTTCCATGTAAAGCTTCATAATGTTTTTTTTGTTTGTTTGTTTCTCTGGTGGAGGTTCTATTACTGTGTTGGAAAGCTCCACAGTATGGCATTAAATGTATTTATTTTATCTTTATTGTTTATTTGAATAGGGACAGATATATTATTATGTAAACTTATTTATCTTCAGTATAGATGGACCATCTCTATGTCGACCAGCAGGTGCCGACCCTTCACTCAAAAAGTTACAAAGTGCAATATTTGTAATAAATGCTCAGTTTGTTTGCAGATATTTCGATTTTTTAATTAGTCCCACATGCAGTAAACTTGACAACTTGACTTGTGTCCCATTAGTGGCGTCTCGTCTTTGGGGAGTCGTTGCGTTGCCTTTAAATGCCTTTGTGAGGATTAACAGCTTTAGGATTAAGATTAGCTACATGGATGTCTAGGGAAAAGTCTTGGAGAAAGCCGTATTCCAGAGAGACTTGTATGTGTGCATCCATTTCACCACGACATGGAGTCAACACACAACAGCTCATTACGGCCGAGAGATTAATGTAAATGAAGACACGGCTCCAACACTCGCAATTAGCAAAGGTTGTAATTAATAAGGTAAAATGAAGCCCTGTGTAGATTCTGCTCACTCTGCTGTTTCAAACTCTACACTCATGTTCCTGAATTCTTGTATTAGTTTGGAAGTTCAAGGTGCAATATGTAACTTTCCCAATCGAGTGTTGTAAAATAAATTTCCCCCAAAAAATGCGACTTATAGTCCAGTGCGACTTATATATGTTTTTTTCTTCATTATTATGCATTTTTTGGCTGGTGTGACTTATACTCCAGAGCAACGTATAGTCCGGAGAATAACAGTAATGTCTTTTATGTAGTGTATGGCATTGCACCGTTTATAGACAAGTCGGCGTTTAAAAGTGCACTACCTCACTTTTATGTTGGAGAATCTGCCACCTGCACATTTCCATGGTGATGTAGTTGCTTTGCCTGCAGTGTTACACAGTTCGGCATTTAATTAATTGAATAATCTTTCATGCATTGGTTGAAGATAGATCTGTGGAGAGGCGAGTCTGCTCACAGCAAGTTGCATGTTTCTCAAAGTGTTTTTTTATTTTTTGCAGTAGAAACACCTGTAATTGGATATATGCAAGATGAGATTAATGCCTGATTGTGAGATATTCCAGGTATTCCAGGCATCTCCATAGAGACAAGCCTACGCCAGAAAATACATAGTTACATAGTGCACCTTTTCTCAGACCTATTCTGCAAAATGGGACTTTTCAGAGCTTTTAACCATATTATAATTTCTTTTCTCATTCGTCCTCTGAAGTTGTATTTGGAGTGATTCTTTCATCACTTATTTTCAAGACGCCATTTTGCCGATCATTCCTCGTTTTCACCTCCACTGGTACACGCCCACTGTGACATATTTACTTCATTCTCCAGTTTTATTTTCTGAATCAATGATACTCGTAGGATTCTGCAGCGTCACATAGTCATTTTGGTGCAAATGACAAAAAAAATCTGCTGCTCACTAGTGTGATGTGCAGCTGTCCATAGGGGGCGCCGACAGCTACACGGCTCTTTGTTGTCATGACGTTTGCAGCGTTGTTTCTTTTATTAAGTCGTTTTAGATGAATATTGCAAGTTAAAATATGCAAATTATAACATGATCCACGGGTGTCAGAGATTATAACTATAGAGTGACACAAACAACAGGGCTGATTTAAACACAATTAAATGTAAAGATAAAGACATAAATAAAAAATCCAGCCCTTCAACTTATATTATGTAGAAATATTGCAGAGATAAGTACATGTTTAACTCCTATATTCTGAGTGGATTTACTAAAAACCCCATCTGCAACTGGAGACATAGATTTAAGAATAGGGTCAGATATAGAAGTGTGTGTGTTTTTGTGAGTGTGTTTTTGTGTGCGTATGTGCAAGTGTGTGTTTTTGTGTGTGGTTGTGTATGGGCATGTGTGTATGTGTGCCTGAATGTGTGTGTGTGCATGTGTGTGTGTGTTCTTTGTGTGTATGTGTTTGTGGGGGTGTGCCCGTATGTGTGTACAGGTGCGCGTGTGTGTGCGTGCGTGTTTTTGTGTGTCAAATAGGCCGATAGACATCTGGCTTGTCAAGGTCATTTATTCAAGAGGCCCCTGCTCCTACACATGGGGCGTGTCACCATGGTAACGGGTCCTGCTCTCTGCTCTGTTATCTCTGCATTTGTGTGTCCGTCTGACTGTGGCGTTATTAAATATTAACACTATAGACTGCATAGGTTCAAGTGCATTTGACACAAACACAGCTCACGGAATCACAAAACGGAGTTAAAGTGCAGGGTCACATTTGGGTGAAGGAAAATGGGCGACAATGGCAGATAATTAGACACAATATGACGAGAGCGGAGTTTGATCATTGTAGGTCACATGGATTTTAAAAGGTTTGTCAGCTGAGAAATACAAGTGCCGTCCCTCGCACTCAAGAGGGGAAAAAGGCTGTAACGCCAGATCTGAAAATGAGTGCAGTGACAGACAAATGACCAGTCAAAAGTTTGGACACATGAAAGCTGCACTGTGCAACTTTTCTAGCGTGAGCTTTCTCATCTCCATGGAGATGCCTACGACTTTCTACATTTTATAAACACACAGAACACATTAAATATATGAAGTAAGATATATGGAATTATGGAGTAAATTAAAAAAAAAAATGAAATAACGCAACTTAATATTTTTTTCATATTTTATATTTAAATCCTCAGAGTGTCCTCCCTTTGCTTTGTCGACAGCTGCAAACCCTTGTCCTTCTCTCACTGAGGTTCAAGATGAAGTTTCCTGAAATAGTATATATATATATATATATATATATTTAAATCAAAAATAAATTTAGAGTTATTTTGAGTTTTTTTTTTTTTTACTACACTCCACATGTGTCATTCATAGTTTTGATGTTTCAGTGACAATCTGCAATAGGAATAATCATGGAAATAAACACATAATAAAAAATGAAAAGGTGTGTCTAACTTTAAACTTTATATACATATATGAACCTACTTGGATCAATAGAAGTAATTTTGATGTGTTGTCTTGGCAACAAACCCACAGCCAAATGCCACTGTTTAAACTAAACCAACTCAAAAAGTGTCTAGACCATAAACATCACCAGATCAATGTGCAAATGACTGTTCTAACAGGAAAATAAAACCGAAATGGCCCTGATGTTGTGACGCCTAATATTAAGTCTCTCTGGACCACATGAAAAACACGTCCACTAATCACGTCTCAAGAATCAAAAGAAGCAATCAACCAACTTAGCAGAAAATCTGTCATTTGTCAAGAACAAACAGCGAGCGATTCAGAGTGAGCGATAAGAGAAAACGCCGCAGCTCAAAGCACAGCGTGACAAAACACAGTCTCACGATTCCCCATGAGCCTGTGACCAGCTGTGTGGCTAGCTAACGACAATCTTCCACAGCTAGCATACAAGCAGCTCATCAATTATTCAGACCAGGGCTAGTTTGTGTGTACGCGTGTGCTAAAAATGCCACACGCTTCAAAAACTCAAGTATTATTGGGAGTCCACAGCATGGGGCGTTAGTTCATCATGGCTAGCAGTTATAGCAGCGAATATGGGGTCTAGATGCATATTAGGAATAATGACGCCGAGTATTATAGCAACCAAGGAGCCAATCCGGAGTGAGGCTGTACATGGTAACACCCCTTCCTGCCCACACCGCTGGTTTAGGAGAGAGTGGGCGCTTGGCAACGTTGTCAATCAAACCTGTTGCTAATACTAGCGGGACGAACCTCAGGGAAAGAAGGCGCCTGATTTGTCCGTTATTAGTAAGTTCATATCTCGAGTTACAGACACAGTGTCTGTGTAATCCCTCAGTCATTCAGGTTTGACCCATAGCAAAAGACAAAGTTTAAGTCTGTCAACTGGACAAATCGTTGTAGGAGTGAAGATGTTTCACTGCTCATCCGCTTCTTCAGTTCTGGTCAGATTACTGCTGGTGGACACTGCCTTATATCTGTCTGAAGGGAGGAGCTAACTGGAAACAGCTATTGTTTACAGTTTCAGCCTTAACGACTCTATTCAACCTGTAATATTCCCGGTATTGTTCTATTTGTTTCTTTTTTTTGCTTTGGGTCTAAGGATAGAGTTATAGATGGGAGACAAGTGATGTCTCAAGCCCTCATTCCTGCTCAAGGAAGGATTGTCTTTCCTAGTAAAATAGCTTCTTTAACTCCCCTCCCAAATCATTTTTGTTTCCTTTGGCTAAGATCTCTGCCTCACCATCTTCAAAGGAGTGGTTCGTGTCTTTGAGATGGAGATGTACAGCAGACTGGGGTCCAGAGGAGCTCTCTCGATGGTGTTGGTGCATCCTCTTATGGAGTAGCTGATTAGTTTCTCCAGTGTAATGCTCACTGCACTCTTCACTACACTGAATGGAGTAAACTAGATTACTTTGTTTATGACTTGGGGTTTTGTCCTTTGGGTGAACCAGTTTCTGTCTAAAAGTGTTTGTAGGCTTGAAAAAGACAGGAATCTCATACTGTCTGAAAATTCTCTGAAGTTTTTCAGACAGAATAGTTACACCTATCCCTCTAGGTCCTGATGCCTTGTTGCCCAACAGAGAATCTGAACCCAGCAAAATAAAAACATCAGGATCATGTAGAGGGGGTTAAAATATTGTGACAGAAGGTTTCGAAATTTTGAATATTTACAGATTAAGTGTTATCATGATGAATTTAGAGCAGAATTCCGACCACAAGTATCATAGCAACCAAAGAGCCAATCTGAAGCGAGGCTGTTGAAGGTAGCACTCCTTCCCACCTGCACCTCTGGGAAAGTAAGCATCTGATTTGTCTGTTACTGATTTACAGACATAATAGCCAAATAAACCACCAGGATCATGTAGAGGGGGTTAAAATATGGTGAGCCAGAAATTGCTCATTCTGTTTTAACCATTGTGATTTTAACATCCCACCATCTTTGTCATGTTATGATTTGGTGTGTGTTTTAGAGTTTGTATCATCTTCATAGTGATCACAATTAGCAAAATCCAGTAACGATGAGCCAAGTTATTGTTGTCGCCATGGTTTTCTCACATGATCTTTTACCAAAAGACGAGTCTGACAGCAGCAGTTACAGAGAGAGGGGCAACAATTTTTCAATATAAAGTGAATTGGAGCCAGAGTCGATGGAGCTAGAAGCGTGCCCAATTCTCACTTCGTGTTTGGAACGTGGCGGCTAGCAGGTTAGCTATGTCCATTTACATAGAGTCTATGGGTGAAAACAAACCAGAGGACTTTTTGAAATTGGGTTTACACGATGAAACGCGCTGTGCATTGAGTGGGGGACCAGTTTTTCCTGATGGTTTGCACAATATGCCGGACTGCTGGAGGGAACACACACCAAGTTTGTGGCTCGGATGTGCACAAGTCAGCCATCTGCTCCAACAGAGGATCCAAAAGCGCCATGCCAAGTGGTTACCAGCTGATTGGCAGGCGACCGCTCCAAAAATATGCCAAATCTTTAAAGACAAGGAAGGCGGGTCCCGTGACAATTCAGATCACCGTTAGACCCTGCACTGGGCTGTAAATGTAGTGCAAATGAGACAAGTGTTTTTAATGTGAGTCACTAGAAGAGGCGTCAGCGGCACACTGGCGTTCTTTGATCATTATGTTTCAACCTGCTCTTTACAGTGCCACACGGGCTGTCAGCTTGTCATAATAATGTTTTTATAGAAGCATCACTTTCTCTGCCAAATCGAACAGTGACAACTTTAAAGACTAGAGCAGACAATTTAAGTATACAGACAATGTAAGTATACATGTGTACGGGATGTCAGAGTTATCAGGTTACACTTCAACACAACTACACCAAATTAATTAAATTCACCTACTCATCTTTAAAGGGTTTAATGCCATACTGTGGGAAAAAGCTGTTACCGTATTTTCCAGAGTATAAGTCGCACCAGAGAAATGCATAATAATGAAGGGAAAAAAAAGAAAAAAAGTTACATATTGCACCTTTAGAGGAGTGAATAAGTCTTTTTTATGGCTAATAACTGGTATATTCTGCTGTTTATTTGTTGTAACTCATATCTTTTAATGAAACTAGTCTATTTAATGGTTTAGGCCTCTCACAATAATTACTATATTGATTTATCGTTCCAAATATGAAGGCTGGAACAATAGAGTGTCCATAAAGTCTGTTTACTATTAAAAATGCATTACAAAGGCGGTTGATCAGACATCTTAATCAGACTTGTTCTGTTGCACTCAGTGGTTTACAAAGTGTTTGACCTCATTTAATCCACCTCTATATGGGCTCCATTAGTGGGACGAGGCACATCAAGACGGGACTGGGTTTCTTGTCGTGTTCGCTGTAGCAGAGCCTCATCAATGGTTCAATCGTATCTGTATCTTTTGCTTTAGTTCAGTAATGTCCCATATCTTTGTTCGATATACGATATCTTTAACACAGCCCCATAGAAAAAAATCCAGAGGTGTGATGTCTGGTGAACGTGGTGCAAACGCAACTGGTCCATCCCTTGTAATCCAACGGTCTGGAAATGTTTGATAGAGGAACACATGAAATATACAATGTGATTAAAAACTTTTATAACTACTGAGTACAATAGAGCAAGTCTGATTAATATATCTTATCAAGAGGCTTTATGGACACCCTGTATATTTTGGGCCTCAATATTTATGGTGAGTACTTTTTCGCTGTGAAAGTGGGAGATTTTGGGGTGTTTTTGTTGTAATATGATGAGATTTGAGCGGTGGAGAGGTGAGTAAGTCCCTTTTGTGGTTAATTATTTCTACATTCTGCTGTTTGTTTCATTAAAAGGCATGAGCTGCAACAAATAGTCTATTTATAAATGGTTCACTGGGATTATCTTACATTATTTTAGTGTTAATTAGAGACATACCAATATGGCCGATATTTCAGAGCGATATTTGTGCTTTTTAGTGCACCAGGTATCGGCCTTAAAACCCCAAGAGGTCAATATTTTGTTTGGTGCGACATGCAGCTTAAAGAATATGCTTAAAGATTTATTTGAATGTTTAAAGGAAAGAAGACATTGCACAAAATGCTACTACACAGCTCTCGTATCCAATTTTTATTCTTTTTTAAGGGCTGTGGGTGAGTTTGTGGGACACTCATTTGGTGAAAATAATTTAAATGGGCCCTTATAATAATAATATAATTAATATTTTAAAAGCTAAATTTGAAGTAATTTTAATTAAATCCAGACTATAAATAAGAAGAAAGTGCTCATTTATGTTACTGTTTATGCCACATTAATTAAACTTTGACAAAATGTCATTTTATTAAGCTTTATCCAGAACTCTAACACGCGTCCTCTCAAACACTGGACACCGCACCCACCTCCTAGCCCACACCCGCTCCAGGAGAAAGGAGAAACTCCACCGACTCCTCGTACAATACCGCATCCAATACAATGTCATCATCTAAAGTCCCTCCATAACCTGGCCCCTCCCCCTCTCAGCGACCTTCTCCATCAGCACCGTCCCACCCGCCACCCCAGATCAGCCGACACCGACCTCCTCACTCTCCTCATCAGCACACAACATCGAACCTTGGGGGTTGGAGCCTTCACTGTTGCTGCCCCCCAGGAACTCAGACTCACTACAGCCCTTCAGATCACAACTAAAAACTCACCTGTTCAATCTGGAATTCACCCCATAATTTCTACCGTCATTTTGTAATGATAAATGGTCAGATTTTTATATAGCACTTTTCTACCGTTAAGAAACTCAAAGCACTTTACATCAAGGAACCACTCACCCATTCACACACATTCACACACCAGTGTACACAGACACTGGGAGCGAGGTGGGTGAAGTGTCTTGCCAAAGACACAACAACAGTATTCATCTGTGGAAGCTGGAATTGCACCGTCAACCCATGGGTCAGCAGATCTGACCGCTTTATCAGTTCAAACTGCCAACCTTCTGATCAGAACACTCTACCAACTGAGCTACTGTCGCCCTATTGTTGTCTTATGGTTTGTAAAGCGACTTTGAGTGTCCAAAACAGTACTATAAAGTCAGATTAATTAGTATTAGTAGTAGTAGTAGTAGTAATTTATTATAATTATTAATTCATGGAATAAAATGCAGATGCTGTAGGCAGCCGCACACGATTCAGCCTTGGTGTGAATCGATTCCCTGTCTTGTTTCAGATGTTGACATTTACATTGGTGACCCTCCCGCGCGTCTGTACCACTTTAACCTTTTAACAGCAGCAGCTTTTCACGGGTCGTCCTTTATGTCACACAAACAAACGCACATGCACCACGGGTTTATACGCGCAAATGACTTGTCAGGGGAAAGAGCTTTAAAGGTGCACTATGTAACTTTTCTGGATGGGGTTTTGTCATCTGCTTGTCTCCATGGAGATGTTATTGCTTGGCTGGGAATGTTCCATAGTATTGCATTAAACGTATCTAGCATCTATTCAGTTAAAGGTATTCTTATCTTATGAAATAAATAAATACATTTGTCAAATCTCTCCACAGACCTGACCTGTAACTTGGCTTCATGATATCACCTGCTTGTTTCAAGTTTGATAGATCAGTATAATGTCATATTAAGCAAGGAAATAACCACGGAAACAAGCCACCCTCCAGAAAAGTCACATAGTGCATATTTAGGCTGCATGTGGCACATTTATTAAACCGATTCTTAACCTGTTTGATTCAATTCCAAGTTTATTTATATAGAACTTTTAAAAACAGCTGACAAATCGCTTCACATAAAAGTCAACAAAAAACAAATCTACAGATCACACAATACATAGGATATACAGGTGTCTTATTTTTCTTTTCCTGTCGAGTGTTAAATGCCAGGGAGAAGAGGTGGGTTTTCAGGCTAGTCTTAAACTGCATTAAAGATTGAGAGGATCTGACAAGCAGAGGGCGCTGTTCCATATTCTGCCACAAAAAAGCCTCTGTCCCCTCTGGTCTTGAGCCTGGCTTTGGACACAGCCGGCAGAAGCTCTGGGTGGAGTCTAGGACTGCAGTAACTCCCTCAAATAAAGAGGACCCATAGAGTGCACACATTTAAACACAATCAGTAACATTTTGAATTGACATTTTGAATATGAAACAGGATCCAGTGTGTGGATTGCATTTTCAAATTCCGCCAGTGGAACTTAGAGCTTTAGTTCAGCAAGGAGCCTCAACTGAAAGAAGCTGGAGTTTGTTTTGCGCTTTTGCCCATAAAGTTGTGTAGACATGACATTAAATTCTCACATGGAAGTTTATTACAGATTCCTAATGTAGTTATTCAGTCCTGTGCATCTTCTGGGAGAGAAACGAGTCCATAATGAGTGAAAAACACCTCTTAAACTGCCACTGCTGCAGGAGTCGACCCCCTGCGACCCCTCTCCATTTAACGCATGTTGTAATTCCTGAAGTTTTCATTTGGGACAGATACCATCATGTTTATCCTTGTCCTCAGCGTTGCATTCGGTTTTATCTCTCACACTTATTTTTAACGACCCCGTCCTTGGTTCGTCTTTTTCAAGTTACTTTCAAATACAATTCTTTCGCTCGTCCTCCCCCCTCTTCCTCCCCCCTCTTCCTCCCCCTACCTCTCCTTGTGTCTTTACGTCTTCTTCCCTTTATCATGCCAGGCTGACAGTTCAAGTCATTTGCAGTGGACTAATCTGGCCGGAACACGCTAAACTAATTAACATGAGGATGAGGCGTGCTCACTTATCATGGTCCCATATGTCCATATATCACCACCCACACAGTAAATGGAAGCGACTCTCTCGGGATAATAAGAAGTGATTGGTACTACTTCAGACGAGGAAGTAGGGAAGCAGGCCAGATATAAAAAGAAAAAGAGAGGAGGAGGTGGGAGAAATATGGCACACGGAGACTTATTTCTGCGCCGCGTTCACTCAACTGGGGTTTGCTTGGACTAATATTAGCATATGGCTGCACCCGTGGGCAAAACTCCATCTGAAAAGTGTATGTTTGCATGTGATTATTGGGCTATGACGGCTCCAAATGACACACTTTTCTTGCCAGGACAGAATAAACATTTGCGATTTATAGCGGTGCATTGACTCAGCACTACAGACTCGCTGCTTTTAGGTGATTGGCTGAGTATTCAAAGTGAGAAAATAAACTGCACCAAACAAATTCTATATATATTTTGTAACTATAGGCAGTTTGGTGTGACTGGACAGGCGCTGGCAGACAGGATTCTCCGCTAATACACTACAGCCTTCAGACTTTTAAATCCACTCTTTTGCTCAGACCTTCGTTTCATAACAGTTGATGAACTTAAAACCCATCATTATACACAAAGTAGGTCGGCCATCGCTATCCGTCAGAAGAACAACACTGTAAACACCATAATACATAAAAACAACAAACAAACGTGGCAAACAAATGTGCTGAAATGCAAACATCATTTATGCCAGGTGAGATAAAAATGTCATCATAACATAATATAGGCTCTTTAAGGTAGGGCATCTGTTGTAAACACTGCTGTAGAACCTCCCCATATGCTGTTTACTGTAACTAAAATTATATAATACATTTATAGCATTTATAGCATACTACCTTTCTGAAATGCGTACATCCCTTTATGCCAGGTGAGCTAAACATGTCATCATAAGGAAGGGCATCTGATGTAAAACCACAGCAGACTGTCACCATTTGCCGTTTACTTTAGTTCATTTCAAAGTAAACTCCATAATATATAAATAGCATACAGATGCTCTGAAATGTGTACATCCCTTTATGCCAGGTGAGGGAAAAATTACATCATATGGAAGGGCATCTGATGTAAAATCACGGCTGAACTTCACCATATGCTGTTTACTTTGAAATAAACTTCACAATATATTTATAGCATGTCAACTTTCTGAAATGCGTACATCTCTTTATGCCAGGTGAGCTAAAAATGTTATCGTGACATAATATATCCTCTTTAAGGAAGGGCATCTGATGTAAAACCGTATTGTACTATTTTCTGATCTATGTTATAATGTGTGTGTTAAACATGTGTGAATGAAACAAAACAACTCCAGGAGTGTTTGTGATGAGGAAACAACATTAGAACAGATCAGAGAATAGAGTAATATGGCCACTTTAAGGAAGGGCATCTGATGTAAAACCACGGCTGAACTTCACCATGTGCCGTATTCCTTTGACATGAACTAAAATAAACTCTTAAAATAATACTCTTATCCCACGCTGACTTTCTTAAATATGTACAGTCTTCTTGTATATCCAGCTTCACCCTCTTGTGCGTGACTGCTTCCGTCGGCCGCTAATGTCGAGCCTGTTACGGTTAATTATCAGAGGCGTATTTTACTGGCTCTGCATTTTCTGTCATCACACCTAATTTCTGCCACAGCCGTCAAACCGTAATGGCCTAACACGGGAATAGCAGCTCTTTAATTGGATTGTGTGTAAGGGCTGCCTCCATTTCTCTGTCAGTCATTCATGTGAAATTGACACCAGTCTGCTACGAGCGACGCACTTAAAATTCAGAATCATGTGGCGATGTGTGTGCTGATGTGGGTGTGTGCTGGTGTGTGCGTGTGCTGATGTGTGTGTGTGCTGCTGATGTGTGTGCTGATGTGTGTGTGTGCTGGTGTGTGCGTGTGCTGATGTGTGTGTGTGCTGGTGTGTGCGTGTGCTGATGTGTGGGTGTGCTGATGTGTGTGCTGATGTGTGTGCTGATGTGTGTGTGTGCTGATGTGTGTGTGTGCTGGTGTGTGTGTGTGCTGGTGTGTGCGTGTGCTAATGTGTGGGTGTGCTGATGTGTGTGCTGATGTGTGTGCTGATGTGTGTGTGCTGACGTGTGTGTGTGCTGGTGTGTGTGTGTGCTGGTGTGTGTGTGCGCTGGTGTGTGTGTGTGCTGATGTGTGTGTGCTGGTGTGTGTGCTGGTGTGTGTGTGCGCTGGTGTGTGTGTGCTGATGTGTGTGTGCTGGTGTGTGTGCTGATGTGTGGGGGTGTGCTGGTGTGTGTGCGCTGATGTGTGTGCGCTGATGTGTGCGCGCTGATGTGTGCGCGCTGATGTGTGTGGGCTGGTGTGTGTGCGCTGATGTGTGTGCGCTGTGTGTGTGCGCTGGTGTGTGTGCGCTGGTGTGTGTGTGCTGGTGTGTGTGCTGGTGTGTGTGCTGGTGTGTGTGCTGGTGTGTGTGCTGGTGTGTGTGCTGGTGTGTGTGCTGGTGTGTGTGCGCGCTGGTGTGTGTGCTGGTGTGTGTGTGTGTGTGTTGGTGTGTGCATTGGCATGTGCATTGGGGTGAGCACTGGTGTGTGTGTTGTTGGTGCGGGCAAAGCGGGAGTGTGTTGTTGATGCGTGTGGATTGGTGTGTGTTGGTGTGAGCGCTGGTGTGTGTGCACGTTGATGTAGGCATTGGCGTGTGCATCGTTGTGTGCGTTGGTGTGCAAGTCGGTGTGTGTGTTGGTGTGTATGTCGCTGTGTGCCTTGTTGTGTGCATCGCTGTGTGCGTTGGTGTGTGCGTTGGTGTGTGCGTCGTTGTGTTGGTGTGTGCGGTGTAGGTGCCACGCTGAGGAGAGGAAGGGGATCGATAAAACGACAGATGGACCATGTCAATTAGAAGTGTCTTTAACCTCTTGTTTTTCATGGCTGTAACCTTCATCCAAAATCTATAAACATAAGGAACAAGGAAAAGGATCTGGATCCTGCTCCTGTGCCACAAATGTCAAAACCGCTGATATACAGACTGTTTAAAGAGCAGGCTTGCATCTCCACAAACCTGACTGTTTTGGCCTGGAGGCATAGTCTGTATAAAGAAGTGGACTAAGTGAGTGTGACGTCACCCACAGCGTTCAGCTCCAGTCAAATGAAGCTCATCGAGGCTAGCAGGTATAAGGGCTACTTCTGGGATAAGTTTGTGCAACTTTGACCGTGAGTATCATAGCAACCAAAGAGCCAATGAGGAGCGAGGCTGTTAGGAGTGATGCCCCTTGCCACCCGTTGGTGTGTGTGTGTGTGTGTGTGTTGGTTTATTTCTTTTCTTTTTTTAGAAATGTTGTTCCTTTTGCTATAATCTTCCACAGTATCACATAAAACTGATCTATCACCATGGAGAATGTTCCAAAGTATTGTTTTAACTTTCCTTGGAACCACGCAGGTGCCACCTCCAGAAAGTTACATATTATGCCTTTAACAAATGCATGGCTAATGTGTAGTAAATGTCTTAGTAATTTACATGTGCACTATATAATTCTTCTGGGGGAGGGTATGTATGCCGCATGTGTGTTACCGTGGAGATGTTATTGTTGGTTTGGAATGTTTGACAGTACGACATTAAACTTAATTTTCTCCATGGAAACAAGCAGGTAACGGCAGCAGGCCAAGTGATTGTGAAGAGATATCACCACTCACTGTAAAAATGCAGGTTTTACAAGGGATATCTGAGCCACAAAAACTGAATAAATGCAAAATAGACATATTGAGGAATAATCGTGGAAAAGCACGGTCATCTCAATGGAGCAAGTGGCAGACCTGCCTCGAGAAAAGTTACATAGGCCGTGTACCAATTCGAAAGTTGCACATTTTGAAGTACCATTCAAATTACCAAGCCGACGAAGGGTACTCCTCCATGTGGCCTCCGTCGTTCCGAAATGGGACATACGTAGTTATGCCTCGGAGCGTGCGTCAACTGTTCACGGCTCTTCTCCATGGAAACGCAGGGCACATTTGTCGGCCACATTCATGGGGCGCATGAAATGGGACAGGCATTGTCACGCCAGAGGTGATGTAAGTGCCCTTCAAATGCAGCCGACGAACTTTGTAACTGTCGACTTGAGACACGGCTCATAGTGTATCTTTAACCAGACATCTCAAAACAATCAGCTTGAAAAAGGATTTGGAGAGGAAATATGGCCGACAGTAGCTTGGCTGGTAGAGCGTTTGTCCACTGACCTGAAGGTTGGCAGTTCAAATCCCACTCCTACTGTGAGCAGGCTTGCCTCTTCATAGACCTGCATTATTCCATGGAGATAAATGACTCTCAACACTCTACACTCATTTGTTAGTCATTGGTAGAGTGATCAAATCCACTGGCCCAAACCAAGTTGCCAGTGCGATTTCAGCTCCCACAGAAGAATATCGTACTGCTGTATCGTTGGGCAAGACACTTAACCACTTCGTCTCCAGTGTCTGTGTACACCGGTGTATGAATATGTGTGTGTGAATGTGTGAGTGGTTCCTTCATGTAAAGCGCTTTGAGTGTTTTGAAGGAGGAAAAGTGCTATATAAAAAAGTGTCCATATATGGATAGACAAAGTTGATGGAGAACCAAACTATATTATTTTGCTCTATATTTCTCATTTCATATTTCAAATTTGTGCAAACCAACTTATAATTTAAAGTGGAATCAAATAAATGTAATATCCCCAAAGTATATTTGTCTGAATGAATAGTACATATATTTGCCTGAATGAATAGTACATATATTTGCCTGAATGAATAGTATACATATATTTGCCTGAATGAATAGTACATATATTTGCCTGAATGAATAGTATACATATATGTGAATGAATCTAGAATCAGTCTTGACCAGGCAGGACGTGATGTGCAGCTGGTTTCATTGGCATTTGGTGTAAAAAAAAAAAGCTCATTTCATTTGAGGCCGTGATAAATGTGGCTCACCTCGGCACAGGTTCCCATTGTCTGGCTCGTATCCCGCCTTACAGCTGCAGCTGCCAATGGGGACCATCCACTCTCCATCTCCATTACAGTACAGCTTTATGGGCACGTCCACTTCCTCGGCGTTGGGGATGCAACTTCCTCTGGCGATGACTAACGAGGTGGACTCAGCTCCAGTGAGAGTCTGAGAAGAACAGACAGCAGCAGACGTTTGCAAACTGAGTAATGGTGAGTCGGTATGATTTACCACACAAGGCTGGCGGTGATTTGGACAAAACTGATTAGACCGAGCTCCTCATTCTATTGAAGGAGACAAGACATGCGTTTGTCTGCTTATAATTTACGACACCTCCAGGACATTAGTTTATATTTTGGACATTTTAAATTGGGCTATTGATCTAACGACTAAATTAAAAAAAACAAGCCCGCTGACTTCTGGTTGGTGCTAATTTCTCACTTCCTCTGTATTAGGTGTCACCATAAACAGCATCACAACAACATCCCAGACCTTTGGATCGCTGTAGTTCAGAGTGGAAAGAAGTGGATTTTCTGTTTGTACCAAGATGAATATATCGTAGACTGTATAAAGAAGTGGGCTGAGTGAGTGTGACGTCACCGACAGCGTCCGCTCCCGTCAAATGAAGCTCATCGAGGCTAGCAGTTATATCGACGAATTTGGAGAGGAGTTTCATATTTGGAATTCTGACCACGAGTATCATAGCAACCAAAGAGCCAATCCGGAGCGAGGCTGTTAAAGGTAACGTCCGTTCTCATCCGCACTGCGTTTAGCAGAGAGCAAGTGCTTAGTAACGCTGTCAATCAAACCTGTTGCTAATGCTAGTGGGAGCGACTTTGGGGGAAGAAGGCGCCTGATTTGTCTGTTATTAATGTTCATATCTTGATTTACAGACACAATAGTGAAATAAAAACCCCAGGATCATTTAGAGTGGGTTAACATTTTAAGACCATTTACAAAGCGAGGGGCGACAGTTTTTCAATAGAAAGCGAATTGGAGCTAGAGTCGATGGAGCCGGAAGCATGTTCATGATCACTTCCTATTTGGAGCGGCTAGCAGGTTAGCTATGTCCATTTATATACAGTCTACGGGTTATATGTCACACTGCAGAATCATATGTGTATCGTCACTGAAGTCTTGCAGGAGAGTAAAGATTACTTAAATATGCATGAATGTCTCTAAATGCAGCTATGATTGGGTAAATGAGAAGTGCAAACAAGCTGATTTAGCATAATTTGTTCTCTTTTAACAACATGATATGAGAGTTATACAAAGCTATACCACAGGAATCACTATATCGACTTTTCGTTCTATATGTGAAAACTGGTAATTATAACTGGTATATTTTTGGGGTCCGTATTAATCTGTGTACTTTTTCTGTGCTTTACTTGGGAATTTTTGCTTATTTTGTGTCTCTATGATAAGATTTAAGCTGTAAAAGGTAGAAAAACTAACTTGTCTGACTCATTACAGATGCAAACGAAGTACTAAAATGTTTAATTCTTCTGTTTATTTATTGCAGCTCATGACTTTTAACAATATTGTAGATTTAGATTAGAATGTTTGGTGTGGTTTAAATCTGCTCTTGGGTTTTTGTGTCAGTGCCATAAATTAGTTTCAGTATAATCGTTTATCGTCTATATTTACTTCAGCAAAATATCAAACTTTAATATGCGTTATCGAGACAGGTCTAGTTATAAATGTCTATAAAATACAGCATTAAACACCAGATTAAACATGATGTCACAGGCTCCAAACACTAAAACAGCACAGTGAATTTTAAATGTCGTTTTGCAGGTGTGATGAACTGAAGCTGAGTGAATATGTTGCGCAGAGACAGCCATTACAACCCAATAGCATGTAATTTATGCTAAGTGCAGTGCGTTTCGTCCTCACCTCTGGGAAATAAGCAAAATTCTGCACCACACTGGGACATTTCTTATAGAACACTCGGACGGCCAGCAGTGACATACAGGCTCCCAGGTCTTGGAAAGCCAAGTGGAAGCCTTTGCCTTTGGAGAGAGGACCGAAACTTCTGACCTCCGTGTTCACCTTCATCAGCCTGCCGCCAAAGTCCACCTGGGAGAAGCTCTCGTCTGCTGCTATGGTGTCCACCTGCATACAAATATACACAGGGTTTGGAAGGGTGAAGGCAAGGCAAGTTTATTTGTACAGCACAAAGCATCCACAAAATACAGTGGTCCCTCGTTTATCGCGGGGGTTACGTTCCAAAAATAACCTGCAATAGGCGAAATCCGTGAAGTAGTCAGCTTTAATTTTTACAATTATTCTATATGTTTTGCAGCTTAAAACTCCTCACCACACACTTTAAACAAGTGAAATGTGAGAAAATGTTAATGCCTGTCTGAGAAAAGTGTATAAACACTCTCAAAGTTCAAGCCTTCGTAGGTGCCTTTTGTCGATGTAGAACGTTTCATCGACATTGTGGGTTTTGTCGGGGAGAAAACTTGCAAACACACAGCACTTCAGAGTCACACTGCGATCCAACATTTATGTAAATTTGACTGAACACATTCTGTACTGTACAGGAGACATGGCACAGAGGAGACTGATGGACAATGGTCTACAGTCCCTTAGCCAATCAGGACGCAGAACACAGTGCACGTTCATACGCTGTAAAAAAAAAAAGCATGCAAAATTGGACAAAAAAATCCGTAAAACAGCGAGGCCGCGAAAGGTGAAGCGCGATATAGTGAGGGACAACTGCATAGCACAATTTGTACACCAAGTAATTCAAAGTGCTTTACAGAATGAGAAAGACATTAAAATCACAACAGCAACATATATAAACAATATAAATAATCATAAATAAACATCATAAAATTCACATTAAAAGAGAAGAGTGCAGGACAAAAAAAAAAAAAAAAATCATATGCACAGCTAAACAGAACCGTTTTGAGCTTCGACTTAAACATTGTAATGCGTTTTTTTAAATAACTTTTTCAAGAACTTTGTCTAAAAACGACAGATTAGAGATTGGTCGGTAATTGTTCAGTATTGTGGCATCAACACTGCTCTTCTTTAGGAACAGCTTCATAACTGTTGTTTTCAAAGCACTTGGGGAAATTCGTGGAGCGTTGCCATGGCGAATAACAACTTGAAACTAAATATTAGATCTTTTGATTGGAGAACAAGACGTGAATGTTGCGTAAAACAGGAGACTTAAAGCCATGAACATACAACATTTTTGTTAGGGTGATGGTTGGTCCTGGTTAGGAATGTCAGAAAACATTGACCAGAATAAAACAACACCAGATACTAAAACTATTATCGAAGTGGAGCAGGCGTTAAAACTCACATTTCCTGAATATTTTTTGAATGGTTTGGATCTGAACTAGTACAAGACCACATGAGAATAACATAGAAACTGTACTTACTAGCTACTAACTAACTACATACTAACTTATATTACATTACACTGTCTGAAGAAAGATTATTTTTTTGTTTAAATGTGGGCACACTATGGGTCCTCTTTTTTGAGGGAGTTACTGCAGCCCTATGCTCTACCCTTTCAAGACCAGAGGTGACAGAGCCTTTTCTGTGGCCCAGACTATGGAACAGCGCCCTCTGCCTGTCAGATCCTCTCAGTCTTTAACGCAGTTTAAGAGTAGACAGAAACCCCCCCTCTTCTCCCTGGCATTTAACACAAGCTACACTGGATATCTTGGTGTTTTATTGTTCTTTTCTTATGTATTTTTTTATCTGTATATTTGTTTTGTGGTTACTTTTATGTGAAGCACTTTGCTCAGCAAGTCGTTTTAAATGTGCTATAGAAATAAACTTGAATTTTTACATTTTTTTAATGATTGTGGTATCAAAATCAGTCTCACACATTGAGCCTAATCATTAGTATCAGAACTGAATGGCCCAGCTGAAAATATGGTCAACTGAACTCCATTGACCAATTAATCAATGAAACAACTAAAGTCTTACAGCCCACAGTCGGGAGGTGAGCGCCCTTCTTAAATGGTTACCATAGTAATACAATAGACCAAATGAACCCCATTCACTGCACCCACTGTGTTCATTAAGTGAGCAGTAATAGCTGCGTATTTGATTTTCTCAAGGGCTGCAACTATTTTAGTAGAATCAGTGATGGAATTTTTGATGAATCGACAAGTCAAACGATTATTTCTATTATACACTGAGATTTTTAAATAAATTATCAACCAAATAAAGGTTAAACTGAAGGCTTTGAAATGTTGAATATTTACAGATAAAGTGTTACAGCAGCGAATTTGGAGCAGAATTCCGACCGTGAGTATCAACAACCAATAAGCCAAACTGAAGCGAGGTTGTTGAAGGTAACGCCCCTTCCCTCCTGCATTGCTGGTTTAGCAGAGAGAAAGCACTTAGCAACACTATCAATCAAACTTGTTCCTAACCCTAACGGGATCAATTTGATTTGTGTGTTATTAATGTTGACATCTTGAGTTAAGGACACAAGAGTGAAATTACAATACCAGAATCATGTAGAGCGGGTTAAAATATGGTGACTGATGGTTTCGAAATTTTGAATATTTACAGATAGCAGTTATAGCAGTGAATTTGGAGCAGAATTTCGACCGCTAGTATCATAGCAACCAAAGAGCCAATCCGAAGCGAGGCTGTGCTTCCTGCCTGCACCTCTGGTTTAGCAGGGAGTGGGTGCTTAGCAACACTGTCAATCAAACCTGTTCCTAACTCTAGTGGGAGCGATCTCAGAGAAAGAAGGCGCCCGATTTGTCTGCTATTCATGTCCATATCTTTTTTTTATGGACACAATAGTGAAATAAAAACACCAGGATCACGTAGAGTGAGTTAAAATATGATGACTGAAGTTTTCGAAATTTAGAATATTTATGTGTTGATGAAAACCAGAAATTGTTCATTCTATTTTGACAATTGTGATTTTAACATCCCACCATCTTTGTCATGTTATCGTCTGGTTTGTGTTTTAGACTCTCCATCGTCTTCATACTGATTACGATTATCAAAATCCAGCAATTATTATTTTTTATTCTAAAAAGCCACTGTTGCTGCCATGGCTTTCTCCCATGATCTTTTACCTTGAGGAACGGTGCATTGGCCCAGTACTCCATCCCCTTGACTCCTTCGGTCACCGTCCGATCGGTCTCCAGGTAGTACAGGTTAAACGTCTCCTTACAAGACCCAAGCACGCTGGGTATGGAGGCGCAGTCCCTCACTGTAAACCTGATTTCCACGTAGATTCTCTGGGCCGCCCTCCGATCGATGTAGGTCGTGAGGAGCCAGTTGTTTTGGCTGGGCTCGAAGACGTTGCAGACTTGGTACGTCCTGATCGTGTTGAGGTTCTCATCATAGCCGCTCACCTCCTCCCACTGGAATAAGAAATCGTAGATAGCGTAAGATATAAATAGACAGAAGAGGCTACTGTGATTAATGGGTTTACCAAGTCCTGACAAATTAAAGGCTCTACCCCTCCCTCGCCTTTCTTTTCATGGCTCCCCTCCCTCCTTTCTTTCATTCACTTTGCTTCTCTTCCATCTTGCACTCTGCTGTTCAGGGACAACCATTCATCACAATTAGGACCGCTACCTCTCACAAACATACGGGTTTAGTGTAAGGAATAAAACACAAGTACAAAAACATGGCTAGCTTTGAAACAGCGTTATCGTTTCACAAGCAGTTCTTTTGTTTTGTAGCCTTCGGATTTCACTCCGTAGAGGTAAATTGGTGTCACCTTGGCTCGGTAATTAAGTTTTTGACGGACTTGTTAATGGGATCCGGCGCGCTAACAGTTTTCCCGATGGTAAAGCGGCCCCCGTGCTTCGGAATAGCACACCTTTGCACACTGTTCTTACCCCGTTGGCAGGGAACGATATCCAGCCGAGCTCCGCCGTGGCTGTTCGCGTGTCCATCACCGTCTCTGTAGGACACAAAGAAAAACAGACACGGGGAGGTGAACAAAGGAGCTGTGGGATGCAGACAGGAACAGGCTTAATTAAAAAGTCAGTAGGTCTGTAGGAAATAAATAACAAGGCAATCACGGCCCATTTCAGGTCACTTAGGATTACAACACTTAATGGGACTAATTGGGATACGGGACTAGTGTTTTGAAAATTGTTATTATTTGAACTATAAAGACTCTATGACCTTTATAACAAATACAGAGGTATTATTACATCAAAATTAGAGACAGATCGAAACATCAGAAGTTAAGATGTAAAAGAAAAAAAATGTAATGAAAAAACCCAGATCTGCTCAAAATAACAAAAAGGAATGAACCAATTCTAAGCAATTCATCCATAATTATTCTCTAGGATTCAACCTTTTTCTGTAAAAATATTTTTACTTTGTTTAGAGCCAAATATTACAAAGATGAGCTACAAGCTTACGTGTAACATAATGGGAAAACTGTATTTGACATTTAATACATTAAGTGCAGCCAAACTATGAATCGTCTAAATTAAATACAAGTTTATTTCCATAGCACATTTGTAACATTTTCACCTGACCAAAACGCTTCACATAACAGTCAACAAAAAACAAACATACAGATCACACGATACATAGGAAAAAAAATAATAAAACACCAAGATAACCTGTGTAGCTTGTGTTAAATGCCAGGGAGAAGAGGCTGGTTTTCAGTCTAGTCTTAAACTACCATAAGGACTGAGAGGATCTGACAAGCAGAGGGCGCTGTTTCATAGTCTGGGCACTGCCACAGAAAAGCCTCTGTCACCTCTGGTCTTGACCCTGAGCTGGTCAGTTGACCTCAGGGCTCTGGGTGGAGTATAGAGCTGCTGTAACTCCCTCAGATAAAGAGGACCCATAGAGTGCACACATTTATTCTTTTCTAACTATTATTAATAATTCTGGTAAAATAACAAAATGCATTCAGATACCTCCTCACTACATTAAAACCAGGTTAGAAAACAGAAGGCAAAACACGTACTGCGGTATTTGTTGGTTTCAATGAAATCTGATATTTCAAAGCAGCACATTTGAGCAAAAGGCTAATGTTAGCTACCACCTGATTTGTATTTCTTAATACAAAGTAATGGTTCTTCAGACTAAAGATCATCAGATTTTAACTTTACTTGGTTAAAAATATAAGTATGTATTGTAGTTATTCTTTTCCAGTCAAGCAGAGGCTATGATTTATGCCTGTATAATTAATATTGATATAAAATGCATATAGCTGAAACAATAGAGTTGGCCCGTAGAAGAAACATTAACAATGCACTCCATTTATAACACTGGCCCTATACCAACCTGTGCTGGTGATTATCATAAAATATAAATGAGTAGAAGGCTGTAGCATCGGCCTTGTGTAGAGTATTGAGGGCTTTATTTTGAAGATTTGTAACTGTTCATTGTCAAACACCCGAGCGCCTGTTGTCTGTGGAGCTCCCAAACATCAAAATCATATTTTTGCAAATGGCAAAAAGGGCCCATATTATGTTGTTTTCTGATCTCTGTTATAATGTTGTTTCCTCATCAAAAACATACCTGGAGTTGTATTTTTTGGGGCAAATGTATTCAGTTATGTCCCAACACTGGCCATGCATTTGTAGCATGCATCTCAAATGTGGACGACGTCTCCTACTGAATATTCCGACATCATTCCGAACCAAATCCATGGCCTCTTTTACCTTAGTTTAGTGCTTCACTTCGTAAAAATCAGCACTGTTTTGTCATCTTTTTTTTTTTTACTCGTAAGCCACCATTTTGACATGAACAAACACGCAAAATTTCCCTGATTGGTCAATCCACCTGTCAATCACAGCCATTGGAGGTCTTTGTTTAGGTCTGTAAAAGAGGCATGGTCTTTGTTAACCAGCCAACTAACAACCTGCCCACCGCTGTGAGCTTATGTTTCTGTGCAACTAAACAAAGCCCGACACACATGGAATAAAAGCAATTGTCATCTGTTACCGGGTAAAACATCACCACAAAACACCATCTGAACCCAAACACCCACCCACCCACCTACCCCCACACCGCCGTCACATGACAACAAAGGTGCTCTCAAATATATACGGCAGGTCGACAATACAGTGGTCTGACAGCCGAAGCCCAGACGCTCGTGTTCAGCGTACAGCATGTCACTTCATATTATAGATCTGACTGCGGTAATGTGGAAGAAGCAACGTTTGTCTCCTGTGGTTTCAAATGAGAGACGTAAAGCCAAACAATGAACAGAGCAACAGAGAGGTACAACAGGAAGCAGGTATGAGAGGACTTCAGTTAAACAAATTGGATTGGATTTCAGTAACTAAGAAGAGAATTTGAGTGAATATGTGAGGAAAACCCATTACCATAGACTGTATATATAAATGGACGTAGCTAACCTGCTAGCCGCCGCGTTCCAAACAGGAAGTGATCATGGGCGCACTTCCAGTTCCATCGACTCTGGCTCTAATTCACTTTCTATTGAAAAACTGTAGCCCCTCTCTCTGTAACTGTCAGACTCGCCATTTTGGTCTTAAAATGTTCGTATTAACTCGCTCTACATGATCCTGGCTTTTTTAATTTCGCCATTTTGTCCATAAATCAAGATATGAACATTAATAACAAACAAATCAGAGGCCTTCTTTCCCCGAGGTTGCTCCCGCTAGCAACGAGTTTGATTGACAGCGGTTTCAGCTAAACCAGTGGTGCAAGCGGAAAGGGGTGTTACCTTCAACAGCCTTGCTCCGGATTGGCTCTTTGGTTGCTATGATACTCGCAGTTGTTATTCCTAATATGGAACTTAGCTCCAAATTAGCCGCTATACCTGCTAGCCTTGATGAGTTTCATTTGACTGGAGCTGAACGCTGTGGGTGACTTCACACTCACTTAGTCCACGTCTTTATACAGTCTATTGTTGCAGCTCATGCCCTGTAATGATACTGTGTTTAAAAAAGTTTTACAAGGCCTAACCTGCATTATTGTTACTGCATCAGGGGCATAAAGTACTTTGCATATTATCGTTTATCAAAGCATATCTCTGTAGCAATATATTATCATTCAAAATGTGTTATTTTGACTGGGGTACAACAGGAAGCAGTGAAGTTATGTTATCAGAAGACTTCACAAAATTGTATTGTGTACAGCAGGAAAATTTGATTGAACATAATGTGAGAAAAAGCCATAATCTACACAAAACCAATAAGAAAAAAAAATATATGGAAAAGGAAATATATCACCACTGAAAAAAAAAAAAAGGTAAAATATATAACATATTTTTGGATTGGTAATCTTTATTTTATAGCATATTGTATTTTTTTCTTTTTTGTTTTATTTTATTTTTTATCTAACAGACCAGACCTCTCTGCATTTTGTCGTTCCGGGGGCGAGGCTTGGTGTTCCTTGTCAATCAAAGCTAACTAACAGCTGCGTGGTTTATTTTCCATGAAGACTGAATTAATTTCATAATCAGCAGATGGGATTAGAGCGAATATTAAGGTTCAGACCCATTTATAAGTGCTTTTGTGATCTGTTAAGTATAGTTCACTGATACTATTATTTAGAATTTAGCTATGTCTAAAAAAATATAGCTCAGTTTTGCCTAAATTCAAGCCTATCAGCTCCTAAACCTAAACTGCCCTAACCCTAACCCTAACCTTAACCTGACAGAGAAAAATATTGTCAAAAATCAACATTTGCGAGGATAACTATTAAAAGTCCAACAAATTGGCTGTTGTTTGGCATAACTATGTTTGGATACAACAGAAAGTAAAAGAAAAACTGGATGTGTTATTGGGTTGCCATGGTTGCAATAGAATGTTAAGATGAAATGGCGAGCTTTTAAGGAGTTCCCAGGTCTTTCGTCCGGAACGGGAAATGGGGCCGCTTGTGAGGATTCTTGCTGTGGGCCCCAAAATCCAAAATTTCTATCACAAACGGACCTGAAGTTGCGTTTTGTTTCATTCACACGTTTTGGCATCATAACATGGCTTAAAGCTCACAAGAGTTTTTAAAGTGAAGGCCGGGGATCATTTTTGTAGATAGAACTTGTCTTGAAATGTTCCGAGTCAAAATCAGGGCAGTGAACTCTAAAATAACCCAGTCCCCGCTGAGTTAAGCAGTTGTGCGAGATTCACGGCTCCATATGAAGTGGTAACGAGCGTTCGACCGTCCCCAGCCTCGTTAGTGCTTCCTCCGTGTATTTATGAAGCCTTCCGTAATATTAACAGTGACACGACGCTGCGTCCGGCCTATAGGAGAACGCGCTGACGCAGGTTAGTTTGAATAGTGATGACAAAGGCCTTACATTCGGACTCTAAATAAAACAGGCTGCACATATACAGCTCATTACAGCGCTTGGCAACCTCTGTGCACTTTGAGTCCGACGTACCAGCACTGGAAGAAGTACTCCAGGTTGTTATTTAAGTAAAAATACAGATACTGGAGCAAAAATAGTACTGAAGTAAAAGTACTGTATTTTCCCGACTCTACATGGCACTTTTTTTCATAGTTTGGCCGAGGGTGCGACTTATACTCCAGAGCGACGTATAGTCCGGAAAATACGATAAGTCAGAACTGAAGATGCAGCTTGAATGAGCAGTAAAACGGCTTCACTCCCACAACTTTTTGTCCAGTTACAGATTTGAATTTTTTATTTTGCCATAAAAGTTTCACATGAAAAAATACGCTTGTTTTATTTACCTGTACCTGTTTAAAAAGTGAGAAGTAAAAGTATTTCTCGTAGATTTTGAGATCTCATAAAGCTTCAAATGTTCTACCTGTTTTATTTGTTGTTATATTTTGTTTTGTTCAAATTATGAAAGTGTTAACAGAAGTAGAAAGTACAGACACTGCTCTCAAATGTAGTGAAGTAGTGAAGTAAAAAGTACCACTGTAAAATGTACTTTACTTGATAAGAGTACTTTTTACTACTGTTACGTTGTTCCGTTCCACTGCTGCTTCCTACTGTTGTTTTAGTCCATTTTATCTGATTTTTTGTTTCAGAGTCTTGCGAGTGTAGCTGACAAAATATCAAATGATCCATGTTGATAATCACAGCTGGACAATTTACAGAGAAAATCCAATTTGTGATTTTTCTGACAAGTTTTGTGATTAGTTTTGTGATAAGATGTTTTCATGTGATTAAAAAAACTCACATTTTAAACTCATAAAGAAGAATTGACAAAAAAGAACTGGAAAACTAAAACAAAAATCCCATTTCAGAACATGGAGACGCGGGGAGGGCATCTGACACACAGGGAGGGCATCTGACACACACAGGGAGGGCATCTGACACACAGGGGGACATTTCAGAACATGTTTGTACAGGTCTAAACTACAGGTTTAGCAGCTTTTATGCAGAATAAAACGGGATATTTTGTAGTTGGTTCATGAAAACTGCAGCTTCTAGTATTGATAAAGTAATGACATCTCCATGGAGACAAGCAGGCAGCCAGAAATGCTTCACAGTGCACCTTTAAATAATGTTCCCAAGCAGCGACCAAAAACATCTGACCAGAATGAATATAGAAAAGAGACATAGCATAATGTAGCATAGCGTAGGATAGTGTAGAATAGAATAAGATAGCATATTGTAAAATAGAATAGTGTAGAAGAGAATAGTATAGCACAGCGTAGAATAGTGAAGGATAGAATAGCGTAGCATTGAGTAGCACAGTGTAGAATAGAATAGCACAGAATAGCATAGAATAGCGTGGCATAGCGTAGAATAGCATAGCATAGAAAAACAGAATGGCGTAGAATAGTGAAGAATAGCGTAGAATGGCGTAGCATAACGTAGCATAGTAATGTCATATATGTAGAATGTTTTGTCATAATCCCAGACACAAACAAAGCCAGTTTCATATTGCTCAAATTTACTACTATACTAATATCCAAATGATTGATTCAAGAATGTTGAGCTTCATAATATCTGTGTTTGACTAAACCTAAGACCCAAAAACAGGTTTTACGTTTCCTCATTAAAGGTCCTATATTACACAAAATTTATTCTTGTAAACTTTAAGCCATGTTATAATACTGTTATCTCCTCAAACAGACCTGGAGTTGTGTTTTGTTTCATTCACACATGTTTGGAGATGTAGACCGACTAATAATAAATGATTACTCAAAGCTCAAAATGCTCTGTTCCACCTTGTGATGTCATGAAGTAGTAGTTTTCAAGTTAACAGCTACGTTTTTCCTTAAGTTCAGTAGAGATTGGTGATTTCAGGGCTGAAATCATCCAAAATGATTCTAGTGAAGGTGTACGGAGTTTAAAAACACAGTGGAGCACTTCCTTCCTGTATTACCACACGATGACATCACAAGGTGGAACAGAGTGTTTTCTGTTTTAGAGAAGAACTCAGCCTAAATATGCAGGGTTTGTGTGTTTAACATATGTGAACTAAACAAAACAAAACTCCAGGTCTGTTTGTGATGAGGAAACTACATTATAGCATAGCTCAGAAAAGTGTGTAATATGAGGTTTTTTTTTTTTACATAATATTAGCGTTGCTTTAGCGTAGCCACATCTGAAAACATGGAGACAGGTTTCAGATGAAAAAAACCCTTTGAGCGTGAAGCACAAAAGCCAACCAGGACTCAGAATGCGATTGTGAAAGCTTCCACATCAACAGCCTCTCACTTTAAGCCATATACCTCCAGCAAATCCTTCACGAGCGCCGGTCTGCTTCTATAGGCTTTGTATAGAAACAATAGCACCGCCCCGCCATTACCCACAATCCCCTTGAACAACGTATAGGCCGAGGGCAAGGCAGGTTTTGCACACAATATGCATTTTTAAGAATTTATTTAAACCGATTGCGCGATCATACACAGGAGCCCTTATGATTTATCAGGTAATATAGTTAATAGCATTCACAGCCGTAATGGACGATGCCGAGTGGAGCCTCTTAAAGCAACAGAACGCAGTCTGTAGAGATTATTTTATAAACATCTATTTAAAATACATTTGATTTATGTGGTAAGAGCACACTGAGGGGCAGACGTGAACTGGAGCCAAGCTGAGACAAAGAGATCGACGACATACAGAACCATTTTGTTTAAGTTTGTTTTTGTTTGTATTGTTCTATGCAACTATATTTTTACAAACAAACAAACAAACAAACACATAACTGCACAGGTCCATTAAACATATTAAACCAGGAGCAGGTGTGATTATAAATGTTTATCTCCAGATTATTAAAGTGCATTAGTGGCGCCAATCTGTCCAGTTTTACACATCCTCTCTGTCTCCTCCTCCCCCTCACTCACTCACTCTCTCCTCCTCTCCTTTTTCTCTCTCATCCCTGTCACATCCTCTTTCCTCCTCCCTCTTTCTCACTCCCTCTCCTCTTTCTCTCCTCTCCTCACTCCCTCTCTCTCTCCTCCCCTCTTCCTCCCTCTTTCCTCCTTTCCTCTTTCTTCCCTCCTCTCATCCTTCCTCTCTCCTCCTCCCTCTGTCCCTCTCTCCTTCCCTTATCTTTCTCTCTCCTCCTTTCACTCCCTTTCTCCTCTCCTCTTTCTCTCTCCTTTTTCTCTCTCCTTTTTCTCTCTCCTCTTCTCTATTGTTCAGTTTTTAGCCATAGACAATAATGAGATCTTAAATTAAAAGTCCAACAAACAGGTGAGATATTGAGTCAGCTCCAGATCATTCTGAAGATATTCAGGAAAGGTTCATTTTCCGTCCTGTGAATGTGACTTTAGTATTGACACTAGATACTAAAACTAGAATCAAAAACTGCTCAAATATGTCTTGAATAGTATCTGATTTTCAATACTTTTAACAAACCTAATACAACTCTGTCTTCTTTAAAGCTCATTTATTATAGAAAACACTTCATTCACACATGTTTGAGCAACACTGTTATTAGTGTATCTACATCTCCAAAGCTCAAAATGCTGTTCCACCTTGTGATGTCACGAAGTGGTAGTTTTCAAATGAACACCTCCTTTTACATTTTGGTTCAGTAGACAATTCCAGGACTAGAGATTGACAATTCCAGGACTGAAATGATCCAAATGACTCCAGTGAAGGTGTATGGAGCTTAAAAACACAGTGGAGCACTTCCTGTATTCCCACATGATGACATCACAAGGTGGAACAGAATGTTTTCTGTTTGAGAGAAAAACTCAGCCTAAATATGCAGGTTTGTTTGTGTGTTAAACATGTGTGAATGAAACAAAACACAACTCCAGGTCTGTTTGTGACGAGGAAACAACATTATAACATAGATCAGAAAACGGCGTAACACCAGCGCTTTAACACAGAACAATAGAAAAACCCAGAGCATTTTCTGTTCTTAAAACCCCCCATTTTTAAACAGAAGCTGACGCTGAACGCTCCCCCTCTGCGCGTTAAGGCTGTATTCACTTATCAGTCTAATTAACAGCACACGGCACACACCTCTCTGTATAATACTCCTTACACTCACTTCAGCCTAATTACTTCTGACATATTGGAGGCTGTGATCACGGTAAGCCCACCTCCCCGACCCCCCCCCCGCTCCCCAAACGCACAAACAGAACCATACCACAAAAGCACTCAACCTCTACAACGCCATTCTCTGTCAGCGGGCAAAATGCTAGCGGGATTGTAACTGTGGCCGCGGCTGTTAAAATCCATGTTGTGGCTCACGGGGGGGAAATAAAAAGTATTTTGGCCGCAGATGGAGACTTAGGGGTCGTTTTGAGAGCCGGCCCCTCCCTCACGCTGCTACATGCTGTTTGTAATTGAATGTAAATCAGCTATATGAGAACAAAGGTGTAGTTAATGTGTAGTGGGGGATGTAAAGAGCGGCCATTTTGGGGAAAGCTCGGCTGGAACTAAGAAAATGTAGTTTAAAGGGCTCGTATCACACTGTTTTCTGATCTATAATATAGTTATAATGTTGTTTCCTCGTCACAAACAGACCTGGAGTTGTGTTTTATTTCATTCACATGTTTAACACACAAACCCTTATTTAGGTTGAGTTCTTCTCTCAAACTGGAAACACTCTGTTGCACCTTGTGATGTCATCAAGTGGTAATACAGGAAGTGCTCTACTGTGTTTTTAAACTCCACACACTTTCACTAGAATCATTTTGATGATTTCAGGTCTGGAATCGATCTCTAATGAACTAAAGGTAAAAACTACCACTTCATGACATCACAAGATGGAACAGAGCATTTTGATAATTGAAGACGTAGTCAGAAGGATTACTCAAACATGTGAATGAAACAAAACAACTCCAGGTCTGTTTTTGAGGAGGGATCAACATTATAACACAACTTAAATCTACAAGAGTCACTTTTGTGTAATATAGGACATTTAAGTAAAAATTATTGACAAAAATAACAAACAAAAGCTCTATATTGTTCATTTTTTAAAGGTGCACTATGTTTTTTTCTGGTGGAGTATATGCAACTGACTTCTCTCCATGGTGATGTTATTTCTTTGCCTGGAATGTTCCATAGTATATAAATGTATCTGTCCTGCATTTATTCGATTACATGTGTTATTATGGCTCAGAAATGCCTTGTAAAACATGCATTCATACAGTGTCACATCTCCACAAACGTGACTTGTAACTTGACCTGGTGACGTCATTGTCTTCATGGAGATGGGGTCACATGTTTATGATAGGACAATGAGCTACAATAAGACTTAGTGATGTATGGCTTGTGTATTTGAACATCGTCTCCTGCATGAAAGTGTGTTTGATTATTCGCTAATTTTAATTTAAGTTTGTGGGATAAAACCTGTTGTAAATATAAATTATACTTTTGCATCAAACAAGAAGCAGTTTGGGAAGAAAAGTTGAAAAATACGCTAAAAATTACACCAAGTAGAGTCCCACATTGATGACGTCACACTGGGAGAATTCTGTCCAAAAGTTTGGCCCAATTTACACAAGAAACACACTATTTCAACAAAAATAAAGGTGTTTTCTTTCATTTTTATGTGTCATATAGTAAGTCCTGTGTACATTATAGGAGTTCCAGTGGACCACATGGTTGCTAGGTAACACTTGGATTTCCCTAGTGTGATGTCATGATTTACAACCAGGAAGTACAATTTGAAACCTAAAAAAAAATTCCAAACTAAATTTATTTATTTGTTTTTTTGTACTGTTTTTAGCAATATCTTAAATATAATGATCTTAAGTGTATAAAATGAGTAGTCCAGCCTGTCAGCTGCTCGTTACAGGGCGGTCAGGCTGTAGGTCTATGTATTTAGAGCAGCGGTGTCCAAACTTTTCTCATTAAGAGCCATATATACAAACACAAACAAAGCTGAGGGCTGATTGCGGGCCATAGACTGGTCACCAATACAGTGAATATTTCAAATCTGTGTTATAAGTTAGAACCACTCGATCTGTATTCAAGCTTACATCCTCAATGGGACACATTAAATATTTGATATGGACTTGTTACAGTAGATTTTCAGAAATGTACAGTAAAAATTACTGTTTTAGGTAATACGGGCCCATTCACCTGGAAGCTTGAGGGCCATGAAAAATTGATCTGAGGGCTGCATTTGGCCCCCGGGCCACAGTTTGGGAACGCCTGGTTTAGAGGAATGACTGGGGACAGATTCTGAACATTCAAATCATTCTTGCATAATTCATTTAGCTGCATAGAACTGACTGTTAATGCTGAATGAAAAAATCCATATAAACGTTCTATTTTTACTTTAATGCAGGAAGCACGCCTCAGCACACACACGCACACATGCACAAACACACAAACGCACGCGCACACAATGCAGACACACTAAAAGCCTCGTGGAGTGACAGACGTCATGGCGACCAGGGAGACGAGCATTGACCAATCAGGCGTTAAAGTGGAACGACCAGAAGGACAGCTCCGCCAAGAACAAACCTGTGGAGACACTGATGCGCACACACGCACACACACCCCCACACGCGCACACACACACACGCGCACACACATACACACGCCACTTTACGTCGTTAGGTCAGGCATGGAGTCATTAGGTTGTGTGTGGTTCAGGTTGATGACATCACAACAGTCTATAGGCCAAAGATATTTCATACAAATGTGAGATTTCTGTTGTACTGCAGGGAGTTCTTAAGTCTAGGCAAAAATAGAAATGATCAGGTTCAACATTCGTGAATTTACCTTCACCCTGTTTGGTTGGTTTTAGTTACTTGGTCTGTTAAAAGAAATATGAGATTGTTCTTAGAAGGAAAAAAGTATGGTCCATTCACACTTTATCCGGTAGCTGTAAAGTAAGAGGTCAGCAAGGAGTCATAGCGGGTTCTTTACATTTGTGATAAATATTTAGCATTACTCTTGAGAATAGAAACACTCTGATCTGGGTCCAGACTCCAAAGGCTGATGATACAGTCAACCCACATGTCTTTTAGTCAAGGGATTATTGTGTTTCAGAAAGAGAAGGAATGACTTGAGCTAGCTGAATATCGAGGAGTGAATCCTCAGTTCAAGCTACCATTTTCCATGAATCATTATGCACATTATGATTTACGGCTATGATTCAGCCCGTCATCATCATGTCATAAATATGTGATACTCGGGGATAAAGCAGAGAAAGACTGAAGATTGAAGGACTTCTTATGAACGTCCATTAGTGCCTCACATTTGTCTTTGACAGGACTAGGGCGATATGGGAAAAAAGACAGATTTTTGATTCGATTTGATCTTAAAACATAGACAGGTGGACTTCAGGTATAGTGCAGGGTGTCAGGTCCACAGCTCTGGGTTCAGGGGCATGTCTCTGCTACATGAGACACTGACACCACCCAAACACTCAGGTTTTCTTCATAAATAAAATATAAATTGTATCTGCTTTATAAGGCCAACCTCAGCAATTCACAAAAACACGTTTAGTAACCATACACCCCATTTTATCCTCTCTTTATGTAATGCAGTGGGTTTGGCTCATGTGGGATGCATTATGTTCTAGAAATATAATATGTTCGATTTTTATACGTGAGTGCTGCATCGATAAACAGGAAACAGGTGTTAGCTGCATGCTAGCTTTGTTTTGTGGAGCTTCGGCTCGACATTTAAGTTCACTGCATCACTGGAAATACAAAGGTCTATCACAGGATCAAGTCAGAGTTTGGAGAGAGATTATTATGTTCGGTTTATATCTGCTTTTTGCCGTTTTGTTTTCACATTCTCTTGTCCAGTCATCTCGTTCGGTCGTTAGCCATGCCTGGAGCCATACTGTACATACGCCAGACTCTCAAACGAGGCAGTACGGTTCACTTTAGACGGTGGAGACACTTGCGGCTTTTACCGATCTGCTGCAAACAAACCCGTGGAAACGAGGCTATGGGGAAATAGTTTTGAGAGCTTTTGCCACGCCCCCTTTTGATCAACATCAATAAGCAGCTGAAAGATTAGAGTTGTCATAATACAAATAAATAAACAAACTAATAGTAGTATCTGACCATAATACATGAGCTTTGGGTAATGACTGAAAGGACAAGATCGCGGATACAAGCGGATGAGCGGAGGAGGCTCGGGCATCTGTTCAGGACGCCTCCCTGGGGAGCTGTTCTGGGCATGTCCCACCGGGAGGAGGCCCTGTGGAAGACCCAAGACACGCTGGAGGAACTATGTCCCTCGGCTGGCCTGGGAACACCTTGGGGTCCCACCAGAGGAGCTGAAGGACGTGTCTGCGGTGAGGGAAGTCTGGGCTTAGACTGCTGCCCCCACGACCCAGCCTCACATAAGAGCAAGAAAATCAATGGATAGTAGCTTCTTTAAAAATGAGAAGTTTTAACCTTTCCTGAGCTGTAACATTAAACTAATCAACACATTCTCAAATCAGTCCATGCAAAGTGCAGTTTTAGCATCTGGGTTCTTATTTTAACAACCCTGATCCTGAAGGAATCCCAAACTGGACTGTAGCTGTAACTGTACGGACTCATCCAGACACAGGAAGAACTCAACTCCACACATATTTCAGGCTGACATCCCATAAATTCCATCTAAATGTCATATAAATGTAATGACACAAATCTTCCAGAACTTCTGTGAGAGCGTGGCCTGCGTGAGTACAGCACGTGGCTCCTCAGACCTGAGCCGTAGCCAATCCCGGTCTCTCTCCCAGTTCTCATCAATCTGCCGCGTGTTCTGATGTGGACCCTGTTGTCTCCAAAGCGCTCGCTCAGCACTCCACAACAGCCACTATCAGCACAAAGCACACATTACTATGCAACTACAGGAGATTTACACAGGACCCCGGCACATTATGGACTGACTTACGGCCATGCTTCAGCCTGCCATCATGTCATAAATATGTGATACTTGGGGATAATGCAGAGAAAGACTGAAGACTGAAGTTAGTGGTTCATGTTTGTGTTTGACAGGACTAGGGTGATTTGGGAAAAAAAGATTGATTTTTGATTCGATACAATCTTAAAATATAGACGGATGGACTTCAGGTATAGAGCTATAGAGTTTTTATGTTGTGTTGATGGGAACAATTCCAGAGAAATCCAGTTTGGAATGAGTTTGTACAAAATATTAAGTACGCACGTTACTGCTAGTGACAGAAACATGAGCGATGTCCGTGTGCTAAGTTATGTCTTAAGTAGTTACTCTCATAAATGGTGAGAAAATGGAAGTTTACTTTTCATAACTTAGATTATAACAAGAAGAAGCAGAGCAGAGAAAGAGGAGAAAAGGTGAGGAGGTGGATCAGAGAGAGGAAAACATTAAAATCACAATAGGACAAATCAAAACATAAATAATCACAAATAATCATAAAAAAATGAACATTAAAAGAGAAGAGGCAGAATAAAACCCTTTCAGTCGTATGCACAGCTAAACTGAATGATTATTCCCCATGTAGTCCTGACTTAGTCCTGACTTAGTCCTGACTTAGTCCTGACTTAGTCCTGACTTAGTCCTGACTTAGTCCTGACTTAGTCCTGACTTAGTCCTGACTTAGTCCTGACTTAGTCCTGACTTAGTCCTGACTTAGTCCTGACTTAGTCCTGACTTAGTCCTGACTTAGTCCTGACTTAGTCCTGACTTAGTCCTGACTCTGGGCACCAGCAGGAGGCGGGTCCCTGAAGTCCTCAGAGTGTGAGATGTTCATGTGGGTCTAACATGTGGGAGATGTTCTTTGGTGCTGGTCCATGGAGAGACTTGTTCACAAGCAGAGCTGATTTAAAGTTTATTCTCTGAGCCACAGGAGTCAGTGCAGAGACCTGAGCACAGGACACATGTGTGAAGTACTTCCTGGTTCAAGTCAGGACCCGAGCAGCAGTGTTCTGGATGTACTGCAGCTTCTTACAGTGAGTAGGCCGTTACAGTAATCTGACCCACTGGAGACAAATGCATGGTCTCCAAGTCTGGTTTTGGCAGTATACTTTTGATTTTGCAATGTCTTTAGATTGTAAAAAGTTGCAGATGTTATTGAGTTATTAAATTGTCATTGGCCATAAGGGGGAAAAAAAAGATTTTTTGATAAATATTGATACTGATCGATCCGTCCCATCTTATTGAAAACATAAACAGGTGGACTTCAGGCATAAACACCAGGGTCACTGCAGTGTTTATTTCATGTTGATAGGGCTGATAATTCCAGAGAAATCCGCATTTAAAGTTTGGAATTACTTTGTTCGATACTTTCAGCCTAAAAGCGACAGAAATATGAGCGATGTCTGTGAGCTACATTATGTCTTAAGCTACTCTGATAAATGGTGAGAAAATGGATGTTTACTTTCTGTAACTAAAAAGCACAAGAGGAGAGAAAGAGGAGAAAAGGTGAAGAGCTGCGGCTGTATCAGAGAGAAGGAGCGACGACAGACAAAACTGCACAAAGTCAGGAAAGAAGGAGGAACCGGATTTTTATTCAGATTAGGCAGATTTAAGTAAAAATATAAGTAAAAAAGACACATGAGGAGACAAAATTCAGTACCACACACTCACACTGACACAGTGTTGGCTGGAGACCTGTTGATTAAAATGTGCTCGTCTTATCATCAAGATCGACCAAAGTTTAGATCACGTTTTTATTTTTGGCACATCCCTCAACAGGACAACATGATTATAATCCACATGGAGCGCTCCCAATGAAGGTCAACCAATGAGCCGTCAGGTTACGTTACACGTCAAAGGACACAGCACAAACATGTGGTTATCTCAAACTCAGACACTACATCAGGGCTACGAGATTTAGCACAATCAAATCAACAGTTCACAGTTTGAATTGACATGATTAGCAAATTGCAAAGTTTGAAAATAGCTATTTCCTCCACAAACGACAAAATAGACATAGTTAATCTGCCCGTCCTGATGAGCTTCATTTGACTGGAGACAAACGCGGTGGGTGACGTCACATTAACTTAGTCCACTTCTTTATACAGTCTGAGTTCAGATCTGTACATTCTGTGATTCTTGTATTAGTTTGTCAGTTTATGGGCCTATTTCAGTGTCAGAATTGCAAATCTAATCCCAATTGGAATGCTTGTCAGAAAAAATTCCAATCAAATATTTTTCCGAAATGGTTCAGCTGTACTCTGCATGACTTCAAATGTGTCTAAATATATATCTTTTCATTTTCATACAAACTTGAATTTGAATTTGAAAAACACAGCTGTCTACTCTGAGAAAAATCTCATTTAAAATGGACTGGGGCAAAAGTGAAGTGTCCAATGGTCAAACGGAACAGAAATGAAATTGCAAACTGTGAGCTACAGGAGGCTGCAGTGTTTATGAAGCAGCTGTGTCTGAGCCAAACTCTCTCCACCAAATCAGGCCTGTCTCAGCAAAAGGCTCTTCTCTGTCCAAAACCAAATCAAATATTACAATTCATTTATTTAACTCGTTTGTAAAATGCAGTTTTGTGAGTATTTTGACGCCCATTTTTAACTTTTCACGTGCTGTGGCTGGCGATCTCACTCCTGTGACATCTGCCATTTGGGTCATATTCCGATTAATTATTTCTCTTTGTAAATCAGCCCCATTGTGCCTGTGTCGCTCTATAGTTATAATCTACGACACTCGTGGATCATTATGTTATATTTGCAAAGTTTAAATCGCAATATTCATCTAAAACAACTTAATAAAAGAAACAAATCCACTGATTTCCGTGTTATAAAATTGCGGTGCCCAATGGGAGCTGACGTCGTTGTAAACATCGTCACAACAAAGAGCAGTGTAGCTGTCAGCGCCCCCTATGGAGAGCCGCGGATTTTTAAAATTTGTACCAAATTGACTACGCGACACTGCCGAATCCTGAGTATCACCGATTAAGAAAAGAAAATTAAAGAATTAAGAGCGTACGTCACAGTGGGCGTGTATGTCATAGCGGGTGTGTACTGTTTTTGTTTTGTTTTTCGGCAAAATGTCGTCTTGAAAATAAGCGATTAAAGATTACTCAAACATGAATCACTCCAAAAACTACTTCAGAGGCTCAATGAGAAGAAACAACTATAACATGGCTCAAATCTTTGAAAAGTCCATTTAGTCTGATTTAATGTAGCTGTCTGCCTCTTGGAGTGAGTGACAGCTGGATTTAACCAACCACATTGATGTGTGACCTTTCAGAAGCAGATGACTTCATTTACATCTTCAAAAGGCAACAGACAGAAACAAAGTCCTAATCTGTCTTCAACAAAAAGCTTATTATCTTGTTCATGTTGTTGCAGACATCTGAAACTCACACACTGGAGATGGTAACGTGTCACAGTCGCCTTAAGGCAGACTGACAGAATCATAACTGCTGTCCCTGATGGATCTAGACCATACGCTGTATATATAAATGGACATAGCTAACCTGCTAGTCTCCGCGTTCCAAATAGGAAGTGATCATGGGCGCATATAACTACCTCGGTAAGGTTCATTCGAGCCCCGGGGTCTAAACACGGCCGTGCTCAATGGCGCATGTCACGAGTTTAGCCTTTAGCCGCTAGGTACATCCGGTCCTGCCTATGGACCATTTGAGCTACCCACCATGAGACTTTTCACGATAAGTGCAAACAGAACAGTCACAAAGAAGACAAGGAAATAACAAATCAATTTCAAATTATAAATGCTACAAATGTTTATGCTTCCAGGAGCATCTGAGCCATGTTTACGACAGTTGGGCTTGTTCACATCGCTCACATGCTCGTTCATGTCGTACCATGTGACCGTTGTAACCAATCAGAGCTTGACGTTAGCTAGAGCAGACATACAGCGTAGCCGAAGCTAACAATTAAAAAAGTTTTTTAAGACAACAGACGGATTTTGAGCTGAGAAAAAGTTTATGATCTGGTAAAAATCGACACTGTCAGTCCCTGTCAGCCAAACACGTGCAGTTTGTAATTACATCTCTTGCTCTATAAGAAAATTCCTTTCTGGGCAGGAGGGATTTTTTCATTGTAGTACTAATGAGTGGCCACTAGTCCAACTCGAGGCAGCTCTAAACAGCAGGACCCTGAACCGTTATTGCCAAATGCTATGGCTGATGTCACACTCACTTAGTCCACTTCTTTATACAGTCTGTGGTCTAGAGGGAAGTACCCGATCCAACGATTAGATCATTATTACTCTTAAGGCTTTTTTGAATAACAGTGTATAAATGCCAGGAACATCTATAACACAAAGAGAGAGACATTTAGCATCTGAGTAGAAATCTGAACCAACACAACACCAGTGCATGCTCTACCTGTGGAAATAGATCTCAGAATAAACCATTATCCCTTCCTATTTACAAACTGTGCCCCAACTTTCTTTTTAGCTTGTATTCAAAACCAAAGTTTACACAAAGACGCCACACCTACAGCCTGAACACATCTTTGTTTTGAGGTGTGCTGCTGTTGATAATAAAAATGAGAATGTCAGAGATCCACTTGAGGTTGCTCAGATGAATGTGCTTAGCCTTTCCTCCTCTGGCCCAGAATACTAAATCAGACGCTGCTCCTCGCATGTATTTTTGGCACCAGCAAATGTCACTAAGTTTTATTTATGTGTTGGAACTTCAAACAAATTACCAGGGTCTATTTCTTTTGCAAAAACACTTCTCTCCCTGGGTGTGTAGAGTTCTGTCTGTGTGTTCTAGGTTCACATGTTAAACACAAACATTTAAGGTCACATTCACACTAGGACTTTTACGCATTAGTCCTGGACACCTCTGCAGCCTGCCCATCCTGGTCTAGTCCTGGTCTAGTCCTGGTCTAGTCCTGGTCTAGTCCTGGTCTAGTCCTGGTCTAGTCCTGGTCTAGTCCTGGTCTAGTCCTGGTCTAGTCCTGGTCTAGTCCTGGTCTAGTCCTGGTCTAGTCCTGGTCTAGACCTGGTTTACTAAAATGCCATTGCAAAAGATTTTGCACAACATGGAAACTCTTACATTCCATCTACACTAAAAAGTTGAAGCTATATGCATACATGTGTTCCTTGATAAAACAATTTGCCAGTTTCTCTTTCTAAAACCTTCAAATCAGGCTAGAAATCTAAGGGTAATAATGAACTCAGAACAGCCACATCAAATCAATAACATCTGCACCTTTTTACCATCTAAAAAACACTGCAAAAATCAAAGGTATACTGTCAGAGCCAGATTTAGAGAGACTTATCCTTGCATTTGTCTCCAGTAGGTTAGACTACTGTAATAGCCTGCTCACTGGCCTCTCCAAACGAGTGTTAAGACAGCTGCCGTACATCCAGAATGCTGCTGCTTGGGTCCTGAGTAGAACCAGGAAGTACTTCACACATGTGTCCTGTGCTCAGGTCTCTGGCTCCTGTGGCTCAGAGAATAAACTTTAAAGCAGCTCTGCTTGTGAACAAGTCTCTCCATGGACCAGCACCAAAGAACATCTCCCACACGTTAGAGTCACATGAACCATCTCACACTCTGAGGACTTCAGGGACCTGCCTCCTGATGGAGTCCTGGTTTAGTCCTGATTTAGTCCCGGCCTCCTGCTGGTTCCAGAGCCAGCTCTAAATATGTTGAATCAGTGTTTGAGTTTTATGCAGCTAAAACCTGGAACAGTCTTCCTGAAGATGTGAGACAGGCCTCTACCCTGACAATGTTTAAATCCAGGCTCAAAATTGTTCTGTTCAGCTGTGCATATGACTGAAAGGGTTTTATTCTGCACTTTTCTCCTTTAATGTTAATTTTATTATGGTTATTTCTCTTTTGATTTGTTGTATTGTGATTTTAATGTCTTTCTTATTCTGTAAAGCACTTTGAATTACTTTGTGTATGAATTGTGCTATACAAATAAACTTGCCTTGATTATAGAGAGATTATAGAGTTTTTTCCCATCTTGAGGAGATGCGTTGAACAAAGCTCTGAGCCTTTGTGACGTTCACATCTCCAGTGTGATATCAGACCGTAGGGCTTGTTTAGCTCTGTCTGGAGATTTCAGGTCATTTTGTTCTCAGGTGACGAGCAGAGGATGAGAGAGGAGGGAAAGACTCAAGGTGAAGTGTGAAAGACTGGAGACGGGAGCTATGTATGTGTGTCAGAGGTTTTTTTTATTCAGCGGTGAGGTGCATGTGAGCACACTGTGAGCTGCTCTGTCTGGAGTCCATGCACTCAAGAATACTTAGACTTGTGCAACTTTTAAGGAAGAAATACATTTTAGCTGATACTCATTTGGTATTTTAAGAGTCCATAAAACCAAATACAAAAGTACAGTTTGAAATGTTGAAAGTATTTATGTTTATGTGGATTAAAGAGCCCATATCACGCCATTTCTGATCTGTTCTAATGTTGTTTCATCATCACAAATGGACCCGGAGCTATGTTTTGTTTCATTCACACATGTTTAACACACAAACCATGTCAATTTAGGAGTTCTTCTCACAAACAGAAAACACTCTGTTCCACCTTGTGATGTCATCATGTGGTAATACAGGAAGTGCTCCAATGTGTTTTTAAACTCCACACATCTTCACTAGAATCATTTGGATCATTTCAGCCCTGGAATTACCAATCTTTACTGAACTAAAGGTAAAAGGAGCTGTTCACTTGAAAACTACCATTTCATGACATCACAAGATGTACAAAAATTAATAATCCAGGATTACTCAAACATGTCTTAATGAAACAAAACATAACTCCAGGTCTGTTTTTGAGGAGGTAACAGTATTATAACATGACTTAAAGCTCACAGGAGTCAGTTTTGTGTAATATAGGACCTTTAAAACTCACTCGTCTTGAGAGAACAGAATGGATATATTGTATAAAGAGCTTGTGAGGTCAAAATACATCTACTGCATGTCGGCTGTATCTAATTACAAAGCCTTAATCACAAACTGTGTGTTAGCATGCTAGTTCTTTGTTAAAAGAGTGCTTGTAAACTCATTGCGGTGAATGATTAGGATGCTCTGAATGCGTAAGGTCAGTGAGGAATAACTTAGTTTGTTTCCCTGCAAATGGTTTTAAATGAACTAGTTCTGTTTTTCATGTTTTAAAAATGATAAAAAAATCAGGTACAGCGCCTTTAACCATGGCTGGGTATCATTAAGATTTTGTAGATACGATACATAGGACACGATACATATCTCGATATAATACTTTTTCAATTGGATACGATGTAATATATTTCAAATCAATTCTATTCGATTCAGTGAAAAATATAGGTTTTTGTGACCCTTAATGATCAGCCCCATTTTCAGAAAAAATAAACATTAATGGTGTGTTTATCTTCTGTTTAGTGAAGATGAATGAACATAACCAAGTGCAGTTTGTCTAATGCATTTCACTAACTAAAAGAACACATCATCATTTCATTGGTCAGTATTATTCATCCACAGTTTATACGAGCTCCACATTTACATTTACACAGGGACATGTGCAGTTTAACGGCTCTGAAGGATCACAACATATTTACTAAAACAACTGTGGTACTAAATGTTTTTGTTAAACCACTATCTGTGCAAATACACCTATTTTAATCATCAAAACCGTGAATTAAATGTCAAATGTTCTGCATAAACAAGTTACTTTCCTCTAAAAGGACACACAATAGTACAGTGACAGAATAATTTGGTAAAATATGCAAAAAATATATTGATACAGCAGCGCATGATAACGATACTGTATCATTACATCAAATGATACGATAAACTGATATTTCCATATTTTTGCACACCTCTACCTTTAACATTACCACTTTTTCAGAGCGTTCCCATTATTATTGACATTAGATTCTGAATGAGGTTTGGAAAAAGTAAACTGGGGCTTGTCAAATTGAGCTTTAAATCTCTGAAATAAAAAACACTACTCTCTGACGCTCCAAGTCATAAAATGTATAACTTCTTTGAACAACACAATGGTAATATAAAGCCATATAGAGGCAGGTTTGAAGCGCAGCAGAACAGAGCCCGCCGACAGCCCAATCTTGTCTCTATAAAAATAACTCTGGATTATTAAGTGTGAGACCACAGCGTGCGCTCGTCACTGCACAAGAAATAACTAACAGAGTATTGTCTTTTACAACAAGAAGAGGCACAACAATAAAACAGAACATATCGAGTTCTTATTTTAGACGTGAGCCTCGCTGAAGCCCGTCTCTCTGTATTCAGGAGGAAGTGCACACAACTGACACAAAGACAAGCCCCTCTGGTTCTAAAGGCAGCAATGCATTGTGGGCCGTCGCTGGTTTGGTGTCACTCGGAGTACTGACTTTGCGGTAGGTATCTGTAGACCTGTCACGTTAGCACATTTTGAAGTAAATATAGAAGATAAACAGTGGTGAAGTATTCAATTTTGTTAAGTAAAAGTACAGATAGAAAAGAAAGGTTGCCGCATTTTCTGGACCAGTTTGTCCAGGGGTATGACTTAAACTCAGATGCGACTTATATGTGAAATTATTAAAATATATAATTTCTTCGTTATGTACCAGTGTGCCAGTATTTGATACTCCTGTACCATTGAACTTTAAATTTCTACATTATGGTAATTTAAAAGACATCTGAGACATCTGTCTAGGCTTCATGTAGCTGAATAAATATAACATGTTACATTAGCGTTCTGTACTGATATTCAGCCTGTTGTTCTCTATTTTATTGTTATTATTATAACTTGCCTTTAAAGATAAAATGTCTGTTCTTGGTCTTGGGTTTTGTAAAATAAATTTCCCCAAAAATATGACTTATAGTCCAGTGTGACTCATGTTTTTTTCTTCATTATTATGCATTTTTTGGCTGGTGTGACTTATACTCCAGAGTGGCGTATAGTACGGAAAATATGGTACTCAAATAAAAGTATCACATGAAAAAAAGTAAAAAGTATCCACTGTAAAATGTACTTAAGTAAAGTACAGATACCTCAGAACTCACTATGGAACTTTCTGGTAGGGGGGGAAGGGGCGTGGTCAGTCACGTGCTTGTCTCCTTTTATTGCTTTGCCTTGAATGTTTCACACTGTCTTTAAAAGTATGAATCTTGCATTTATTCAGTTACTCAAGTTTTTTGATCTAGTCTTTTTTTTTTCAAACTGATCTCATCTGAACTTTGAACATTTTCCTTTCACAGTTTTTCTTCCAGCGTCATCCGCAGCAGCAGACGTCTAATCTATGACTTTTATCAATAAACACACAACTTCAAGATGCACTATACATCTCTATGGTAGATGTTCCAGCGCCTGCTTGTCTCCATGGAGATGTTATTGCCCTGCTTGGAATGTTCCACAGTAAAATGGTAAATGGTCATGGGTTTATACAGCGCTTTTCCACCTTCAAGGCACTCAAAGGGCTTTACACCAAGGAACCACTCATTAGAACCACCTGGTATTAAATTCATTTATCTTCATGGAGTAAAAACAGGCCAGATCTACGAAGAGGCAAGCCTGCTCACGGTAAGAATCCATTCCTTCCAAGGTATTTTTAGCAATGAAAACATCTGCAATTGAAAAAAGATATGCAAACTGTGCAAACTTTTAGGAAAAGCGCTAACATCTCCATGAAGACCAGCACATGGCAGACCACCATTAAGAAAGGTCGCATTGTGGACCTTTATGTAAACTAACTACGACCAACTGGGTTTAAAAGTATAACATTTTCAAAACATGTTCAGTGCGCAGCTGCGAGACGCCTGTGAGAACCATAGACTGAATGGATACATGGACATAGCTAACGTGCTAGCCGCCGCTTTCCAAACAGGAAGTGAGCATGGGCGCGCTTCTGGCTCCATCGACTTCCAATGTAGAGTGAAGTGGAGCCAGTCGCCCCTCTCTCTGTAACTGCTGCTGTCAAACTCGTCATTTTGGCCTTAAAATGTTCGTATTAACCCACTCTACATGATCCTACGTTTGTTTATTTCACTATTGCGTCCGTAAATTGAGATATGAATATTAATCACAGACGATTCAAACACCTTCTTTCCCTGAGGTCACTCCCGCAAGCAACAGGTTTGATTGGCTCACTTAGTCCACTTCTTTAAAAAGTCTATGGTGACAAGTTACTCAAATGAAAGCGCCTGCAGCCTACAAGCAGTAAACTTCAACATTTCCATGCATTAATTACTCTTTTTAGCAAACATCGTTACATTCAACAAACTGACAACCAGATAATGTGACCAAAACCACTTCAGACACGACTCCTCATCAGGACATCGCTATATAAAATACGTGGAAGGTTTTAAGGGATGTTTGATTTGTGGATTGCTTTCTCCCTCCTTTGCATCTCGGCTGGTGACAGGTCCATCACAAAGAACGCAGTGGGAAACGGCATCGCAGCCTCTTAAGTTTGTATAAGTGCAGAGAGACGAGACATGGAGACGGCACAGCAAATCCAATAAACTCCAGGAAGAACTCTAACTCCTGTACTGTGCTCACAATAAAACCATATCAGATCAGAAATGCAATCTTTGAGTTTGCTTTGAAAAGCAACGAAATGCAGGGATGGAATCGGATTCATTCTGGTTTAGTATGTGTCTATTCTCTGGAGAGATTCAGTGATGAGCTCAACAATGGAACAAGCAGCCATAACATTATGACGGGACTATTTTTTGTGTCTATCTGTTAAAGTTGAACTATTCTGCACAATGGACCTTTCAAAACTTTTAACCGTGTTATAGTTGTTTCCTTCTCATTGACCCTCTGAAGTTGTACTTGGAGTGATTCGTGCATAATTTTCAAGACGCCATTTTGCCGATCAACCCCCGTTTTCACCACAACCGGTACACGCCCACTGTGATGTACGCACTTATTTTCTTAATCGGTGATACTTGTAGGTTTCGGCAGTCATTTCGGTACAAAAAAACCCCAAAACGCTAGTGTGATCTGTAGCTGTCCATAGGGGGCGCCGACAGCTACATGGCTCTTTGTTGTGATGACGTTTAAGGTGACGTCAGCTCCCATTGGGTACCAGTTTTCTAAAGTGGAAGACAGCAGACATGTTTCTTTTATTAAGCTGTTTTAGAGGAATATTGTGATTTAAAATGTGTAAATTATAACAATGATCCACGAGTGTCAGAGATTATAACTATAGGACAGACACAAGCACAATGTCAGTTTCAGAAAGACCCCTCTTCTTAAAGCAGGCGACAGAAAAGTCATTCAGATTTGTACTTTTTCTTTACATACACCAACTTCAGGACAAATTCAAATATTAAAATGGAAAACAACGTATATAATATGGTGTACTCAAACAGTGGCAGGTACCACCTTTTACTCTTATATAACTTAACTTCAATATGTAGATTTGTTTGTCAACGTTTGGTCCCATCTTAGACCCAAGTTTAGGCTTTGTTTAAGCTTCATTTAGTCCATAGAGTGTATATATAAATGGATATAGCTAACCTGCTAGCCGCTGCGTTCCAAATAGGAAGCGATCATGGGTGCACTTCTGGCTCCAGCGACTGGCTCAAATTCACTTTCTACTGAAAAACTGTGGCCCCCCTCTCTGTAACTGCTGCTGTCAGACTCGTCATTTTGGTCTTAAAATCTTTGCATTAACCCCACTTCTTTATACAGTCTATGGTTTAGTCCTGTAATATACCTCTTTTGTAAAACTAAGCATGCTAGTTCTTCATGTAGCTTATCTGTGGATTGTAAGAAATGCACACATCAGTCACTGTCAACAAGCTTTTGCATAATTTTCAGAGTGTCAGCAGTGTTTAAGTGGGCACACAGCTCCATTTGACTGAAGGGAATGAAAAGTAAAGTGTCTATATTCAGTTTTGAACCATAACTCAAAAAGATGTGTCAGAATGAACTGCGAGCCCCGCCCACTTAATCCATTCTCTCACTCTGATGTAGAACCATGACAGCAAACCACAAGTAGTCGTTTCAATATGGTTCTTAGCCAACAATGCCTTTTTAATCCACATAGGTATGGCCTGGCAAATTCAGACGGATCTCTCTCTGTTTTTTTATACAGATCTGGTCCCTCGTCCTCCGTTGCGTCTCAAACCCGGTCAAACGTGATCGTCCAATAAGATCAGTTTTTTTCAGTGTCACATGAAACAAACGGGGTCATTGGTCGCCTATGATTTTCAAATATTCAATTGAAGTTTATTTTTATAGCACATTTAAAACAACTTGAGCTGACCAAAGTGCGTCACATAAAAATCAACACAAAACAAATATAACACAATACACATGAAAAGAACAATAAAACACCTATATATTTTACGTAGCTAGTGTTAAATGCCAGGGAGAAGAGGTGGGTTTTCAGCATAGTCATAAACTGTGACTGAGAGGATCTGACAGGCAGAGGGCGCTGTTCCATAGTCTGGGCTGTCACGTCTGGTCTAAAATTACATTTCTCTCACCTCATATTAAGAGAGTTTAGGGTTTTGCTCAATGATTCTGCAGAAATCCACCATATTTTTCCAGTCGCCTATGATATTTTTGTCCTTTATTTTTACTAATACAGACCATTTCCCTGATTGGCTAATCCACCTGTCAATCACGCTCATCTGAAAAAGGGGATAAGTGGTCGTTTTTATACATCAAAACCACCAATCTTTGTATCAGTGGGCAAACGCTCTACCACCTGAGCCACTGTCGAGATTCACCGGTGACAGGACTCACATCTTCGTAAAGTATTGAAGTGTGCATTCTAGAGCGCAGGCGAGCAGAAGTAAGGTTTTTCAGGTTTATTTTTCTCACAAATAGCTGTACGGACTCAGATGTGTTTTCCTGATCTACAAGAGAAATAACAAGTTCAGGTACAGCAGCTTTAACTACAAGAGAACAGAGCTGTCGCGCTTTGAAACCATGATTTGTGGATCGAGTCGGGTCTGAAATCATCTCTAACTGACAGAGCAGTTTCATCATAAAACCCAAACGGCAGTCTGCAAGCTGTCAATATGTCACTCCTCCACTGTGTCCTGCCATGAGTATGCTAATGAGCAACGCTACCACCATCTCATTCAATGTTTGTTTTTTTTCTTTATTTTCAATTTCATCTACAACTGCTTTGAGGATTTGAACATAAAATAAAAAAAAGAAAAATTTTGTAGAGTTATTTAACTTGTTTTTCTTTGCTACATAATTCCATTTACCTGGGATCCTAAAAACACGCTTCTTCACTACTATTCAAAGATGTGAGTCACCGGTGAATCTCCCCATTTTCAGATGGATGTGACTGACAGGTGGATTAGCCAATTAGGGTCATAGTCCATCCAAATCGGAAATAATATAGGACAAAAGTATCACACAGTGCTGAAAAACATGGTGGATTTCTGCAGAATCAATGAACGAAGAACTAAACGCTGTTAATCTGAGGTGAGACCATAGACTGTATAAAGACATGGACCAAGTGAGCGTGACGTCACCCACAGCGTTCAGCTCCGGTCAAATGAAGCTCATCGAAGCTAGCAGTTATAGCGGCCAAGTTAGAGCTGAGATCCATATTTGAAATTCCGACCGTGAGTATCATGGCAACCAAAGAGCCAATCTGGAGAGAGGATGTTGAAAGTAACACCCCTTTTCGCTCGCACCACTCGTTTAGCAGGGAGCCGGCGCTTAAGCAACACTGTCAATCATATCTGTTGCTAATGCTAGCGGGAGTGACCACGGGGAAAGAAGGCGCCTCATTTGTTAATAATGTTTGTATCTTGAGTTTCAAAAACAATAGTGAAATAAAAACACCAGGATCATGTAGGGCGGGTTAATACGAATATTTTAAGACCAAATTAACAAGTCTGACAGCAGTAATTGCAGAGAGAGGGGCCACAGTTTTTCGATGTAAAGTGAACTGGAGCCAGAGTCGATGGAGCCGGAAGCACGCCCTTGATCACTTCCTATTTGGAACGCGGCGGCTAGCAGGTTAGCTATGTCCATTTATATATACAGTCTATGGGTTAGATACACTGGATTTTAATTGTAAATCACAGGTGACCAATGAGCTCCTTCCTTCACATGTGTCATTGAAGAAACAGATTTGATTGGACAATCACGTTTAATCGGGCTTGAGACACAAGAGAGGACGTGGGGACCAGACTGATACAGAAAGATTTCAGTCTGGATTTGCGAGGCAATAATTCCATATATCTTATTTCATGTATTTGATGGTATAAAAAGTAGTAAAAATAAAGAAAAAAAAAAATTGAATGCGAGGGTGTGTCCAAACTTTTGGCTGGTCGAGTCCGTTAGCCCGTCGCAGCCTCGCACGCGTGGGATTTTCAACAGCAATTATTAGGCAGGAGACTGGATTTAAACAGTTCTTGTCTTGGCACAAAAGAGCCTGTCTAATCATCTCATTTGTATTCTATTAAGGCAGACCATTAGTCACCGATCTGTTTATGGAGTGTCAGCATGTGTCTCCGCTGGTCGCCCGGGAGACCGACACCGAGGGCCAGACACAGACAAAAGAGACATGAGCTGGCCAGAGGGTTCCAGCTGGACCTCGAGCTGCAAGGCCTGTCGCAGCATCAACGTTCAGAGTCATGATTGTGATAAGCAGAAGTGATTATTCATGTTTAGTGACAAAATGACATTGTCTAATACAGAGGTTCTCAAACTTTTATGCCAAGTACCACCTCAGAAAATGTTTAGCCTTCCAAGTACTACAGATCTATAACCAGGACTATACCAAGTGTAAACCAGGACTATACCAAGTGTAAACCAGGACTATACCAGGTCTAAACCAGGTCTAAAGCAGAACTTTACACCTGGTTTAGACTTGGCACTAGACATTTTTGGTTGGATAGGGTTCTGCTACTTAGAGGTGTCTGGAGTTGGACTAGTGGCCACTCATTGGTACTACAATGAAAAACATCCCTTCTGCTCAGAAAGGATTTTTCTCCTAGAGCCCAATGTACTCACAAACTGCACGTGTTCACCTGACAGGGACTGACATGGCACCTGCAACTTTCACAAAAGTTGAATTTTGTGGCAATTTTTCCCTTTTCTCTCAGCTCAAAATCTGTTTGATTTGCTTTTCAATCATTATCTTAGGCTATGCTCTATGTCCGCTCTAGCTAATCTCAAACTCTCATTGTTAAGATCGGCCACATGGTATGACATGAACGAGCCCAACTGTCATGAACGAGCTGCAGGTTTAGAACATGGTACAGAAGCTCCTGGAAGCACAAACATTATCATTTATAACTGATCATTTATTTTTTATTCTCTTGCCTCCTTCGCGGCCGCTCCAGTCACTCTTGTCACTCAAAGTCTCATGGGGGGCATCTTAACTGACAGTTGACTTCAACAGGTGGCCATGTTTAGACCCCGAAGCTTGGGCTGCTCACTTAACATGTTCATTTAAATCCTTTGGACACGATGCACCTCCACCTCCTGCCAAGTTGGAATTGCTGTTTTAAACAAGTTGAAATGTAGTTATAGTTTATAAATCACTACAGTGCCCAACATGGATTTTTTATTTTTATTATAGTCTCATTTTGAACACTAGTCGCCATTTGAACATTTTAATCGTGGTTGAATGTGCTGTGAAAATGAGGCAAAAATCTTTGGGGGAGGTATGGGGTACATTAGCCATACTAGGGGAGGTTACTGCCCCCCCTCAAGCCCCCCTGGCCCTGCCCATGACTGACATCAAGCCAAAGCAGTTGAAAAATTGGGGGAAAAAACTGACTCTGAATGATGTTTATATTACAACTGAACGGGTGTCCATGTATCACCAGAACAAACATTTACCCACATTTTGAGAACCACTGGTCTAATATGTTTTCATTCAGATAAAGTGTAGCTAATAAAGAGATAAACAGTACTTAATGGGCCGACACGTGATCTCATTTCACATTTTTACATCTTTGTGTGGTAGAAACAGAGAGAGTGGCGACAATTTCTCAATGTAAAATGAACTGGAGTCTATGGTAGTTACTTGAGAGAAAACCAACAAGACAAATTGATCCAAATGCGGTATGTAGCCATTTTATTCTTGTTTGATGGAAGTAAATGCTGTAGTATCGGTATCAGAAGTGAAAAAGCCGGCTCCTGAGTCCAAACCCCATCTGCCTGCTGGTAAATACATCTCCGTTTGTTCAGAAAGAGGATGAGGCACAAGCAGACGAGTCAAATCACATCACAAACGACTGAACCAGGCCCCAATGACGAGGAAAATGGTTCAAACTTCCACACAGCCGTCACTCTGATCTGAGCACCACTTTTCATCTGACGCTTCAAAATGCTCTTTTACTGCACGAGTTTAGATAGAGAGACAGAGAGAAAGAGGGTGGAGAGGAGGGAGGGAGGGAGGGATGGAGGAGGCAGAGAAAGGAGGTCATCAAAGTCAAGTGGCTGTGTCTGGTCCACACCGCTGCCTCGCCTGCGCTCTCTCTTTCTCCTTCTCCATCTCGTTCTCTCCCTCTCTCCCCTTATCTTTAGCTCCTGCTTTCAGTTTTTTTTTCTCCTTCTGCCTTCTCTCTCTACCTTTCTCTCTTTCTGTCGCTACATCTCTCTTCCAACACCTTCTTTCTCTTCCCGTCTCATTTTTTCTTTTTCTCTCTCCCTTTCTGTCTCTTCTTCTGCACACCTCTCTCTCACTCCCCCCTCTCTTTCCCACCTTTGTTCTGTTGCTCAACCCCCTTCTCTCCTTCTGTCTCTCCCTCTTTTCCTAAACCCCCTTCTTTTTCTCTTCCTCTCTCCATCTTTCAATATTCTCTCTCCCTGTCTCGTTTTTCTCGCTCTTCCTCCCAGTCTGTCTTCATCCCTCTCTCGCTCTCTCCCCCCTTCTCTCTGTCTCTGCTCCTCTCTCTCTCCTCCTCTTTCCATACCTCTTTCCATGTTTATTTATTTTCATTATTTATTTATTTGATTGGGACAATACATGCTAATGAACAGACATGATACAGCATGAATGTAAACACACCAGATTATAGCCAAAGAGTCATTTACATCCTTTCTCCCCCTCTCTCTCTCCATTCCCCTCTCTCCCTCTTTCTCCCGCCCTCCACATCTCTGCCTTCTCTTTCTCTTCCCCTTCCCCTCTTTCCATCCCTCTTTCCCCCTTCCTCTCCTTCCTTCTCTGTCCCCCTCCCTCCCTCCTTTCTTCCTTCCTTCCCTCTCTCTCTCTCTCTCTCTCAGAGCATAGACACAGTTTGACCCGCTGTCATAAAGATGAGCCTGTTTCAGCAGAGGACGAGTGCAGACGACAGAACACAGCTGCTGCACGGGTCCCACTGCTCTCAGGGTTAAACCCCTCTCGCTCTCTCTTTCCCTCTCCCTCTCCCTACCGTCTCCTTCCTTCTCCCTCCTCCACCCTCCCTCTCTCATTCGCTCCCTTTTGCTCCCTCTCACTCGCTCTCCCTCGCTCTCCCTCCCTCTCCCCCCCCCCCATTTACTATTTCACCATGTGCTTGTTTTTTGATAGTGATTTAAAAGAATCTAGTTTCAATCTGCCGCAGTGTTTACATTTTGGACAATCCTAGAGTCCATTAAGTCAACTGAAAAAAACACTACAACTGTCAAAAATTACACTCTATCTGCCACCTCCCCTTTAAGAGAACAGTGAGAGAGAAGAGAGGTTACGCAGTGGAACTTTATCTCATTGAAATAACATGATATTTAGCTTTAAATTGTGAATCGCTATGGCATCGTTCCCAGTTTTCATTTTGAGAGCAGTAGAAATGCAGTAAAAATGACGCCAATGCACTCACTCATGCTGTGGTTCATAAAACAGAATTATGTAAAGAACTAATCCAATCAATGGCTGGAAATGTTGTTTGGGAAAGACATTTGACCCAGAGTCAATATCAGCCACTTCATCTGTCTGACTCAGGGCGACTGTGGCTACAGAAGCAGTGATTGATGTTCATAGAAATCATAGACTGAATGTACAAATGGACATAGCTAACCTGTTAACCGCCACATTCCAAACAGGAAGTGATCATCAGTTGGCCGATATAACAGGCAGATATTTGGACTTTTTAGCGTATCATCTATGGGCCTCACTTCTCCACGGGCTGATACTTGGTTTTGTGTGATCCACTGCCTAAAAATACTCATAAAGCTTTGTTGGAACACTTAAGTGCAGAGAGAACTTCTCAAAGTGTGACGGTGAAAAATGAGCTCTGGATGAGTTTTTATCAAGATAAAATAACATCATTTGGGTAAAATAACTGGTAGATCTATAATCTTTGCACAGAATCTGAAATCTGCTCATGTTTCTATATTTTCCCAACAGTATAAATATAAAAAAATGCATTATATAAAACAAAGACAAAAGAAAGTTGGGTTTGTAAATATAGGTGTCCCAGTCCTTTCTTTCCTCTTTGTTGTATGTACAGTAATGTAAATGTGTGTGTCTTTTCTTTTCTTTTTGTTATATATAATGTAAATGTGCGTGTTGTCAGTCCCCAGAGGCCGTGTGTACACAGAGCTCTTTTTGTGTATTTGTTCTGTCTGTTTGCTGTGTGTGAGTATTATGGGATGCTCAGGACCAGACTGACACGAAACGTCTTTGGGATTTCATTTCTTTTGTTCTTTCTTCTATCGCTCAGCTCCACTGCTTTAAATATCATCTATTTTTAAGACATGCCATGTGTTGTTTTTTTACTTTGGCATTTATATTTTAAGGCTGACTGTTTCAAATTGTTAATCGCTATGGTAACATTCATAATGTTCATTGAGGACTTTTTCCCATTCAAAAGACACAATATTTTCTTTTCAGTTGTTAATCGCTATGGCAACATTCCTTTTTTTTGAGAATTTATTGCCATTCACAAGACAAAAGTTTTAGTTTTAAATTGTGAATCGCCATGACAACATTCATAATTTTCATTTTGAGGACTTTTTCAAATTCCAAAGCATGTTTTTTTTTTTTTTTTTTTACTTTGGCATTAATATTTTAAAGTTATAAATAATTGACTATAAAGAATAAATATTCAATGAAAAATATCTGAATCCCAAAAAGAATTCAGAAGTACTTTTTTTTTTTTTAATTCTGTTTCTTCAAGGCTGTGCACACAAATCATAACGATACAGTGAGAAAATAAAACTTGAGCTCAGAAAAAGAGATTATAAAGAGATGACATCATCAGGTGGAACATGATAAAAAAGTCCAGACATCCTAACATCTGATTTCATAATCACATAAAACAAAAGGAAAGGGGTGTTACCTTCAACAGCCTCGCTCCTGATTGGCTCTTTGGTTGCTATGATACTCTGTCGGAATTCCACCTGTGGAACTTGGCTCCAAATTCACCCCATAACTGAATCGCTATGGCAACAATCAAAAGACACAATATTTTGTTTTTAAATTGTGAATTGCTGTGGCAACGTTCCAAATTTTCATTTTGAGGATTTTTTCTATTCTAAAGACACTATAATTTTGCTTTAAATAGTGAATCACTGTAGCCACATTTAAAAGACAAAATTTAGCTTTAAATTGTGAATCACTATGGCAACATTCTTAATTTTCATTTTGAAGACTTTTTGCCAATGAAAGGACACAATATTTTGCTTAAATTGTAAATCATCATGGCAACGTTGCTGATTTTCATTGTGAGGACCTTTTCCCATTCAAAAGACACAATATTTTGTTTCAAATTGTGAATCGCTATGGCAATGTTCAAAAGACATGATATTTTGGTTTAAATGTTTTATCCCCATGGTAACATTCCCAATTTTTATTTTGAGAAATTTGTCCATTCTAAAAGACACCTTTTACTTTAAATAGTGAATTACTATGGCAACTTTACTAATTTTCATTTTGAAGAATTTTTATTCTAAAAGACACAATATTTTGCTTTAAATGGTGAATCACTATGACAACGTTCCTAATGTATACCTGCTAGCCTGGATGTGGAGTTGAGCCCTGTGGGTGACGTCACACTCTCTCAGTCCAGGTCTTTACACAGTCTGTATCACTCAGCTCTAACTCTCCTCTGAAACTTTAGCAGAAACATAAAAATCCTAAATAACATGACTGCACAAACACTGCCGCTGTATAGTGCTTACCTACGAGGTTTTGAGCCCATTTTGGTCACTGAAATCCCCCAGCAGCAGTTATGAACGAGCGAGGCGGATTACAAGCTCCGTAACAGACACTCTACGGGTAAGAGCTTGTTAAAACGGCTCCTGGTGGGAGGGAGCTGACACTTACCGCTACTGCACTCCATATATCAAACTGCAGCGGGCTGGCCTCTGTGTACCCCAACTCATTTCAAACTCATTTTAGTGTTAGCATAAACTTTCAAACTCCATTTCAAGACTAAGGAATAGACTTTATACTCGATACAGATTCTGATACCAGGATGATAATAAAAACACCCTTTATTTAGACAATAGAATGTGATTTTCAACATTAGATGGTAGAACTTTGTTTTATATTCCCATGTGTCTTATTCTGTAATGCCTCAGGCTCTCTAAAGACTTGGATTGGTCGTTTTAGTCCTGGTTTAGTCCTGATGAAGACTTAGATTGGTCCTGGTTTGGTCCTGGTTTGGTCCTGGTTTGGTCCTGGTTTGGTCCTGGTTTGGTCGTAGTTTAGTCCTGATGAAGACTTAGATTGGTCCTAGTTTAGACCTTGTTTGGTCCTGGTTTAGTCCTGACTCTGTTCACTGGCAGAGTCAGGACTAAACCTGCATTAAATTGTGAATCACTATGGCAACGAGTATCTACTTTCAAATCAATATTAATATGGATTAGTATCTGATCTTTGTGATTTGCGTGAAATTGAGAAAAGGACTGTGGTTGTCAAAAGTAGCAACGACCAACCTCTGTGCCACCTCCCCTTTAAGACAGCAGTGATAAACATCAGAGGTGCAGCAGTGACGCCCCTCAACACTCCCACTGAGGCAGAGCGATGGGCAGATCAACAGACAAAACGTGCTTTTTATTGACTCATTTTTGATGGCGCTGTCGTTTTTGCCCCACAATAATTATTTCCTCAGAACACGATTAAAGCTCCAAACGCCGTGATGTCATCTGCGTCACCTTTATAACCAGGAGTCAGCGATGGCGGTGGGTTCAGGGCACGTCCACGTTTGAAACAAGGGGAGTCAACAGTCCACAGCTGACACGTGCACAAGCAGGACAATGGGGGTGCCGTTTCCCGCTGTCACCGGCTTTTCTCTGGTGGAGCGGCCCGTCTGAATGGAACAGAACAGGGCCCAGTGGAGAGAGCAGAGGGCTGTGGGGCGAACAAGCAGCTGTGGTGTGTGGAGCGACAAAAGGGAGCGTTTTATAATCAGAGGTGTAAAAATTTACGAAAAGACACTAAAATTATGGACTCAACTTATGAAATGAAAGATTTGCCATAACAGCGCTAGCATGTTTCAGGCTTTTAAACTTCCCATTATAATTTTAAAGTTCTCGTTTGTGCTTTGCAACTGGAGCTAACGTCCAATCAGTCCCAAAGCAACAACGGTAAATGGAGCAGCGGCGGAATGATGTGGCCAAGTCCTACTGAGGAAGGACACGTCTGCAAGAGCGAAGACTCCGAACCAAAAGTCACATCACACTACTGTAAAGTCTATAAACTTTGGTGTGTGCTTTTGTGGGTGTGTGTCTTGGTGTGTGCGTGTATTTGTGTGTGTTTTGGTGTTTGTATGTGTGTGTCTTGGAGTGTGTGTCTCGGTGTGCGTGTGTGTGTGTCTCGGTGTGCGTGTGTCTGTCTTCGAGTGTGTCTTCAAGTGTGTGTGTGTGTCGGGGTGTGCGCGTGTGTGTGTCGGGGTGTGCGTGTGTGTATGTCGGGGTGTGTGTCTGTCTTTGAGTGTGTGTCTGTCTTCGAGTGTGTGTCTTGGTGTTTGTATTTGTGTGTCTTGATGTGTGTGTATCTTCGAGTTTGTATGTGTGTGTCTTGGTGTGTGTGTGTGTCTCTTCGAGTGTGTCTCTTGGTGTTTGTATGTGTGTGTCTTGGTGTGTGTCTTTGTGTGCAGGGGTGTTTGTGCGTGTGTGTCTTGTCTTGCGTGTGTGTCTTGGTGTGTCTTATCCACTTGTCACTTGACACACTAAGCTCCACAGATCCATGTGTTTTCACTCATCAGTTTGGGACGGTGAAAAAGATGTGACGTTTTCAGCCACTGCACATCCAAATCCTACAACTGTACGAACTCAAACACATAAGAAATCCATTTCAATAAATGCAGCAGTGGAACATGGCAAAGTAAAAGTACCACACTGGATACTTTTTGCTTTTACTTCACTACATTTGAGAGCAGTATCTGTACTTTCTACATTTCTGAACTGGACTGAAAAGTAAAAGTGTTTTTCATTATTGTCTGAGATCTGTTGAAAAGTATACGTTTTTTCCCATCAAGTTCATAGTTTGAGCAAACAGAAATAAAGTAAAGTAAAAACAGCTAGAAAAAACAAATTGATTTATTTCTATTGAAAGAAATTCAGCACAAATCTTTATCAACATCACAACATTTGAAGCTTTATAAGACCTCAAAATATGCCCAAAATACTTTTACTTTTAAGGTCCATTTTTAATACTTAAGTAAAAGTACACATATTGGAAGCAAAAAATAGTAAACATAAAAGTATTAAGTAACAAAATGTAGTGCTTCTTCCAGCACTGAAGTGTGAATGTAGCAGTAAAAAGGCCACACGCTGACTCCACCCTGACGTTTTTCCAGGAACTGAACAGGTCTTATCATAAAAGCACTTAGAGGGACGCACACGGCTGCATGGGAAATCAGATATTTTTCTATGGACGTAAATACTTAAATATATTTGAAAAACAACCTAAGAAATTGACACAAAATGCAAATGAAAGTTAAAAGTTTCTAACACAAAAACGATCTACCTTGTGCTAAAGTGACTGACATTAAAGTGGACATACTGTGTGTAGCTCGTGGATCATTATGTTATAATTTACACATTTTAAATCACAATATTCATCTAAAACGACTTCCAAGAAACAACTTCCATGTCTAACTTCCACATTAGAAAACTTCAGTGTCCAATAGGAGCTGATGCCGCTGTAAAAGTCATCACAACAAAAAGGCGTGTAGCTGTTGGCGCCCCCTATGGACAGCTGCACATCACACTAGCGAGCAGCAGATTTTTTTCATTTGTACCAAAATGACTATGTGACGCTGCCGAATCCTATGAGTATCACTGATTACGAAAATAAAACTGGAGAAGGAAGTGCGTATGTCATAGTGGGCGTGTACGTCACAGTGGGCGTGTACCGGTGGAGGTGAAAATGTTGGTAAATCGTCAAAATGGCGCCTTGAAAATAAGCGATTAAAGATTACTCAAACATGAATCACTCCAAATACAACTTCAGAGGGGAAATGAAGGAAACGACCAGCTCTGAAAAGTCCATTTTGCAGATTTGTCTGATTTAAACGATTTGTAGAAGCCATTTTGAACCACATTAACACATGACTGAATCCTGATGACCAGAACAAGACGCTTTAATTTCGTTCTACTATAACCACCCTCCATACTTTGTCAAACCATAGACTGTGTAAAGACGTGGACTAAATGATTGTGACGTCACCCACAGCGTTCAGCTCCAGTCAAATGAACCTCATCGACGTTAGCAGTTTGGAGAATTTGGAGCCGAGTACTGACCACGAGTATCATAGCAACCAAAGAGCCAATCCGGAGAGCAAGGCTGTTGAAGGTAACGCTCCTTCCCGCCCGCACAACTGGTTCAGCAGGGAGAGGACACTTAGCAACGCTGTCAATCAAACCTGTTGCTAACGCTAGTGGGAGTCACCTCAGGTAAATAAGACGCCTGATTTGTCTGTTATTAATGTTCATAGCTTGAGTTACAGACACAATAGAGAAATAAAAACACCAGGATCATGTAGAGCCTGAAGTGCGCCCATGATTACTTCATATTTGGAAATCGGCATCTAGTGGGTTAGCTTTGTCCTTTTATATACAGTATAGAGTCTATGCTTCAGACCTGTGAATCCTCTGGTCTGTTAATCATGCTGTGGTATTATTCAGACTATTAAACATTACACTGAGCGGGAATTACGTTTTGATGAGGCTCTTTTCCTGTCTAACCTTTCCGATGGTGACGTGGGATCATAATGTCCCTGTATCTCCATTACATCCCCAGTGTGATTGTGTCTCCGCTCCCCTCGCTCTGACACGGCTCTCTATCCAGTGTGGCCATCAGCGTGTCCATATGCCCACGGCAGGAGACCCGGCGGCTTGGCACACGGCCCACTCTCCAGCAGCAAATAAATAATGGGCCATTATGTTCAATCGTATGCTTAGCCACAGGGTTTAAAGCTCAGAGCTGTGCAGGGCCGGAGCGTGGGCCCCACTGGCTCGGGCCACAGAGGGGTGCCAGTTCAGATGATAATGATGATTTTTTATTTTTTTTTGTAGCACTTCCTAGAATTTATATACACACAGAAGACATCAAATATATGAAGCAAGATATATGTAATTATGTAGTAAAGAACAACTCTACATTATTTTTTAGATGTATACAATTCTCAAAGTATACAAAGCAAGTTTATTTGTATAGCACAATTTGTACACAAAGTAATTCAAAGTGTTTTACAGAATAGGAAAGACATTAAAATCACAATATTACAAATCAAAAGATGAATCATCATTTCAAATTAACTTTAAAGTAGAAGAGTGCAGAATAAAACCCTTTCAGTCATGTGCACAGCTAAAAAGAACCGTTTGAGCCTGGATTTTTCTTCACTACATAATTCCATACATCTTACTTTATATATTTTATGTCTTCTGTGTTTATATAAAATGTAGAAAGTTGTAGAAATAAATAAAATGAAAAACACTGAATAAGAGGTTGTGTCCAAACTTTTGACTGACAGTGTAATTTGTAAGCGAGTTTTGCCCTCACAGTAAGGCTTGCAACCACTAACATGCTAACTGTGCACTTCCTGATTCATGGACAATAAAACGCTTTATAATTGGATGTAAATAGAGCACAGCCAACTTATTTTGCATACACGATTAATTTGTACTGGGGCAAGACAAATTTACCTCAAATATATGGAATAAATTTCCCTTTAAGCCCATTGTTCTGTAAGTTTCATCAAAGGTTTGTTCAGTACAGTTCAGTTTGTAAAGTCCGTAAAGTTTGGTGTTTGTAGGTGCTACTTTAAGGGCTGATCCTGGTCCCTATGGAGGAAATGCATTTGGAGAAAACAGCCTTTGAATTACAATGTCCCATATAAATCCGTGGAGGCAGGTGGATTAAATTAAATATTAGAACATCTTTCATTGCAGAGTGGTTAATTTTGTTGTTTCCACATGAAAGCTTCAAGTTTATCAGACCAAACTGACCAAAAAACAAAAAAGTGGCTATGTAAGTATTTATACTGGAAAAAAAAAAAAAAAAAAAAAACACAAACACAAACAAAATATGTTGACACAATTGGACCTTGAGTTTTATCAGAACAGTTTAAGACCACGTGGTTAAATAAAAATATTAGATTTCTTTGATATGTTTCCTCATCACAAACAGACCTGGAGTTGTGTTTTGTTTCATTCACACATGTTTAACACACAAATATTTAGGCTGAGTTCTTCCCTCAAACAGAAAACACTCAGTTCCTGTATTACTACATGATGACATCACAAGGTGGAAGTGCTCTGCTGTGTTTTTAAACTCCATACACATTCACTAGAATCATTTGGATCATTTCAGCCCTGGGATTTCCAATTTCTTACTGAGCTAAATTTAAAAAGTAGCTGTTAACTTGAAAACTACCACTTCATGACATCACAAGGTGGAACAGAGCATTTTTAATCCCGCTCTTTATCAATAAACATATGCAAATACATGTTTAAAGATCCTTGGGAGTGTGTTTTGTCTGTTAGCGAAAGGACTCGGGGTCAAGTTGAATCAAAGTGTTAGTTTTTTTTTATAAGCGACGCAGCAGGAAACAAAGGGTAAGTGATGCGGCGGCTCATCTCACATGTTGAGGAGCCGATCGGTAGAAAAGACAGAAGAAGAACTCGAGGAGCGCGTGTCTGCCATCTAACATGAGCACACGGTGATGGGACTGTTTGAGCTGCAAATCAGGACACTAGACCAACTAATGGAGCAGAGTGCAGGACGGATGAAAACAAAGAGCGTTTATACCAGCGCCCATTCACTCATGGTACCAATTATTGTTTCACATCTGAATAATATCATTTATTTAGTGCGTTTTTTTATGCAAATACACTACTGAGTTTGGGCGGTGAAGTGTTTTATAATGCGCGAGGATCTGACACATGAAATTGAGAAGGCGTTTGTGCATTTCTGAGCGTAGGTGCCCATTGACTGTTAGTGATATGCAACACCTGAAGGACTATTTTTAGAAGCAAATGTTACATAACAACAGTGTGTAGAGGCTCAGTGTTCAGGCAATTGGACAGCAGATTGATGGGTATTGTAAAACGGGAACAATGGATGAGAATGTCAATGCTCCTGACCACTGAGCTGTGTTCACGCTGCGCTCGGGTCCGCTGAAGGAGGAGCCGTGGTCAACGATGGATCACATATGGAACATGGTTTATTTGAATTTATTTACAGTGGTCCCTCGTTTATTGCGGGGATTACGTTCTAAAAATAATATATGTTTTAAGGCTGTAAACCCCTCACCACACACTTTATACACTTTTTTCAGACAGGCATTAACATTGTCTCACATTTCTCTCTTGTTTAAACACCCTCAAAGTTCAAACCTTCGTAGGCGCCTTTGTTGTGGAGAAACCTTACAAACATACAGCACTTCAGAGTCACACTGTGATTGAACATTTATGTAAATTTGACTAAACGCATTCTGTACTGTACAAGAGGACACAGAACACAATACACGTTCATATGCTGTAAAAAAAAAAAAAAAGCATGCAAAATTGCTCTAAAAATATCCATGAAACAGCGAGGTCGTGAAAGGTGAACCGTGTTATAGTGAGGGACAACTGTACATGGTCCTGGTGTTTTGATTTAGCTATTATGTCCGTAAATCAAGATATGAACATTAATAACAGACAATATCAATGTTCATTCCATATTTGTGGACCTCTATTGCAGACACTGAAGCTGGTACATTTTAATTTTCTAAATTTCTCTTTTAACAGGGACTTTTACCTTGTATTGTGCTGATGAGAGGATGAGTGCAGTGGGATAAGGTCACACAATCGACTGTTTAGTTTGTAGACCACTCTAATATATATCACAATGCTTGTATAATGTATACTTTCAGACAGCTTTAGGAGGCCATATCTGTGGAAGTTTGAATTTTTTGAAGTTTGGCAAGAACCAGGTGATTGCCATTATGGATTAGAAACTGGTTTCTCAAAAAGATGCAACAGGGCTTTTTGTGTCTGTCACACATATAGCTGGGTGTTACACGGACAGTATTCAGGTTAAAAAACACAATCACCAAACAAAAAGTCACACACTCTCCATAATTATTTTTAATTTTTATTTTTATTAATTTTTTGTGGGCAGTAAACCTTCAAAATCTTGAAGCAATGATATGCTCCAAAATGAAGAAGTTTAGCATGGGTGGAGGCAATCCCTGTAAGGCATTCCCTTGCAGGTATTGCCTGTGGGTACCAGCCTCTGCTGGTACCACTCCAACCCCACACCCCTCCCCCCACCCCACCCAGTGTACCCCCCTCTCCCCCTCCCCTCCAGGATCCCAGATGAGTCGGACACAGCCGAGAACTTCCACTGGAGCATTAGATGGTAGGTTGTGGAGAAACTCTTCTCTGTGCATTGACCAAATGCATATTGTATAATATTTTACAAATCTGTCTCTAGGTCGGACCCTCTTCTCTGGTCTTTTGGTTTTGTTAAATTCTGCATGGTCTCCATTGCTTGAAGTTGTGGAGCTACGGCTAGGATTATGTTCAGTTTGTTGAGATTGGCCTGGTGTGTTGGCTTCTACATCTCCATCAGACCAAACTGCATCATCTGAAAACCTAATGTCAAAGGAGCTGAAGCTCACAGTCCCATCTTTGGAATTCTGTAATGGAATTTGACCATCATTTGACAACCAACTGTCAAATGGGACTGGGATGTCTGAGCTTTCAATTTTCAGATCTTCAAGAGGCCGGGTATCAGGACCAGGCAAGTCGCAGTTGTATCTTTCAGCATCAGGTAATTCATGTTCATCCCATATATTTGAGTCAAGACCTTCTTTGAGGTTCTCTAGGGAAATCCAGCTTGAATTTGATAACTGAGGGGCAGATGAACCAGAACCAAAGTGAGGGTGCTGGTGATCTCTCTTTGGTTCCATACTTATTTCCTCTTTATCAATAACTGCAGATATATCTTCACGTGGTACCTCTTGATAGGACCCACCAGTTGGACACACTTGCATTACTTCTTCTGACTGCCTCAGATACTCCAAGCTGTCCTGGTTCTGCAGATGGGACATCGTAATGAAACAATGCTGCAGAGCTTGTTGAGGAGTCAGTCTCAAACAAGGGTCTGGATGGAGCAATCCCTTGAGAAGATCTACCAGAGCTTTCCGGTCCTCATACTCTGCATCCTCCCATTTGGGAAAGGCGTCCACCAGGTCATCCAGAGACTTCAGCTCGCAGCCATAGCCTTTGTACTCCTCCGTTTTGGTCTTCGTAACCTCCTCGTATTCCTCTTGTGTCCGTAGAGTCCACGTTGATGACCACGTTTCATAGTCCATCACCTCCTTAAAATAGAACTTGGTGTAGACTCCATTTGATAGTAAGTACTTGGGTGGATATCCCAGAATCTCGACCATTCGCTTAACCATCTGATAGTTACAGTTGATGGGGAATAAGAAGTAGCCCAGATAGAGGAAGGCCAGGTTGCAGCCCAAGGTGAAGACATCGATGGCTTCGTTAAACTTGTTGCCGAGTGAAACCTCTGGAGCCCTAGATCCACAGGGCTGGCACCACATGCCAGGTCTGACCTCATAAGAGTACGTGGCTGCACCAAAGTCAATCACCTTGAGTCTAAACGGCTTCTCCTTAACATTGGTCAGCATCATATTATCCATTTTCAGGTCTGTATGGATGATACCAAGACGTTTCAGACCTTCCAATGTCATGAGGAGCTGTTTAGCGATTGGTCGTATGTCGCTTGGGGCAAGAGGCTCCCATTCTCGGCTTCTGATCAGGTCGAAAACGTTCATTTCCAGCATTTCAAATGCCAGACAGGTGAGGCCTCTGTATTCGAATCTGCCAAAGAATTTCACCAGATTGTAGGTGTGTGAGTCCAGAACACGGAGAGCTTCCAGCATGGACACTTCTTTGGCAGCCTCTTTGATGGCATTAGGGTCCTTGATTATTTTAATCGCCACCATCTCCTTAGTTTGGACATCTTGGCATTTGGCTACTTTGCCAAACACGCCTTGTCCGAGAAATTCCAGCACGATGTACGTGGAGTTGTTTCCCTGCAGAGTGTGACCAATAGTGATGTCATCTATCGTCAAACGCTCTGCCATGTCTGAGCTTGCAGCTATGTTTGAAGTTGTGAAGCTACAGCTAGCATTACTCTCAGAGTAGCAGAGTACGTGTTCAGGTTGAACAGTTTTGTCGGACCTACTGACCTCCATATCTCCATCAGACCAAACATCTAAGATCTTGATGTCCAAAGAGCTTACACTGGATTCCGGGACTTGCTTATTTTGTGATGGAAGTTGACCATCTGGCAACCAATCATCAAAAGGGGTCAAAAGGTCGGATCCCTCAGTGTAATGATCTTCAACAGACCAAGTATCTGAACCAGCTGTTTCATTATCCAGACTAGGCAAGACGTCATAACTTCCATCATTGGGTAATCCATGATCCCATACATTTGCGTTAGGACCTTCAACGTTCTCCAGGGAACCTGTTTCACACCAGCTTGAATTTGACAGCTGAGAGGCAGGTGAACCAGAGCCAATGTGCTGAGCGTGCTCATTCTTTGGTTCCATAGTTTTTGCCTGTTCCCCAGGAACAGTTGATATGTCCTCAAATGGTGCCTCATGATAAGAACCACCAGTTGGACACACTTGCATTACTTGTTCTGACTGCTTCAAATACTCCAAGCTGTCCTGATTCTGCAGATGAGACATCGTAATGAAAGAATGCTGCAGAGCTTGTTGAGGAGTCAGTCTCAAACAAGGGTCTGGATGGAGCAAGCCCTTGAGAAGATCTACCAGAGCTTTCCGGTCCTCATACTCTGCATCCTCCCATTTGGGAAAGGCGTCCACAAGGTCATCCAGCGACTTAATCTCGCAGCCATAGCCATCATACTCCTTTGTTTTGGTCTTCGTAACCTCCTCGTATTCCTCTTGTGTCCGTAGAGTCCACGTTGATGTCCACGTTTCATCGTCCATCTCCTCCTTAAAATAGAACTTGGTGTAGACTCCATTGGACAATAAGTGCTCGGGTGGATATCCCAGAATCTCGACCATTCGCTTGACCATCTGATAGTTACAGTTGATGGGGAATAAGAAGTATCCCAGATAGAGGAAGACCAGGTTGATGCCCAAGGTGAAAACATCAATGGCTTCGTTAAACTTGTTGCCGAGTGAAACTTCTGGAGCCCTAGATCCACCGGGCTGGCACCACATGCCAGGTCTGACCTCATAAGAGTACCTGGCTTCACCAAAGTCAATCACCTTGAGTCTAAACGGCTTCTCCTTAACATTGGTCAGCATCATATTATCCATTTTCAGGTCTGTATGGATGATACCAAGACGTTTCAGACCTTCCAAAGTCACGAGGAGCTGTTTAGCGATTGGTCGTATGTCGCTTGGAGCAAGAGGCTCCCATTCTCGGCTTCTGATCAGGTCGAAAACGTTCATCTCCAGCATTTCAAATACCAGACAGGTGAGGCCTCTATGTTCAAATCTGCCGAAGAATTTCACCAGGTTGTAGCAGTGCGAGTCCAGAACACGGAGAGCTTCCAGCATGGACACTTCTTTGGCAGTCTTTCTGATGGCATTGGGGTCCTTTAGGATTTTGACCGCCACCATCTCCTTAGTTTGGACATCTTGGCATTTGGCTACTTTGCCAAACACGCCTTGTCCGAGAAACTCCAGCACGGTGTACGTGGAGTTGTTTCCCTGCAGAGTGTGACCAATAGCGATGTCGTCTATTGTCAGAGCCTCTGCCATGTTTACATTAGCAGCCATGTTTTTCAGCAAAAAATGTGCGATTTCTGTCTCTGTGAATATCTTTTCGTCGAGCACGGTTGGAGTAAACTAACTGTGTGAGGAGTACTGTCTGTGCTCTACCAGTACTATCTCTGGTGTCTTTGTGACATCACACAGAAGTTCTTTCCGATTGCCATGACAACGGGTTTCTATGGTGATCAGTGACATCACAATATGTGGGGCAGATTTTATTTGTTCATTTACAAAATTACATTTTAAACAGTTTAAAAATATATATATATATTTCACTTAACAATAATGCATAATGTGTATATGTTTAAAATAAACCCATTGGTTTAAAATAAATGTGAGCTATGAGCAGCCTGTTCTCTCAAATACATATTTTCAGTGCAACATAAGGCAAAAAACTGGGATTTTATGGATGAAAGGTGCAATAGGAAGAAATTGACACAGTTACCACTAAATTAAAGGATTTCTTGTATAACTTGAATATCAGTACAGTTACATGAAACAAATTGGTAAAATAAATATTTTTCACAGAGGGGACAGTACTAATGAGTGAAGCAGCACATTTATTTTATTTATTTATTTGATTGGGACAATGCATGTTAATGCTCATGCATAGTATATTTTTTATGTAGATGACCCAAAAATAGTTTTCTGGTGCAACTTAAATTAGACAAAGACTGCAGTGAACCCAGTCATATCGATTTAGACTAAACAATCATGTAACCGACTCGCCACTCCACAGAACTGGCAAGCAGCTTGTTTTGGTCATGTCAAATGCTAAATAGTTTTGAAGATTGATGTTTAATATTATTCCATGAAATTTTCTAGGCAAAGCAATAACAACATCGCTGTGGAGACAAGAAGATGCCGGACCCTGCACCAAAAGTTACATAATGCACCATTAACGGTCATTGGAAAATCACATAAGTTCAAGTCCAGGTTTGGCGACAGTACACCCACTTTTTTAAACAATATGCAGCAAAACATTTCAAAAGATCAAAATAGTGAGACGTGAGCGGCTGCAGAGGAAGTGTTTTCGCCGACATCTTGAAAATGCTCTTAATCTATCTGCAGACATTTATTTTAAAACACATACCGGATCTCTACATATTAAAGCCGATGTAAAGGTCACATCGCCCGACCCAAACATTTGGTCCAGACTGGCTCGATTCAAAATTCACACTAAATTGGGACGTGACTCACTGCGGCGGTGACCAACAAGCTTGTCCCAAAACAGAACAGGAGAGCTCACTGTGAATGTTCACAGCTAAGGTGTGAAGATCAGAGACAGGGATATGGATTTACACTATTTAATAAGTTATTCATCAGGGCCCAGCACACAGCGGTCTGCTCGGAGAGGGCTGGAGCGTGCGCGTCGATGTACACTCTTATGTAGACTATTCATAGACTGTATAAAGAAGTGGACTATGGCACTGTGAGGCTAGCGTTCGGCGCCAGTCAAATGAGGATCATCGAGGCTAGCAGTTATCGTGGTGAATTTGAAGCTGAGTTTTATATTTGGAATTCAAGCCACGAGTATTCTAGCAACCAAAGAGCCAACCTGGAGCAAGGCTGTTGAAGGTAACGCTCCTTTTCACTAACACCGCACCACTGGCTTAGCAACATTGTCAATCAAACCGTTAACTAATGGGGACCTTGGGGAAAAAAAGTCTCCTGATTTAGAATCAGAATCAGAAGACTTTTATTGCCATAGTCTGTGAACACAGTTCACAAACTAGGAACTTGATATGGTGAAAAAGTGCAACATAAACACACTGAATAAATACAAATACAAATACAAATAAGGGCATGCATTTATCCATTATTAATGTTTATATCTTGAGTTATGGACACAATAATGACATAAAAACCACAGGATCATGTAGAGCGGGTTAATATGAACAATTTAAGACCAAAATGATCAGTCTGACAGCAGCAGTTACAGAGAGAGGGGCCACAGTTTTAAATGTAAAATGAATTGGGGCCAGAGTTGATGGAACTGGAGGCTTAATCAATTCAAGTCAATTTATTTTTTTCACAATGGTCAACGTTATATATAAGGCACATACATACACACGCAGTATATACAGATGCACATTTACACACTTAAGCTTCTTACATACTACATAAGTGCATATTTTACACATTTATTTCTGTTTACATATGTACGTCGATATATAAAAATGACATTGTGAAAAACAGACACCCTAAGAAGCTGTGTAAGGCTTATGGAATGGGGCCCATCACCACTGTGCAAGACAAACTATTTGATGCGTTGGCAAGTAGTTATGTTCTCCTTCCTTTCTTTTGCCATGACTTCCTATTTGGAATGCAGCAGGTAGCACATTAGCTATGTCCATTTATATATACAGTTTATGACTATTACATCTCTACAGGAGAGTTTAAACATGAACCAGTGAACACACACACACACACACACACAGGTCTGTCATAATAACAAATTTTGAAGTGTATTACTAAAGAAAAACGCAGATAAACAATAATATTAAAACTAATTTGAATTAATAATGATTCAGAGAAGTTATTTATTTAACCGTAACAGCTTAAATCTCATCATACCACAGAGAAATGACAAAAAGGTCCCCTCTAGTACAAAGAAATTAAATATTGACCCTCAAAAATGACTGTTCCATCCATACACTGAACATGTTAATTAGCGTGACAGGCCCATGAACATCTGTCAATATTTATTATGAAAGTCCTGTTTCAAAATAAAAGTACCTAATTTAAATGAGAAACTCTTCCAAATACCGTAAATTTCGGATTATAAGCCGCTACTTTTTTTCCACGCTTTGAACCCTGCGGCTTTTACAGCAGTGCGGCTTATATATGGAATTTTACTGGATAACGGCCCCTGGGGGGCGCTCTCTAGCTGTAAACGTAAAAGTGAGACAGACGTGGGGAAAGATTCTGCTCTGAAGAATTCACTAGTTTTGATTTTGAACGATCATTTTGCGCATCATGAAATGGATATGATGCAGTTTTTAAGATAAAGAAACAGAAAGGAAACAGAGCAGGGGTCGGCCTTTAACACGCAAAGAGCCATTTGGACCCACTTTCCACATAAAATAAAACACTGGGAGCCGCAAATACCTTTTGACATCTAAAATGAAGATAACACTGTATAATAACAATAATGTAACGGAATAATGTAGGTTTTACTTTCACGGACAAGCCTTCTACACGTGGCAGATAAATATGGCAAAAACAACTTAAGTGCATTAAAAAATACAACTCACCAAACCGCTGCATCAGAGGGAGCCCTGCGCTGATTATGTGATTATGTCTACTCTACTCCGCAGTTTCTTTAAAAAAACAACAACAAAAAAACTCGTAGCGTATCGTTTAATCCCAGGTGCTTATTCTCCATGTGCCAAAGCAGTTTTGAAGGTTTCATTGCCTTATTTGCTTTTCCCGTATGTTACGCAGAGCGGACTGTGCGCGTGAGTCACCTGCAGCGACAAACCCAGATTTTAAGTAGGCATTGTCTGTTAAATTTATCTTTCTTTTTCTTGGAGGTCGTAGTCTCCTCTTCTGGCTCCTCAGTTGTCCTTTTCCCCTTTGTTAAAAAGATCTCCAAAGACTATTGTTTTGGCTCATTTTCACTCGCTTGTGGCTCTACTTTTGTGCGTCGTGTCTGATGTGTTATACGTGATACGTCACCGCGGATACAAGAGCAGATAATATACTTGCTACTACATCAAATAGATTTCTGTGGCGATTTCCAGCAGGATTTTCATGATACATCTACGGACGAGCTTATTAGTGTGTCATTAGGGACGGGCCAAAGTTGCTCCTGACCCCTGTGCGCACAGCGTCTGAAAATCAGGGCTCTTTACGCAGGACTGTGAGCTGTGTCTGTGTTTAGTTCCCAAGCCACGCAGAGCCGCAGTATGAGGCTGAAAGAGGCGCATACGGCTCCGGAGCCGCGAGTTGCCGACCCCTGAAATAGAGCCACTGCACGTGAGCTCGACATCAATGAATCCAACTTGGTCAATGTAAAAAGACGACAAAAGTTTTCAGAGGAAATAAAAGCAGATTTTCCGTGTTGGTGCAGCTTTATTTTCTAAACCTGCAGATGTGTTCATCCCGTGTTGTTGTCGTGTTGGTTCCAATTTTCAGGCACAGTTTAAAAAAAGCGTGTCAGTGCACCGTCTTTCTGTGTAAATATCTCATGTTACAATATGAAAACCTGCGGCTTTTATTCAGGTGCGGCTTATATATGTACAAAATTGATTTTCTCTTCAAATTTAGCTGGTGCGGCTTATATCAAGGTGCGCTCTGTAGTCCGAAATTTACGGTATACATCTCCAACTATATGTGCCAATTGTATTTTTATTGTGATTACATTAGCAATTTTATGTATTAAAGACCTATTCACAGCTCTTCGTTGTGATGACGTTTGCGGCGAAGTCAGCTCAGTTAGTGGATCTGTTTCTTTTATCAAGTCATTTTACATTTATATTGTGATTTAAACTTTGACATCTGTGGATCATTGTTATAATTTGCAGAGATTAAAACTATAGAGCAGACACAAGCACAATAGGTCAGCTTTAAAAGTCATCTGGGAGTATCAGGAGAACTCGCACAGAAAGCTGCATTTCACTACATAGTTGTTGATGTCCAAACTACAGAGATGCAGGGTTTTACACAAAATCCACCCACATGGAAACTGGATATTTGGATGTTTGCAGCAGGGGCCATTACATTAAGTTAACTGAACTTAATGAACCAAAGCCTGAGTGATTCTGTCACTGGGACGATTCAAATTTAAATCAAATTGTCTTTCTGTTGTGATGAATCTTGGAGCTGTAGCAGGCAGTGAGTCAAACCTCCAATTGCCGTATGCAGTTCATATTTAATATCTTACTCAAACTCACAGAGGGAGGCCAAACACCTTTTACTACTGCCAAAATGTAAACGCTTTACTAACACGATTAGAAAAAGGCTGTTGGGAAGCAAAGAATCAGCTCTGTGACATTAGCACATTTATTAAATCATAAAAGAGTTTAATTAGGTAGAAAAAGACTGTATAAAAAAGTGAGTGTGACGTCACCCACAGCGTTTAGCCTCGACGACCTTCATTTGACTAGAGCTGCAGCAGTTATGGTGGCGAATTTGGAGCCGAATTCCATGTTTGGAATTCCGACCACGAGTATCACAGCAACCAAAGAGCCAATCCGGAGCAAGGCTGTTGAAGGTAACGCCCCTTTCCGCCCACACCACTGGTTTAGCAGGGAGCAGGCGCTTAGCAACACTGTCAATCAAACCCGTTGCTAATGCTAACAGGGGTAACCTCGGGGAAAGAAGGCAGCTGATTTGTCGGTTATTAAAGTTCATATCTTGATTTACAGACACAATAGCGAAATAAAAAAACAGGATCACGTAGAGCGGGTTAATACGAACATTTTAAGACCAAAATGACAAGTCTGACAAAAGCAGTTACAGAGAAAGGTGATAATTTCTCAGTGTAAAGTAAATTTGCGCCAGAGTCGATGGAGCCGGAAGCATGCCCATGATCACTTCCTATTTGTAACGCGGTGGCTAGCAGATTAGCTATGTCCATTTATACATACAGTCTATGGGTAGAATGCACACAACCATGAGAGTGACCTAAATACGCAGCTTTGAAACTTCAGTAAAAATAGTTTTCCGCTGTCTCTGCATAGTGGCCGGGCAGCACATGGGAACAGCAGCTGAAACACGACCCCAAAGGCCAGAGGTGCCACGCTCTAAAGACCACAGAACATGGGAATTCAGCCGTCAACTACAACATTAAGGCCGCTGACAGGCCACTGGCACCTGTTCTGGTTGTGGGGTGTAGACATGAACAAGTGTAAGTGGGTATGTGCTAACAGGCTGCAGACAGAACAGGAGTGTATAGGGACACAAGATCTGGGTTGCCTGAGCTTGTGGCGAGTAATCAGTGAGACAGGTATGTTGCAGTGGTGTTGCATCATATTTTGTTGTGAAATAATACTACCAACAGCGAGTTTTGAGGGAGTCTCCCATAGTCCAGACAGAGCATCCCCAAATTTGTTTAAAACATAAACAGATCATAACCACCAGGGACAGAAGTTGTAGTACTTGTACTACATCATGTAATTTAACCAAAATACTGGATTCCTTTGGCCAACTCTAAAGTATCTAAGTTGTTATTACACTACAATTGATTTAATGATGATGGTAAAGGGATTTTAAAAATGGAGCTTTTCCACCTTCAAGACTCTCAAAGAACCACTCACCCATTCACGCACACATTCATACACCAGTGTACACAGACACTGGGGGAGAGGTTAAGTGTCTTGCCCAAGGACACAACAACATGTGGCTCAGTGGACAAACAAGCTGCCAACTCATGTAGTAAAAATGTTAACTGTATTTTATTGTAAAAGCAACAACACTATGTTTTTCCATCTTAAGAAAGGCAGTGTTTGGTCTGGGCCTGGTCTGGGCCTGGTCTGGGCCTGGTCTGGGCCTGGTCTGGGCCTGGTCTGGGCCTGGTCTGGGCCTGGTCTGGGCCTGGTCTGGGCCTGGTCTGGGCTTAATGTAGATTTTGTATAGTTCTAGTCCTGCGTTAGTCCCCGTCTAGTCCAGTTCTTGTTCTGGGTTTTATCTCAGTTTAATCCCAATTTTAACAAGATGTTTTGTTAAATGTAAATGCACCAAAAATAATGAATTTCCTCCATACAAAGATGTATTGTGAATTCTAACACTGTTTCCTACATCAAATTGATTTAAAGAGGCGGCATTTTACTTCTATAGGGTATTAAAGAGGAGGTATTTTACTTCTATGGGGTATTAAAGAGGAGGTACTTTATTTCTATGGGGTATTAAAGAGGAGGTACTTTATTTCTATGGGGTATTAAGGAGGAGGTATTTTACTTCTACGGGGTATTAATTGCTAACACATAACATATTCAGATCACCATGTTCCTTTTACTTTACTGAAAATGCTAAATTCACCGAAAACAATGTATGAACATGTTTTACAGGTTTCACTTTCACACTTGACGTCGAGTTTCTGCTCCCCTTTCAGAGCACTATCAGAACACAATCCGCATGTATCCCGCTAATGAAACTACTGCACATCACATCAGGTTTGTGAAGTTGTTGTCTTTTGTTTTGTGTCATGCGAGGGTTAAGTGAGCTCGTGGGCTAAGTCTTGGTCAGGATCGTACTCCTAATAGTGACAAGGGTTTGGATAGGGCCTGGGAGAGATCACAAGATTATTTAAACATGTATGGAAGACATAAAACCACTTCAGGTATGTTTTTGATGTGGGAACTCAACTCAATTTTGCATAATATTCCCTCTTCAATAAAGGTCTCACATTACGCTTATAATGCTGTTACCTCCTAAAAAACAGAGCTGAAGTTGTGTTTTGTTTGAGTAACACTTAGTCTGTCTACATCTTCAAAGTTCAAAACACACCGTTCCACCTCGTGTTGTCAGGAAGTGGTAGTTTTCAAGTTGACCGCTCCTTTTACTTTTAGTTCAGTAGAGATTGGCAATTCTAGAGCTGAAATCATTCAAATAATCCTGGTTAAGGTGTATGGAAAAAACACAGTGGAGCACTTCCTGTATTACCACTTGAGTGTTTTCTGTTTGAGAGAAGAATTCAGCCTAAATCTGCAGGGTTTCTGTGTTAAACATGTGTGAATGAAACAAAACACAACTCTAGGTCTGTTTGTGATGAGGAAACATTATAATATAGATGAGAAAGTAGCGGTGACATGGGCACTTTAACCATCTGACTTTTTTAAACTGTAAAAAACAAAAATCACGCCTAAAAACAGTTGACATTCCTGTTTTGGACCTATACATTTCTCCATCTAGAAACACTGGGACATAAAGAGTCTATAGGGGGCTGAGGAGGGTCCCACTCTCGTCTGCTGCCCCCAGTTTCTGTCATGGCTAACCTGGCAGCTGAAGAATACAGAAGTTTAAAAGATGAAGTGGAGGAAGAGATGTTTGCTCCGACTATGGCCCATCATCATCTGCAGAGGCTTAATAAACTTGGACCAGACTCCCCAGAGGAGCCCAACTTCACACACACTAATATAAATACGAGCATCTAAAACAGGATCTGAGACGTTTAACCTTTCACATTCCTAAGGGAAGCCAAATAGAGCACGACGGGAATGCTGCGCTTCTGGGAAAAAAACATGGGAATTTATGGAATGATAATTAGGTGCAAATCATTGTGTGAGTGTGTTAGTAAAGACATGCATTTCAAATCTAATAGAGATTATGATGTGTTTTATGATTTGTTGAAGTAAAGAGTACACATAGCAATTACATTTCTTCGGGTAAGCCCAGTTGAGTGGTTGTTAACATATTGATTTGGTATTCGTTTTAAGTCGGATGCTCTTCCTGACGCTATCACTGGCACTTTAAAGCGTACCTATTGTGCTTGTGTCGCTCTATAGTTATAATCTCTGACACCGGTGGATCAGTATGTTATAATTTGCACATTTTAAATCACACCAGGTGAAAATGGGGGTTGATCAGCAAAATGGTGTCTTGAAAATAAACAATTAAAGATTACTCAAACATGAATCACTCCAAAAACAACTTCAGGTGAGTAAATCTTGAAGAAAACAACTATAATATGGTTAAAAACTCTGGAAAGTCCATTCTGCAGAGTAAGTCTGCTTTAATAATCTCATTAATATTTGCGTTGATTAGAACAAAATGCCTGCAGAGTTACTTGGACAGAGGGTACAGCAGGTCAAGATTAATCTGGAATGAGTAATGACTAAATGAAATCTGCACAGAAACAATTTAACAGCAGATCTAAGCATTTCCATTGAGCCAAATTTATGGTACATTGTTACGATACTGAAATTTTGTGTGACGATTATCATGGCCAAAATAATTACGATTATATCACAATAATGATTCAAATAGTTATGGATATAAATAATTATAACTTTAATAGAGAATATTATGGATGAGCAGGATCGTCAACTGAAATTTGGGGGCCCAGGGCAATAAGACCCTGGGGCCCCAGACAACGGACCCCTTTGCCCCCCCCCCCCGTCGACTACCCTGCGGATAAGTTGTTTTTTTTTGCACATGCAGGTGATATAATGGCAACTATCTTTGTTGCCGTTTATCACTATTATATAAAACATCCCACGAACGATTATTGTTGATATTTTTTATTACGATAAACAATTCAGAATACACATTTTGAGTAACTGTATTCTACTTCTTCAGTTTCAATTACTTTTTCATTTCGTGGTATTCAGATCAGTTACTTTTTTTAAATTAAAAGCAATATTTTGGGTTCAAACTGCACCGTATTAATGAGAAAAATATAAAACACTGCTCTTGTGGTGAGGCAAGTGACATTTTTTCCTTCTGTAATTTGCGATAGGAAAAACAAAAGAAACAGTGAAGCAAACATAAAGCTGTTTTTAATCCTATGCCGCGTCTTTACAATATAATTTAAATGCAACTCAATGTAAAAGTATTCAGAATACAGTACTCTGATTGCACCAATTTAATGCAGGTCTGTATGCAGTATTCTGTAACTAAACACTTCCCATCACTGCCCTTAACCAGACCAAAGTAAATCCAAAGAATGAGCTTCCTCTTTCACAGTGATTCGTATCAGAAGTGTAACAGGCTGCAGACTTTACACAGGCCGAACGTGTCCCTCTACTTTCCCTCAATTCATAATAGAACACTAACACATTAAAAGTTCAGGAGTCTGCAGTGACTTCCTAAATACCAGGGTCAAAGGTCAGATTGGTGCACCGCAGTGTGACCTCTGGAGACCTGAGAGAGAGTCGAGGTACAGTCTCCCAGCATGCACCGGCTCAAAATACCAAGTACTTAAGGATTACTTGTCTACAATGTGGGCTATTTTCAGTCTGAATGAAGCTCAGATTTTTAGAATACACAGACATTAAGATTTGGACATAACATTAACGTTCTTGTCGAAGTGACTGAACTAGATTTGAAAGATTTGAACCAGCGACCCTCTGATTTGGTTGGTTGTACAGCAAATCTGTTTCATGGTCAGGGGCGATGTAGGGGTCTTTCCCAGGAAAAGAGCAAAATAGGCTTAGAAACTATTTGAAAGATTTGAACCATTTGATTTGGTTGGTTATACAGCAAATTTAGAATATATAGACATTAAGATTCGAGCATAACATTAACGTTCTTGTTGAAGTGACTGCAGGCTGCTATTACGTCAAAAAACATTTATTTACCAACAAAACACATATATGGCTTTATCTTTGGGTTCTGAGTGAGAGCAGATTACCTCGAAACTATAGACAGATCGATGTACTAGTTGGCCGATATTTGCCTTTTTTTAACTTGGGCCTTATATCTCCAGCATCCAGCACAGGCCGATATTTAGTTTTGGACGAACAGCTGCCTAAATAATCCACATAAAGCTTTATTTGAACGCTTTAGTGCAAAGACATCAGCTCGTACACATGTATTATAAAACACAGGGCTGTGGGTGAGTTTGATGTAAATTCAAACAACGTAATTTGAGGACAATTATCAAAATCGGTCCAAAAATATCAGCAGAGCGTATCGGTCATAGGTTTCTCTGGATTCTAATCGTATCGGCATCCGTTACGACCGAGCTCGGTTAGCGTCGGGGAAGTAATAAAACCGAGATGTTAAAATGGTATAAATTAAGTTGGAATTTACAGGAATTAAACAGGACTGTAAAAGGCAAAGTAACAGAAGTCGACTAAAATATTTACGTAAATGTATGAACAAAATAACCGAAACTAAGAAACCAAAAATAACAGGTTCTCAAAAAACTGTTGACGTGGGCCTATTAAAAACACAATATTTTTAAACTCCTTACACCTTTACTAGAATCATTTGGATCATTTCAGCTCTGGAATTGCAAATCTCCACTGAAACAACGGTAAAAGGTAGACATTAACGTGAAACCTACAACTTCATGACATCATAAGGTGGAACAGAGCGTTTTGAGGTTTGGAGATGTAGACATAATAACAAAACAACTCCAGGTATGTGTTTGATCAGGTAACAGCATTATAACATGGTTTAAAGCTCACAACAGTCAGTTTTGCATAACATAGGCCCTTTAAGCATCTCCGCCGTCCCCTTAGCGCGTGGCTGTGTACACAGAGCTTAGAGCAGTAATTGTGTCAACATCAGCTCTGTTCTACATTGACACACTCCGATACGCCAATCCAGCAGTCCATTAAGAGCAAACTCACCGTGAAGAGACCAGTAAACAGCCCACCGCCGCCTCCCTAACCCATAATGCCACTGTTCTTCTGTCAGGACCTCCCACTGACACTGACCTGGCCTCTGCGTACGAATCCTGTTTAATCGAAACACACGCATCTCCGAGTCTTAAACTGAGGGAGAGTCACTACGGAGGCCATCATTACTCGCACCATTAAAACACAGCAGTGGGCTAATCTGGTACCTCCATGAGGGACAGAGCAGACAGCAGACGGAGAGGAACCGACAACTTGGAAGGATTCGGGAGACGGGAGCAGATGGGTGCAGCGTGCAGCAGTTGGGAAATGCGTCGTTAAGGCTAGAACTTGTCTTTATGGTGATGGTTACAGATATACTTAAGAAGACAGTGGAATCTATCGCTCATTTTGGTTGGTTACTACAGCAACAGTGCCACATGAGCCGTGCAATCAGCCACATTGTGAGAGGGGAGATGGAGGTGAAGTGTCTTGCCCAGGGAAACAACAGCAGAATAGACTTAGAAACCAAATTTGAAAGATTTGAACTACCAACCCTCTGCAATGATGACCACAAAACAGATTTGCTGTAGTATCCAACCAAATCAGCCACATTGTCAAAGGGGCCATGGAGGTGAAGTGTCTTGCCCAGAGAAACAACAGCAAAATAGCCTGAGAAGCTCTACTTGAAAGATTTGAACCAATGACCTTCTGATTTGGTTGCAACAGTGTCACATGAGCCGTGCAATCAGTTACATCATGAGAGGGGCAGTTTAGGTGAAGTGTCTTGCCCATTGAAACAACGGCACAGTGAACTCTAAAATCAGATTTGAATGATTTGAACCAGCGACCCTCTGAAATCAAATCTGTTTCATGGTCATCGCTGCAATCAGCTACAACAGTCAAAGGGGCAATGGAGGTGAAGTGTCTTGCCCAGAGAAACAACAGCAAAATAGCCTGAGAAACTCTACTTGAAAGATTTGAACCAGCAACCCTCTGATTTGATTGGTAATTTCAGCAAATCTGTTTCGTGGTCATTGTCGTAATCAGCCACATTGTCAGAGGGGCCATGGAGGTGAAGTGTCTTGCCCAGGGAAACAACAGCAAAGTGAACTCCAAAACCAGATTTGAAAGATTTGTACCGGCGACCCTCTGATTTGGTTGGTTATACAGCAAATGTTTTTCATGGTGGACGCAATCAGCCACATTGTCAGAGGAGTGGTGAGGGTAAAGTGTCCTGCCCATGGAAACAACAGCAGAACAGCCTTAGAAACTCTACTTGAAAGATTTGAACCAGCAACCCTCTAATGAAAACCAAACATAATCTGCCATGTCGCTCCTACACAATATTACTACATTATGATCAAACCATTTCCCATTGACAACAAGTGAAAAATGCCACATCTTGGTCAAATATAGAACAACAAACATACCCCGTTTCAACCTGTGGCTATGAAACTGTTAATCTTCCGATCTAATTTTAAACTTCAGCTTCTCAATAAGACATTTCTGGATCCTACCTGGACAGATTACACACACATACTGTAATAGCTCTGTAATTGTATTTGTACGCGTGTTCTTGTTCCATCCGTTGTCTCGGGAATTAGTCGTCATGTTATGGGTTTTACCTGTGAGTATGGGGCACTACAATACTTTTAATTTTCACATGTCCAGAAATCAACAACGGGTCAGAAGTTTGGATACACTTTTACCATTCATATTTGTTTCTTTATTTCCTTGATTATTTCCATTGTAGCTTCTCACTGAACATCTGTCCATCTGTGTAATCCCTTGATCGTCCAGGTCTGATCCATAGCAAACGAGAAAAATCAAATCGATCAACTGCACAAAAGTTGTAGGAGTGAAGACGTTTTGCTGCTCGTTCAAGCCGCTTCTTCAGTTCGGGTCAGATTACTGCTGGACACTGCCTTATATCTGTCTGAACCACACCGAAACTCAGAAACTGTAAACAATAGGTGTTTTGTTTGTAGTCTAGGTCTATCGTGCTTCCTTAAGTGCGTACTGTGCCTGAGTCATACTTAACATAGTCATTCAAGCCTCTAATGAGTGATTTCACACCCATCAGCATCCTGGCCAGCCTTATCGTTTTCTATGTTTCGCTTTAGGTCTGAGGATGGAGTTATAGATGAGAGATGGATGATGTCTGAAGCCCTTATTCCTGCTCAAGGAAGGATTGTCTTTCCTAACAAAAATTGCTTCTTTAACACCCATGTCAAACCATTTCTTTCTCACTGAAGCATCCAAACTTTGAATGACACATGTGGTAGTAAACAAAAATGAACTCAAAATAACTCCAAACTTGTTTTAGATTTCAAATTTTTAAAAACAGCCTGGCTTTTGTTTGCACTTTGGGCATTTCTTGACCCTGACACGGCTCAGATGTGAAGTGAGAACCATTTCAGGGACTTCAGCAAGAAACTCACTGACAGAAGGACAAAGGTTGCAGCTGGGAATTTGAAACTAAAATATTAAAAAAACATATTTAGCAGAGTTAATATTTTTTGTTCTCTTTACTACATAATTCCATATATTTTACTCCATATTTTTGATGTCTTCTATTTGTTTATAAAATGTAAAACGTAGGAAAAAAATAAAAAACTGCATGAGAGGGTGCGTCCAAACATTTTTCTGGTAGTAAATGTTGAAATATATTGAACAGATTGCTAAAATACAGGCACTTAAAGGGGACACAAGCTAACATGGTTAACACAGCTAGCCAGAGACGCTAAAGATGCTAAAGAGGCTAAAGAGGCTAACGCAAACGGAGTACCTCTGGAAATCTGGCAACACATAACAAAAGTTCAGTATAATTCCTAATTCAAACCAGACTGAGTAATAATCTAATATGTATCTTTATTTCTGCAGGGAGAGCAGAACAGGACACACAAACAAAACCAACCAAAACTAAAACTGCGTCCATTTAAAACATTCAAAACAGGAGCAGGTGTGATTCTAAATGTTTATCTCCAGATTATTAAAGTGCATTAGTGGCACCAATCTATCCAGTTTGGCACGTTCTTGTTAAAAAGCAAAATAACCAAACACTTCTTTTCTCCATTTCAGTTCTAGTCCGGACAGTTTTTAGACGTAGACAATCCTGAGAACTTGGATTAGAAGTTCTAAAAGTCTATCGTCGTAGTCCCTTATAAATACATTTTACTCAGTGTTGTTCTCTACTGACAGCTCTTATTACACATATAAGCACAATAGTTAAATTTCACAATAAGAATGAGGATATAGTTGGAAAACAAGCTACGATAATTACAATAAAATGCCAATATTTTGATAGACAGAAAGAACTAAATCATAATATCTGCGTGTATAGGGTGATCATAACTTCTTCCTTGCACAAATGGAATCACATAAATACGAGATAAGACGCTGCAAAGAGAGCAGTAACATTTTGGGACTGGACGTGGAAACAGCAAATAATGTGACCGTTGTGTTGTAGAAGTTATAAACAGGGGAGTCGCTAAGCAAACGCCAGGGGTATTACGTTTTTGACAGGTCGGTAAATGGACACAGGAGTGGTTTTCGGAGAGGGTACAGACAGGAGCGGTGGTGCTGGGACTGTGTTCGGATTGGGATGGGACAGTAAACAATAATATAGTTTATCGTGATAAAAAGGATCAACCATAATCTTTCATGGGAAATGTATAATCACCAACAAAGACGATTGCCGTTAAATCACCAGAGTGTGCAGAAAAAAACAACTTATCCACAGGGGATTCGACAAAGGGGTCTGTTGTCCCGGGGTTTAGGGGCCCAGGATTGGATTCTTCCTATTAATTTGTATTGGAGGGTGGCCCATGTGAGACTTCTTGTCCTGACCCCCCAAATTTCAGTTGACGGCCCTGCTCATCCAGAATATTCTCCACTAGATCGTAGTTGTTTTCACTGATGACAAAGTACAAGACTATAACAGTTCTTTAAACATGGAACTTACTCATAAGATTAAAATGATAATTATTCATATTAACAACATTTTAAATTGACCGCAACATGATAATCATGACACTAAACTTCGATATCGTCCCATTTGTGCTCTCCACACCTCTGAGCTAGAATTATCATTGGGTTTGGATGAAAACAGGACCCGCTTCACTAATGGAGCTGAGAGTCTGCAGAGAGAGATGGAGCTTTGGACACTTCAAACTCCTCCAAATGCCACATCCACACCATGATAAGCTTTTTATTCTGCAATACGTACACAGTCTATGTCGATATGCTAATCACGCTAACGCCGTTTATAATGTGATGACAGCAGCAGTTAACAGAACCAATCATCTGCACAGCTTAAACAGGCTCCATCCAACTGCTGTGACTGTTAAAAGGGTCAGACACCTGCTCATCCCCACAGCGATATGATTGCATTATCTGGAAGGTTCCACTGTACGGCATTACATTTATCTCTTAATGAAGCCAAGCAAGTGGGAATAATGTTGTTTAGCGTGATAAAAAGGGTCGGCAATAATCGTTCATGGGACATTTTATATAATAGTGATAATCGCCAACAAAAATAATCGCTGTTATATCACCAAAATGTGCAGAAAAAAAATGACTAATCCACAGAGGAGTCAACAGGAGGGATAAAGAGGTCTGTTGTCCGGGACCCCAGGGTCTTAGGGGCCCACAATTGGACCTTCTTCCTATTAATTTGCATTACAGGGGGGGCCCATATGAGGCTTATTGCCCCGGCCCCCAAATTTCGGTTGATGGCCCTGCTCATCCAAAATATTCTCTGTTAAAGTTATAATTATTAATCTCCATGACAACTTTAATCATTATTGTGATATACTCATTAACCGCAATTGTTTTAACCATGATAATCCTCAAAGACAAAGAAACACAAAAATTCAGTATCATCCCATGCCTAATCTGAGACGACCAGGGCAAATTACGAGTCATATCTGTGACTTGTAACTTGCCCTAATATTTTCCAGCAATAAAAATGCCCATGATGAAATATTAAATAAATGCTGGGTGGATATGTTTAAAGCTATACTGGGGAACGTTTCAGCCAACACGAATAATAACAGCTCCATGGATACAAGCAGGTAAGACCACTAGAAAAGTTACATAGTGCAGCTTTAAATATGGACTGTAGGCGACGGGTGCTAATGTCATTTGAGTGAACCCATTTGAAAATTCACAAGTCTTTTTGGTCGAGTCAAATAGTAGACTAGACTATGACAGCCTGTCTGATTGAAATGTCCCGTAGTGTGCGTAATCGGAGTTTCCCTGCAGGATTATGAAGTATGAAGCAGCCACTGTAAGTAAACACCAAGTTTCCCCAGCTCACTCGCCCGTCGGCTCTCAGCAGGGCCCCCCAACTGGTCCCCTGTCTGTGCGTCTGTCCGCGTGCACCTACCTTCCACCGCGCGCGCAGTCGTGGTCACCCAGAGCAGCACGAGCGCAGCCCTCGTGGCGCGCGTGGCCACCGTCGCTCCCCTCCGGCAGACCCCCATTCTGATCCAAAAAAAATCCCAATGAAATCCTGATATTCCTCCGGCTGGTAGTCACATCGCAGCGAGAGAGACGCACGGGAGAGACGCACGGGACAGACGAGCGCACCGGCACCGTCACCGCGGAATGGGATGGGACCAGAGCCGGTGATCGTCGCTCTCTCGTCCCCCTCTGGTTCTTTACACCTCGCGGGCCAATCAGAAGCGAGAACGCCGGATCGTAAACCAATCACCCGTGCCACCTGACCCGTGCCAAAAGCCCCACAGCCCGCCATCCCCCCGCCCAACGTCCACGCGCTTTACCACAGTGACACCCAGCGGTCAACACAGGAACTGACGGGTTTCAGCTTTTCACAGGGGATACTTTTACTTTACTACATCTGAGAGCAGGATCTGTACTTTACTTAAGTACATTTTACAGAGGATACTTTTACTTTTACTTCACTACATTTGAGAGTAGTATCTGTACTTTCTACTCCACTACATTTTTGAACAGCACTGAAAAGTAAAAAATACTTTTCATATGATTGGAGGGGTTATTTTTTTACCATGTTCATGAAAACATCCTGACCAAAGTTTTTGAGTTCAAGCTTTGGCTTTGAGCAAAACAAAAATAAATACACAAAATTCAAGAGAAAAGAAGATTTGTAAATTAAGATTTGTATTGTTTTTGTGACCAAAATATGTGTCATTTTTAATCAATATCACTACATTTACACTTTAACAACATTTACTTTTTACTCTTTCATTTTTAGGTTTAATTCAGGTGAGGTGTAATGGAATAACTTGTATATTTACGTCTCAGTGACTCGGTCAATATTTGCCAAGTAAACAAAAATTAATTAAATTGAAAGTCTTTCAGAAGTCGCTTAAATAAAACACTCTCCTCATGTTGCCACAAATCAATCCATATTTACCCCGAAACTATTGTAACATAAAAGACTGACATGAAGCACATAATCCAGAGGTGAGCAGAGCCGCCAGAGTGAGAGTTACATGCAAATTATAAGATATTACGCAAGTAGATGTCCAAGAACTTACTCAAGTACAAGTAAAACAAAAAGTATTTGGAGAAACTACTCCAGGAAAAGTAATTTTAAGAGTATAATTTTAAGTTAATGTTGTTAATGTGAAGGATAAAACATGAAATAATGCTCAAAATCTGGTATTTTTAAAGGATGGACACAAAAATGAGACAAAGTAAATCCAGTGGTGGAAGATGTACTCTGTTTTGTTACTTGAGTAAAAGTACAGAAACAAGGGCTAAAAGTTACTCAAGTAAAAGTAAAAGTATCACATGAAAAAATATACCTAAGTAAAAGTATTAAAGTACCTGTTTAAACATGTACTCTAAGAGTAAAAAGTAAAAGTATTTGACCCATATTTCGATAAAGTGTTGTTAGTTTGTTAAAGTGTAAAATTTAAAGACATTTATTTTAAAAAAAAATACACATATTTTGGTCACAGTAACAACATGAATCAAAATTTTTCTTCTGAATTTTGTGAATTTATTTTTGTTTTGCTCAAAGCCGAAGCTTGAACTCAAAAACTTTAGTCAGGATGTTTTCACGAACAGGGTAAAAATAACCCCTCAAATCATATGAAAAGTCCTTTTTACTTTTCAGTCCAGTTCAAAAATGTGGAGTAGAAAGTACAGATACTGCTCTCAAATGTAGTGAAGTAAAAGTATAAAGTGTCCACTGTAAAATGTACTTAAGTAAAGATACCTACATTTTTTACAGTACTTTATTTACTGCATGTACTTCGTTACCTTCCACCACTGACTAAGTCATATCTGAAATATAAATAAGCTTTGTCCCTTGTCGACTTGCTCACAGTGGGGAAATGTTTGCAATTTGAAAACTACTCTGAAGAAGTACAATTTAAAATAATCACACAAAATTCATAAGAAAAAGAAAGAAAGATTCATATTGTTTTTGTGACAAAATTATGTCTAAATTTTTTAATCAATATCACTACTTTTAAACTTTAACAAATGAATAAAACTTGTGTGAAATACTTTTACTTTTTACTCTAAAGTATATTTTTAAATGGGTACTTAAATACTTTTACTTGAGTCGATTTTTTCACGTGATACTTTTACTTGAGTGACTTTTTACCTCTGCATCTGTACTTTTTCTTAAGTAACAAAGTTGAGTACTTCATCAACCGCGAGGCCTGTCTGGATAACATATTTTGAAGTTTGATATGTCGCTGAAGTAACTATAGATGATAAACAATAATATTGAGACTAATTGATGCCACTGACACAAAAACCCAAGAACAGATTTAAACCACAAAACTCTTATAAATCTACCATATTGTTAAAAATCATGAGCTGCAATAAATAAACAGTAGAATGAGACACTTTAGTCGTTAGTTTGAATCTGTAATGAGACATAGAAGTTATTCATTCAAACTTTTACAGCTTAAATCTTATCATATAGCCAAAAAAATAACCAAAAAAATTCCGAGTAGTACAAAGATAAATACTGAACCCCCACAAATATAGTTCCAGCAGCATGAAGAGATTGAACAAAAGGGGTCCCAGGATAGACCCCTGGGGCACCCCTCAGGTCATGGCCAGGTGAGACATAGTTTCAAATTTCCAAATTCAAGTTAAATTCAAGTTTCCAAATTCAAGTTGAAATTAATTCCCCTTCAAACCCCCATCATGGATCATGTTTTTGTAGCCTGCTTCTGTTTGTTTCTATCTGCTTCTATTTGCTTCTGTTTGCTTCTGTTTGCTTGGTTTGCTTCTGTTTGCTTCTCTCTGCTTCAATCTGCTTCTGTCTGCTTCTATCTGCTTTTATCTGCTTCTGTTTGGTTCTCTCTGCTTCTGTTTGCTTGTCTCTTCTTCTATCTGCTTCTGTCTAATTCTGTTTTCTTCTGTTTGCTTCTGTCTGCTTCTATCTGCTTCTATCTGCTTCTGTCTGCTTCTGTTTGCTTCTGTCTGCTTCTATCTGCTTCTATCTGCTTCTGTCTGCTTCTGTTTGCTTCTGTCTGCTTCTATCTGCTTCTATCTGCTTCTGTCTGCTTCTGTTTGCTTCTGTCTGCTTCTATCTGCTTCTATCTGCTTCTGTCTGCTTCTGTTTGCTTCTGTCTGCTTCTATCTGCTTCTATCTGCTTCTGTCTGCTTCTGTTTGCTTCTGTCTGCTTCTATCTGCTTCTCTCTGCTTCTGTCTGCTTCTTTCTGCTTGTCTGCTTCTACCTGCTTCTGTTTGCTTTTCTCTGCTTCTGTTTGCTTCTCTCTGCTTCTCTCTGCTTCTCTCTGCTTCAGTCTGCTTCTGTCTGCTTCTATCTGCTTCTGTCTGCTTCTATCTGCTTCTGTCTGCTTCTATCTGCTTCTGTCTGCTTCTTTCTGCTTGTCTGCTTCTACCTGCTTCTGTTTGCTTTTCTCTGCTTCTATTTGCTTCTATCTGCTTCTGTTTGCTTCTGTTTGCTTCTATCTGCTTCTGTTTGCTTCGGTCTGCTTCTATCTGCTTCTGGCTGCTTCTGTTTGCTTCTTGAGAACATGAAATCAGCAGCTGTCACCTCATTTTACCTTGTCTTTGTTTCAGGCGAAAGGCTGTGGAGTGTTTCAGCCTGTGGCAGATCATAAAACACAAACACTGCACTGATCTGTTTAACACGAGCCAGTGGCCACATTAGATTCTCCTCGTCTCCTTTGTTAACGCAAATCTTTAAGGAGCAGAACGAGTTGGACGACTTTCCTTTCAAATTGGACACTGGAGACTAAAATGGAGGATCATAAACAAACAGGAGGCAGCACTAAAAATCTATAAATCTTTTGCTTTGTCTAGACACAGGCTTTGGGTTTATGTTACGGCTGATCGTGTCTCATGCAGTGGTGGTACTGGAGAAGGAGTAATGTTACTTCAAAACAATATTACTCAAGTAGTACAAAGTGGTCCAAGAAATGACTCAAGTAGGAGTAATGTTACTTCAAAACATTATTACTCAAGTAGAAGTACAAAGTGGTGGTCCAACAAATTACTCAGGTAGGAGTAAAAAAGTATTTGGGAAAAGTACTACTCATGTATCTGGAAAAGTACCTTTTTTAATGTAACATCTGATTTATAGTGTGAAGTGAACGTAATGTGAAGGACAAAACATGAAATAGTACACAAGTAGTAGTAGCAGCAGTAGTAATAGTAGTAGTAGTAGTAGTAGTAGTAGTAGTAGTAGTAGTAGAAGTAGTAGTAGCAGTACTAGCAGTAGCAGTAGTAGTAGCAGTAGTGAAATCAGTAGCAGTAGCAGTAGTAGTAGCAACAGCAGTAGTAGTAGTAATAGTAGTAGTATTTGTAGTAGTGGTCCTGGTAGTAATAGTAGCAGTAGTAATAGCCATAGTAGTAGCAGTAGTCTGAGTAGTAGTAGTAGTAGTAATAGCAGTAGAAGAATCAGTAGCAGTAGCAGCAGTAGCAGTTGTACTAGTATAAGTATGTTGTCTGAAAAGTACTAAAGTGACTTATATTTGTCCTGTGTACTCCACATTGGGTCCATTGGTTCCAGACGTTGCTGCTCTGTGACATTTGATCAAACACAGGGACTTTCACGTGTCTAAAGTTGAATCTGCCTCAGAGCTTGAGCCGGTTAAACTCACTTTTATTCATCTGAGTTTAACAGTCAGCATGACGGAGAACAGAAATCACTCATTCATTTCCAGCCCCCCAGACGGATGTGGGCCTGTCATCGTGACGCTCAGCGGGGCCGAGGAGGTGGTGCCTGTCAAAAGCATCTCCATGTTTATTTATAATGCGGCGCACAAAAACACAATTCTTCCAAAGTTATTTTTATGCATAAACTTTTGTTGAGTTTTAAGTGTCATTCAAACTGACTTGTCATTCCCAAGTCTTTTGCATGGAAAAGCGTTAGCATAGCACAAGACGCATTTCAAGGTCCCGTATTGCGCAAAATTGACTCTTGTGAGATTTAAGTCATGTTATAATGTTGTTACCTCCTCAAAGACAGACCTGGAGTTGGCTTTTGTTTCATTTACACATGTTTGAGTAACGCTGCATTATTGGTCTGTCTCATCGAGTGTAAATATAAATGGACATGGCTAACCTGCTAGCCGTCACGTTCCAAATAGGAAATGATCATGACCATGCCTCTCGCTCCATCGACTCTGGCTCCAATTCACTTTACATTAAAAAACTGTGTCCCCTCTCTCTGTAACTGCTGTTCTCAGACTCATCATTTTGGTTGTAAAATGTTCGTATTAACCCGCTCTACATGATCCTGGGGTTTTTATTTCGTTGTTGTGTCTGTAAATCAAGATATGAACATTAATAACTGACAAATCAGGCGCCTTCTTTCCCCAAAGTTGCTCCCATTAGCGTTAGCAACAGGTTAGCTAACAGCATTGCTAAGCGCCTGCTCCCTGCTAAACCAGCGTTGTGGGCAGGAAGGGGTGTTACCTTTAATAGCCTTGCTCCGGATTGGCTCTTTGGTTGCTATGATACTTAGTCGAAAGTCCAAATATGGAACCTGATTCCAGATTGGCTGCTGTAACTGTTAGCCTTGACAAGCTTCATTTGACTGGAGCCGATTGCTGTGGATGACATCACACTCACTTAGTCCACTTCTTTAAACAGTCTGTGGTCTGTCTACATCTCCAAAGCTCAAAATGCTCTGTTCCACCTTGTGACGTCATGAAGTGATAGTTTTTACATTAACAGCTACTTTTTACCTTTAGTTCAGTAGAGATTGACAGTTCCAGGGCTGAAATCATCCAGATGATTGTAGTAAACGTGTGTGGAGTTTAAAAACACAGTAGAGCACTTCCTATATCACCACATGATGACATCACAAGGTGGAACAGAGTGTTTTCAGTTTGAGAGAAGCACTCAGCATAAATTTGCAGGTTTTGTGTGTTAAACATGTGTGAATGAAACAAAACACAACTCCAGGTCTGTTTGTGATGAGGAAACAACATTAGAACAGATGAGAAAATCATGTAATATGGGCCCTTTAAGTTTGTGGGTTAAAAGTGTCAGATTAGCTGTAAAAGTATTAAAAAATCAAATATGGCCGCTCAAAACAAACTAGAACATGAAGCCAGTCTACAATCAGACAGAGTTTAATGAAGTGCGAGATTATTACACAGATGCATGAACATGAACAAAACATCCCATTCTTTGTATGTGCAAGGACTGGACTTAAAGCTGCGCTATGTAACTTTCCGGGCAGAGTGTCCATCATTGTCTTGATACCATGCTTTGGCTGGAAAGTTCCACAGTATGGCATTAAACTTATCACTAAACTTATACAGGCTTATCTAAACTTATATAGACAAGCATGTGACGCCATCAGGTCAAGTTACAGGTCAGATCAGTGAAAAGGCAAGCCTGTTCAGAGTATAAATGCACGTTTCCAAGGTGCTTTTTGAGCAGTACACCTGAATAAACGTAATATAAAGTACATTTAATGCCATACTGTAGATCATTCCTAGCAAAATTATAAATGGCCACTGTTTTTATATAGCACGGACAGTGGTGGCGAGGTGAGTAAAGTGTCTTGCCCAAGGACACAACGACGTCTGTGGGAGCTGGAATCGCACCGCCAACCTGTGGGTCGGTGGATCTGACTGCTCAACCAACACTCAACCAACTGAGCTACTGTCGCCCCAAAAGCAAAGCAATCCCATTTCCATAGAGACAAATGTGTGACGGAAAACGTTACACAGTGCAGCTTTAAGTAAGTGTGATTGTTCTAGAGCCTTGTTCCAAACACCAGTTGATTAAAAAAAAGGTAAAAGCGATCGTTTTCTTGTCTTAATATAAGCCTCGTAGTACGACATTACACACATTTGAAATAACTGGGAGCGGAGTTAGCAAAAGTCGCTAATGGGTCGTTTTAACATTAATCTTACACTTACCGTAGTATCACTGAACGTATGGAATCAAGTCTTTGCATATTCATAACGTAGGGATGCATCGAACCAATAATGGTCTCAGATATCGGCTTCCAAATATCGCTTCAGTCGATATCCTGGTGGGACATATGAGACTATTTACCCAGAAAGTCTCGTTTGAAAGTTGGTCTGTGGTTACTTGAGAGCTAAAAAACAGCTACCTAACTCATTTGAATCAGTTTTGTCTTGTTTGATTTCTGTTTAAAGGAAATAAATGGTGTCTCTGCACTGGTATCGGTTGATATCGGTACTGGTAGATAGAGATAAGAGTATTTTATCGGTATTTTATCAGAACTGAAAAAGCTGGATCAGTGAATCCCAAACCTAAACAGACCTGCACGTTCAAACAGGTCCAGCAGAATGGCAAGTCCTATGAAGTCGTCGTTCTATGAAGTCTCCAAAGATGCTTGCTTTGTAGAAATCACTATTATTATTATGATTATTATTATTACTCTGGTTTCCGCATTTGCTTCTTTTTGCGTGGGCACACAGCTGAAGATCTGCCTCTGCTCACATTACGCAATTAGTTTCAATTTCCACTCAGACGTTTTTGTTTCAAGGACACTTTAGAGACCAGATATTTGTGGTCACCTATCGGCAAATTCAAGTTGATTTTTCAAGGATTATCGCTGTTGTGCTTTTTTGCGAGCATCCCTCTACAAAGACTCAAACCATTTCCGTTACCGTTCATATAAAATAAATAATAGAAGATTTAGGAATATGTGCACATCTTCGCCTTCATTACAGTAAAAACCTCAGTGTGCTTGTTCGCGTGTGCTTGGAGAGTTAAACAAAACGTGTGAAGCATAGACTGTATATATAAATGGACGTAGCTAACGTGCTAGCCGGCACATTACAAACAGGAAGTGAGCATGGGCACGCTTCCAGCTCTGTCGACTCTGGCTCCAGTTCACTTTCTATTGAAAAACTGTGCCCCTCTCTCTGTAACTGCTGCTGTCAGACTGCTGTTGGTCTTAAAATGTTCATATTAACCCGCTCTACATGATCATGGTGTTTTTATTTCACTGTTGTGTCTGTAAATCAAGATATGAACATTAATAACAGACAAATCAGGCGCCTTCTTTCCCCGAGGTTGCTCTCGCTACCGTTAGCAACAGGTTTGATTGACAGCGTTGCTAAGCACCCGCTCCCTGCTAAACCAGCGGCGCGAGGGGGAAGGGGCGTTACCTTCAACAGCCTCGCTCCAGATTGGCTCTTTGGTTGCTATGATACTCTCAATTGGAATTCCAAATATACAACTCAAATCGCCGCTATAACTGCTAGCCTCAATGAGCTTCATTTGACTGGAGCCAAACGCTGTGGGTGACGTCACAATCAGTCCACTTATTTATACAGACTATGGTGTGTAGTAAGCCGCATCCAAAACAACACAATATTTCTCAAACCTGGACGAGACTAAGGACACAGTCAAGGAAATGAAAATAGTTTTGGCCAAATCGCAAAATCCAGGTAGATTAAAGTCTTATATTGATCTGATTCATAAGATACACAACCTTAACTATGTCTGATCCATGGACTGTATATATTAACAGACATAGCTAACCTGCTAGCCGCCGCCGACAAATCCACCGCTATACCTGCTAGCCTCGATGAGCTTCGTTTGATTGGAGCGAACGCTGTGGGAGGCGTCACACTCACTCAGTCCACTTCTTTATACAGTCTGTGGTGTGAATGCAGTTTTACTTTAAATCTTGCTAATAAAACGTTGTATATTTTAACATTGTGCTAACCCCGCCTTTATTTTAGACTGATCCTATTCATCGTAAACCAACACACATCGAACGCCGAACATCTGGACATCTACATGACGGATTATGGGGATTTCGTTGTCGATAGATTCAATATTATTCTGTACATTCATGGCTCAGTATGGTGCCAGTCATTAAGCTACACACATTTACACCTTACGCATGTTTACAAAAGTTTGGAAAATGCAGATTTTTTTTCGTTTTTCGTTGTCAGGTGAAAATGGCGGAACGAATTCAAACAAATCTTCTGGACAATATTTCCTCCACGTTTCTCGCAAGACACCTCAACGATCTATCACACATCAACAAAATAAAAATATCGTCGGCTTTCGCTCATCGCAAACAGGAAGTCCACTTTTTTTGGCAAAGTTTCGTCCAAAAGCAACTCTCTCCAAGCGTCATTGTCCTCCTCACTCATGCCGTAGTCCTACATCAGACAGTAGTAGAGTCTGTTTTGTCGCGGGAGCTGTCAATCATCGCTGCAGGAGCGGGACAGCCAATGGGAGGAGGAATACGACGGTGGAGAGGCGGAGCTTAGGAGTAGCTGCGCCCCTCACTCCTTTGTTGTCCGGGGGGTAAGGGAACAAGCCTGGTCTGCTCCGAGTGCACTGCCCGCTGACGCACATGCCGCTTCCTGATCCGCTGATGTCATCACCTGCAGGGGTCAAAGGGCAAAATACAATTCAAATCAACCAGTACGATGCGACTTATAGTCCAGTGCAACTTATATATATTTTTTCTTTATTATTATGCATTTTTTGGCTGGTGCGACTTATACTCCAGAGCGACGTATAGTCTGGAAAACAGGGTCATCTATTTTGGCACAACTTGAGATACATGCTAGTGTTGCTAATGTTTATATCAATTATTAATGGCTTTCATGTTTATTAGCTACATTTTAAGGACATTTCACCCCTTAGAAGATGTGATATTTTATTTTGAATTGTTAATCGCCATGGCAACTGCGCTTTTTTATCTTACTAATGGATTTATCTTTTTTTTAAACTGATTTTTACATAGCACTTTTCCAACTTTCAAGGCACTCAAAACCACTCACACATTCACACACACACATTCATACAGCAGTGTGCACAGACACTGGGGGCGAGGGGGGCTAAGTGTCTTGCCCAAGGACACAACAACAGAGACATTTCCTGTTTCCTGAATGTAGAATCGAAGTGCAATAACTCACTGGCGTCCTGGAAGTCCACATCGTTTCCTTCCAGAGCGTTTTTCAGTCGGTTGCTCATGATTTTGAGCTGCATGATCTGCTGTCGGACGCTCATGTCCGGCTTTGTGATGTCCAGCTCCACCTCGGGGTTGTTTATCTGACTGGCCAGACCATCACCCATCACCTCAGGAAGATACCTGAGAGAGGGAAGAGGGGAGGAGGGGAGGGAGAGGGAAGACGGAGAGGGAAGAGGAGAGGGAGAGGGAAGAGGAGAGGAGAGGGAGGAGGAGGGAAGAGGAGAGGAGAGGGAGGAGGAGGAGAGGGAGAGGGAAGAGGACAGGAAGAGGGGGAGAGAGAGGGAGAGGGGAGAGTAAGAAAGAGGGGGAGAGAGAGACAGAGAGGGAAGAGGAGGGGGAGGGAAAAGGAGAGGGAAGGTAAAGGAAGAGGGAGAGGAGGGTAAAGGGGGAGAGAAGGAGCGGTAGAGAGAGGGAGAGGGGGAGACAGACAGAGGGAGAGGGAGGTTAAAGGGAGAGTAAGGAAGAGAGAGAGAGAGAGAGAGAGAAATAATGAAGGCTACTTTCGATGTGTCTTTTCAGAACCATCCAAACACAAACTGATCTGATCTTTTCTGCTGCTGTTTTCAGCTGCAGGTCACACACCATTTTGGATTGTTTTCATTTAACCCTTAAACTGCTAAAGTTGGTGCATTTTATTTATTTAAACTGATGGAAAGATGATAATGACCTCCAGATGGCAGCCAAAACATCTCCATTTTAAAAACATCTTCTTTTCACTATGTAATTAAATAAAAACACACCACAGATGCACAATTTATACCATAGTTTTCAACCAATCTGAATCCTGTAAAAGCAGCGCACAAACACTCCCACGACATGTCATTTAGAACAGGATCGTGATAAATAATAATAATTTAAACAGTCTGCTTTTACCAGTTCATTTTAATAGCAATGACACAGTTACTCCAGCAGGTGTCACTGTGGAGCTACATGTGAGCAGTGGTGGATGAAGTACTCAGTTTTGTTAAGTAAAAGTGCAGATAGAGGTACAAAGTTACTCAAGTAAAGGTAAAAGTATCATGAACAAATCTACCTAAGTAAAAACATTAAAGTGCCTCTTTAAACATGTACTTTAAGAGCAAAAAGTAAAAGTTTTTCACACAAGTGTTCATTTGTTAAATTGTAAATGTAGTGATATTGATTAAAAATGACACACATTTTGGTCACAGAAACAATATGAATCTTTCTAATGAATTTTGTGTATTTATTTTTGCTCAAAGCCGAAGCTTGAACTCAAAAACTTGAAGTTTCCATGAACGTGGTATAAATAACTCTTCAAATCAAATGAAAAGTACTTTCAGTTTACAGTTCAGTTCAGAAATATAGTGGAGGAGAAAGTACAGATACTGCTCTCAAATGTAGTGAAGTAAAAGTAAAAAGTATCCACTGCATTAAGTCCGTGCATCACAGTAAGTCCATGCTCACTTCCTAGCAGGTTATCTATGTCCATTTATATATACAGTCTATGGACTAGACCCTAGAATGTTGTGATGTCGTCTGAAACCCAGGGATACCTCCTCTTTAACCTCTCTCGCTCTAAGCTGTTTGCCTGTACGTAAGCTCACACTCTCGTCTCTAACACACACTCGGGCACTTAGATTTTACGGTGTGGCGATTACTCAGAGCAGAGCCGTCTATGCACTAGGTTTGACTCGCTATAAATCACATGACCATAGATGGAGCATTTCACGGCAGGAGGAGAGAGTGGAGCAGCGTTAAATTATTCTTAAATCCATTATACAAGCACTGGATGAATATGAACATAACGAAACACTGAACCAGACTGAAGCGGTGGAACAAGTACTCCAGGTAAAAGTATTAAAGGGCACATATTACACAATTTTCTGATCTGTTCTAATGTTGTTTCCTCATCACAAACAGACTTAGAGTTATGTTTTGTTTCATTCACACATGTTTAACACACAAATTCTGCATATTTAGGCTGAGTTCTCCTCCCAAACTGAAAACACTCACTTCCACCTTGTGATGTCATCTTTTGCTAAAACTTCAAACACCTTCATTAGAATCATTTTGGATGATTTCAGCTGTGGAATTGCCAAGCTTTACTGAACTTTACTGAAGGCAAAAGGAGCTGCTAACTTAAAAACTACCACTTCATGACATCACAAGGTGGAACAGAGCATTTTGAGCTTTGGAGATGTAGTGAATGAAACAAAACACAACTCCAGGTCTGTTTTTGAGGAGGTAACATCATTAGAACATGGTTTAAAGCTCACAAGAGTCAGTTTTGTGCAATACAGGACCTGTATATATGCACTGTGTAACATTTTTCTTCTTGTGTAAATTGGGCTGAACTTTTGGACAGAGTTCTCCCAGTGTGATGTCATCAATGTGGGACTCTCAACTTCCTGTAATTTTCAACATATTTTTCAACTTTTCTTCACTAACTGCTTCTGGATCGGTGTAAAACTATAATTTACATTTACAACAGGTTTTATTCCACCAACTTAAGTAGAAATTACTGAAGGATCCAAACCTGTCATCCACATTTTAAACTCAAACTCACTCTTAGTTTTGGACGTGAGCCTTTAAAGTGCAGGCTATTTCGATGTTTCTGATTGGTTTCTCGTACCTTCCTTTGGACATTCCGTTCCAGCATTTGTCTGGACTGGAGCCTTCGGCGACTTTCCCACACAGCGCCACAGGGAGCTCGATCCAGTACTGACGCATCTCCCTCAGTTTCGTGGTGAGGATGGAGACCTGAGCAAACACAAGGCAAGATTTAACTTTACAACATCTGAGATTAAAGGAGGAAACAGATCTTTTAAATATAAAGTAACATATTTTAACTCAAAGTAGTTCTATGCATGGTATAGTTCGGACTATAAGCCTCTACTTTTTTCCCACGCTTTGAACCCTGCGGACTATACAATGGTGTGGCTAATTTATAGATTTTTATTCGCTAATGGCCACAGGGGGGCACTCTCTAGCAGTTTGGTTTTGAACTGTCATTTGGTTCGACGTTGGAGGCGGCAGTGGGAAGAACTTGGTCAATGTAAAAAGACGACAAAAGCTTTCAGAAGAAATAAAAGCAGACAGCCTGTGTTGGTGCTGTTTTATTTTCTAAACATGCAGATATGTTCATCTTGTGTTGATGGTGTGTCAGTGTGGATTTTCAGGCACAGTTTGAAAAAAGTGTGTCTTAAATTAAAACAAAAAACCTCAGTGTACCGTCAACATAAAAACATGAAAATATGATTTGGCCCGGGGGCCTGAATCTGACATGTCTGTTATAGCTGCATCGCTATTGTAAATGTGATACAAATACATTACTTTAACAACGCAAAAGAGCATTTCCAGGTTTTAGTTGAAGTCAAGTGTGGCGGCAGCAGCTCAGCTGGAGGTTCAAAGGTCGGCGGTTCAAATCTAAGCGTGGGACAATATTGAAATTTTGTGTGACGATTATCATGGCCAAAATAATTGTGATTAATGATTATATCATGATAATGATAAAAGTTGCTGAGTTGTGTGAATGGGTGAGTAGTTCCTTGAGGTAAAGCGCTAGACTGAAAGTAGAAAATTGCTATATATCAAAATGTGACCATTTACCAAGTCTTTATATTGTTTTAGAAAAAGAAAGAGACAACTTCACCCCCAGAAATGATTCAGAGGTGCAAAAACATTCTGCAGTGGTAAAAAACTATAAAAACACTGTATTAGCACAACATAAAATAAAAAAATAAAATAAAACTAGCCCCACACAGACCTGCATTTCCAGTCTGATGCCAGCAGAGGGCGATGGTTTGCTCTCTGAAGCGGTCAGAGAGCTGCTCTTCTTCCTCTGCTCCTGGACAGTGGGGGTCCCGGTGCCGGATTCCCCTGGGGTCCCACACGTCTGATACACCTACACAGAACAGGATCTGCACTTTAATACACTTTAATAAAACACCAACAAAGATATAAGGACCTAATAGTTTTAAAATAGTAGAAGAGGGAGAGACAGAGAGGGAGAGACAGAGAGAGAGAAGGAGAGAGAGAGAGAAGAAGAAGAGAGAGAGAGAAGAGGGAGAGACATAGAGAGAGAGAGAGAGAGAGAGACAGAGAGGAGAGACAGAGATGGAGAGTGAAGAGAGAGAGGGAAAAGGGAGAGAGAAGAGGGAGAGACAGAGAAAGGGAGAGACTGAGAGAGAAGAAGAAGAGAGAGAGAAGAAGAAGAAGAGAGAGAAGAAGAAGAGAGAGAGAAGACGAAGAGAGAGAGAAGAGGGAGAGACATAGAGAGAGAGGAGAGACAGAGATGGAGAGAGAAGAGAGAGAGATAGCGATGGAGAGAGAAGAGAGAGAGAGAAGAGGGAGAGACAGAGATGGAGAGAGGAGAGAGAGAGAGAAGAGGGAGAGAGAAGAGGGAGAGAGATAGGGAGAGCCAGGGAGAGGAGAGGGAGAGAGAAAAGGGAGAGACAGAGAGAGAGAGAGAGAGAGAAGAGGGAGAGACAGAGAGAGAGAGCCAGGGAGCGGAGAGGGAGAGAGAGATAGGGAGAGAGAGAGCAACAGAGAGGGAAAGAGAAGAGAGGGAGAGCCACAGAGGGAGAGAAGAGGGAGAGGTAAAGAATGACTTGAAGAAGGAAAATCCCTTAATAAAAATGTGACTGTTTACAATTCTGTCTGAGCCTGATTCATTCAGCTCTGATCAGCTCCATCAGAAAATGCAGTGCTTATATTTCTCCACTAGGTGTCACTAAAGCAGCACGATAAACACACAATAGAGATGTGAATATTTTTACAAAAGCTGTTTGTTTAACTGTTGCCGCCTTTATTAGCTAAATACTCCCTACGGCAAAAGGCTCCGGTCTCGATAACGCCCTCGGAAAGATATAACTCTCTGAACACGATAATTAAACTGTTCGCCCTTTGCCAAAATCTTTAATCAAAGCAGGTGTTTGAAATTCTACAGCCCAGTTTCCTGAGTGTGGTAATCATGGTGAAATGAATAGCCTTGAAATGTCTTGTAATAAAAAATCTTTTGTGTTGGCCCTGCGTACACAAGCTCTTTGTTTAGAGAGATGCAACGATACGAGGCTGGTGTCAGATATCGAACGTTTTGACGGATCGGGTATCGCGTTCCAAGATATCGATTCAGCCGATATCCCATTATGGGCTATGAACTGGTGTAATAAGACGATTTACTCACCCCAAATGTGTGATAATATTAAACGAGTGTTTTACAAAGATGATCCAATGAGTTTAAACTGAAACAAAACACGTCTGGATGATTTTTACTGTAAGATGTTTGTGTGGAAAGGAAATAAGAGACAGAGAGAGAAAGGGAGGGAGAGAGTGGAAGAGAGATAGAGCAAGAGGAGAGAGAAATGGAGAGAGAGAAAGAGGGAAAGAGGAGAGATAGAGAGAAAGAGGGAGAGAGAAAGACAGAGTGAAAAAGAAGAGAGAAAGAGAGAGGGAGGGAGAGAGAAATGGAGAGAGAGAAAGAGGAGAGATAGAGAGAGAAAGACAGAGTGAAAAAGGAGAGAGAGAGGGAGGGAGAGAAATGGAGAGAGAGAAAGAGGGAAAGAGGAGAGATAGAGAGAGAAAGAGGGAGAGAGAGAAAGACAGTGAAAAAGGAGAGAGACAGAGAGAGAGAGGGAGGGGGGGAGAAATAGAGAGAGAGAAAGAGGGAAAGAGGAGAGAGAGAAAGACAGAGTGAAAAGGGAGAAAGAGAAAGACGGAGAGAGAGAGGAAAAGAGGAGAGAGAGAGAAAGGAGAGAGGGAAAAAAGAGAGAGAGGGAAAAAGAAAGTGAAAGAGGACAGAGAGCGGGAGGGAATGAGAGAGTGAAAGAGGAGAGAGTGAAGGAAAGAGGGAGAGAGCGCGAGAGAAAGAAGAGAGGGGGAGAGAGAGCGAAAGAAAGAGGAGAGGGGGAGAGAGAGAGAGAGAGAGAGAGAGGAGAGAGAATAAGGAAATGGGAGAGAGGGAGAGGTAGAGAGGGAGAAAGAAGAGGGAGAGACAGAGAGGCAGAGAGTGGGAGAGAGAAGAGGGAGAGGTGGAGAGAGTGAGAGACAGAGTTGGTCTCTCACCTTTGCAGTGAAGGAGTCCATGTTTTCCTTCAGGTAGTAAACAGCCTCATAGATCCGAGACGGGATGGAGGACAGGACCACGTCTAGACTGGGCTCTGTGCTGAAGCTGGAGGCCACCTGGATCATGGTGTCTGTTTGAAAGAAACAGAAGAAGAAGAAGAAGAAGAAGAGAAATATGACCGATTACTCCATTGATTTAAAACAAGACAACTCTCACAAAACGACTTTTTACCAGATATTATCCACATTTATCGAAATACTGACCTGAAAAACGTCATTTAAAATTCCTGTATTGTCAGTGGTGCTGTGGGGGAAGCTTCAGCCCCATCGGTCCTGCTCTTGTGTCCTTGGGCAAGACACTTTTCCCACATTGCCAAGTCTCAGTGAATGGATGTTAAGATAAATTTTGTACTGTTCAGACTGTTGCGTGTTTCTAACAAAGTAATAGTTTCAACATTTTGCAATAAGTGAATCCTTCGAGGTATGTTTACATTTATTTGTATGAAAAGAAATTTGTAATCTACACAGCCGGTGAGAAGTTTGGACGCATTTTTTCATGTATATTTCTGCTTTATTTGTAAGATTATTTACACTGTATAGTCTCAGTGAACCATCATAATTATAAATGAACATATATGGAATGTGGCAAATAAAAATAAACTCAAAATTACCACAAAATAACTTGTTTAAGCTTAAAAAAAACTTAAAACCACCCTTTGCGTTGACCACTGATTTGCACTTTTGGCATTTTTTACATGTTGTTCATATAATTTCACAGTAAAACATCATTTTTCTTTCGTACCAATGAGATTCTGCCACTCGGAGTTGAGGTCGGCCTGGTTGGCGAGGCACCCCTTCATGACGTTGGAGCAGTAGTTGGAGCAGGGGGCGACGGAGGCCAAACCGCGGCAGTGAGGACAGTACACCAGCTTCATCAGCGCTTTCACACACTCGGGACTCAGAGCGACCTGCAAACAAGAAAGCAACCAAAACAGATCAGTATAATCCAATCTACGGCTTATCAGGGATCAGTGCAGACAGCCAAGTATAAGAACAGCCACTAGAGGGCAGTAATGGAGTGGTGAAAGCACATGGGCAGAGACACAGGGAAATGTTTGTAGTTTATCATCTATCAACAGTAGGTATGGGACGATGATCAGGGGCCGTCACCTGAAATTTGGGTGTCCCAGGGCAATAAGCCTCACATGGGCCCCACTCTAATACAAGTTAATAAGAAAAAGGTCCTATTCTGGGCCCCTAAGACACAATTATATAAAATGTCCCATGAACGATTATTGTCGACCCTTTTTATCACAATAAATGATATTATTGTGTATTGTCCTATCCCTATAACAGAAATGGGAAGAATACTTTGAAAATGTATTTATTTACAGAGTACTGATTACCCAAATTAAAATATACATATCACATATTTGGATACATGGGGTTTTGAATAATTATAAATAAAAGAGTTTTCTTATATTTTTATTTGTTAATAATTTCTGCACCCATATTGTACACGGGATCACGGGATATTATGCGCACAAACAGCGGTTGATGTAAGCTTCGTGGCGTAGGTCGGTCTCGTTTCGGCATGGCCTTCGTGGGCCCGTCGAATGGTGTAGCCATTGAATTGGGACACGGCTATTGATTCTCAACCACAGGTCGGAGACCAAAGCAGCCACGTAATCAGAAAATACAGTGCATTTAATATACGATTGGGCCCCTGGTTGTTTTGTTCACTTTAATGCCATGCTGTGGAACATTACAGCAATAACATGGAGAAAAGTAGGCAGGAGGCAGATGCTTGTTTAGTAAAGTTACACAGTACAACTTTAAATTATGCACGTTATGGAGAAGTTAAACAAGAAAAACTGTCTATTCTAGAAAAGTGAAGAAAAGGCGTTGCCATAAAGATAATTGTTTATAATTTAAAATGGCTGCGGTAAACATTTCATAGACCTTTTATTGTTTGGACAGAGCAGAGATAAAGTGAGGAGCCGCTCGGGGAGGCTCTGACAGCTGCTCTGTCATGTCTGCAGAGAAGAGCTTTGTTTTGATGACACTTAAGTTTTGATGTGTTTTGTGAGCCTGTGTTTTTTGGGTGGAGATCGGCTTTTTTCTGTGGCAGTTTGGGTGTGACCACAGAGCATCCATCGCCGCCGTTTCACAGAGACTCAGCCCAAAGAGGAAAACAGCAAAGATGAGGAAATTATGTTTATGTGGTGTGTCCCAACCTCAGGGCAAAACCAAATACCCCATAAACCCTAAAGCTGGATCATGGCTCAAACACAGGGCTGTGTGTAGCTCCACAGCCCCGCCCACTTCCATGTCCTCCCCAGATTCAGAAGTAAATTTTTCATTCTTTTCATCTTTCATTTTTCCCATAGACTTTTTGAAAAATTCCAATATCAAAAGTACAAAAACATTGCGGAGGCGAACCAGCTACATGGGAACCATAGACTGTATATATAAAAGGACATAGCTAACCTGCTAGCCGCTGTCTCCATCGACTCTGGCTCCAATTCACTTTACACTGAAAAAACATCGCTTCTCTTTCTGCAACTGCTGCTGCCAGACTCGTCATTTTGGTATTAAATGTTCTTATTAACCTGCTCTTCCAGATCCTGCGTTTTTTATTTCACTATTGTGTCTGTGACTCAAGATATGAACATTAAGGACAGACAAATCATGCGTCTTCTTTCCTCAAGGTTGTCTCACTAGTGTTAGCAACAAGTTTGATTGACAGTGTTGCTAACTGAACGCTTCCTGCTAAACCAGCGGTGTGAACGGGAAGAGGCGTTACCTTCAACAGCCTCGCTCCATTGGCTCTTTGGTTGCTATGATACTCAAGGTCAGAATTCCAAATATGAATGCTAACTGCTCTAGCCTTCATTTGACTGGAGCCAAACGCGATGGGTGACGTCACACTCACTTAGTCCACTACTTTATACAGTCTGTGGTGGCAACTAATCTCCATAATGCATTTATTTTGTGTTTTGAGTCCAAAAAACACATTCAAAACACAAGATTCATCAAAACGCTTTAATAACTTTGCAGTTTATAAAGTTTCAGAAACAAATTTTAGATACAATTATCGGTCTTGTGGTCATTCGTTACCACATAGCTGATAATCCCTAACTTTTCAAACTTTTATTATGAATTTTTCAGAAAGTCTATGGGAAAAATGAATGGGAAATTTACTTCCAAAACTAGAGATGGACGGTCACTCTTGAGCTCCATTTAATGACGTATCTTATCTTATCTTAGACCATATTATACGATTATCAGCAGAAGTTTTTGTCGAAAATGAAATTCCTCGTTATGAAACAGTGAGTCTCACCTGTGACACTTTCCTCACCACCTCCCCGCTGACGATGAGCCCCTGGACAAACGATCGCGCCGTCACAAAAGCTCGCACCACCTTCGTCTTCATGTCTCGCGGCACGTCTGCGAACGGGCGAAGCGTCTCCTGTTGCTTGGCGACGCACTCCAGGTAGTCCTCCGATAGAGCGACCTGCCAGACACAACCAGAGCTGTGAATGAGAGCGAGGGTGTTCTGGACAGTGTGAGTTCATTAGACTGTGTCCCTGGGGCAGTTTGTAGCTCTGTGAGGAAACAGGTGCAAGATGCTTTTTTAAGGGCCAAATTTGGAGATATTGTAAGAATAGATCATATAGGTCCAATTACTGCCTATTTCTCAAGTAAAAAAGACTAAACCGGGGCAATAAAACAAATAAACAAATGGGGATCTTGATTTGGTGTTTTAGGACTGTTTGTGGACCTTTCTCAGTTTTAAAGGACAAGCAGGTAAACCATCACACGCTCACACAGCTATAAAGAAGAGGATTCCCGTATTTTCCGGACTATAAGTTGCACCTTTTTTCATAGTTTTGCCAGGGGTGCAACTTATATGTGAAATCTATGTATTTTTGGCTGGTGCGACTTATACTCCGGAAAATATGGTGAGTGTGGCGTCACCCATAGCGTTCGGCTCCAGTCAAATGAAGCTCATCAAGGCTAGCAGGGATAGGGGCCAACTTGGAGCTTTGGAGTTTCATATTGGGATTCCTACTGCGAGTATCGTAGCAACCATAGAGCCAATCCGGAGCGAAATAAAAACACCAGAATCACGTAGAGCGGGTTAATATGAACATTTTAAGACCAAAATAACAAGTCTGACAGCAGCAGATACAGAGAGAGGGGCAACGTTTTTTCAATAGTAAGTGAATTGGAGCCAAAGTCGATAGAGGGCGCTCATTCTCACTTCCTGTTTGAAATGCGAGTGCAGTCTATGGTTTATACATTGTCCGTTCAAGATGCATAATGTAACTTTTTTGGCCGAGTTACCGTTACCTGCTTGTCTCCATGAAGATGTTATTGCTTTGCCTTGAATGTTCCACAGTATAGCATTAAACCCACATCCATAGATACAACCATGCGACGCCAGTAAGCTAAGTTACAGGTCGCATATGTGGACACAGAACCCTGCTCAGAGTAGAGTAAGAATCCATGTTTTTACTGCTAGTTTCGTATCGATAGCAAACACAATATATTATTACCGTGGAACATTCCAGGCAAAGTAATAACATCTCCACGGAGACAAGCATGTCCACCATAAAAGTCTCAAAGTGCCAGAAAACAGTGCTGTTATTAGACTCGAACATCAACACCTTTGTAGATACGCAGAGATGTGCTATTTAAAGAGTTTGAAATGTTTTTCTTATCGCAGGAATACAGCAAGTCGCTCATGAGGAAGTGATAATACCAGATGTGAAGCATTGTAAGCCCCAGTGACACATCTAAAAATGGAATCTTATCAGTGTGTCACATTGAAGTGAAACAAAACAGAACCCAAATCTTAAGACGACGGGAACGCTATGAAAGACTTAGCTCATGTCCACGCACGACGATCAAATTCATTCAGTCATAATATTTAAAGGTCCTATTTTACACAACATGACTCTTGTGAGGATTAAGACATGTTATAATGCTGTTAACTCGTCAAAAAAACATACCTGGAGTTGTGTTTTGTTTCATTCTTTCTACATCTCCAAGCTCAAAATGTTCTGTTCCACCTTGTGATGTCATGAAGTGGTAGTATTCAGGTTAACAGCTCCTTTTCACCATTGTTTTTTTTGAGTTTGGCAATTCCAAGGCTGAAATTATCCAAATGATTCTAGTGAAGGTGTGTGGAGTTTAAAAACACAGTGGAGCACTTCCTGTATTACCACAGGATGACATCACAAGGTGGAACAGAGTGTTTTCAGTTTGAGAGAAGAACTCAGCTTAAATATGCAGGGTTCATGTGTTAAACATGTGTGAACAAAACACAACTCCAGGTCTGTTTGTGATGAGGAAACATTACAACATACATCAGAAGATAGAATAATATAGGGCTCTTTAAAGGTGCACTATGTAACTTTCCTGGTAAAGTGTAAATTGTTCTACAGTATGGCAATTTTAATTTCATGCCGTGAGACATTACAGGCCACGCAATAAAACCTCCAAGGAGAAAAGCAGGTGCACCTGAATATTATTGCTTTGTTTCAATTGTTTCATAGTGTGAGGTGTTTAATGCCGTAGTGTAGAACATTCCAGGAAATAACATCAGAATGAAGACAAGCAGGTGCACTAGAAAAGTTACGAAGTGCAGCTTTAAAATTGAGCTTGAGTTTTGTTTCATTCACACATGTTCGAGCAACGCTTTATTATTAGAAAAAACATTAGAACAGAGATTAGAAAACAGTGTATTATGGGCCCTTTAATGCCATATTGTGGGATATTCCAAGCAAAGATATAACATGACAACATGAAGACAAACAGGTGCACTAGAAAAGTTATGGAGGGCAGCTTTAAATTTGAGCTAGTGAGCAAGATTGATTAGTAAACTTTTTTTAAGTTAATGTTTTTGTATCCACTAATTTACGCTGTATTCTTACTCACGTCAGAGGGGGCGGAGCTCTTGAATGTGCGTTCCAGGAGGCGGGACCAGAACTCAGACAGGGTTTCGTCCAGGTTTAGAGCCGAGCCGCGGTAGTACTGCCTCAGGTCAGTGTAGAGGTCACCAAACAGACGAGTGTTCTGGGAGTACAGGGGACCGAGAGGGGACAGCTTCTCCTGCAGCGCCCGCTCCGACTGGCTGTGCAGCTCCGTGAAGTAGGCTGAAACGGGCCGCAAAAACATATCGATGATTACGAGGGATGGGACAAGATCTCGTACCGCAAAATCTCGTGCCGCAAGATCTCATTCCACAAGATCGTATTCCACAAGATCTCGTGTCACAAGATCTCGTGTAAAAGACCTCGTTCCACAAGATCTCATTCCACAAGATCTCATTCCACAAGATCTCGTTCCACAAGATCTCGTGTCACAAGATCTCATTCCACAAGATCTCGTCCACAAGATCTCATTCCACAAGATCTCGTCCACAAGATCTCATTCCACAAGATCTCGTCCACAAGATCTCATTCCACAAGATCTCATCCACAAGATCTCATTCCACAAGATCTCGTTCCACATGAACTCATTCCACAAGATTGCGTTCCACAAGATCTCGTGTCGCAAGATCTCGTTCCACAAGATCTCATCCTGCAAGATCTCGTGAGACAAAACTGTCACAATGAGAAAAAAAAAAGTTTTAATCAAGTGTTGACATCATCTGTAGTTACAGTTGGATTACATTTTTTCCCCTTTTTAAACCTGTCACCTCCCACCTGTTTTCCCCGAGATCCCTTTTTGATGGGCATATGCAAAGGAGAAAAAAACGAAAAAAATGTACAATAAAAATAAATTAATAAATACTATTATTATTATTATTATTATTATTATTATTATTATTATTATTATTATTATTATTATTATTATTATTATTATTATTATTATACAAAATCAGGCCTAACAGAGAAAAGGATTATAAAAATAAATAAATAAAGTAAAATCATAATAATAATCCCTTCCAGGTCTGAATTCCCTCTATACAAAGTAATTGCAAATTTCTTCCGTCTAAAGACATCAGCAGAAATTACATTATACATATTTATTCAGAAAAATTATCTCATGAGATTTTTTTCCCAGGAGTTTAGTTTTTGGATTTGATAAAAGGCCACATTTCTTAAGAAGCTTGAGATCCAAAAAACAGCTCTACAGAGACAGCAAAATATTAAATCAAGTACTGGCAAATTAAAAGTGGCGAAGCCAAAACTGAACAATTTATTTTAAGAAATGATATCAAAATCTTGTCTAGTCTAGTTCTCGTGGACCCAATCTCATGTCCCGTCTTGTGTAAATTGTGTGTCGTCCCGCTTCTTCACAGCACTTTACTACACTACTACACTACACAACAGAACAGGGAAATAAACAGGTTCTTAGCATTTATAATTGTCATGATTTTGTCCTGGTGTAGACTTGTTTTGGCTCTGTTCTAGTTCAGGTTTAGTTCATGTTTCATTCAGGTTTAGTTTAGGTTTAGTTCAGGTTTAGTTCTGGATCTATTCGAAAGTGTTACCGCACCTTTAATAAGATTGTGTAAACTTTTATAATACATCTCGTCTACAGTAATGTTTTAAAATAGATTCTCAAACAAATAGTACTCATATGGCTGTTAAATAATAGAAATAGCAAAAATCACAAGTAATAGTTGATTATTCTCACATCTTCACTGTTAACGTCACTACTTCCTGTCCAGTTTTATCTCTATGAGGTTTTTGCAGAGTCAAGAGTAGGAGATGGATTTATTATGTATTATACAAGTCCACATATTGTTGACCATATGAACACTAACCATACGATAACAGTGTTCACATCCACCCTCTTACTAAAGGTTTAATTGAAAGTATTTAAGCGCAGATGGGATAATAGAGGCTGCGCAGTGTCTTCAGGCTCTGTGTTTGTGCTTCAGAGTCCGTGGGCCGGTGCCAGTCGCTCTAACCATGAACAGACGGAGCTCACTCATTCACAGCTCCTGAGGTGGCCACACTAATAATAATAAGGCTGTCTCCTCCTGCAGTCTGCTCAGCTCCAAATGACACTAAATATCCACACACACATCTAGTTAAAGCTGTAGATGACAACAGAAATGGTTGAACTACAGCTAATGAACTGACTCAAAAGGGGAGCGGGTTGGCTGTGGCAAAAGCTCTCAAAATGATTAGGATATTGTGCAAAAAGCGCTGTGTGTGCAGAGTAAAGATCGACCAATATGTTGTTTTTTTTGTTTTTTTTTTATGGCCGATGCCGATACCAATTGTTTAGAATCCAGAGCAACTAATGGCTGATAAGATCTGACGTTATTTTGGGCCAATACATAGGACCGATAATAATCAAATTTGGATTATTTCCCCAAATGATGTTGTTTAAATTTACTATAAACTTTTTACCACACATTTTATGCAGTTATCTCTTCAAAAAAAAAAAAAAAAAAAAAATGTGTGGATTTTTTTTTGGCAGCAGATCAACCAAAACAAAATATCACCCTCTGCTGGAGATTTATGGGAGTTGGAGCTTAGCAACGCTGTCAATCAAACCTGTTGCTAACGCTAGCGGGAGCTGGAAGTTCTTATTTAGAATGCAGCAGCTAGCAGGTTAGCTATGTCCGTTTATATATACCATATTTTCTGAACTATACATCACTCCGGAGTATAAGCCACACCAGCCTAAAAATGTATAATAATGAAGAAAAAAGCATACATAAGTCGCATTGAACTATAAGTCGCATTTTTTGGGAACATTTATTTTACAAAATTCGAGACCAAGAACATTTATATTTATTCAGCTACATGAAGCATCGACAGAACTGAACATGTGTCTGGTATATTAATATAAGGTCTTAACAGTAAATCAGATAACTAAAGCATTAAAAAAAACATTTTTACTCTACACCTCACTCTAAATCATTATGAATTCTTCATCCTCGGTGTCGCTTCTACGTGGCTGTCATCAGACTTGGCAGAACACTATTTTATTTTAGGGGGCATTTCTGTTCAGTCTTTCTCAGATGTCTTTTCAATTACCGTAATGGTACAAGAGCAGTAGATACTGGTACAAGCCTAGAGTGCCCTCGCACAGTGACAATAACGAAAATGTGAAATTATATATTTTAATAATTTCACACATAAGTCGCATCTGAGTAGAAGTCGCACTCCCGGACAAACTATGAAAAAAGTGTGATTTATAGTCTGGAAAATATGGTATATACAGTCTATGCATATAGCTGTTACGCTAAAAGGGCCATATATTAGTTTATCTCTAATGCAGAGTAGTGAAAAGGCAGGTTCAAAACTGCATACTCCAATTTTTGCCAGTAAATCTTTATAATCCAAACTAAATAACCAAATAAAAGAAAACACTTGTTTGACTAAGACACCATCAGCTCTAGGGCAGCGCTGGTTTAAACATTTTAGCTTGTACAACAGCAGTAAGACGGTCAGTTTTATGAGCCATTAAATGTTGTAATTAAAATTTAATTAATTTTCCATGTAGAAATGAGGAATATTACCTCATCACTTTGCATATTTTGACTTCACCACTTAAACAGCTGTTCGACATTCCAGCCAAACTGTGTATTTCAATGTTTTTTCTGACATGTTTATATTATTATGGATGTGTTTAAATTAATGTGTGTGAATGAGATTAATTTGAAATATGCAAGTGTGTTTTGGAGTGTTTACTATAGATATATACAGATACTGACACACCTACTGCTTACTCCAGGCACATTTGTACACTATATCTCTCCACCTCCCTCTGGTCTTATCCGTCTGTGGACCTGTCATTAGCAGAGACACTTCTTCACCTCTCTCTCTCTTTCTCTCTTTCTCTCCTCTTCCTCCCTCCATCCCTGTCTCCTCCTCAGATGTTGGGTGATGTGTGGACTCCTCAGTGGGTCAACTGCTCATTAGCAGAACAGCCACTGCCCTGAGGGGCTCCTGTGTGTGTGTGTGTGTGTGTGTGAATAGGGGTGTGTGGGGGTGTGTATGTGTGTGTGTAAATATAAATGTGTGTGATTGTGTGTGTGCATGTGACAGTATTTAAATGTGTGCGTGTGTGTGTGCATGTGTGAATATGTATGTGTGTGAGTGCATGTGTGTGTTTGCGTGTTGCCTGTAAACATCATCACAACAAAGCACTGTGTAGCTGTTGGCGCCCCCTATGGACAGCTGCACATCACATTAGCGAGTAGGTTTTTTATTTTTTATTTGTACCAAATTGTTGATGCAACGCTGCCGAATCCTATTAGTATCACCAATTTAAAAAATGAAATTGGAGAACGAAGGGGGTACGTCACAGCGGGCCTGTCACAGTCGAAACGGAGATTCATTTACAAAATGGCGTCTTGAAAAATAAGCGATTAAAGATCTCCTCAAACACTAATAAGTCCAAATACAACTTCTAAAATAATTCTGACCACATTTAGGATTGGTCAGGATTATTCCAGAGGCATTGAAGGATGGGTCAAATGCAAAAAAAACTAATTTCTCTATCAATACTTTGTAATGACGTTACACTGGTGGTGTTCTACATGTACGTACATGGGTGAAATGTTCATCAGTTACCATGGTGACACAACGCACACATTAGCAAAAACTGCCAAATTGTTTTTAGATTGTCTAAAAAATACAAAATGGATTTAAATGGAGCCTATGGTCAATACAAGCGTTTAGGAGTTTGATTTTCAACAAAAAGGTGAGAGCGGCTAACTGGAAAACTGTTGGCTAAAGCTAGCTAGCATGTGACTGTAATGTTATTAGAGAGACTTGTTTAACAGCACAAATCAGCTCACCTGTTTTTGCTAAGTCAGTTCTTTATGGTCAGATTGCATTATAATAAACCTCATATTAAAGTCTAATAAAGCCTCAGACAGAGCAGTGCCTACAGTTAGCTTCAAAGCAGCACTCTGGGTTCATATCAGTCTGTCTCCATCTAATTAATCAGTGCTTTATCTGTTGTGAACTTAAGAGCTAGTCGTTGTTAGCTGTGCCGAGAGCTGGAATGTGAAAGCTGCTTATAAACGTATCGTAGTGGATAAATAGGATGTTAGGAATGTCAGGAAAATCGGGAATGAGTTTGGATTAAGAGTTTTAGATTAACCTGATCTGTCACGGAAAACGGTTTTAAAATTGGGTGAAGGGTCTTTGATAATAAAATGAGAAAAAAACATGCATAAATCAGTTTAAACACGCTGAAATAATCCCAGAGTCTGGACTGTAAACACTGAACACATGAACAGCTCAAAGCTTCAATTTATGCACAGATTATAAAGGTGCAACATGGAACTTTTCTGGTGGAGGGTCTGCTGCCTGCTCGTCAGAGATGTTACTGATTTTTGGAATGTTCTGTACGCACACACATATACACACACATATGTTCATATACACGCATACACACACAGCACATGCACACATACATATTCACACACACACAACACACACATGCATACACACCCCCACACACCCCCACACACCCCCACACACAGCACACACACCCCTACATATTCGCACACACACACTCACACACACACAGGTCCGTGTTGATACTGACTGTCGAAGCTCCGGTGCAGGGCGTGGAATGAGGCCTGCAGCGAGCGACCCGCTTCTCTGATCAACGCCTCCGTCTCTCGAGCGCTCAGACCCGCCAAGTTCTCCTCCATCACGCTGGTGCAGCAGGTGGGGCCCTGGGGACACATCCGCAAGTGCTCACCTGGAACACACACGAACACACACAAACACACACAACACACATTAGTTTGCATCACAGCGTGGAGTGTGGGCTTAAGAGTTAATGGGAAAACATGGAAGTAACAGCTGGAGGTGGAAGATTCCGTTCAGATTCAGTTTGTTTATGGATACAGCACATTCAAAACAACTTCAGCTGATCAAAATAAAATCAATATGACAAAAAACTAAAATGGATAATACTGCAAAGGTATTTCTTCTAGATACGCAAAATTGAAATACTAAATATAACATCCAAACACTAATCAAAACATGTTTACAGAATGAGATTATCAAAAAAAAACTTGCGATGTAATCTTTAAAACGAGGATATGAAGTGGATTTGCTAATCTCTACTGAACTAAAGGTAAAAGGAGCGGTTAACTTGAAAACTACCACTTCATGACATCACAAGGTGGAGCAGAGCATTTTGAACTTTGGAGATGGAGACAGACTAATAATAAAGTGTTACTCAAACATGTGTGAATGAAACAAAACACAACTCCAGGTCTGTTTTTATAGATTAGAGCGTCTAAATCCTGTTGAATTTGATTACACTTGAGTACAGTATTTTTAAGTATTTTATGTATCAGAGCGGAGCAAATTTTCTCTGTCTGTCTTTCAGTTTTCACATGTCGAAGGTGTGAAAGAGAATAAATATTGACACACATGAACATCAGTATGGAGCGTCAAGTCCTTTTATGAAACCAGACTAGCTGTGATATTTGCATTTCATTTGACCGATTAATCCATTCGAAAACATGTATGTGCAGGTTCCAAGACTGTATAAAGACGTGGACTGAGGGATTACGCAGACATGTTCATATCTTGATTCACAGACGCAATAGTGAAATAAAAACACCAGGATCATATAGAGCGGGTTAATATGAACATTTAAGACCAAAATGATGAGTCTGACAGCAGCAGTTACAGAGAGAGGGGACACAGTTTTTCAATAGAAACTGAATTGGAGCCAGAGTGAAAGGCGGCTAGCAGGTTGGCTACGTCCATTTATATATACATGTTGTTGAATGACTCAGAGTTCAAATGTTTTTATGCTGGTTTGAGAAAAAGCGTGTATAATTACGTATAAGCGTGAGTCTGGGTCATGTTATGTAAAGTGAATGAAAAGGTAAGGACGCTAAAAAAGGGTTTATTGCTGATCATTTGAATGTTCTGTGCGTTGTTTTTTTTTGGTTTTTTTTGGTATTTGCAAAAGGAACAGGAAGCGGAGTAAAGCGCGGATCCCCTCGTTGCCAGATGTGAGGTTTAATGAGGCGGAGATAATAGCTGTTTCCATTGATCTGACGCTAAACGTGTCTCGAGATGTTCAAAGTCATCTCCAAACTCCAGACTGGATGAAATGAAATGATGGTGTTTTACATTTGCGATCGTAAAAAAGAAAGGAACACTGCCATGAAGGTGTTTACTACTAACAGAAACAGAACACGATCATGACATAACTGTTTCTCCTGTCAGTATTTTTAGGGCTGTAGTTGAGTAAGGAAATTCTCGTTGGACTAAAGACGTGTGCTGCCGATCGATTGGTTGACTAAAAAGTGGGCGTGGCAAAAGCTCTCAAAAGTATTACCATATTTTCCAGAGTATAAGTCGCATCAGCCAAAAAAAATGCAAAAAAATGAAGAAAAAAACATACAGTTCACATATAAATTGCATCTGAGTATAAGTCGCATATTTCTGTGTACTACACCTGCAGGGGGAGCTCATGCAAAAACTACTATTTATGTAGAAAAAAAGTACTGGGAAACTTTGTATTTAGATAAAGACAGAGTTAACTTGTGAATCATTAGTTTAATCTGAGTTTTTACAGATAAATACCAAAAAATACCAAATCTTCAGCTAACTATTTAGCTTTAAGTATCTGCGAATACCCGATATCAACTGATGTCAGGGGAGAGAATGAAAACAGCATTTATTTCCTTAAAACGAAAGTAAAATGAGACAGAACTGATCCAAATGTTATTATTTCTAAGTAACGGCAGAGCAACTTTGTAAAAATAAAAGTAAAAAAAAAAAATGAGACTTTCTGGGCCAACTACAACCAGCAACTAGTCACAATTGAATCGACTTATATGTCCAAGCAAGATATCGTCCATAGACTGTTTATATAAATGGACATAGCTAACCTGCCGTTCCAAATAGGACGTGATCATGGATGCACGTCCGGCTCCATCGATTCTGGATCTAATTCACTTTCTATGAGCTTCATTTGACTGAAGCTAAACGCTGTGGGTGACGTCACACTCACTTATAGAGTATCATTTTCGGTATCGGTTCAGTTTGGTTCATTCCTAAGTATGACCCCATCAACCGATTAATCGACAAAAGGACACAGGACTCCAGACTCAGTATTTTTGGCTTTTCCCGCAGAAAACTCAGACTCTACAGTGCGGCCGATTTTATTCAGATGAATTATTTATTACGTGGGGAATGCTACATCTGTAGACGCTAGCTACACCTGCAGACGTAGAGAGAGGGGGAGAAAGGGAGAGAGGGAGAGAGGTGGAGAGAGAGGGTGGGACAAAGAAAGGGGGAGGCACAGAGAGAGAGAGCAGAGAGAAAGAGAGGGTGGGGGAGGAAAAAAAGAAAGAGGTGAAAGAGGGAGGGTGGAGAAAGAGGGTGGGACAAAGAAAGGGGGAGACACAGAGAGAGAGCAGAGAGAAAGAGAGGGCGGGGGAGAAAAGAAGAAAGAGGTGAAAGAGGGAGAGTTAGAGATGGAGAGAGTGAGAGGGAAGTGAGGGGGTAGAGGAAGAGAAAAAGAGAATGAGAGGTAGAGGGAGGACATAGAGAGAGACGTGTAGAAGGGAGAGTGAGAGATGGAGAGAGAGTGGAAGGGAGGTGGGGGCTAGGGAGGGAGAGGAATGAGAGGTAGAGGGAGGACATAGAGAGAGATGTGTAGAAGGGAGAGTGAGAGACGGAGACAGTGAGAAAGAGGAAGAAGAGAGATAGAGAGGGAGAGAAAAGGAGAGAGGGAGAGGAAGAGAGAGAGTAAAGGAGAGGGAGGGTGTGAGTGATGGAGTGAGATATAGAGAGATAGAGACAGAAAGAGAGAGAGCAAGAGGGAAAGAGAAAGTCTGACAGAGAGGGAGGGAGAGAGAGAAGAAAACCAATACTTTTTAGATAATCTGACAGGCAAAATAACAGGGAGGTCATGATGGACAGTTAAACCATTTTCAAATTTTAAAATCCAAAGTTCTCCCTAAAAACGGCATCGTCCCCGTGTGTCTGACCCACAGAGTGACAGAGACGCTCGTGCACCAAACTGGAAATAATGAGCCTCTGACCTTCAAATATAAAAGCAAAACTGCTTCACTTCTGCCGTTTCCTCGTTCCTAAAGGCGAGGAGTAAAAATACAGATCTGACGTCGGCGGACGCTCGGGGAGTCGGTCTGCAGCGTCCGGCTCGAACACGGGACTCTGAGTCAGTGCCCCACAGCTCTGTGTTTGTAATGTGTGTGTCTCTACTGCTCCTGTCTCTGCTCCTCCTGTCTCTGCTCCTCCTGTCTCTGCTCCTCCTGTCTCTGCTGCTCCTGTCTCTCCTCCTCCTGTCTCTCCTCCTCCTGTCTCTACTGCTCCTGTCTCTGCTCCTCTTGTCTCTGCTCCTCCTGTCTCTGCTCCTCCTGTCTCTGCTCCTCCTGTCTCTGCTGCTCCTGTCTCTCCTCCTTCTGTCTCTACTGCTCCTGTCTCTGCTCCTCCTGTCTCTGCTACTCCTGTCTCTCCTCCTCCTGTCTCTACTGCTCCTGTCTCTCCTCCTCCTGTCTCTGCTGCTCCTGTCTCTGCTCCTACATGGGTGGGCACTTGGGTGGGTGCTTGGGCGGTCACATAAGTGGGCCCATGTGATGTGGGTGCCTGGGTGGGTGTATGGTTAGGTGCATTGGTGGGTGTATGTGTTGGTGCGTGGGTGGGTGTGTGGGTGGATGCGAGGTTGGGTGCATGGGCGGGTGCATGGGCGTGTCATGGTGGGTTTGGGGGCAGATTTGTGTGCTGGGGTAAGTGGAGCAGAAGAAGACAAGTCTGCATCATCACGTCCACATGAATGTTTTATCAACACGAAACGCCGTCTGAGAGAGGGAACGGGACGGAGAGAGGGAGAGAGAGGGAGGACAGATAGGGGGAGGACAGAGAGAGACAAAGGGAGAGAGAAATAGAGGGAGTGGGACAGACAGAGAGAGAGAGAGGGACAGAGAGAGGAGGAGGGGGGGCAGATAGAGAGAAGGGACAGCTAGAGAGAAGGGGGGGTGAAGGAAGGAGAGAGAGTGAGGTGGGGGGTAGGGAGAGAAAGAGGGAGAGAAAAAGAGAGTAAGGGAGGTAGAGAAGTAGGAGACAAAGAGAAAAAAGACAGAAGGAGAGATATGGGGATAGAGTGAGAGGGAAAGATAAAAAGAGCAACAGAGAGGGAGAGAGAGAGAAAACAGCCCCTGATCCAGACTTTTCTCACATGAGCTGAGGATATTTTGGGATGTGCTGGAAGAGTCCAGCAGATGACATCATCAGGTTTTACACAGTGAACAGACTGACAAACAACAGAGAGACAAACAGAGAGAGAGGGAGAGGAGGAGAGAGGGAGAGAGAGAGAGAGAGAGAGAGAGAGAGAGAGGAGGAGAGACAGACAGAGAGAGAGAGAGAGAGAGGGAGAGAGAGAGAGGAGGGGAGACAGACAGAGGGGACAACAGAGAGAGAGACAGAAAGAGAGAGAGAAAGTTGATCTGTCGTTACTTCAGAGATTGGATCAGTTCTGTTTAATTTTAAATAAATGCTGTTTTTAGTCTCTAGTATCAGTCGATATCGGACATTGGCAGATACTTAAAGGTAGAGTATTTGAATCAGGGCTATTTGGTATCAGGACTGAATGGCTAGATCCCTACAAATACTATCTGCATGATTATTTTGAGTATTTGAAGCACAGTCGAGGCCCATCCTGCTTAAAGCCAATAGAGTTTTAAATCCAGAGGAGCGGCTCAAAAGAAGAGGAGCCGCTCAGAGGAAGAGGAGCGGGGCAGGTCGTCTCTGAGGTTTCACTCGTGTCAACTTTGCTTCTTTACTTTCACTTTGATCAAGATACTTTCCCCAAACGACTCAGAGGCACACAGACACAGGCAGACAAGAGCAGACAGGAGCAGACAGGAGCAGACAGAGGCAGACACGAGCAGACAAGAACAGACACAAGCAGACAGAGGCAGACAGGAGCAGACAGGAGCAGACAGGAGCAGACAGAGGCGGACAAGAGCAGACAGGAGCAGACAGAGGCAGACAGGAGCAGACGGGAGCAGATGGGAGCAGACAGGAGCAGAAAGAGGCAGACAGGAGCAGCAGCAACAGTACCAGAAGAGACAGGAGCAGGAGCAGACAGGAACACCAGAGAAAGAAGAAGGAGATACAGGAGCAGAGAGTGGCAACAGAAAGAAACAGATAGGAGAAAAAGAGACAGGAGCAGGAGAGACAGAAGCAGACAGTAGAATCAGAAACAGGAGAAAAAGAGGCAGGAGCAGACAGGAGGAGACAGGAGGAGACAGGAGCAGCAGAGACAAGAGGAGACAGGAGGAGACAGGAGCAGCAGAGACAGGAGGAGACAGGAGCAGCAGAGACAAGAGGAGACAGGAGCAGCAGAGACAGGAGGAGACAGGAGCAGCAGAGACAGGGGGAGCAGACAGGAGCAGTGGATACAGGAGCAGACAGGAACAGGCAGGAGCAGCTCCAGCAGACACCAGCCCGCTACATACACTACAGTACATGTGGAGCGGCTAATGTTAGCATGTTGTTTGGGGTTTGCCATACCAACGAGACGTGGCAGGGCGTTTACCACAGACACATACGCTTTACTGCATTCCAGGGGTTATGGGTAATGGAGGCAGCTGGCATCCTGCTATAAAAATGTCATTTATTTAAAAGAACTCATGAACCATGGGCTGTGGCGCAGGACGCAAACTTACTAAAACATGTAGAGCAGGTCATGTAGCTGCGGCCACCAGGGGGCAGTATAGAGAAAGTTCACTGAGGGGTAAAAGTGGCATTCATTTATATACAAACACAAACATATATATACATATAAAAAATTACAGCATTATGGGTCAAAACATCTATTTATAATGGACTACTTTTGTATAGAAAAGATATTGTTGTTGTAAACATGTTGTAAAAGTCAATGCTTTAAAAGTCCAATTAATTCAATGTTAAAAACTGTAACTGACTTTGGAAATAATTCAAATAAATGAATAAAAAATAAATCAAATATTAAATAAAAATGTATTAAACATATATTATAAAAATACAAAAAAAAAATACAACAACAACAACAACAACAACAATAAATTAATAATAATAATAATAATAATAATAATAATAATAATAATAATAACAGTGATTATTATTATTATTATTATTATTATTATTATTATTATTATTCATTTATTCCAATGCAACAACAACTGAACAATCACACTCAAAGCATTAAAACTTTTGTAAAATGTGTGTTGATATAGTGCATAAGCAGCTCTGGAGATCAAAATAAATCCTCTGTGTTCTGTCTACGTCCAAATATGTGTTTTTTGCGTTTTATTGTACGATAATCAGGGCATGTGTGGTTAGCATGCTACTTGTTGTTATCATCACCGTGACAGCAAAACTCCGCCCTGGTCTCAGAAGGTTGTGAATAATTAGCATGGTCACAACACATGAGGTAAGTGAGAAATAACTTTAGTTCTGTTTTCAAAGAGATATTGTTGCAAGATATATGGAAATATTTATTTTTTATTTTATTTTATTTATCTTTATTTATACAGGGGGACCCAATGAGAGCACTTTGGCTCTCTTTTTCATGGGTGCCCTGTTTAAAATACAACACAAACCGAAAAAAAACAATCAAAACAAATAAGTCCATAAAAAACATCAATAACAAGTGCAGGTGTGTGTATAAAAGTTTGTTATCAGATTATTAAATTGCAGTTGTGTCACCAACGTGTCCAGTTTTGCTTTTCCTTGGAGCATATTCCATTTTTGTGAAGCAAAACAGCCAAAAGCCTCTTTCCCATCTCAGTTCTGGTGCGGCTCGTCCTTAGCCTTATGCAGTCATGTGATCTGGTGTTAAATGTTCCGGTATCAATAATTAACAAGCAGGTGAGGTACTCTGGCAGTTTTTGAAGTAATCCCTTATAGATAAACTTAATGCAGTGCTGTTCTCTTCTAACAGACAGTGATGGCCAACCTACTTTTTCATAGAGCGTACAGTGATGAGTTTCAAATCCATCACCTGTAACAAAGCGAAGGGCCGAGTGAAACAGTGGATCCAATGGTTTCAAAGCAAAGGCTGAAGTCTGCATATACACCACATCCCCATAATCCAGTACAGATAGGAAGGTTGCTTGCACTATTTCTTTTATGTAACTCATTGGGATACAATATTTGTTTCTGTAATAAAATGATAATTTAGATTTTAAACTGTTACATCATTCTGAGATATGTTTTGTAAAGGAGAAGTTTTCATCGAGCCAAAACCCAAGATATTTATAAGTGTCGACTCTTTCAATGGATGTACCATTTAGTGTGTAAAGGTTTGTAGCTTGCATGTTACTGAAATGTTTTTTAGAAAAAATCATATACTTAGTTTTACTTGCATTCAAAAACAGCTTAAGATTTATGAGGGAGTTTTGGATTTCATTAAAATCTTGCTGCAGTTTTAAAAGTGCCTGATCAGCAGAAGGAGCAGTTGCATACAAAACAGCATCATCTGCATATAAATGTATGTGGCTTTCTTTTAAATTGTGACCAATAGAATTAATAAAAATAGTAAAAAGTAGGGGGCCCAGAATTGAGCCTTGGGGCACTCCTTTACTTAAAGTTAAAAAATCTGATTTAAAAAAATATGAAGTAAAGAAAAAAAAAATTAATTGCTCTACTAAATTTTTGGCTGGTTACTACTTTGAGGATTTGAATATATATATATATATATATATATATATATATATATATATATATATATATATATATTTTTGTATATATATATCTCAAATGTATAAAGTAGTAAAAATAAATGCCCCCTAATATAATCAATTCAACTTTGAGTGTTGATTAACTCATGGAGTCAACCCCCTAATGGCCATTTCTTGAATTACACAGACATTACTCATCACAGCCGCTTCAGTTTTGAGCTTCGGAGACTGGCTGCTCGTCTACGAACCGCTTTTAAAAGTCATGAACTCCCTCTGCCCTTCGTTTTCTCTCTCGGAGGAGGAGAGATAAGCCGCGAGACGGGTTCAGGGTCGAATGAAATCAGCCTCTGTAGGTGATTTGGTTGCGTTCCCTGATTTGGCCCTCGAGCTTCAGCATATATTTAGCTAAGTCTGTATCCAGAGGGAACCGCACACGCGCAAACGGTCGATGCTGTACTTGTGGGGACATTCGCTGACATAACGAGCTGCCTTTGGCCTCGGGCTGATTTGGTTCAAAACTGTAGAGGTCAAATGAGAGAAAGAGACATTTTTACTTTCATTTTTGCTTTCCCCAGTGACACAGATCCAGCTCATCATCATTATAACAACCCAGATGTAATATTGGTGGCATTAAAGAGGGGGGATTTTACTTCTATGGGGTAATAACACATAACACATTTAGATCACAGTGTTTTTTTTTTATTGTTTTGAAAATGCTGTATTCACCACAAACAGCATATTATAACATGTTTTGTTTGTTTCACTTTTGTTTTTGACACTCCCAAGCCCCTCCCCCTTCACAGTGCTATCACATTACAATCAGCGTTAATGAAACTGCTGCACATCACACCAGGTTTGTGAAGTTGTAGTGTACAGTTATTGTTTGACAGTTATATATTTATAGAGACATGTCGTGTGGGAGCATGGGTGATGTAGGCTTGTGGGCGGAGCTTTCTACAGAATCTTACAGCTAACTGTAAAGAGGGTTCGAATAAGCCTCAGGAGAGATCGCTAAATTACTCAAACATGCATGGATGGCATCTAAAACCACTTAAGGCGTGTTTTTAGTGAGGGAACAATGTTATAACAGGGTAGAAAGCTCCAAAAAGATCGATTTTGTATAATACCCCCACTTTAATGTAATGTAATACCTGCCAATGAAATATATTTTTATTGTTGTAACTAATTTTTTTTGGAGTTAAACCTCATTTTGATTGAGATTCAGTAACTTCTAATCATCAGTGATATGCTTGAATCTTTTTAAAAAATCAGACTCAGGAGCATTTGAAAGCCATTTGTATTTTTAATTATTTTTTTAAACCAACTTAAAATCAAATCAAAAACTTTCAGCCTTAGCTCCTTCCCACACACCCCCTGGTTCATTACCACACATCACCTGTCACCAGCGCCCCACTGCTCCTGTCCTAGACGTTATATTAAATCTATACATGGAAAGTAAGTCTGGTGCTGCTCTATACGGTCTTTAAAGGTCTTATATTACACAAAATGGATTCTTGTGCATTTTAAGCCACGTTATAATGTTGTTACCTCCTCAAAATCATAACCAGAGTTGTGTTTTCTTTCATTCACACATGTTTGAGTAACACTTTATTATTAGTCTGTCTACATCTCCAAAGCTCAAAATACTGTCCACCTGATGATGTCATGAAGTGGTAGGTTTCAAGTTAACAGCTACCGTTTCCCGTTTGTTCAGTAGAGACTGGAAATTCCAGTCGTGGAAATGATTCTAGTGAAGGTGTATGGAGTTTAAAAACGCAGTGGAGCACTTCCTGTATCACCACATGACAAGGTGGAACAGAGTGTTTTCTGTTTGAGAGAAGAACTCAGCCTAAATCTGCAGGGTCTGTGTGTTAAACATGTGTGAATGAAACAAAACACAACTCCAGGTCTGTTTGTGACGCCCATTAAATCTCCCTAGTGATTTTTGTTTTGGGAACAGGCGGAAAATATGTCACATGTTCAAACATTCACTTTGTATCTTTTTTTTTTTTGTGGAAGAACTAAAGCCATCTACTCCTTTAGAGAGCTCACATTTCTGTATGATTGGTTAGAGTTAAGGCTTAGGGTTTAGGGTTAGGATTTAGTGTTAGACTTTAGGGTTAGGGTTTAGCATTAGGGTGTGGGTTAAGATTCAGCCTTAGGGTTTAGGGTTTAGAGTTTGGGTTTAGGTTTAGGATTCAACATTAGTGTTTAGGGTTAGGATTTAGCGATGGGCGTTTAGGGTTCAGGTTAGGGTTTAGGGTTTAGGTTTTAGGATAAGTGTTAAATCTGGGGTTAAATCTGCCTGTCACTCACTTAGAACCTGACAGAGACAGAACAGTAGAAGGACAATTATAAAACAGAGCTGCATTAAACTGAGATACTGAATCAAAGTGTCACCAAAATAGCAGATTGTGTTAAGGTGAAGCATATTCAGAGTTAGAAAATAATCAAAATGGCAGCTTCATCTGATCAGTCTCCGACCAACCTGGTTAAGTCGTCTCGTTTTGCATTTCTTTATGACACTCAAATCAGTACACTTTCTTCCATCTTTGAACTCTTTTCACATTTTACAGTTCATGGCATTGACTGTATATATTAATAGACATAGCTAACCCGCTAGCTGCTGTATTCCAAATAGGAAGTGAACATGGACGCTCATCCGGCTCCATCGACTCACGCTCGTCATTTTGGTCTTAAAATGTTCGGATTAACCCGCTCTACACAATCCTGGGGTTTTTATTTTGTTATTTTGTCCATAAATCAAGATATGAACATTAATAACAAACAAATCAAGCACTGTCTTTCCCTGAGGCTGCTCCCGCTAGCGTTAGCAACAGGTTTGATTGACAGCGTTGCTAAGTGCCCACTCCCTGCTAAACCAAAGATGCGAGTGAGAATGGGCGTTACCTTAAACAGCCTCGCTCCCGGTTGGCTCTTGCTATGATACTCGCGGTCAGAATTTCAAATACGTAACTCGGGTCCAAATTAGCCGCTATAACTGCTCTAGCCTCGATGAGCTTCATTTGACTGGAGCTGAACGCTGTGGGTGACGTCACGCTCACTCAGTCCACTTCTTTGTACAGTCTCTGGTTCGTGCCCGTCCATACTGCGCTCGTAAGGTCAAGTGTCTCTGTTATAAACAATACTTTTAAACAATCTGTCCACAATCAGTCCGAAGTGGCCCTCATCCCAGTAGAGTGTCCTTGTATTCTGGTCAGTCTCTTTCTCTGGACAAGTCTCTGGCCTCGGTGTGTTTTGTGCTTGCGCTGATTCAAGCACCCTGTCATTTCAAAACGCACTCAAATCAAATGAAACGCAACAAATGACTGGACAAATAGACAAATTATGTTCCGCACTCGGGCCCCACATGAATGCTGATGAGGAGCCTTTCTCACTATCGATTAAGTGCTGATGTCTAATGCAATATTTATGGGCGAATTCATTTAAAAAGGGGATATTATGCCAAGAAGGGATCACTGCTTTCCACTGGCGACTCTCAACATTGCATATACAAATCATGTTCGGCTCCGGGCTGTTTTGCACTTAATCATTGCTAAATCCATTAAATTTGAAAGTTTTTTTTTTTTTCTTTTTGTTTCGCCTCAGGACACACATGACAGCTAGCCCTGGTTGCCATGGTGATCACATCAAGACAGCATTACTGAGCCGTACTTTAGTTTTGTTGCTGCACTCGTCTCCGGGACTCAGAGACTCAAACATACCACAGCTGGCCCGGACAAGTCAAACCTCCAATTCCTCCAATTCCCCAAAAATGTAAGATACTGTCAAACTTAATACATCTTAAATCATGAAAGTGTAAATGGTCCGCAGTGTTTTCACACGTTTATACAGGAGGAGCCAATGAGACTCTTTTTCATGGGTGTCCTGTTCAAAATCAAAAACAAACAAAACAAGCATACAAGTCCATTTAAAACATTGAAAAGTTGGGTTTGTGGCTCCGAAGTATCACTTTTTGCATGTCCTGTGTGTCTTTCCTTTTTCAATCATGTGATACTTATGTTATTATTATTTCTTATACTGAATGTGTATTTTTCCATCACTGAAACTCTCATGGATGTGGTTTAAGGAGCCTGTTGACTATTAGGAGCCTAAGTGTGTTCTTTGAAACAAGAAAAACAACTAGAAGAAGCAGAAGAAGCTGAAGGAGAAGGAAAAGGAGGAGGAGAAGGAAAAGAAGAAACAGCAGAAGAAGAAGACACAAAGAAGAAGCAGCAGAATAAGAAGACACAGAAGAAGCAGCAGCAGCAGAAAAAGAAGAAGCAGAAGAAGAAGCAACAGCAGAAGAAGAAGAAGCAGAAAAAGAAGAAGCAGAAGAAGAAGAAGCAGCAGAATAAACAGCAGAAGAAGAAGCAGCAGCAGAAGAAGTAGAAGAAGAAGTTGGTAGTAAGTTCTATTGTAGCCACAGCTGCCCTGGGGTAAACTGATGACACTCATACAAGGCAATGTGGGTGAAGTGTCTTGCTTAAGGACACAACAGCAGTATTCACTAGAGCAGTTTCCCAATCAGGAGTATGGGGAACTCGGGGGGTACACAAACACTCGCCAGGAGAACGGAAATGGTTTCAGATTTAAAAGAAAGATGGAACTGAATCGTATTTCAAATGTTTTTAATAATGATTCTGTGGGATCATTTTGACATTATTGAAATAAGAAAATACACTGCCTAGAAGTTATTATTGGCTTTATTAGTAAACTATTTTAGAACTACTCAAAAAAATACTGGATACTACGACATAGGGGTGGCGCTAGAGCCACTGCTCCCTAATTAACAGTTCTCACAGTCGTGGCCATTGTGGAGCGATCCTCAACATCTCCTTTGTGAGGTCACATTCAAAAACGCCATGACCATCACATTTAAGTGTGTTATTCAAAAATCCATTGTATCACACTGGGCCTAACAATGTGTGGATACAATACAAATGAAAGCTGAGGTAAAATGGATCTATTTTAGTAACAGAAATGAGTCGACGTGCTGTTATATCTGTAAAAACGCTATAATGAAGTTGTACCAATAGAATCATGAGGCACTTAAACAGGCTATGGATCATTTAGCTCATGATAATCACTATAACGACAATATATAAAAGTTAGAACTACATTTGTGGGGTCAGTATTTATCGTGTGTACATTTACTTTGCATTACTGGAAAGGTTTTGGTTATTTTGTGGCTTTATGATAAGATTTAAGCCGTAACAGTTTGAATTAATAACTTTTATGACTCACAACAGATGCAAACTAACGACTAAAGTGTTTCATTCTGCAGTTTTTTTTTTTTTATTGCAGCTCATGAGTTTTAACAATATTGCAGATTTAGAATAGTTTTTGTGGTTTACATCTGCTCTTGGGTTTTTGTGTCAGTGGCGTGATTGAGTTTCAATATTAGTGATATTAATTGATATATCGAACTTCAAAATGTGTTATGTGTTGTAATTGGTTTAATAAGACGACTTACTGGTTGGTCCAAAGCACCTTGTAATAATAAACTTGTTTTTTTTCCAAGTTGCTCTGTAGTTTTACTTTAAATGGAAAATAACAGTTACAAAACACATCGGTTGATATCAGGTATTGAGAGATAATTAAAGGCACAGTATCAACATCGATATAGGGAACAGAAACAACTGGATCGGTGCGTCCCTAGATCTTAGTACATATATTTTTTTTATGTAGCGAAACCATAGTCTGCATATAAAAATGGACATTGAAAAACTGTGTCCCCTCTCTCTGTAACTGCTGCTGTCAGGCTTGTCATTTTGGTCTTAAAATGTTTGTATTACCCGCTCTGCATGATCCTGGGGGTTTTATTTGACTATTGTGTCTGTAAATCAAGATATGAACATTAAAATCAGATAAATCAGGCGCCTTCTTTCCCTGAAAACACTCCCAGTAGCATTAGCAACAGGTTTGATTGACAGAATTGCTAAGTGCCTGTTCCCTGCTAAACTAGTTGTGCGGGCAGGAAGGGGCGTTACCTTCAACAGCCTCTCTCGGGATTGGCTCTTTGGTTGCTATGATACTTACACTCAAAATTCCAAATATGGAACTCAGCCCCAAATTGGCCGCTATAACTGCTCTAGCCTCGCTGAGCTTCATTTGACTGGACGCTGTGGTTGACGTCACACTCAGTCCACTTCTTTACACAGTCTATGAGTTGGACGCTACAGTTTTATGATTTATACAAAGCCGTTTTTACCTTGAGCAGTGTATTTGGATAGCATTATATCAGTGTCACGACTTTGCACCTCTGACTAACAATGCACCGTTGTAGTCGTACCTACCCAGACAATTCCCTGGCATCATCCGTTTCACTTTATGTCTCCACCTGTCGTCAAAGAATGCACCAACCGACTGCCAAACGAAACCCATTCAAAACCAAAAAAACATCATTATGCCAAGTCAACACTCACAATTTGCCCACACACAAATGTAATCATAGTCGGAAGTTTACACAGCACGTTAGTCAGCGCCCGTCTCAGCTGTCTCCTCACCTCTATCTCAGTCTCCGTTCAGTTTTGTTGGTGCCAAACACAGCCATGTTTGACAGACTTGCGCACAGTCACCGCTTTGCTTCAGGTTATACGGGTTCATAATTGACATTGCCAGCGAGTAAAAAGCTTTCATTATGTTTCATGGGAAGGTTTTTCAAGCTCTAAAAGCAATCTTTGTTCCCGGTGTCAGACGCGTTGGTAAATTCGTACTCATCGGGCTGTTCTGAGGAGATGAGCGGAGATGAGATGGAAAGCAGTGGCTGTAATGAAACACTGTTGGCGTATTGGGCTTTAATGATGTGTAGCGGGCTTGTTACGCACGGCTCAGATCTGATCTCAAAGGCAGGGCGTCTAATAGGAGCCGCGCCGAGTGGAAGGCTGCAAACTGATCGATAATATAATTGGATGAAAGGGAAAAGTGAACCGGCAAAGATTTAATCAAAAACTAAAAATACAGGGCTTTGTTAAGGTAAACTTGGTTCTTTTAGAGGGAATGGCGGAACTGGCTCAAGTCATTTCTTTTCAAAAAGTCTGCTGATAGTTTCTTGGCTGCTAATGGTCAAATAAAAGGTAAAAGTTGGTTAAATTTGTTACACATGCCAGAAGATTAAAGATATAATTGAAGAGATACGTAGGTGCGAAACATCGGGAAGCATCAGAGAACTTGGGTCACATAATGCGTGAAAAATAAGTTATGTAATATACACGATACATATCAATTTTATACAAGGATAGAATGAGTCTGGTGTGGAATTTTACCTCTGTTTAAATATGTCAGTGGCAATTATAAAGTTGGAATAAAAAATAAAACGTAATCGTAAACTGTCACATTTTTATATAACGCTTTCCCACCTTCAAGTCGCTCAAAACGCTTTACGTCAAGGAGCCACTCACCCGTTCACACACACATTCATACACTGAGATGGGTTAAGTGTTTTGCCCAAGGACACAACAACAACATTCATCAATGGGCACACACTCTACCAACTGAGCCACTGTTAGACACATTAAGGGGTGAGTTCCTTTGATTTCAGTCCAGTTTAGTCCTTATGTAGACCTAATTAAGTCCTGGTTTAGTCCAGGTTTAGCCACAGTCCAGTCCAATTCTGATATGTGAACACACCCTGACATTAAGACTTTAGCATCAAGGTTCGTGTTCTAAACATAGACTGGATGTATAAATGGACAAAGCTAACGTGCTAGCCGCCGCGTTAGAACAGGAAGTGATCATGGGGTGCGCTTCCGGCTCCATCGACTCTGGCTCCAATTCACTTTACGTTGAAAAACTGTGTCCCTTCTCTCTGTAACTGCTGCTGTCAGACTCGTCATTTTGGTCTTAAAATGTTCATATTAACCCGCTCTACATGATCCTGGTGTATTATAATCTAAGACAAGGGAATGAGAAGGAAACACAATGTGCAAAAGTTAAACTGGACTAGTTTGACTTTGCAAAGGGACCGCCTGGTGAATGATTTGACCCAATGGCATTAATGACTCACAGTTTACCCAGAAACACTCTCTACCCTCTGGCCGTTATTAGGTGGATCGGGGTCAGCAGACGCACAGTTAAAACAGATCAGCTCGGCCTATTTCAAAACACACAGGCTCCAAAAGCAGTCATAACACTCACGCACAGGCTACTGCAGCGGCGAGTGTAGCGATAAAAATAACACCCAGACAAACCGGGGAGAGTCCATGTGTTGCCAAGCACATCGTAATACACCAGTTTAACAGAACTGAACCAGGACTACAGTAGGAGGCCGGTCCCTGAGGTCCTCGGAGTGCATAATGGTTCATATATGTTCTTATGTTTGCCCCAAAAGCACAAGGCCGTCATGTCCTTTCCACTGTAACGATAAAGACTTTTTACACCAGCGCTGAGCTAAAGTCCACTGCTCCTCTCTGCTCCTCACTGCTCCTCTCTGCTCCTCACTGCACTTCCCTGGTCCTCCCTGGTCATCCCTGCACCTCCCTGCTCCTCTCTGCTCCTCCCTGCTCCTCGCCGCTCTCTACTTCCACACCGTTCTTTTCTTTGGCATGAAATACACAAGATTACTTCGCGTTTGGCTTCAGGAACACGTGTTGCTTGAGTTGAGGCTCGGGTCCAATATCTGTGCGTACTGAAGCATCCTGGGAGTTAAATGAAACGTGTAAATCCAATTACAGCCAGAGAGCCATAGTTAAAGTGCACAGTCACGCTTTTGAGCAAGAACAGTTTTTTTTATTAAGTAAATGCTGACTCAGGGTACTGTAAACTCTATAAAAATGACGACGGTTTGTGGTGAATTCAAAAGGCTGACTTAGTGAGATCCCTGGAGGTAATAGACACAAGTTTGCCATTTGGTTTGGTTGGTAAGGTTGCGTGGAACAGGTTAGGACCAGACATAACTGGATAGCATATAATTAAAAGATAGAACAACCGCAAGCATTACTCACCCTGATAAAAGGGCCCTTTATGAGTGAAACTGTGGATTTAAACGGAGCCAAAACTATTACTTAGACTTAACTCGAGTCTTTATTGGCTAAACTTCCAAACTTGTGAGAAATGATGACATATGGAGGCAAGTAGAGTTTTAGCGGAATGGGCATCGATTAAAAGAACTGAGTGGGAGCTAATTAACGGGAATCGTAGAGGATCGAGAAGCAGCAGCAAACCTTATGAGCTGGTTTAAAAGTATAAGTCTGGATTAACTGAGACAGGGTTGCAACACGAAGAGGGAAACATCCTGTTCGATTCCCGCTCTCGACATAAAAATCGTTGGTTGAGCGGTCAGACCAAATGACTCACAAAGCCACGATTCCAGCTCCCACAGATGAATGTTGTTGTTGTGTCCTTGGGCAAGACGCTTGATCCCACTTCGCCCCAGTGTCTGTGTACACTGGTGTATAAATGGGTGAGTGGTTCCTTGAAGGTGGAAAAGTGCTACATAAAAAAACATCTGGGGTAGTGCCATAATTGTGTAAGTTAATTTCCAATTTTTTTGGGGGAAAATCAACAAGGAGATGACTTAAGTGGTTTCTGTTGTTTTGGCTGTAAAAACTGTTCTGATTGGCCAAGAACGGAGCCAATGACACAAAAACTGAGACAAACTTGGCATAAAAATGACGCATGTTACGGAAGTTATATGAGGCCCAAAAATAGCAGTGAAAAGATCGTGTATTTTGGTGGCCATATTTTTAGACCTACCTACATTGCCTGAACACCAGACATAATGTAACCCACTGACCCGAAGGTTGGCGGTGCGATTCCAGCTCCCACAGATAAACGCTGCTGTTGTGTCCTTGGGCAAGACACTTAACCACCTCACCCCCAGTCTCTGTGTACACTGGTATATGAATGTGTGTGTGTGAATGGGCGAGCGGTTCCTTGACGTAAAGCGATTTGCGTTCCTTGAAAATGGAAAAGTGCTATATAAAAATGTGACCGTTTACCAAAAATAAACTTGAATGCTGCCAGTTTGCATTCAAGGTAATTAACAAAATATAAAGGGAACGAATCGGATTTAAACTCAGCTGAAGAAAACACGAAAATGCAATCGCTCTGCAGACAACACAACTCCCTAAAACCATCTGCCCTTTCTTCAAAACGACATTTTAACTTTTCTTTCTTAACAAATTTTAACCCAAACTTTGTCTCTGCGGGACCACACACATGTACACACACACCCCCACATACACACACACACACACACACGGGCCTAATGTGATCTTTTATGATGGATTTGACGTTTGCACATTACCACTCTCATTCTTTCCCTTCCTGTCACAGCGTCACTCAGCCATAAACCTCCCTCTCTTTCTTTCTCTCTTTCTCACTCTCTTTCTCCTCCTCCTCTCCCGCTGCGATCAAAGTTTGCCATCGGAAGTGACCTCGTGTTATATCACCGCCGCAACTGCCATTCTAACCCAATTTGACCTTTGACCTTTCTTACTTTACACAACATCCTCCTCATTTCCAACCTCCTTGCGCATAAAAAGTAAAAACTGTTTCCACGTTTGTATCGGAAACCCAGTTTGTAACTGTAAATGACTTTAATTAAAGACATTTATGCCACGTTGAATGATTATTTTGTTTATTTATAGTGAGAATTATGAAAGTATCACAAAAATTTGCCGAAAGAGAGCAAAGTTTTTGATGTGACAATGTGTCTGCAGAGAAGTTTGGAAATAGTTTGTCATTGTGAGAGAGTACACGTCGAAATACATGTCAAATAGGTTCCTGGCTGTTTCTTACCTCATGCAGTTGAATGCCTCTCCTGAGCTTGTATATAATCAGACTGTGCAGTTACATGCAGCTGCGGGGCATCTGAGTCCGAGCCAGCTTTTCCAGACGAGTTACTGGATCTGAGAGAAGACCGCTACGTCGTTTACATGCATTTTAATAAATCGGTTTACGTTCATTTTCCCCAGCGTGCATGTAAACAACGTAAACAACCACGCCGCTAAACGCCGCCACCGTCTACTGTTTGGACCCACATCAAAAAGACCCGAGCCGAGCTGTAAAAAAGGTGCATGGGTTGAATTTCTTTTCAGTCTGACGTTAATTCGCCGGCTTCCTCTTTCCTAATGAGCACTTTAGCATAACCCCTGTCACTTACCGCAGCAAATTACTACTCGCTAAACGAAGGGGCCCCAATGCGTACGAATGCATTTAACGGCACCTGTGCACCATTTAAGGCTCCACATGGCTTGACTTCCTAAGTACACTGTAGAGTTTTTTACTATCTGCCGCAAAGTAAATGAGGGAATGTAGACAGGAGCAAGAGGAAAGACGAGGACGCTATAAAAGACTAATGAAACAGAGAGACATCCATGGAGCTGGCGAAACGGGCAGAATGTGCAGTTCTACAGTGGTAATCTGCGTTTAAGAGTCTCATAATGACTTTACTTATTGCCCGGCTTTGGCCCTTCAGAAATCCCTTTGTGCCGAGCCGTGAGTGACACTTAAGGGAACGTTTAATTCTCACCAAAAATGACTTAGTTTGCACTTTCAGGACACTTTTTCTTTGAATCTTGGAAGAAGTAGAGATTGAGAGCGTCAGCCAACATGCAAATCAATGCTTCAGCTTGTCAATAATGTAAGTGTATTGCCGACACAGCAAAAGCAATGTAAATAGAGCTAGCATGACAGCTAATAGGTATGAGGAGGTGTGCAGATGTGCGCACTGCAGCTGAGTGAGACCTTATACAATGGAGTTTAAAGTTTGATCGTTATTGTCAAGTTTAATTTGGGAAAATGATGTAGCAGTTTCAGAGGTGGGGAGAGTTCTGTTACTGAAGTGGAAGTATAAAGTAATGAGTAAAGTCAAAGAACTATTCAGTTTATAGTAAATGTGAGTATTTGTGGAAACTGCCCAAGTGGTGTAATTAAGTGAGTAATAATCATCTGAAGTTTACGTGATTAAAAGGATAAAATATTAAATAAACAGAAACACATTCCGTTCAGTTAATGAGTTTGTTACTTATAGATTTCACTCACTATTGTCCAGTAAAATAATTCTATTAGGAGTAAAATGGTGAAAAACTGCGGTTGTATTGAAAAGTGACTCAGAGCCACTTTGAGCTGTATAAACGGGCTTGATGTTTGAGTGTAAATTTGGCTAATGCAGACGGGACGATGTGGACTCAGCACTCTCAGAGCTGTAGATCACGGCTGCACTTAACTCCGCCTCATTACAGCCTCTTATAGTGGAACAAATGTCCTGTAAATCTAAGAGTTTTCACATGGCGCGTTTGTTGCCAGATAATAACTGTAATATTTCTGCCAATTATGTAAACCACATTAACAGGTGAGAGCTGGATCCACTTTACAGGGTTTGGATTGGTTGGGTTTTTTCAGTTAGTTTTAGTTTTTCACAGTTTTAACTTTTTTTTTTTTTTTTACAGATTTTTTTTTTTTACATGTTTTACTTTTTTTTAAACAGTTTTTACATTTTGTTTACAGTATTTAAATAGTTTTTCCATTTTTTTTGTTTTTACAGATTTTTTTTTTTTTAACAGTTTTTACCGTTTTTTAACAGTTTTTTTTTTATTTTTTAACAGTTTTTACTGGTTTTTACTGTGTTTTTTACAGTTATTTGTTGATTTGAAGTAAGCAGAAGATCGTATCGGACAGATGTGAAGTTGGATGGTAAACTACAGCCTACCTCATTACAACACTAGCTTCTGACTTGAGCTGGATGTAAAAAGCTTTAAACTCTCAATATCAGTTTGAACACTACAATGACGGTTTATGCTCTTATCTATTGCTTTGCTTGTCTCTGAGGGCAGCAGGTCGGCCAGAACTAAATATCGGCCTTTGCTGGAGATTTAAGGCCTATATACCATACGCTAAAAAGTGCAAAAGTTCCAATTGTGTGTTAAAGGTTGTGTTTTGTTTCATTCACATGTTTGAGTAACACTTTATTATTAGTCTGTCTACATCTCCAAAGCTCAAAATACTCTGTTCCACCTTGTGATGTCATGAAGTGGTAGTTTTCAAGTTAACAGCTCTTTTCACCTTTAGTTCAGTAGAGATCGGCAATTCCAGAGCTGAACTGATCCAAATGATTCGAGGGAAGGTGTGTGGAGTTTAAAAACACAGTGGAGCACTTCCTGTATCACCACATGATGACATCACAAGGTGGAACTGAGTGTTTTCTGTTTGAGAGAAGAACTCAGCCTAAATATGCAGGGTTTGTGTGTTAAATGTGTGAATGAAACAAAACACAACTCCAGGTCTGTTTGTGATGAGGAAACATTAATAGTGTAACACAGGCTCTTTAAAGTCGTATCATAATAAAAATGTTCTTTATCCAAACTAACAATTATCTCTTTATTGTTTGGTGCAGCAACAAATACAGAGACAAGAAACTGAAACAATGAAAACATCCGAACACAGACAGCAGACAAAGAAGAGGAGAGAGGAGAGAGTAGAGAGGAGAGGAGAGAGGAGAGAGGAGAGAGGAAAGAGGAGACGGGAGAGAGGGGAGAGAGGAGAGAGTAGAGAGAAGAGAGAGGAGAGAGGGGAGAGAGGAGACGGGAAAGAGAGGAGAGGAGAGAGAGGCGAGAGGGTGGGGGGGGAGAGTGGAGAGAGGAGAGAGAGGGTAGAGAGGGGAGGAGAGGAAAGAGAGGAGAGAGGATTGTGGGAGGTACACAGAGATCAGACTGAAACCTTCCAGTGTTTTTAACCATTACGACCTAAAAATAGTCTCTGTCCCAGAGAGACCAATGTGTGTGTCTCCTGCTGCTGTGTGTATGTGTGTGCGTGTCTGTTGTGTGCGTGTCTGCTGTGTGCGTGTCTGCTGTGTGTGTGTCTGCTGTGTGCGTGTGTCTCCTGCTGCTGTATGTATGTGTGTGCGTGTCTGTTGTGTGCGTGTCTGCTGTGTGTGTGTCTCCCATTGCTGTGTGTATGTGTGCATGTCTGCTGTGTGTGTCTGTTGTGTGTCTAGCACCAGCTCTCACTCATAATGCCATAATTCTATGTCATTTCTGGTGCAGTTAAAGTCTCTTAAACTAATGACCACCTTCACCCCGCTGCAGTCAGTGTGAGCTACACAAGAGCACACTTTCTAAGAATATGTGAGGTCTGCAACACAAGATCTGGAACAATTTCCCAAGACGTATTTTTAGATGTTAAAGGTGAATGGAACTGGTGAGCGAGTGAGCCTGACATTAGCGCTCGACTTTGGGTTAGATTAGCAGCACCAACTAAAACATCGAAAATCAGACACGAATCTGAAACGATGCTAAAACCAGTATCGAAGGGAGATACTCATTTGAGCAGGTATCGATACTAAAAGCCACATTCACAGGACAGAAATGAACCGGTATAGCCTGGTACAGACAAACATTGCCATCAACATAAAAAAATCATAGAGATGTTGATTTAAACAGCATCCCAGTTTTAGACATTGCAAGAATGTGCAAATTCCTTGATAGAGGTCTGCAAGAGAGGTCTTAGATGCCAGTATTTAAACATATTAGAACAGTCCAATCTTTAAATATTTAAACTTTTTTGTATGCACTGGTTTTTAATACAAGATGAGCATGACACAAGCATAAAGATGATATTTAAACAACTTTATGCCTCTGAATCTTGAGACACCCCCACAGGACACGTGTATTGTTTTGTTTTATCATGTTTTGTTAAATAAATCTGACTTGATCTGACGTTTCATTTGACATAATATAAAGTTTAGACCCAATAGTCACCAACACAAAGGCCACAGAACACATAAGTCTGAAGGCTGGACTCTAACATGGATCAGAAACCAGACAGCACAAGTATGTACTAAATGCCCAGAGTTCAAAGGTCAGGTCACACTTTTAAGATTAACCCTTAATGCCCAACCACCATAACGTTTGGAAATAAAAATCTGCACGTTTGTTCTACGAGAATGAAACAAAAACACACAAAAACATGCCAGTCAGCAAAGGGATTTCAAATGTTTACTATCCTCCCCACGGCAAGGTCAGGGGGGTGAGCTGTCACGCTTTGCACTAAGAGCTGCTAACATGTAGATTAACAAACTGGGATTAGCGGGAGATTAGCGGCTAGTTGCTAATCCAGCCGCAGTGCGAGTGGTGCTGAAGGTGGAGACTGAGAGGTGAGGACGTGGGTCTGTCGAAAACGCCGGTGCTATGCGAAGAGGGGAGGGGGGCTTACCGGGGGCAACGGGGGAGAGGCAGATTTGCTCTTTCTCAGCGGGACGTCGGCAAATCTCCAGAGCGTGGAACATTAGGTCACCGCTCCCGTCCCATCTCATCCGGGTCAAAGCCTCGGAGTTGGGACAGAAGGTGAAGTGAACAGGGATGGGACAATAAACTATAATATCGTTTATTGTGATAAAAAGGGTCGACAATAATCGTTCGTGGGGCATTTTATGTAATCCTGATAATCGGCAACAATGATTATCGCCGTTGTATCAACAGAATGTGCAGAAAAAACGACTTATCCACAGGGGAGTCGACAGGGAGGACAAAGGGGTCTGTTGTCCCAGGGTTTATGGGCTCAGAATTGGACCTTCTTCCTATTAATTTGTATTACAGGGGGGCCCATGTGAGACTTCTTGCCCCCACGACCCCAAATTTCAGTTGACAGCCCTGCTCATCCATATCCACAACATTTTAAACTGCCTGCAACTTTAATAATTATCGTGATATAATCGTTAATCGCAATTATTTTGGCCATGATAATCGTGACAAATTTCAATATTGTCCCATGCCCATGCCTCCAACAGAGATTATCGGCATTACATCACCAGTATGTGCAGTAAAAACCTACTTCTCCGTGATGTTCCCTTTTAGATCATTGTTCTATTCAATATCTGGTTTATAGTGACTCACATTGCACGTGATAATGTATACAGACATGAACGCCAATGTCTTGTTACTGTCACTTATAACAAAGTACAGTACTATAACAGTTGTTTAAACCTGGAGCCTATTCATAATATTTAAAATTGTAATTATTTATATCCATAATAATATAATAATCATAATCGCGATGCCAAATTTCCATATCGTCTCAGGTCTAGAAGTGAATGAAAGCAGCTGTGGTGTTCTGAACGGAGGAGACGAGCTTCAAACAGAGCAGCTCCCAGTCAAACTCACAATTTAACAAAACAAAGACAACAAGACTGTAATGAGACGAAAACTCTCCTAAAACACCGTGTTCCCATTTTACGCTGTTTTCCGATCTATGTTATAATGAAGTTTCCTCGTCACAAACAGACCTGGAGTTGTGTTTTGTTTCATTCACACATGTTTAACACACAAACCCTGCATATTTAGACTGAATTCTTCTCAATGCAATAACATCATCATGAAGACAGACCACCAACTATCCATGGCAAGTTACAAGTCTGATCTGTTGTGAAATTTTACGCAGTGGGGTTTTAATTTCCTGTACTATCTGTATCTGGATTATTCATTGCGAGCTGTACGCACACTTGAGACTGAATCTTGTGTTACACGTCAACGCAGTCAACACATTATAATTAGGGTTATAAAGTGTTAAATACAATGAGAAATGTGGAGACAATATGGCTAAATGACTTGAAGACTACAACAGTTTTCTCTAGACTTGGAATATAGACTTTACCAAAGATTAATTAATAGTAAAACTTAAAATGCTATGAGTTAAAGGTCCTATATTACACAAAATTGACTCCTTGTGACCTTTTAGGCATGTTCTAACGCTGTTCCCTCCTCAAAAACAGACCTGGAGTTGTGTTTTGTTTCATTCACACATGTTTCAGTAACACTTCATTATTAGTCTGTCTACATCTCCAAACCTCAAACCTTAAATGCTTAAAGGTGTACTATGAAACTTTTTTAACGAAGGGCATGCCATCTGCTTGTTTCCATGGACATTTTATAGCATTTATTCAACACAGCTGTTACATTGCTGAAAAAAATACCTCGGAAAACTTACATTCTTACTGTGAGTTTGCTCGCCTCTCCACGAATGTGACTTGTAATTAGGCCTATAGACATACACTGCTTGTATCTGTGGAGATGGATAGGTTTTATGCTATAACTTATCTCTTTTCATACCAGCAGATGCATGTTTTTCAGGTGTTCTCTCTCTCTCTTTTTGTTTTTTTTTTTTTTTTTTTTTTTGCAATAAACACACCCATAATAAAATAACCTCAACATAAAAGTGTTTAATTCCATATTGTTTTCAAGTTAACAGCTACTTTTGACCATTCCAGGGCTGAAATTATCCAAATGGTTCTAGTGAAGGTGTATGGAGTTTAAAAACACAGTGGAGCACTTCCTGTATTACCACATGATGACATCACAAGGTGGAACAGTGTGTTTTCAGTTTTAGAGAAGAACTTTCTTGTGAGTTAAACATGTGTAAATGAAACAAAACACAACTCCAGGTCTGTTTGTGACGAGGAAACTACATTATAACACAGATCAGAACATAGAGTAATATGTGCCCTTTAAGGAGTTGCTTTGATACAGTTTGGCACTTCCACCAAATAAACTCCTCAGTCACTCCCAAAGGTGCACTATCTAATAAAGCCAGTGCTGTAAAAATAACAAGGAAATGGCTTCTGTGGACACACTCAGGAGGTCACACTGATAAAAACAAACTGAAGAGACGGGTGGCTTTATACACCGAGTCTGCAGCTCTGGCTCTCTCTAACGAGCATGCACAGTTTTCACAACAATCTAATTATACGCCATTTCTGTGACTCCTGAGCACGATTTCACTAAGTACAAGTGGACGGCTGCAGTCTTAGGTGTGGCACAAGTCTCTCTATGAGGGAACACTGCAGTCAAAAGTCAATTAGATTTGGTGGAGTTAAGTTATTACACTGACATATTGCTTTGTCAAAGTTTACATGGATTAGTGAGAAGTGAAGTACTGTAATCAGACCCTGCGTTCACACCACAGACAGTCCCAGTTTTAGCCCAGACTGAGTCCAAATGTAGACTTGGCTTGGTCCTGTTCTAGTCCTGGTTTAGTTCTGGTTTAGACTAGGGATACTAATGTTGACACTATAGTTTTAGGTATCTTATGACAGCGCACATCAACCAGGACCAGAGCAGAGACTGAAAACAGCATTTATTTCCTTTAAACAAAAATAAAATAAGGCAACAACTGATCCAAATGTGTTATGTATGTCTCAAGCAACTACAACCTTGTATAAATAAAAAGAGAGACTTTATGGGCCAATTATGACGAGCAAATAGTCTTAATACATCAATGTTTATGTCCAACCAGGATATCAACTGAACCGATATTTGGAAGACGATATCTGATTGATAATCTGTTTTTCTCCTGGTTTAGTCCTGGTTTAGTCCTTTTCTAGTCCTGGTTTAGTCCTGGTTTAGTCCTATTCTAGTCCTGGTTTAGTCCTGGTTTAGTCCTATTCTAGTCCTGATTTAGTCCTGGTTTAGTCCTATTCTAGTGCTGGTTTAGTCCTGGTTTAGTCCTTTTCTAGTCCTAGTTTAGTCCTTTTCTAGTCCTGATTTAGTCCTGGTTTAGTCCTTTTCTAGTCCTGGTTTAGTCCTATTCTAGTGCTGGTTTAGTCCTGGTTTAGTCCTTTTCTAGTCCTAGTTTAGTCCTTTTCTAGTCCTGATTTAGTCCTGGTTTAGTCCTTTTCTAGTCCTGGTTTAGTCCTGGTTTAGTCCTGTTCTAGTCCTGGTTTAGTCCTGGTTTAGTCCTTTTCTAGTCCTGGTTTAGTCCTATTCTAGTCCTGGTTTAGTCCTGATTTAGTCCTGGTTTTGTCCTGGTTTAGTCCTATTCTAGTCCTGGTTTAGTCCTGGTTTAGTTCTGGTTTAGTCCAGGTTTAGTCCTTTTCTAGTCCTGGTTTAGTCCTTTTCTAGTCCTGATTTAGTCCTGGTTTAGTCCTTTTCTAGTCCTGATTTAGTCCTTTTCTAGTCCTGGTTTAGTCCTTTTCTAGTCCTGATTTAGTCCTGGTTTAGTCCTTTTCTAGTCCTGGTTTTGTCCTGGTTTAGTCCTATTCTAGTCCTGGTTTAGTCCTGGTTTAATCCTGATTTAGTCCTGGTTTAGTCCTTGTTTAGTTCTTCTTTAGTCCTGGTTTAGTCCTTATTTAGTCCTTGTTTAGTCCTGGTTTAGTCCTGGTTTAGTCCTGGTTTAGTCCTGCTCTAGTTTACAGATCTAAATAAATGGTAAATGGCTTTTCCACCTTCAAGTCTCAAAGCTCTTTAAATGAAGGACCCACTCTCACATTCACGCGTGCAGACTCTGGGGACGAGGCGGTTCAGTGTCTTGCCCAAGGACACAACAACAGCATTCATCTTTTAGAGCTGGAATCGCACCGCCAACCTGTGGGACAGTAGATCTAACCGCTCTACTATTATGTTTTCAGTTGATATCGGGATTTGAACCTCCGGTCGCCACCTTTGAATGCAGAACAACAACAACAACAAGGATTTAGTTGTTTGTGGAGGAAATGATGGTACTTCAGAAATGGCAGCTTTTGAAACGGTGAGTGCTGTAACCGCCGAGCCACAGTCGGCCATTACAAACCCACCTCCATCTGTCAGCGTCTGAGTCAATAATACGGAGTGATGAACTGAGACATCTATTATAACCACAGAGCATCTTTAAAGCACTAATGTTTCACTTTATCTTAAGATTTAATTAGCTCCTCTCTTCAAATCAGCTGTAAACTATTGGATCTGTTTCCCTTTACACGACCAGGACTAGTGCTGTCAGAATATGAAACTTTCAAACTTGATTTCGATACTAAGGAATAGACTCGATACCATGGACTGTATAAAGAAGAGAGTGTGACGTCACCCGCAGCGTCTAATGAAGCTCATCCAGGTTAGCTGTTATAGCGGCGGATTTGGAGCCGAGTTCCATGTTGGGAATTCCAATATCGTCCCATGCCCAGTTAAAATATAATTAACTCATGTCCTCAGCTATCCTATCATAGCAATCAACGAGCCAATCTGGAGAGAGGCTGTTGAAGGTAGAAGGCACTTAGCAACGCTGTCAATCAAACCTGTCAAACCAAAGAATGTGCCCAGTTTGTCTGTTATTAATGTTCATATCTTGATTTACGGACACAATAGTGAAATAAACACACCAAGATCATGTAGAGTGGGCTTAGTCCTGATTTAGTTCTGATTTAGTCCTGTGCTAGTCCTGGTTTAGTTCTGGTTTAGTCCTGGTTTAGTCCTGTTTTAGACCTGGTTTAGTCCTGATTTAGTCCTGATTTAGTCCTGTTCTAGTCCTGGTTTAGTCCTGGTTTAGATCCTTAGCTATCCTAACTATGGCTACACCGATCCAGCTTTTCATTTTCGATACTGATATTGATACTTTGACTTTAAGTTTCTACAGATACCCGATATTAACCGATAATATCAGTGTAGGGATGGAAAATGGCACTTATTTAGCTTAACCAGCCTCTCCCCCAGTTTTTTGAAGGTGGAAAAGCGCTGTCAGTTCAAACATTATGAAACGTTCTAGACCAAAATCAGTGTGTAAATAGTCTTCATCAGAATATCAACTGAACTGATACTGATATTCTCTGCCAGTATCGGTATCGGTGCATCTCTGATCCTCCATGTGAGCTGTAAATCACTGGATCAGTGTTTTCTTTCACAGGCTCAGGACACATTGGGCATCGTGTCAGGATCCGGCTCTCTATTACACTCTGATCTTATCTCCTGCGTGACGCGGCTTCTTCCTTCATGTGGCGGAGCTGCATTCAACTGCTCCACTTTCTTTTCTCATTCATGTAATAAAACCACAAAAACCCAGGAGACTCGATGAGGATATCGACTGAACCCGTATTTGGAAGCAGATATCCCATCAATAACCTGTTCTACTTTAGTCCTGTTCTTGTCCTGGTTTAGTCCTGGTTTTATCCTGGTTTTATCCTGGTTTAGTCCTGGTTTAGTTCTGGTTTAGTTCTGTTCTAGTCCTGATTTTGTCCTGGTGTAGTTCTGGTTTAGTCCCGGTTTAGTCCTAGTTTAGTCTTGGTTTAATCCTGTTTTTTCTGGTTTAGTACTGGTTTAGTCCTGGTTTAGTCCTGTTCAAGTCCTGGTTTAGTCCTGTTGTAGTCCTGTTGTAGTCCTGTTCTAGTCCTGGTTTAGTCCTGGTTTAGTCCTGATTTAGTCCTGGTTTAATCCTGTTCTAGTCCTATTCTAGTCCTGGTTTAGTCCTGGTTTAATCCTTGTTTAGTCCTGGTTTAGTCTTGGTTTAGTCCTGGTTTAATCCTGGTTTAATCCTGGTTTAGTCCTGGTTTAGTCCTGGTGTAGTCCTGGTGTAGTCCTGGTCTAGTCCTGCTTTAGTCCGGCTTTAGTCCAGATTTATCCATGTTGATGTAGTGATTTGGCAGGTTTGTCTACTTTTATTCATTTCTTCCAGTCCAAGTCTAAGTCCAGGTTCAAGTCGTTATTGTTCCGAGTCTAAAGTTCGACCTTCTCCACATTATAAGCTTTAAACTCAAACGGCTCCATTTTCTTTTGTCGTTCCGGTAATAAACCCACTAAAACCGCGTTGGAGGCTCAAATGAGCGCGCTCACAAACCTCCCTGTGATTAGCCATAATGGGCTAACGTCTCCCCTGGTGCCTGTTCATGTGTAACTACTGCGCCAACGCCAGCGGATAAGCAGTGTTGGGAAGTAACTGAACACTTATTAAAGAAACAGTAACACAGAAATGAACATACACATAGATACGTATTCTGAATCGCCATTTTGAGTCACTGTTTTCTGGTACAATTACTTTTTACATCCAACTTATCCATCGTCTCCCCTGTGTATAAGTTGTTTTTTGTCTGTACATTCTGGTGATATAATGGTGATTATCTTTGTTGGCGATTATCACAATTATATGAAATGTCCCACGAACGATTATTGCGACCCTTTTATCACGATAAACGATATTATTGCTTATCGTCCTATCCTTACACCGCAGAGTTCTTCCATTTGGTGACATTGAGAGTACAGTTACTTTTCAGGAGGAGTACATGGAGGTACTTGATCACAAAATTTTGGCTGTGAACTGCATAGAATTATTACTAAAAAAAAACCAACAACACAGCTCTTTTTACCACGATAACATATTGCAGCTCAGTGATAAAGTATTCAAAGTATTCATAACTATGCAGTACTCTGATTGGCCCGTGTATCGTACATTATAATGCAGATGTTCAGTATTCTGGGACTAAACACGTTTGCAAAGTGTTCTTCCCACCGTGTCCCGGATAGGATCATTAAATAACATTAGCAGCTGAATGGACTTGCAGAAATGCTAATCTCGTAGTGATGCAAGATGTTTACACAGGATTTGGAGGATTTGAAGAAGAACACATCGTTACCTGGCCGCTAAGAACAAAAATGTGTTACGTTTTAAGGTTGTTCTGATGCTATTTTTCAAAAAATCTGATCTGATAATGACACTTTAAGACAGGGAAGGTGTCGATACCAAGAGCCTGCCAGTCTGAGCAAAATTAAATACCTCTAGACTATCTCATAAAAATACTACATGAGAAAAAAAACAAAAAACTGGATTGTTTTTATCGTCTGTGAACCAGGAAGAACTGAACTTTTGTAACACGCTGATACTGATGATGCTCGTAATGTGTTGGATGGCTGCAAACGTTTTAAAATACAGTAAAAACATAAGGTATAGCGCGTTTAAATGATCCCTATATTCACGACGTGGCCAAATGTACAGCTAATTTTAGACCTGTCACGATAACACACACATTTTAAAGCACGACATATTGTTACACATAAATATAAAAACATATATAAACGATAATGTTGAAATTACTTTGTAGGATAATGACAGAGAACCATTTTGTAAATCGGCAAACAGCAGAGTGAAACAATAATGAGCCCCAGAACTGACTTATTCACCCCTCTACAGCTCAGATACTATAACAAAAATCTCCCCAAAAGTACACGATGAACACGCCCAAAGTACACCGCTCCAGCTTTCATGTACTGAATGTTAAGTTGATATAGTGATTATAGTGACAGGCCAAACTAATCTAAAATGATACTGCGATAAAGTGATATTACGATAAGCAATAATATTATCGTGATAAAAAAAAATTAATAATAATAAAATAAAATAAAATAAAATAAAATAAAATAATAATAATAATAATAATAATAATACATTTTATTTATATAGCGCTTTTCAAGATACTCAAAGACACTTTACATAGAAGAACAATTTAAAAAAGAAATACAAATATACAAACATTTAAAATCAACACTCATAATAATTAAAGATTAAAAGCAGCTTTAAACAAATAAAAGGGTTGACAAATAAAATAACAATATAATAATCATTTGCCGGACATTTTATATAATCGTGATAATTGCCGTTATATCACCAGGATGTGCAGAAAAAAGCTACTTAACCACAGGGGAGTCGACAAAGGGGTCTGTTGTCCCGGGCCGCAGGGTCTTAGGGGGCCCAGAATTGTGAGGCTTCTTGACTTTGTGCCTCCAATTTCTGCCAAGGGTTGTTTAAACATGGAACTTATTCGTACCATTAAAATGATAATTATTCACATCTATAATATGTCTAAACTGTCGGTAACTTTAATTGTTATCGTGATATAACCGTTAATTGCAATTATTTTGGCTATGATAATCGTGACACTATATTTCAACATCGTCCCAGGCCTACTATAGTCCAGCCTGGTTCAGTGTATGTCGCTCCCTCCTCAAAACTCAGATTCATTAGCTGAATATTTCTAATGACTAAAGCTGAAGTCTGAAATCTGAAGTCTCAGTCACACCACTTCATTTTATAGTGGATACTTTTGACTTTTACTCCACTACATTTGAGAGCAGTATCTGTACTTTCTACTCCATGACATTTTTGAACTGGACTGAAAAGTAAAAGTATTTTATCATTACTGAATGCTCCATAACCGATAACAAATCCAACTCTCTATGACAGTAAAATAGACAATACAAAGTCATTTCAGCATGTGTTGTCTTATACTAGTAATCGGGGGAGTCGAGAGGATGGGGCGCAAAGGGGCAGAGGTGGAACATAACAAAGTAAAAGTAGTGAAAGTCTGTACTTAAGTAAGAACTTTAGGTATCTGTACTTCATTTTACAGTGGATACTTTTTACTTTTACTTCACTACATTTGAGAGCAGTATCTGTACTTTCTACTCCACTATATTTTTCAACTGGACTGAAAGTATTTTTTATTATTGTCTGAGACCTGCTGAAAAGGCTGAGGGTTTGTTTTTAACACATTCATAATTTGAGCAAAACAAAAATATACAAACAGCTTGAAAAAAATTATCGTTTCAGTTATTTCTGTTTAACAAAATTCAACAATTTTTAAAAATTTTTTTTATATCAAAATCACTCCATTGGAAGCTTTATAAGACTCAAAATCTGTGTGAAATACTTTTACTTTTTACTCTTTAAGTACATTTATAACATTTTGACTTAAGTAGATTTCTTCATGTGATACTTTTACTTTTACTTGAGTTGTTTTTGCTCCGGTATCTGTACTTTTTACTCAAATAACAAAATGGAGTACTTCTTCCACCGGTGACCAGGGCCATGTCTGTGGAGTAACTCGATTCTATCAAAAAAGAGCTGGGTGAGTGTCTGAAGCTGACAGGGGCACGGAGAGCCGTCAATCTCACCTGCCACTCACTGACCCGAACACAGGGAGCATCCAGAGGCATCCAGAGCCCCCTGCCCCCACCTCCACAATGTACTCTCTGGAGACCTACAAACAAACTATGGGGAGGGGGGATGGGAGTGAAGAATTTATTTGAAATTTGACTTTTATATCAACTAGGCATGTCACAGGAATTAACATATTGATTTATCATTCAATATATGAAAACTGTAACAATATTTTTTTAAATGTTGAGTTAGTTGCATATTTGGAATTTCCGACCGCGAGTATCATAGCAACCAAAGAGCCAATCCAAAGTGAGGCTGTTGAAGGTAACGTACTTTCCTGTCCGCACCACTGGTTTAGCAACGCTGTCAATCAAACCTGTTGCTAACACTAGCGGCAGTGACCTCGGGGAAAGAAGGCGCCTCATTTTTGTGCTATTAACGTTCATTTCTTGATTCACTGACAAAATAGTAAAATAAAAATATCAGGATCATGTAGAACGGGTTAATGCGAACATTTTGTGAGTAATTTCTGTATCAGCCGTGTCACAAATCATTTCAAACTCCATTTCAATACTAAGTGAATGCTCCATACTCGAAAACAATTTCCATATGATACTAAAACAGAAAATAGAATGTAATTTCCAACACTTGATGCTTATAAAAAAATGTAACATGTCATACTAGCAATCAGGGAAGTCGACAGGGGGGGACAAAGGGGGGCCCATGAAAGGCTTGTTGCCCCAAGCCCTCAAATTTCTATCAACGGGCCCGCTAGCAAAACCATTCTAAAAGTATTCAAAAGAGGTAACGTTTGTTCTATTGTTTTCTGCATTGATACCTGCTCAAATGGGTTTATAATAATTAAAAATCCAGTGACGTTTAGTAGTTCCAACGGTGAATATTGAGTGTTCTCTCTCTATATATATATTGTATTGTTATTTCCGTGTCTACTTAAGCCTTCGTTTACTGGCACTCACATTCTGTCAATACGTCTTCCACCTCTGATTCACTGTGTATTTTAAGCACATGCTCTCAAAGGGAATGTTTAATACCCACGGCTCCCTGACTCTGGCTCCTTAACACTGGCTCCCTGACTCTGGCTCCCTAACACTGACTCCCTGACTCTGGCTCCGCTCCACACTTGGCCTCTGGTCCAGGGCCCCCAGTACGTCTCAGGAGAGAGTATAGACAAAGTTTTAGAAGTAGAGTTACTTCAAAATAATACTACTTAAGAAGAAGTATAATGGAATGATAGTAAAATGTTTAGAAGAAGAAGAAGAAAAAGAAGAAGATATTGTATCCATATAATCTGGTATTTCCAAAGAAGAGACTGTCCGACCTGTGTCTCCATGGTGAGATGTTCCATGTGCCTGGAATTTTCCACAGTAAAGCATTAAACCTCTCCATCTGGCATCAGTGATGAGAAGAATACTTTGAAAATGTATTTACAGTAATACCCAGATTGAAATGTATTTTGTCAAGTATTCATGAGGTAATCTGAGTACTGCATTCTGAATACTTGGATACATTTACATAGTAGTATATATTATATTATTAAGGAAATTGCTATGCATGTATTTATGTATAATTTGAGAAGGAAAAATCACGCTTGTCTCACCACAAAAAACTATATTCTCACTAATTCTGTGCAGTTCAAAGCCAAAGTTCCAGATGAAGTAGAGCCAAGTATTGATTTTAACATAGGAGAGTAGCTGTTTTCTGAATACCACTAAATGAAAAAGTAACTGCACTCTCCTCTTTTTGATTTAGTATATTGGCCCTTGATAATCTGATTCAGCTTAAACTTGTAACTTCCCCCAAACCCTCCAAAGGCGCAGCAGCAGATGACACCGGAGGAGTTCAAATGTAGCCTAAAACTTCCAGTTTATAATAGTGTCTGTAGATAATTCACATTTTATTCACATTTGATAAAACACATTTTGCTAAGTGACAGTGTCATTATGTCTCTTTAACATGTGATCAGTATTCATTTGACTCATAATGGAGACTAATGACACATAATACACCATATAATATACAGTACAACACACACTGACCAACCGCACACAGACTTTTTCTAGAGAGCGGGTTTATCATCTTAAAGAGTTCTCATTTAAGCTCGAGCCTAATGACTGTGTGACTCTGTGCGTGCAGTTCGAGGTCGCGGCCATAGACTGTATATATAAATGGACATAGCTAACCTGCTAGCCGCCATGTTCCAAATAGGAAGTGATCATGGGCGCACCTCCGGTGCCATTGACTCTGGCTCCAATTCACTTTACTTTAGAAAACTGTGTCCCCTTTCTCTGTAACTGCTGCTGTCAGACTTGTCATTTTGGTCTTAAATTTTCCATTTTAACCCTCTCTACATGATCCTGGTGTTTTTATTTCGTTATTTTGTCCGTGAATCAAGATATGAACATTAATAACAGACAAATCAGGCGCCTTTTTCCCCGAGGTCACTCCCTAGCATGAGCAATAGGGATGGGACGATAAGCAATAATATCATATATCGTGATAAAAATGTCGACAGTAATCATTCATTTTATATAATCGTCATAATCACCAACAAAGATAATCACCATTGCATCATCAGAATGTGCAGAAAAACCCCACTTAACCACAGGGGAGTCAACAGAGGGGGACAAAGGGGTCTGTTGTCCCAGGCCCCAGGGTCTTAGGGGGTCCAGAATTGTGACTTCTTGACACGGGCCCAAATTTCTGTTAAGGGCCCTGTTTATCCATAATGTTAAAATGTTCATATTAACCCACTTTACATGATCTTGGGGTTTTTATTTCAGTAGTTTGTGCCTGACTCAAGATATGAACATTAATAAGAAGCAAATCAGGGGCTTTCTTTCCCCGAGGTCACTCCTGCTAGCGTTAGCAACAGTTTTGATTGACAGTGTTGCTAAGCACCTGCCCCCTGTTAAACCAGTGGTGTGGGCGGGAAGGGGCGTTACCTTCAACAGCCTTGCTCCGGATTGGTTCTTTGGTTGCTATGATACTTGTCGGAATTCCAAACATTGAACTCGGCCCCAAATTCTCCGCTATAACTGCTCTGGCCTCGATGAGCTATATTCGACTGGAGCTGAACGCTGTGGGTGACGTCACACTCACTTAGTCCATGTCTTTATACAGTCTGTGGTCTCGTTCCACTTTAACAACATGACCATATATTTATTTTCATTGCACTGTAAAAATTCTGTCTTTTTACTAGAGGCTATTATATAACATCATTATTTGCCTGTCTTGGGGAGCGTCACACCAGCGCAGAACTGTGTATATTTTGGAAACAGAAAGTCCCTCTAGAGACTTTAGCGTCTCATAAAGAATTCAGCTCAATAAGAAATGTCATGAAAATGCTGACAGGGCACCTTCACCTCTCTTTATATCGGCACAGACTGATGCCAGCGTCGGAATTCATAAAATGGGATTTTTAGCTGTCGGAAAATCACAGACAGAGGTACACAGTGCAGTAATGTAAAGATGTGATCAGGAATGTGGGTAGTATCGTTAAAAATATTGAAAATCACATATTAATCGATTCTAAAACTAGTATTCAGGCTAGATACGCAATAATAATTTTACGTCAAAGTCAATCACACAGAATATTCTCCAGATAAACCTTTGGAACCGACTGATGTGAAATCATCAGACAAACAGAACAGAACAGACAAAACTCAATTTTTTCTGATAAAAATTGGGCAAATCTTAACTATGAAATCACTGAATCTATTATCGACCTTATAAATATGATTTCTAATGTTTGAGATTTGCATTTACGCGTTTGAAAAGCTTCTCAAAATGCTACATCCTGTTTGCAAAATGTACTCACTAAACACAGCTTCCCGAGTCTAAACAGAAACAGCACGACTCACACTCACAAAGACACGCATCTGCAAAGTAAACAGTGACTCAAACACACCCAACTTTCATACCAGGTGGGTGAAGTGCGTTGCCTAAAGACACAATACCGGTATGCATTAGTCCCACTGCGGTTGCCCATCCCAGAATTAATCAGGTCCAACTCAGATGAGATCGAATATTCTCATGGTGGTCTTTAAAGCAAGTGGTTTCAGTTGGGTTTTTTTTGATAGCAGATGTGCCTTCATGAGGAGATTTTTGAATGCCAAGGGTGGGGATGTCAAAAGTAGAGAAAATCTGATATTATTTGATCTAATCTAAGCAGGTATCGGTACAAAAAAAAAAAAAGTTACATTCATAGGACAGAACAGAAAAGTATAAGACACATAGACTAGTTTATGTGTTTTATACTTGTTCCTGGTGTACATGATCCTGGTGTTTTTATTTCACTCGTGTCTGTAAACCAAAACATGAACATTAATAGTATCGTTTATCGTGATAAAAGGGGTCGACAATAATCATTCATGGGACATTTTATATAATCGTCATTATCGCCAACAAAGATAATCACCATTACATCACCAGAATGTGCAGAAAAAAAGCTACTTAACCACAGGGGAGTCGATGGGGGGGGACAAAGGGGTCTGTTGTCCCGGGCTCCAGGGTCTTAGGGGGCCCAGAATTGTGAGGACTACTATGGAACCTACCTGGACCACTAATGGATTATATAGATACAGATATAAGGACACATGGGAATAGAAAAGAAAGTACAGCCATTTAATGTGGAAAATCACATGCAAATGGCCAAATAAAGAAGTTTTTATTATTATTGTGGCATCAAGTATCAAGTCTATTCCTTGGTATCAAAATACTCAGGGCGAGGGGAAGCAATGACCAAATCCAAACAAAAAACAGCTTTTCTTTACTTGACCAACACTTGACAAAACTATCTGTACTTTACTTACATTATGTACATTTTAAACTGGATACTTTTTACTTTTACTTCAGTCCATTTGAGAGCAGTATCTGTACTTTCTACTCCACTACATTTTTGAACAGGAAAAGTAAAAGTATTTTTTATTATAGTTGGAATTCTGCTGAAAAGTCTGAGGGTTTATTTTGAACATGTTCGTACTTAAAGCAAAGAGATACAAACAAAACCAGTAAGGATTTCATTGTGTCTATTGAAGCCTGACAAGACCTGAAAATCTGCATAAAATACTTTTACTTTTTACTCTTTAAGCACATTTTTAAACATGTACTTTTAGTTGATTTTTTTTCATGTGATACTTGAGCATTTTTCTGCTCTGGTATCTGCACTTTTAACCTAAGTAACAAAATTGAGTACTTCATCCAACCCTGGCCTAAACGACCATTGTCCAAGTCAAATCTTAACATGTTTAATTTATGACTGATACAATATCTCTCATCGTCCATTTTAAAGTAATAAGACGTCCTCACAGACACTTGTTCTGCACTAACTGTCACCGTTTTGACAGATCCTCGTTTAAACAGCTGCTCCACACGAGACTCATGCACAGGGCTTAATCTGAGACACACTCCGAGCAGTACATCAGTCTCTCCACACGCTGAGCAAACAGGCCTCGTGTGTAGGGCAGGTTTCCATGGTTACGACTCGGTTTGACGGGACAGTGCTTTTAGTGAACATTTATCATAGTTTCACATCATTTAAGTAAAGTTGTAAAGAAAAGTTGCCAGGAAACACTGGGCTGTATATATATCAGTGGACATAGCTTATCTGCTAGCCACTGCGTTACAAACAGGAAGTGATCATGGGCGCGCTTCTGGCTGCATTGACTCTGGCTCCAATTCACTTTCTATTGAAAAACTTTGGTCCCTTTCTCTGTAACTTCTGCTGTCAGATTCGTCATTTTGGTCTTAAAATGTTGGTAAGGGATCTGTTGTCCCAGGCCCCAGGGTCTTAGGGGGCCCAGAATTTTGAGATTTCTCAACTTTGGGCCCCAAAATTTCTGTTGAGGGCCCTGTTTATCCATAATGTTCTCCACTAGATCGTAGTTGAATTCACTAATAACAAAGTACATTTATATGAGAGCTGTTTAAACATGGAACTCATTCATGAAATTAAAATTATAATTATTCATATCTATAACATGTTTAAACTGTAAGTACCTTTAATTGTTATCATGATATAATCGTTAATCGTAAAATTTGAATATCGAATATGTCAAACAATAGGTTTGTTTGACAGTGTTGCTAAACCAGTCGTGTGGGCGAGAAGGGGCGTTACCTTCATCATCCTCACTCCAGATTGGCTCTTTGGTTGCTATGACACTCGCAGTCAGAATTCAAAATATGAAACTCAACTACAAATTCGCCCTATAACTGCTCTAGCCTCGATGAGCTTCATTTGACTGGAGCCGAACGTTGTGGGTGACGTCACACTCACTTAGTCCACTTCTTTCTACAGTCTGTGGTCGTATGTTTAGTCCTTGTGGGGGGAGACAAGAGGTTGGTATCAGCTGAGGTGGAGGCAAAGTTAATAAAAATATATAACATCATAGTTTGTTCGGGGGAGCGGCTTATACTCAGATGTGACGTATATGTGAAATTATTGAAATATGTAATTTCACATCTTCGTTACTGTCACACTGACAACTGCACGAGGGCGCTCTAGGCTTGTACCAGTATGACGCCATCTACTGCCGGAGTTGACGGAGTTGTTCAGAAATGACACCGAGTAAACTTCTTAGCTTGCTTTTTATGCTTTATTTGTCTGATTAACTGTTAATATCTTACGTTAACAAACCAGACACGTGTTCAGTTCTGTCTATGTTTCATGTAGTGAATAAATATAAATGTGTTACATTAGCGTGCTGTACTGATATTCAGCCTGTTGTTCTCTATTTTATTGTTATTATTATAACTTGCCTTTAAAGAGAAAATGTCTGTTCTTGGTCTCAGATTTTGTAAAATATAAAGATAAATTTCCCCAAAAAATACTACTTATAGTCCAGTGCGACTTATACTGTGTATGTTCTTTTCCTCATTATTATGCATTTTTTGGCTGGTGCGGCTTATACTCTGGAGCGACATACAGTCTGGAAAATATGCTAATGTGATATAATAACGTTAAATGTATTTTAGTGAAAATAGCAGCCTAACCTTTCATATGCTCTTTAAGTCAGGGACCACATCACCACATAAGACACACAACTCTCATTCCCAGAACAGACGGAACAGCCGACAGAATGTAAAAATAGCATTAGTAAGTCAACTGGCGCAAGGAGGTGTGAACAGAACTAGGAAACCCACTGATGGAGAGCGAGCTATCTTAGCGCGCACAGGGAGAACAGCTACCTTAGCGCGCACAGGGAGAATACCGATGATCCCACAGACAGAGGTGATTGGAAAGCAGTGCTGGTTTGTAGCATCGATTTTCGCTACAAAGATTGATGTAAAGGTATTGAACCATCCTCAGCCGTGCTCCCTAGCGCCCCCTCCCTTCACCTCACGCTCATACTATAGTGATCGTCATAAAGAAGCAATAGGGCCCCGTGACCCCTGCATTTATCAGCATTACGTAATTACATGTTGGCTGTAGAGAGGAGTTTAATCTGCTTTCTACAATATGCTGTGGTCTGATGGTGCGCAGGGGAAGAGCAGAATGCCAATGTGCAGCGATAAAAGTGCCGCTACATGCCCCGTCTGTCCATAAAGAAGGAACTACACAGGCAATTGGCATTTTAATGGGGGAAATATGGTAATTCATGCAGATTGTTTTTGAAGCCGTCACAGTGTTGGGAGACAAAGAAAGAGCAAAGTGCTGTTTGAACGACAGACTTTTGTAATGTTGTCCCCTTTGAGAGCAGAGCGGGACTGGAACCGGCAACCTTCAGATCAGCGGACAAACGCTCAAAAAACACATTTAAATCAGCTGTAAAAGAAAATTATGTTAATAATTTAAGGTTGATTTAATGCAACTCAAATTGTGTTATATTGTCAAATTGGGTTTATATTGTGCAGACAGGAAAGTAGCAGTTTGTGTAGCAGTGATCTCCTCCTCTCATTCTCTCCTCCTCGCTTTCACTCCTCTTCTCTTCCCCTTCTTCTCTCCTCTCATTCTCTCTTCTCTTTCACTGTTCTTCTTCTCTTACCATCACCTCCCCTGTTCTCCTCTGCCTTTATTACGCTCTTCCTCTGCTCCTTTTCTCTTCTCATTCCTCCTCTTCCTCTCCACCTCTGCCCTTCATCTCCTCCTCCCTTCCTCTCATTCTCTCCTCTCTTTCACACTTCTTTTCCTCCTCTGCTCCCCTCTGCCTTTATTCCTCTCTTCCTCCTCTCCTTCACTCCTCTTCTCCCTCCTCTCCCCCTCTACTCCCCTCTTCCTCTCCATCCCTCCTCCTACCCTTCCTATTGTCCTGTCCTCTCTCCCTCTCCTCTTCCTTTAATTCTCTCCCCCTCTTCTCCCCTCTTCCTCTCCACCCCTCCTCCTACCCTTCCTACTCTCCTGTCCTCTCTTCCTCTCCTCCTTTCCTCCTCTCCTCCCCTCTTCCTTCCATTCCCTCCCCCTCTACTCCCCTCTTCCTCTCCACCCCTCCTCCTACCCTTCCTATTCTCCTGTCCTCTCTTCCTCTCCTCCGCTCTTCCTCTTGTCCTCTCTACCTCTCCTCCTTTCCTCCTCTCATCCCCTCTTCACTTGAATGAGAGGGCATGTCCAACAAATGAAGTCTATGTCGAGAGCGGGATTTGAACCACCAACCTTGAAATCAGTGGACAAATACACAAAATAAAAAAAACAACAACACACACACAAAGATGTATTTAATGCAGCTAAAATTCTGTTATATCGTCAAATTGGGTTTATATTGTGCAAACAGGAAAGGAGCAGTTTGTGTAGTAGTGATTTTTATAAGAGGAAAAATGCATCGCTTTTGTATTTCATGCGGGAAAATGTCATAATATTGTTAAGAATGAATTAAGTAAAAATAACAATTGTAACGTGGCAAAGGCCGTGTGGAAAACAGCTCTGCATTAAACCTACAAGGACTTAGATGGATCAATGGAGGGATGGAGGGATGGAGGGATGCTGGTGTGGGTTAGACACAGACCAGTGAAAACAGACTTTATAAATCTATCTATCCCTCCATCCATCCAGAGACAGAGGCAGCTCCAGAGTCTTGTTATGCCTCTCCTGGTCTGTCCTTCTCCTCTCCTCTCTTCCCTCTCTCCCCTTCTCCTCCTCTCCTCTCTGCCCTCTCTCCTCCCTACTACCTCCCATTCTTTCCTCCTTTCTTTCACTCATCTTCTTCTCTCCTCCACTCATTCTCATAAATCTCTTCCTCTCCCCCTGTACCCTTCATCTCCTCCTCCTCTGTTCCTCCCCTCCTCACATTCTCTCCTCTGCTCTTTCACTCTTCTTCGCCTCCTCTCATGCCCCCCTCATCCCCTCCACTCGTCCTTTATTACGGTTCCGCTCCTACTTTCCACCTCTCATCCCCTCTTCTTCCTCTCTCCTTTTCCTCTTCTCTCCTCCCCTCCTCTCTTCCTCTCCCTCTCTGCCCTTCATCTCTCCCTCTTTCCTTTCATCCGCTCATCCTTGCCGCCTCTCATTCTCTCCTCCTCCCTTTCACTTTTCTTCTCCTCCTCTTCTACCCCCTTCCTTTATTACTGTCTTCCTCTCCTCCTATCTTTGATTCATCCTCTCCCTTCTCTCTCACCTCTTCCTCTCCAAACCTCCTCCTCCTACCCTTCCTATTCTCCTGTCCTCTTTATCTCTCTTCCCTTCTTCTTCCTCTCTCCCTCTTCTCTTCCTCTCCTCCTCTCTACCTCTTCTCCTCCCTCCCACTCTATTCTCTTGTCTTCTCCTCCTCTCCTCCTCCCATTCTCCGCCCATCTCCTTCTCATGTCGCGGACTCAGACATCATGAAAGATTCACAGAGCGGCTTTTAACAGATTTTCACAAACCTGCCCACCCCTCCTCCCCCTCTCTCCTCCTTCTCTCTCTCCCTCCTCCTCCCTCTCTCCCTCCCTCTCTCTCTCCCTCCTACCCTCACACACCCTCACTATCACGCACACGATGTGAAGATGAAGCACAAACACAGGAGCCCATAGGAAAAATCACCTTTGCTCTAAGTGTTGCGTGGTGCGTGGACTCATTTAAAGCGAGCTGTGTAAATCTTTTCACGTTCGCCGTTTTTGATCACAGCTTGAGATACGATTTTCAAGGTTGCCGGGGTCAAACTTCAGATGAGCACGTAGGCAGCTGTGCATGCTAAGTGGGTCAAAACATGCAACAATATACCATAGACTATATGTATAAATGGACATAGCTAACGTGCTAACCGCCGCGTTTCACATAGAAAGCGATCAGGACCTGGCTCCAATTCACTTTCTATTGAAAAACTGTGTCCCCTCTCTCTGTAACTGCTGCTCTCAGACATCATTTTGGTCTTAAACGTTCGTATTAACCCGCTCTACATGATCCTGGTGTTTTTATTTCGCCATTTTGTCCGTAAATAACTGACAAATCAGGTGCCTTCTTTCCCCAAGGTTGCTATCGCTATCTTAACAACCAGTTTGATTGACAGCGTTGCTAACTGCCCACTCCCTGCTAAACCAGCGGTGCGGGCGGGAAGGGGCGTTACCTTCAACAGCCTCGCTCCGGATTGGCTCGTTGGTTGCTATGATACTCAGCTTCAAATTCCCACTCACTTAGTCCACTTCTTTACACAGTCTCTGGTTAGCGCATACAGCACACAACAGATTCTGTCTATATATGTCAGGTTTTTATGATAACAAGACAGACAGGGTGACAAAACCTTTTCAGATCGTCTGCACCAACTTGACTCAAAGATAAATTGCTTCTCAAAAGTTTCTCACCTAAATAACTTTTTTTTTTGACTAATGCCACAACTTTGACAACCCAGAGCCAACTTATCCCGCTGCCTCACATCCTCTCCTGACACCAGAGAAAGAATAAATGCTTTTAAACGTGTGTGGGCTGAAGCCTGATGTATAGGTGGAAACGGCAGTGGACTATAGCTGTGTGTGTTTGATTTGATCTCCTGCCCCTCCCTCTGTGGCACGTGCCGGGTTTGTGGACTGGCCGCTCGGTTCCAGTTGGTGGCGTTTTCTCTGCCTGAGTGAGCGTGTGATGGGCGACACATGACGGACGGTATCCATTTCTTCACTCACACCTACATCATATACACAGCTATTTAAATATGAATGCTTCTAGACATATGTGCAGTTTTACTATAAGACATTAGGATCACTCAAGGTAATGTGAACAAATGTTTCTGATCTATGTTATGTTTCCTCATCACAAACAGACCCAGAGTTGCATATTTAGGCTGAGTTCTTCTCCCAAATTGAAAACACTCTGTTCCACCTTGTGATGTCATGTGGTGATACAGGAAGTGCATCTCTCCACACACCTTAACTTGAATCATTTGGATGATTTCAGCCCTGCCAAAGCTCTAACTGAACACATGATAAACAGTAGCTGTTAACTTAAATACTACCACTTCATGACATCACAAGGTGGAACAGAGCGTTTTGAGCTTTGGAGATGTAGACAGACTCATTTTTGACACTGTCGATCATGAGATCCTCATACAGAGACAAGAGGACTGGGTGGACATCTCTGGTATTGCACTTAACTGGTTCAAGTCCTATCTAGAAGACAGGGAGTACTTATTGAAGTTTAAAAATGTGTCTCAGATAAAATTTCCCTGACCAGTGGGGTGCCCCAGGGATCAATTCCGGGACCCCTTTTGTTCATTCTTTATCTGCTGCTGTTAGGCCAGTTAGACATTGAGTCAGGACTAAACATGAGGAATAAGTGTTTGAGTTTTGTGCAGCTAAAACCTGGAACAGTCTTCCTGAAGATGTGAGACAGGCCTCTACTTTGACAATGTTTAAATCCAGACTCCAAATGGTTCTGTTTTGCTGTGCATTTGACTGAAAGGGTTTTATTCTGCCTCTTCTCTTTTAATGATAATTTTATGATAATTATTTCTGTTTTGATTTGTTGTATTGTGATTTTAATGTCTTCGTTATTCTGAAAAAAAATTGTAATTACTTCGCGTACCAATTGTGCTGTACAAATAAACTTGCCTTGCCTAATAATGTAGGGTTAGTCAGACATGTGTGAATGAAACAAAACACAACTCCAGTTATTTTTTTGAGGAGGTAACAACATTATTACATGACTTAAAGCTCCCAAGAGTCCATTTTGTGTAGAATGGGACCTTTAAAGTGAATGGTCTATATATTTTGTGAACATTTGCTAGTTGCCACATAGCAGCGGTTAGCATAGCTACACACCAAGAAAGTCCAACGTTCACTCTGATTTCCTCATGACGCTAAAAACAAGTACAAAAACTGCGTGATCATATTTACTACAGCTCACAAGCAGTGTAGAGTACTGGAGTGGGTTAAGTGTGACTTTTTCAACATTCAAAGGATAAAATAAAGTGTTAATCGCTATGACCCATGAACATCACTACCACAATATCAAATGTAAGGCTGCACCAACACCGAGACTAGTATCAAATATCGGCGCCGATACTGAAAAATTAGCCGGCTCGAGTATCAGCTTCATGATATGGGTCGATATCCTGGCTAGTCTTTTAATGTAATAGTAGATTATTTACATGCAGATTTGGGATTTTTCAACAGAATATCTCATAATGTTTGAGCTGGATCTGTTGTATAGGAAGTTAATTGTGTTTTAAAGAGATAAATGCATTTTTTATCCCAGATCAGGTATCAGTTAATATCAGGTATTGTCAGAGTACTGATATCAAAACTGATGAAGCTGGAACAGTGCATAAACACACAGTCTGTAGATTAGGCTTTGCATCAGGTTGTCATAATATTACGCTTGTTTTTAGGTTACACATTCGTAAGCAGCTTTCCTTGTTAATCGTAAGTAACTAATGCAATGGCTGCTTCGTTTCCCATCCAAACACACTCCGATCAATGCGCATTAGCCTGTGCAAATCCTCTGTGTTGTTGGCAGCATCTGTTTCATTCATGATCTCACTCCACATCCATATTCATGCACGTGTCCTCTGTGGATTCACTACTAATCAGCTCTTAGCATCTCTTCACCTTTCATGGACCTTTTCTGCCAACTCTCGCCCGATATCTCAAACGCCAACTGACTCTGGCTCCCCGAAAACAGCTCAAGTCACTCACAAGATCAAACTTTCAGATATAAAATCTACAAGACCTTGAACATGTTTTTGAAAAATAGAGAACATCTGGAACATAATTAAATGTGTTTGGAGTCTGAATTTTAAGATCCTTGGAAAGCTTAATTAAGTAACCAAAAACAACAATGTGTGAAAGGTAACAACACAAAGACGCTATTAAAGCTACTGTTCACTGTTATGTTTGTTTTGTCCATAGATTAAGGTTAACGTTAAGGTACACTTTAAAGTCCCTGTTAGGAAATTTGTCCTCTGCATTTGACCCATCCCTCAGGCTCTTGGGAACTCATCTCCAGATCTTAGGCGAGTCTTCTTCAGGACTATTTTAGCTGGAGGATTTGACGTATTGTGCATGTTTTGGGTTGGTGCATACAAACTGGCCTAGCTAACCGGGGATCAAACCCGAAACCTTCTGGCTGTGAAGTACGAGTGCCAATCAACAGGGCTATAAGATCTTATCTAGGGTTGATTTAATCTTTAGGAGTTAACTAAAGCCATCTGCTGCGTTGGAGAGTTCACACTTCATTGTGATTGGGTAATCCACCTGTCACTCACACAGACCTGGCCAATAGGAGGAGTGTGTGGATAAAGTCCGTGTCTGAGCATAAGGCTGCATTAAACAGAGAAAGACTGAACCAAAACAGGATTAAACCAGGACCAAGCCAGGATCAAAACAGCACCAGGCCAGAACAAAACCAGAACCAAATCATGACCAAGTTAGGACTAAACCAGGACCAAACCAGGGCCAAACCAGGACCAAATCATGACCAAGTTAGGACTAAACCAGGACCAAACCAGGACCAAATCAGGACCAAGCCGTCACCAAATCATGGCCAAGCTACGACTAAACCACGACCAAACCAGGACCAAACCAGGATCAAACCAGCACCAAATCATGGCCAAGCTAGGACTAAACCAGGACCAAACCAGGACTAAACCAGGACCAAGCCAGGACCAAATCAGGACCAAGCCGTCCCCAAATCATGGCCAAGCTACGACTAAACCAGGACCAAACCAGTGACCAAACCAGGATCAAACCAGCACCAAATCATGGCCAAGCTAGGACTAAACCAGGACCAAACCAGGACTAAACCAGGACCAAGCCAGGACCAAACTAGGATGAAACCGGGACCAAACCAGGACCAAACAGGAACGAGACCAAGACCAAACCAAAACCGAACCAGCACCAAACCAGGACCAAACCAGGACCAAAATATTCATATTCTTCCGTTCCAGGACCAAACAGGAACCAGACCAAGCTAAAACCAAACCAGGACAAATGTAAATGCACCTCAATGAATAGTGCAATGCAACCTGTAACTATAGACAACAGCCTTATATTTTCCTGAACTGAATCCGAGAAACACAAATCCAGAGTTGAACCAGTCTGTAAATCTGCAGAAGCGAAGAACACGAGCGTCCATCATCGCCCGACACCTTATATGACAGAATTCAGAGCGTGCAGGTTACATCCTCATCTTTCTGTGTGGCGAAGGGGACGTTTTTCAGGGCGACACACGATAACATGGGTGTGTGCTGCTCCCCATAGACAATACCACTATGAATGAACCTAAGTGTCTTCCCTGGAGATGGTGTTGGCTTTCACCCACTGTTCAACACGTTCTATAGGAGGAGCTGGTCTTTACTATTGACACGGTGAATGTCTAAGTTAAAATCGCTTGCAGGCACAAAGGCACAGAGGCAGGCAGCAGGAAAGATGGCTTCAACTGAGCTGCTGCTACGGCCACAGGACAAAAGACAGGACTAAGGAGAAGAATGGGGTTTTTTAGAGCAGTGCCTTTAGTCATGTTACAAAGAACATCTCATGAAGTCTCACAGCTAGCTTTAAGGCTAACATGACTTTAGCATACAGCTGGGGGGAGGATTTTTTTTTTCTACTTACATTAAATGATCTCAATATTTGATTCAATGTTATATCTTCTTTTCATAAACAAAATAAAAATGGGTTTCAGTGTTGATTCTGTGAACGTAAATAATACAGAGTTTTAATCATTGCCATTTAACACAAAAACTAGGAATGCACCAATCCAGCTTTTTTAACTCTGGTACTGATATCGATACTATGGCTTTAAGTATCAGCCGATATCTGCTATTAACCGATACCAGTGTAGAGGCGGAAAATGGGACAATTTCCTTAACACACAGTAAACTTATTATACAAGAGATTCAATTGATGCAATTGGTGTGTATCCTTCAAATAACTACAGAACAGGTTCAGGTTCCATCGACTCTGGTTCCAATTCACTTTACATTGAAAAACTGTGTCCCCTCTCTCTGTAACTGCTGCTGTCAGGCTCGTCATTTTGGTCTTAAATGTTCGTATTAACCCGCTCTACATGATCCTGGTGTTTTTATTTCACTATTGTGTCTGTAAATCAAGATATGAACAGCAATAACAGACAAATAACAGCAGTTTGATTGACAGCATTGCTAAGTGCCAGCTTCCTGCTAAACCAGCGGTGCGGGCGAGAAGGTGGCATTACCTTCAACAGTCTGGATTGGCTCTGGTTGCTATGATACTCGCAGTCGGAAAGTCCAAATATGAAATTCCTATAACTGCTCTAGCCTTGATGAGCTTCATTTGGCTCTAGCCGAATGCTGTGAGTGACATCGCACAGTCTGTGCTAAGGTATCAGCTCAAGCAATATCATGAAACCAATACTCGATACAGATAATACAGTATCGGTGCATAAATAGACCAATTTCTTTATCCAAAGTCTAAATTCTGCTCCAAATCACACTTTTACTGAGAAAGGATCAGCCATGGCCCTGTCATTTAAAAAGATCCAAGCTGATCACAGACGATTAGGTGTCTCAAAATGTTTCTTAAAATCCTAAAATTGGATTAATTGCCCAGTCCTACTTTAACATATTAAAATTCTGGACACATATGAAACTTTTAAACATGAAAAAACAGCGTGGACATTCAAATTTATGTCAAAATATACAAATTCTACTGTTTAGAATCAAACGTACTAATGTTAGCTTCTCACAGTCACATCGCAGCACACGTGTTCATACGACATATCACGGTCGTACAAAGAGGAATTGCTTCAGTTTAGATTCATCTGTTCATCCTATTTACTCGAGATGTCGTGTATTTCTGGATTATACACGGTAAAACAGAAATACCTAAAAATGCAGGTAGCGTCACAAATGAAAGCAAATGTCTGTGTTGAATGAGGAGTCACGTATTCACCATCTGCTTATCCAAACACGTTACACAAAACTTTTATAAATTGTCATTGTTCTAACACAGCCGCAAACCTCGCTCCAAACCTGATTGATCACTTAGAGCGGAGCATGTCCTCACTCGTCTCTACAGCTGACAGCGCCCACAAGATATTAGTGTTATGTGTCTTTCAAATACCTCAGATAGGCCTGTGTGATGTTGGGTGGAAAAATGATTACGATTTTTCTGCCAAGTATTGAAGAAGAAAAATAAACTGATAAACTAATACAAGAATCCCATGCATTTCAGAACATGTCCCTAGAACTTAACTAACTGGGGTGAGGTGGCTCAGTTGGTAGAGTCCACTGATCTGAAGGTTTTGTATATTTCTAAGTTTTTGTATTAGTTTTATTTGTATATATCTTTTGGATTATCATTTCTTGTTTTGTTACATTTTGGTTAAAATTAAGCTAAATGTTTCTATGCCTCTAATACTGGTTTCATTCTATTATTATCTCAAATTCACAGTGTTAGCAAACTGATAATTGTGCCAAACTAGATAACAAACTGTGTAACGAAGTGGACTGAGTGAGTATGACGTCACCCACAGCGTTCAGCTTCAGTCAAATGAAGCTCATCGAGGCTAGCAGTTATAGCGGCAAATTTGGAGCGACTTCCATATTAGGAATTCCGACCACAAGTATCATAGCAACCAAAGAGCCAATCTAGAGCGAGGATATTGACTGTAACAGCCTTTCCCGCCCACACTGCTGGTTTAGCAGGGAGCGGGCACTTAGCAACACTGTCAATCAAACTTATCGCTAATGCTAGCAGGAGCGACCTCGGGGAAAGAAGGCGCTTGATTTGTCTGTTTTTAATGTTCATATCTTTATTTAGAGACACAATCGCGAAATAAAAAACCCAGGATCATGTATAGCAGGTTAATACGAATATTTTAAGACCAAAATGACGAGGTTGCCAGTTATAGAAATTGGAGCCAGAGTCGATGGTGCTAGATGATCACTTCCTGTTTAGAACGCAGGGGCTAGCAGGTTAGCGATGTGCATTTATATAAACAGTCTACTTCAGATAACAGCTAATTGATTAAACTAAACGAATAGAAGCGTCCCATGAGTTTGTAGAAATCAAAACTACAGGTTCAACACAATTTTTCCATAAAATACAGGATTGTTGTTGAGGATTAGCTAAAATTCAGTCTTTGTGAATTAATAATAGTGATTTTGATGTTGCTGTATAATGCGCAGGCCTAGCACACGACAAGGCTCGCATGCTTCCACTTTGGCATTAGTTTTCATTATATCAAAACGGTGCCACGTGCTGACAACAAACTGAAGTGACCCTCTCCATCACAGTATATTTTTTCCTTACTTGGTGCTAATTATGTCGCGGCGCAGACGGCTAACAGCTGGGCTTTGTCTTGAATCATTAGGGTAGTGTTTGTTCCTCCCGCTGCACAGGAAGGCCACAGGGCTGCAGCATCTGTGTGTGTGTGTGTATCTGTGTGTGTGTGTGCGTGTGTGTTTGTGTGTTTATCCCAGTGAAAACAGCCTCACGTACACCCCTGTTTATCCACAGCTATTTACACTTGTGACGAGGATGTTTGGCTGGAAATAAAGATGAACATAAAAAATAAAGCAGGGTTTGAGTCTATTCAGTCACAAATATGAACCTTCTGTACATTTTAATTAGAGATAGATCGATATACAATTGTCCCTCACTATAGCGCAGATTTTTTTTGGGTGCAATTTTACCTGCTTTTTTTTTTACAACGTATGAATGTGCATTGTGTTCTTAGTCCTGATTGGCTAAAGGACTGTAGATCATTGTCCATCAGTCTCCTCCGTGCTGTGTTTCCTGTACAGTACAGAATGCGTGTAGCCAAATTTACATAAATGTTGGATCACAGTGTGACTCTGAAGTGCTGTATGTTTGCAAGTTTTCTCCCCGACAAAACCCACAGTGTCGATGAAACGTTCTGCACCGACAAAGGCGCCTACGAAGGTTTGAACTTTGAGAGAGTTTAAACAAGAGAGAAATGTGAGAAAATGTTAATGCCTGTGTGAGAAAAGTGTATAAAGTGTGTGGTGAGAGGTTTTACAGCTGCAAAACACATATAATGATTGTAAATAAAAAAATAAAGCCGACTACTTTGTGGATTTCGCCTATTGTGGGTTATTTTTAGAATGTAACCCCCGCGATAAATGAGGGACCACTATAAAGCCTTTTTAGCGTATCAGCTATCGACTTTAAATCTCCAGCAGAGGCCGAAATTTTGTTTGGCCCAACCATCTGCCTAAATATTTATGAAGAATAGATGCCCATAGCTTTATCTGAACACTTGTCCAAAGATATGAGGCAGTGTCCAGCTGTAATCTGACCAGAAATGAAGAAGCGGCTTAGATAAGCAGCCAAATGTCTTCACTCCTACAACGATTCCTCCAGTTGACAGATTTTATATTTTTCTTTTGCCATGGATCAGACCTGGACGACTGAAGGGGTTACACAAATAACTGTCCAAAGAGAAACTGCAAAAATGAAACTACACTGCCGTCTGATCCAGTGTTGTGGGTAAGTTTGTAAATTCAAATTAGATCATTTGGGTAAAACTAGCAAAATTGGTTCAACGTATCAGCCTAAAAATATCAGTAGAGCTTATCGGCTATCGGTTGCTCTGGAATCTAAACAATCGGTATGGGTGGCCAAGAAAAAACTATATTGGTCCATCTCTGATTCAATTCAACAGTGTGAACTATGGGGCAGGAATCAAATCGAAATCGCAAATTGAACAAATTAGTGAATCACAAAGGCTGAAAAGACTGATGTACTAATCAACACAAAGCCTTATATCTGTCTGAAGGGAGGAGCTGGCTACACCGAAACTGAAACTGAAACTGAAACACACTGTTGGTTATAGCTGTGTTGTAAAATTCAAGTTAGCTTAGCAACACTGTCAGTCAAACCTGTTGCTAACGCTAGATTTGTCTGTTGTTAATGTTCATATTTTGATTTACTGACACAAAAGTGAAATAAAACCCCCAGAATCATGTAGAGCAGATTAATATGAACATTTTAAGACCAAAATGACGAGTCTGACAGCAGCAGTTACAGAGAGAGGGGACACAGATTTTCAATATAAAGTAAATTGAAGCCAGAGTTGATGGAGCCGGAAGCCCGCCCATGATCACTTCCTATATATACAGTCTGTGGTTTGTATACTACTGTCAAATCTTGAAACAGTAAAGAAATATAGCCACATTTGAACAGACAAATTTGTAACTCAGGGGGAAATCTTTTATCCAACAGTGCATAGTATATTTACACAACAACAGCACCGCATCCTTCATGGAGGTAATTAATGTCTCAGGGAAGGAATGCTTGAACTGATTCGCTCTTGGCATCAGCTGATTCTTCTCAAATACAAACAGGACTAAGCCAAGCAGCTGTGTTTGCACGAGGAGCTGTGGCCTGCATTCTCCTATCTGCACATCTGAATACAGCACAGCCTACAATCCACCAGGTGAAAAACTCAAATTACCAACCCTGGGCCTGAGCAATGAGACGAGATAGAGGCGAGCCAGTATTTCTGCCTGTCACTATCTGTCTGCTCCTATCTGATGTCAGTTTTAATGAATCTCATACAGGGCAGCGCCTCGGCCCCAGTAACAGCCAGATCAAGGTCCTGGTGGATGTAGGAAGAAGCATTGTGGTTTTCATTTGACAATAAATGAAACTCTAAAGGGAAACAGGGATGGGGAGTAGGACGAGAAATTAAAAACGCTCCACCTGTTTGTCTTAAAATGTGAAAAATAGATTTAATTGATTTGAAAGGTCATAGATTACACAAAATTGACTCTTGTGAGCTTTAAGTCATGGTATAATGCTGTTACCTATTCGGAATCATATCTGAAGTTGTGTCTCCAAAGCTCAAAATGCTCTGTTCCACCTTGTGATGTCATGAATGGTACATTTCAAGTTAACAGCTACTTTTTACCCTTTGTTCAGTAGAGTTCGGCAATTCCGGGGCTGTAATTTATCCAAATGATTCGAGTGAAGCTGTATGAAGTTTAAAAACATAGTGGAGTTATCAAGTCTATTGCCACTTGATGACACCACAAGGTGGAACAGAGTGTTTTCAGTTTGAGAGAAGGACTAAGAGCCTAAATATGCAGGGTTTGTGTGTTAAACATGTGTGAATGAAACAAAACACAACTCCAGGTCTGTTTGTGATGAGGAAACAACATTAGAACATAGATCAGAAAAAAGCCCTGCATATTTAGGAGTTCTTCTCTCAAACAGAAAACACTCTGCTCCACCTTGTGATGTCATCATGTGGTGATAAAGTGCTCCAATGTGTTTTTAAACCCTATACACCTTCATTAGAATCATTTGGATCATTTCAGTCCTGGAATTGCTAATCTCTACTGAACTAAAGTTAAAAAGGAGCTGTTCACTTGAAAACTACCACTTCATGACATCACAAGGTGGAACAGAGCATTTTGATCTTTGGAGATGTAGACAGAATAATAATAAAGTGTTACTCAAACATGTGTGAATGAAGCAAACACAACTCCAGGTCTGTTTTTGAGGATGTAACAGCATTAGAACATGACTTAAAGTTTTGTGTAATGTAGGCCCTTTAACCATTTCACCATTTATTCACAACGTTGTCCTGGGTGATTGGCTTCACACCTCTCCATTAAAAAGACTCTGACTAATCCCTGACAAATAGAAATGTTTGAGTCTCAATCTTAGTTAAACGCGTTTTCTATTAATTCCACAGCCGTATTGGAAAGGCCTTGGAGAGGTTTGATGTCTGGCCTGATCAGTGTTTCAGCCAATCGTGTGTGAGGCCTTGGGTGACTCACGAGCTGCTTTTCTGTCATCCCACCTCTGCTTCTGTCTCCGTCTCCACTCCGATGTGTCCACACTCTCTGTTCCCTGTCTCTACATCCACATCTGTCACTCCTACCTCCACAAAAGCCAGATATTAAACAACACAAGAGTGACATTAGAGAGGTTTCTTGACATGAACCAACCTCAGGAATGACACAAAAGGCCTCAATACGCCTTCTTCTACGCACGAAAATACAGTACATAACTAAATAAATATATAGAGCAGGTTAATACGAACATTTTAAGACCAAAAATGACAAGTCTGACAGCAGCAGTTACAGAGAGAGGGGACACAGTTTTTCAATGTAAAGTGAATTGGAGCCAGAGTTGATGGAGCCGAAAGCGCACACGACGCCCACTTCCTACTTGAAACGCAGTGGCTAGCACGTTAACTATGTCCATTTATATATACAGTCTGTGTTAGCAAAACTGCAAGAGCGTCATATCTCCACGGTAATGCTGTAGCTCAGATCTCTACAAACACGTTCTGAAATGCGATTGTGATTTTTGTACTGATGAGGGGTTCATTATTCAGTCTTTCCCCTGTTCATTATTTTAGATCAGTTTAAAATATGCACCGTAAACCAAATACTTGCAAAAATAACAATTACAAATCAGCCACCATGTTTGTTTTCGACATGAACGGAACACGCGTCGCTCTGATTGGTTCATCCACCTGTCAATCAAGTCTATCTGAAATCAGGGAGACAGATCCACTCGTCTTTGTAAAGTTTGTCAAAGCAGGTGGTTCTGGCTTTAGCATTAATGACATTCTACCTTTACATATAGAACTGGATGGATTGGTTTGGGTGGGTGGCAAGCGCAGTGAGTGATGTGCGATCTGATTGGCTGGCAGCTAAAGCGCCTGGAAATCTCAGACATTGATTATGTGACTGGTGAGTAATTGACACATTGATTAAACACATGATGAGCCTGAGGAGTTTTCAAGGCTGAACGAACGACAAGAAGAGTGATAGATGCTCAGACGGGCTGGAATTTAAAAGGAGTAAACCAACATCTAAAACCAAATGTGTTTTCTTTTCATATTGCCCAACTTTGTAGAGATATTAAAGTGAAGGTGTTACATGAAGTTGACTTTTTGGAGCTTTCTACGATGTTATAACGCTGTTCCCTCATCAAAAAACATGCCTGAAGTGGTTTTAGATGTCATCCATGTGTTTGAGCAATCTAGCAATCTCTCCTGAGCCCTATTCAAACCCTTGAGAATCTGTGGAATGCTCCGCCCACAAACCTATGTCACCCACGCTCCCACACAACAATTCTCCATAAATATACTAAAACATGATACAAAACTGTACACTATAACTTCACAAACCTGACGCAATGTGCAGTAGTTTCATTTAAAACATGTTATAATATACTGTTTTTGGCGAATTTAGCATTTTCAGAACAATAAAAGGAAACATGGTGATCTAAATATGTTAGGTGTTAGAAATTAATACCCCATAGAAAAAAAGAAGCTATTTTATTAACCCTTATTTAACCAGGCTATACCCATTGAGAGTTAAATCTTTTTGCCAAGTGCCCTGTCCACGTAAACCCATACAGGGGATTAAGATGTTCAAACCAGGTCTTTTCTGTTGGAGGAAGAACATGTAATTCATCTTATTGTGATAGTAGTGTTAACTCCATTTCAATACTAAGGAATAGACTCAATACCGATTCCAATACCACAATGATAATCAAAAAGAATGGCAACAGAATGTGATTTTCCACATTAAATGTTCATACTTGGTTTTCTGTTCCCATGTGTGTTATATCTGTGTAATCCCTCAGTGTGCCGTAGGTTCATAGTGGTCCCTGGGTGTAAACTAGTCTATGTGCCTTATACTTGTGAAAGATACAGCTCATTCTATCATTCTAAATACATGGATTAGTCCTGGTTTTGTCCTAGTATAATCCTGATGTAGACTTGGATTGATCCTAGTTTAGTTCTGGTATAGTCCTGGTTTAGTCCTGGTTTAGTCCTGGTTTAGTCCTGGTTTAGTCCTGGTTTAGTGCTGGTTTAATCCTAGTATAGTCTTGATGTCTTATAGCTCAAGATCATTCTAAAGCTTCAGAAAAGGTCCAATTCTGTCCTGTTCAGATGAGTATCTAGTTTTGATACTAGTTTTAGCATTGATTAGCATCAGATTTTCAATACTTTTGTCAACACTAGTGGATAGATATGACCCATTAGCCCTTTGTCCTTTTATCGTTGGGGTTAAAGGTGAGATTTAATAGTTACAGTATTACATAACACCGCTGCATAATACTGATTAGAACATTGCCATAGGGTTCTCTGATGAGTGCAAAGATCATTATTGACCCTATTCCATACAGTGCCTTAAGGTTATAACGATCAATATATTTTCTTGCAATGGAATTATAAATTACATTGTATTTTAAGTATATTTTAAATCTCCTATATGACACAAAATTACTCTTATGAGCTTTAAGTCCTGTTATAATGCTGTTATCTCCCCAAAAACACACCTGGAGTTGTATTTTGTTTCATTCAAACAGTTTTGAGTCACACTTAATTATTAGTCTGTCTATATCTCCAAAGCTCAAAATGCTCTGTTCCACCTTGTGATGTCATGAAGTAGTAATTTTCAAATTAACAGCTTTTTTTACATTTAGTTCAGTAGAAATTGGAAATTCCAGGGCTGTAATTTATCCAAAAATGATTCTAGTGAAGTGTATGGAGTTTTAAAACACAGTGGAGCACTTCCTGTATTACTACATGATGACATCACAAGGTGGGACAAAGTGTTTCAATTTGAGAGAAAAACTCAGCTTAAATATGCAAGATTTGTGTGTCAAACATGTGTGAACAATACACTACTCCAGGTTTGTTTGTGATGAGGAAACAACATTAGAACAGATCAGAAAATTGCTTAAAGTGTGCCCTTTAAGTTAAATATACCGCAAACAAGCCTCTATTTCTCTCTTTGCACAAACATATCCACACATCTTTAGTGTTTGCGCTCTCCTTGCTTCACTATCTCTGCTTCTACACCAGTTGTAAACCTGTAAACGCGAATCTGCCGCTGGGTCTCGCCTGCAGCGTGCGTAAATTATTACCTTATGCAAATCTGCGCATTTAGTCACAGCAAACAATAAACACACACCCATGCGCACACTCCGGAGTTCCCTTACGCTATTCAACACAAAAAGTGAATCTAGACCGCTTTTGCCGGGCTAAAAACATGTATAAATTGTCATTCCTGCAGCAAATTAATAATCAGACATGTATTTATAAATGTAATAGCTTTGAAAGACACCACATGGCACGCGCACACCCACCTGCCCGCAGTGCCAACCCATGCGTCCTCCAGGAACAATGAACGAAGCCCCAGAACGCGCTAACAGGGCGCACAGAGCTGTTTGGGAACGATATTAACAAGAGGAACAAGAGGTAGAGTTATTTCCAGACTGGGGAATTATAGAGGAAATGGGAGCGATGTTAAGGTGACACAGAATAAGTGGTTTGGGGTCTATAAACAAGGCACAGCGAGATTATAAAGCGGAACTAGTCAGGTTTTATAGAGAGAAAAGTCGATATTTTTAACTAGAAAAGCCAAAAGCGTTTGAAAATTGCCTATAAACCACAAACAGGTAAAGATAGTCTCCACAAATGAAAATAAAACCAGACATCTTATCCCATTGTGTGAGGTATGGCTGTTGCAAGCACGCTCATCCATCATACCCGAAGAGGATAGTGCGAGAGTGGGTGGTGACAGTATAGGAAGCAATGGCTCATTCAGCTTACCAGAGATCTCATTCTGCGGGACCCCGGCCAGAGTGAAGCCCTTGCCGGTGTAGAACTGCCGCAGATCCGCGCAGCTCCGGTCCGCGCCTCTCACCGGGCCGACTCCCGAACACAGACACAGCAGCACAAGCACGCGCATCTTCCGTCCCCAGGTACGCAGGCTTTGGATTACTTCGCACATAGAAAATCCCGTTGAGTTAAGTCCAAAGATTGTAAAGTTTACGCATTCATCCAAACAGGAGTAAGTCCAAGACGTGCGTAAAAATGCGTAATTTGGAGAGATTTCAGGCAGATGAGGAGGAGGTGCGGTACAGTCCCTTTGGTCACTGCTTACCGGTGTGAAGTTTGCCAAATAAAACAATTAAAAGTCGCGTAATGAGACTCGCAGGGCTCCGGGTGAGTTTGGCGGTGCGCGGTGGAGGTTCCTGCGGGAAAGAGGTTGCAACGCGGGGCAGGAGATGTCAGGTTTGCCCCACTACTGCTGCTACTGCTGCTGCTACTGCTCAGGCTGCTGCTACTGTCCGAATCAGTGCGTGCAGGAGCCGAGATGCCACAGACAAAAGGCAGCGCGAAGGAGAGAGGCAGAGCGAGCAGGTGTAAACCCCGCTGCACGTTTACGCATTCATCCAAACAGGAGGAAGTCCAAGACGCAGCGTAAACATGCGTAAAATGAAGAGATTTGAGGCAGATGAGGAGAAGGTGCGGTACCGTCCCTGTTTCTAGGCTGTGGGACAATGAAACGCGTGGTTTTGACTGAGTGGAGATGGGAGTGTGATGCACTTTCTCTCTTTGTGCGCGTCCTGGATTTGGTCTCAACTGCGCCGCCTGTAGGTTATCAGGTGGAATAGGCCTGCTCCACTGACAAAGCTGTTAGTGCTCAAATGTTGTTTTTCATGGGACCAGACCAGCTGCGGACTCGTAAAGGAAATTTTAGTTTTAGGGACAATAGCGTGATGTTAACTTAAGGCGAGACGCTGCAGGTGAATAGAAAAAAAAATCTTAAGTTTAAAGATATCCATTTGGAACTTCTCCTGTAGTTTATTCACATAAATGTAATCATGTAATGTTTTCATATAGAAATAAGGTGTTTTATTTGTAAAAACAGACAGAATTGATTATTTTTTGGGACATTCAAAACAGAAACATGAAAAGTACACGAAAATACACTAATTATACACATTAGATACTAAACATACACAGTGGGAATTTTGGATCTTATTTAGTATTTGAGTGAGAGTTGAGAGTTAAAACTTGAATAAATCAGACTTGGAATTAGATGTAAAAAATCCTTCTGTACAATTGGTCAAAGTCTCGTTAAGTCCCAGGTTGTGAAGTTTGGTGTGTGTAGGTGCTACTTTAAGGGCTGATCCTTATATCCCTTTGGAGGAAAATGCATTTTGAAGAAATTACCTTTGAAGTTACACTGTTCCACATAACTCTGTGGAGGCAGGTGGATTAAGTTAAATATTAAAACATGTTTCAGAACAGAGTTGACAGTTTAGTTGTTTTCACATGAAAACTTGTAGTTTAAAATACAAAACTGACCAAAAAACACAAAAATGAAAAAAATTAATAACAGCTGTTGAGCGCATCAGTCCAACGAGGTTCATCTGGTCTTTTGTTAATCACATGACACTAAGAGCACTAGTAAGCAGACAGAACTGGTATAGAAACAAACCAGATCTGTTCTGAAGCATAGACTGTAAATATAAATGGACGTATCTAACCTGCTAGCCGTCGCGTTCCAAACAGGAAGTGATCATGGGCAAGATGGACTTTGTTAAAGGCACATGTCTGCACCTGTCAGCAGCAGCACTTCAAATGAGCCACATTGTTCCAAGAGGCACAGTTGTTGTTTCTCATTTTGGTTTTAATCAGGAAAAATGTTGCTGTGTTCAGGCATTAAATAAATAGTTTTTCAAATCATTATTCAAATGTGACTTTATTTTGTTCTGTCAAAATGATTCAAATGTAGAATGTCCTCATATGTGGACATCATTTTTCTCATAATGTGAAAAGATAATTCTTAGTTTTTACCCTCATCATGTCCCAATCATCCCAAATAACATTAATAAAGAATGCCATGCAGGAGCAGTACATATACCGTACATTTGTATTTGTATGGGTGACAGTGGCTCAGTTGGTAGAGTGTTTGTCCACTGACCTGGATGTTGGCAGTTCGAATCTCGCTCTTGACATAAACACAACTGGTTGAGTGATCAGATCCACTGACCCACAGGTTGATGGTGCAATTCCAACTCCCACAGATGAATGCTGTTGATGTGTCCTTGGGCAAGACTCTTAACCCACCTTGCCCTTAGTGTCTGTGTGAATGTGTGAGTGGTTTCTTAATGTAAAGTGTCTTGAAAGTGGAAAAGCGCTGTATGTAAATGTGACTATTGTGTAAATGATGTGGTCAAGAGGGAGTGCGTCTCTGTGGTGATCTGATGTCGCTATCCCCTCTCTCAGTGGGCACGCTCACAGCACCACCGGTCAGGAAAGGTCACCACCGCCCTGACTCCACTGGGATGAACTGGGAAGTCTGTGTAGTGTGGAGTTAAGCAGCACGTGTTGTTTATTATGTTTCATTGTAACAGTAAAAGGCACAAAAATCTCCTTTCTGTTGTTCATCATTCTCAAAAAGAACAAAAATCTTTTCATCTCCACTGCCCCCTCTCCGACCGCAGTGTTTTTCATGAGGTCATTTTTAAAACTTCAAACAAAACTGAAATCCTGTTTTTTATTTTAGAGGTCCTGTATTACACGAAATGTACTCTTAATGTCATGTTATAACTACTTCTTCTACTTATTAAAAACATACCTGGAGTTCTGTTTGTTTCATTCACACATGCATTATTATTAGTCTGTGCATCTCCAAAGCTCAAAATGCTCTGTTACACCATGTGATGTCATGAAGTGGTAGTTTGCATGTTAACAGCTACTTTTTACCTTTAGTTCAGTATACAGACAATTAAAGAGCTGAAATGATCCAAATGATTCTAGTGAAGGTGTATGGAGTTTAAAACACAGTGGAGCACTTCATGTATTACCACATGATGACATCACAAGGTGGAACAGAGTGTTTTCTGTTTGAGAGAAGAACTCAGCCTAAATATGCAGGGTTTGTGTGTTAAACATGTGTGAATGAAACAAAACACAATTCCAGATCTGTTTGTGATGAGGAAACAGCATTAGAACAGAGATCAGAGAATAATGTAATATGGGCTATTTAAGATACACTTAATTTTCCCAAGTGAGGAAACGTGTCCTCCGTCTTTGACCCGTCTCAATGCTGCTGCAGGGGTAAACTGTGTGGAGCATGGGGGCCACAGAGAACTGGGTCACGACTCAGAACTAGGATTTTACCTGGGCCCAAACATGCAGCCGAGAAAACCACAAGCCCAGAAATCCCTACTCATAGACCAGTGGTTCTTAACCTGGGTTCGATCAAACCCTAGGGGTTCGGTGAGTCAGTCTCAGGGGTTCAGTGGAGGTCAAGACACGCACCCGACACATATGATTCGCGGACTGTGAGCGTCTCCAGACGCTGGCCGCGTCCCAATTCAACAAATGCACCCTTTGATGTGCCTGTCGAAGTACCTGCCCGACTTAAATGAGCCGTTCGAATGGCATAAAAACATAAAACGACATAAAAACGAAGAAAAGAAACAGACTTTGCTGTGAAAATGACATGAGAGTGTCACTGGCCAAGGTGAAGCCACGCGTTTCTGAACTGGTCTCTCAAAGGCAACAGCAGAAGTCACACTGATTTGCAGTAAATATTCATTATTATTCTAGCCTGATGGAAATTAGATGATGGGTGTGTGTTAAAATGTTAAAAATAATAAATAACATAAATACAGTAAGTTGATTATTGGAATACATAAGGTTAAAAATTAAAAAAATTTCAGTGTGGTAGATTTAAAAAAGGTCATGTCTTTGTAAAAAAGGTATGTATGTAATTTTATGCATTGTATTGGTTTTATTCTTTGAACACAGTGATGTTAATGCACAGTTCATTTTGTGCACCAGTAAAACATACATATGTCTTGAATTTGAAAAAAATTATATTTTATCTTTCAATAAAGAAGGGTTCGGTGAATGTGCATATGAAACTGGTGGGGTTCAGTACCTCCAACAAGGTTAAGAACCACTGTCATAGACTGTATATGTAAATGGACATAGCTAACCTGTTAGCCTCCGCATTCCAAATAGGAAGTGATCATGGGCGCACTTCTGGCTCCATCGACTCTGGCTCCAATTCACTTTTTACTGAAAAACTGTGGCCCCTCTCTCTGTAACTGCTGCTGTCAGACTCGTCATTTTGGTCTTAAAATGTTTGTATTAACCCACTCTACATGATCCTGGTGTTTTTATTTCACTATTGTGTCTGTAAATCAAGATATGAACATTAATAACAGACAAATCAGGTGCCTTCTTTCCCTGAGTTTGCTCCTGCTAACATTAGCTACAGGTTTGATTGACAGCGTTGCCAAGAGCCTGCTCCCTGCTAAACTAGTGGTACGGGCGGAAAAGGGCGTTACCTTCAACAGCCTCGCTCCGGATTGGCTCTTTGGTTGCTATGATACTCGTGGTCGGGATTACAAATCTGGAACTCGGCTCTAAATTCACATCTATAACTACTCTAGCCTCGATGAGCTTCATTTGACTGGAGGTGAACGTTGTGGGTTACGTCACATTCACTCAGTCGGCTACTTTATACAAATCACAAGTGGATTTAGCAAAACTATATATTAAAGAAGTAGCATCACAGTGGCATAGCGCCTCCTAACAAGAGGATCTCAGGTTCAAAAGGCACATAATTTCTCATGAGTTTTTGTACGTATAGTCACTTTTCGTTCCAGGACAAGGGGAAGAACAACGTTTACTTTCTGATCTTCAGCCTAACGCTCCCCTAATGACCCGTAGCCCGGCCGTACCGTACCGGCCGCCATGTTGGCCTTGGCTCTGTGTTGGATGTTACACAGAGTCAGCCTAAAGTGGAAGTCGTGTAAAGGACATACCACTAACGGCACAATCTTTCAAAGCACAAAAACCACAGCACACAAACGCTCCCTGCACCCGGCACCGTCAGGGCAAGTGTTAATCCAGCCAATGATTTATGGTGTTGGCAAACTCAGCGGTGTAAGGATTAATGCGCTAAAATACTCACACACAGGAGCCAGTCTGGCCCCGGGGAGGAAGACGTTTAAGTCCGACCACAAAATGAGAGAGATTAGGATCATCCACGAGAGTCTGGCTGCAGAGCTCCACCAGGACGCACCTACATGCACAGGTTCCACATCTTGTTTCATTAGTTTACATTTTATAGGCCAATTAAGTACAGATTTAAAAGCTCATTTCAATTTTTGCATTTCAAACTAATAAGGGAATATAGACCAACCTTAAAGGCCCATATTACACTGTTTTTGATCTGTTTCCTCATCACAAACAGATCTGGAGTTGTGTTTTGTTTCATTCGCACATGTTTAACACACAAACCCTGCATATTTAGCCTGAGTTCTGCTCTCAAACTGAAAACACTCCGTTCCACCTTGTGATGTCATCAAGTGCTAATACAGGAAGTGCTCCACTGTGGTTTCTGTTGGAGAGAAGGGTTTGGAGAGTTTGTGTGTTAAACATGTGTGAATGAAACAAACCCCAACTTCAGGAATGTTTTTGATGCTTTAACAGAATTATAACATGGCTTAAAGCTTAAAAAGTCAGATTTGTGTACCGTATTTTCCAGACTATAAATTGCACTTTTTTCAAAGTTTGGCCGGGCGTGCGACTTATACTCAGATGTGATTTATATGTGAAATATATGTTTTTTTCTTCATTTTTATGCATTTTTTGGCTGGTGCGACTTATACTCTGGAAAATACAGTGACATACGACCTTTAATACATCTGTTTTGAAATTTTCCCTTAAAAATTCAGCAATTTAACCACAGTATTTAGCGTTAAAATTATTAATAAAATAATCTGACTTCTGTATTTAAATCCAGAATACTTCATGTAATATAAGTAAAAGTGTTGTATGACTTTTACTGTAACAAAAAGAAGCCATTTGCACTAGAAGCTGAGTATCACATGTGTAAGTTCATAGGTCAAACGTTTATGGAAGAACTGCATTTAAATCTTTCGCACACGCCTCCTCCGTTTCCATGACGATCCACAAAACACATCTGACTTCAACATTCGTGGAACATTTTGTAAGTCCATTAGCATATAACAGGTTTGTCAAAAGTGCCGTTAATATGATGCATATAAATCTTTTCCGAGTCGTTCCAGTGGAGCAGTGGAGCGTGCTGATGTCAGAACAATAATGAAAGACAAATCGGCTCCAGCGGCGGCAAGTAGCAACTCATGTGAGAATCGGATTTGTACTGATGGATCCGAGTCGTCATTTTGAGCAAAAAAATCACACTGACAGACGTTTCCTCTGCTGTGAGTTCTGCCTGATGCTCAGATCACACGTCAGGATGAGTTTCACCTGGACTCGTCTGAGAGCTGCAAATCCACTGAGAGCTCAAAATGTACTGTGGGAAAGTTAAAAATTATACGACGCATTTGGCAAACAGTGGGAACAGTAAGAGGAGTAGTAGTAAGAGTAGTCAAAGCAGTAGTAGTAGTACAGTTGTCCCTCACTATAATGTGGTTCACTGTTTCACAATTTTGCATGCTTTTTCACAATGTGTGAACGTGCATTGTGTTCTGTGTCCTGATTGGGCAAGGGTCTGTAGACCATTGTCAATCAATCTGCTCCATACTGCGTCTCCTGTTCCGTTCAGACAAATTTAAATAAATGTTGGATCGCAGTGTGACTCTGAAGTGCTGTATGTTTGCAAGTTTTCTCCCCGACAAAACCCACAATGTCAATGAAACGTTCTGCAGCGACAAAGGCGCCTATGAAGGTTTGAACTTTGAGAGAGTTTAAACAAGAGAGAAATGTGAGAAAAAGTTAATGCCTGTGTGAGAAAAGTGTATAAAGTGTGTGGTGAGGGGTTTTACAGCTGCAAAACATATATAATAAAAAAAAATAATAAAGCTGACTATTTCGCCGATTTCTCCTATTGCGGGTTATTTTTAGAACATAAAAGAGGGACCACTGCATTAGTAGTAGTAGTAGTAGTAGTAGTAGTAGTAGTAGTAGTAGTAGTAGTAGTAGTAGTAGTAGTAGTAGTAGTAGTAGTAAAGAAAGGAAGTAGACTATGGTAAGTGACTGTGACGTCACCCACAGTGTCCAGCTCCAATCATATAAGCTCATCGAGGTTAACAGTTATAGGGCGAATTTGGAGCCGAGTTTCATATTTGGAATTCCAGCCGTGAGTATCATAGCAACCAAAGAGCCAATCCGGAGTGAAAGTAGTGCCCCTTCCCGCTCACACCACTAATTTGGCTGGGGATGGGTGCTTAGCAATACTGTCAACATAATTTCAAGCAAACTAAACCATAAAGAGGGGCTATATTACTTCCATGGGGCATTAAAGAGGGGGTGTTACCCCTCAGTCGTCCGGGTCGACTCCACTGTAAAAGAAAAGTGAATTTGTTCATCTGCAGTGTTTTTCGTTGTGTTCATCGTCTCGTCCAAGTAGCTTCCTCAGGACTGACAGGGTTCTGGACACATTATCCAATCAAAACTGTCAAGTACTCATCTCTCTCTGCGTAGACCTTTGTTTTCGTAGGATGATTCATACTTACTCTCTGACACCTGTTACATGCAGAGCCCCTCCAGACACGCTCCCGTACAAATGTTGAGGTTGGGAGCGCTCATAATAAACTCATGTTTCTTAGTAATAGCGTATCTGTCAATCTCAATCCAAACTGCCTGTCAATCAAAATCAGGAGCGCGGCGTCTGAGCCAAGAAATACTGACACGATGACAGGGCCGTGAATGGCTGGAAGGGGTCCAGGCCGATGTGAACCTGCGTGAACCTGAGGAGGAGGTGGAGCGCCAATCGGAGTGCAATCAGTCACTCTGGGGTGGAGGAGAGTGAACAGTGGGTGGTGGTAAAAAAGCCTTAATAAAAGCATAATTATGTGATTTGGATCCAGCGATAATCACACATGCAATGCCACTTAAATACAAATAAATAAAGAGAAATAATGAAACCAAAATGTCATTATCGAGCTGCTCTGACTAATCGCATCATTCGGCGGGTTAATGAGCTGGGATCTGTATCTGGAGTTTAAACAGGATCTTGAAACACTTTATGTTCACCATTACTGACCTTATTTGGCCCCGCCCACTTTTACTATAAAGCCGACGAATCCGCGTTTTGTTTCTACTGGTTCTAAAAGTTTTGTCGCTAAAATCTGATATAAAGTCGGTTCATTTTTGTGACTTTAAAGTGGCTCTGTAGTCCGTATAGAACTTATTTACTGTCAAGATCAGCGGCTCTGTGCAAAATAATATGACCTGAATGACAATAACGGCGCTCACGGCAACTTCGGGAACACGGTGAATATATTTTGCATTAAATAGACGTACACTTTAATTTAAATAATTATCAACTGCAGCTTTATGTAAGTCAATAAATATATGAAACATTACAAGAAAACAAAGAAAGAAACAAAAAAGTAACACAATTTCGAGCAAACAAAGCCTTAAAGAGGAGTATTTTACCTCTATGGAGTATTAAAGAGGAGGTATTTTACTTCTATGAGCATTAAAAGGGGTTATTTTGTATAGTTTTGTGTCATGTTTTTGTATATTTATGGAGAATTGTCGTGTAGGAGCATGGGTGACGTAGGCTTGTTGGCGGAGCTTTGGACAAATCTTACAGCGAACCGTAAAGAGGGTTTGAATAGGGCCAGGGAGAGATCTCTAGATTACTCAAAAATGCATGAATGACATCTAAAACCTCTTCAGGTATGTTTTTGATGAGGAAACTAAGTTATAACATGGTAGAAAGCTCCAAAAAGTCCCCCACTTTAACTCTGACTAAAGTTGCTTCTCAGTCAGTAATATTGTGTTTGATTAGGCAAACAGACAGAGAGACACTCAATCCCTGATCACACCGGTCTCTGAGGAGGCGACGGGACGCAGTAGACTGGAATAATGCAGTCTGAAGTTCATTTCAGAGTTAAACAAGTCCAAACCCAAAGTTAAACCTGTGCCATTTTGTTCAATTAGCATGTATTGATAGGCAGTAATCTGTACACAGCCAGAAGCAGTTAAAATACACAGAGCCAAACATTCAGATCCAGACCGAAATGAATAAAAATGAAAAGAGGAGCATCCAACAGTCCATCATGTGAGAGAGCGAGTGTTGGTGAAGTTTAAAGGGGAAAAAACTATACCTTGAAGTATAAAAAGTACAAAAAGTTGGCACTGTTAGCATTTTTTCCTCCTAGCAACAGCAGTTTAACTCCTGGAGCATATGGGGCCTCTCCGTGTAGAGTCAGCTCGCTTCTCCACAGTTTGGATGATGGGTTTCCTTTATGTGTCGTCCATCAACCTACTTACATCGTCCAGCTAGGTCCTTCTGTCCAAGAGCCCTGGGCACTGCAGTTTCTCACTCCCACTCACTGGTGTTACTTTCATAAAGAAGTGGACTAAGTGAGTGTGACATCACCCACAGCGTTTGGCTCCAGTCAAATGAATCTCGTCGAGGCTAGAGCAGTTATACAGTTATACAAATTTAGAGCAGAGTTCCGTGTATGGAATTCCGACGGCGAGTATCATAGCAACCAAAGAGCCAATCTGGAGCGAGGCTGTTGAAAGTAACGCCCAATGGTTTAGCAGCTAGCATTTTAAGACCAAAATGATGAGTCTGACAGCAGCAGTTACAGAGAGAGGGGACACAGTTTTTCAATAAAAAGTAAATTAGAGCCAGAGTCGATGGAGCCGGAAGTGCGCCCATGATCACTCCCTATTTGGAACGTGGCAGCTAGTAGGTTAGCTATGTCCATTTATATATACAGTCTGTGCTTTTACCTCAGTGACACTCTACAGTTCACAGTCACCACAAATGTAATCTCCAGCCACACAGAGTCTAAATGCGCTTTTAAACTGTTAATCAGAGCTGCTTGTGCTTAAATAGAGGTGGGAGTCGTACCAAAGCCTGATCAAACTGTGAAGGAAAGATTTCTGTTCAAAAGTGTTTCTAAAGGCGGGCACTGGGAGCTACTTGTGAGCACCATCTTCTGTCCAGGCTTATGTTCACTGATGGAATTGAAGCTACCAGTGAAAAGTAAACCCTGATGAACATGCTCGTTATATGGTTTTCAAATATTAATACTGTTCAATACCTGGACTGTACAGTGGTGGACCCATAGACTGAATATATAAATGTACATAGCTAACCTGCTTGCCGCCGTGTTCCAAATAGGACTTAATCAAGGGCGCGCTTCTGGCTCCACCAACTCTGGCTCCAATTCACTTGACATGGTCACCCCTCTCTCTGTAACTGCTGCTGTCAGACTCATCATTTTGGTCTTTAAATGTTCGTATTAACCCGCTCTACATGATCCTGTTTTTTTTATTTTGTTGTTTTGTACGTGAAACAAGATATGAACATTAATAGCAGACAAATCTGACGCTTTGTTTCTCTAAAGCGTTAGCAACAGGTTTGATTGACAGCGTTGCTAAGCTCCAGATTGGCTCTTTGGTTGCTATGATACTCACGGTCACAATTCCAAATATGGAACTTGGCTCCAAATTCATCGCTATAACTGCTCTAGCCTCGATGAGCTTCATGTGACTGGAGCCGAACGCTGTGGGTGACGTCACAATCACTTCCTCCACTTCTTTACACAGTCTATGTTTGGACACAGATCACACGGACAGAAGGAGACGGTGGAGAGGACTACTGCGTACCTGTTAAAACTCTGCCTAGAATGTTCCACAGCACAGCATTAAGTAAACATTAAACAAAGATGAGCCGTGCGTTATGCAGTTTTAACTCTACTGAACTCTAAGTAAAAAGGAGCTTTTTTAACTTGAAAACTAACACTTCATGACATCATAAGGTGGAACAGAGCATTTTGAGGTTTGGAGATGGAGACAGACTAATAATAAAGTGTTACTCAAACATGTGTGAATGAAACAAAACAACTCCAGGTATGTTTTTGAGGAGGTAGTAATATTATAACATGACTTAAAGCTCACAAGAGTCTGTTTTGTATAGTTGGTATCGCCAGTCTGAAAACTGAAAAAAATGAAACACGTTACGAATGTCTAACAGTGAAACGAGACAGACAGTTGGAATATTTTTCGAAAGCGTAAGCATATGCACATGTCTGAGTGTTCACCTGTGTATGTGGGGCATGTGTGTACACCTGCTGAGGCCACGAGGCTCAGAGACAGCAGACATACCTGTGAGGAGGAGCTGTGTAAACAGAGCTGCAGAGGCCCGGGGATCTGGAGCAGCCCCGCAGAACGTAACGTGAGATATTGGGAGTGTCTGAGAGGCTGACAACACCAGCGTGCTCAGTCAGAGCTCCAGACTCATAATTACACCCCTGATTGCGTTAGTGCTGCCAGAGACTGACTGGTTTATTTCATTTTTTAAAGTGGCTCCATTATGTTTTATGCTATTTTAGATTTGATTAAGTATAGCAGCATTTGTAAATGTGAAAAAGGAAAAACAAAACAACACCATAAACTTCAAAACCTGGCTAAGATTCTCAGAAAGCACCTTTAAAGGGCACAATGTAAGATTTTATCCAATCCGTTCGAAGCATAGACTGTATATGTAAATGGACATAGCTAAACTGCTAGGCACTGTGTTTCAAATGGTAAATGATCATGGGCGCACTTCCGGCTCTCTCTGTAACTGCTGCTGTCAGACTTGTAATTGTGGTCTTAAAATGTTCGTATTAACCCGCTCATGGCCCTGGTGTTTTATTCCACTATTGTGTCTGTAAATCAAGATATGAACATTAATAACAGACAAATCAGATGCCTTCTTTCCCCAACGTCACTCCCGCTAGAGTTAGCAACAGGTTTGACAGTGTTGCTAATTGCCCGCTCCCTGCTAAATCAGCAGTGCGGGTGGGAAGGGGTGTTACCGTCAGTAGCCTCGCTCCAGATTGGCTCTTCAGTTGCTATGATACTCGTGGTCAGAAGTACAATGATAGAACTCAGCTCCAGATTCACTGCAATAACTGCTCTAGCCTCGATGAGCTTCATTTGCCTGGAGCCAAACGCTGTGGGTGACGTGACACTCACTTAGTCCACTTCTTTGTACAGTCTATGGTTCAAAACCTTCCTTTCTTGATGGAGATGTTGTTTTGCCTGAATGTGGAAATCTCTATAGAGATAAAGCAATTGAGTCCATCAAACCAGAGAGCTTTTGGCAATGTCACGAATTGCATAAAAGAAAAAGATTAAGGTTTACGTCATACTCTGGAACAATTTTGGTGATCAGAATTGGCTTTTATCTTTTTATTTGACAGGTGAAATTATCATCATCAAAAACAGACCTGGAGTTGTGTTTTGTTTCATTCACACATGTTTGAGTAACACTTTATTATTAGTTTGTCTACATCTCCAAATCTCAAAAATGCTCTGTTCCACCTTGTGATGTCATGAAGTGGTAGTTTTCAAGTTAACAGCTCCTTTTACCTTTAGTTCAGTAGAGATTGGCAACTCCAGTCACGGAAATCATCCAAATGATTCTAGTGAAGGTGTTTGGAGTTTAAAAACACAGTGGAGCACTTCCTGTATTACCACGTGACATCACAAGGTGGAACATAGTGTTTTCAGTTTGACAGAAGAACTCAGCCTAAATATGCAGGGTTTGGGTGTTAAACATGTGAATGAAACAAAACACAACTCCAGGTCTGTTTGTGATGAGGAAACAACATTAGAACAGAGATCAGAAAACAGTGTAACACGGGCCCTTTAAGTAAGACTGCAGTGGAAAGTTTTACATAACGAGTCCAGTCTGTATTAACTATTCTTCTAAGTAAAAGCCTTATTATTGTTACTTTAAAATGATCTAAGTTAAATTGAAAATCACAATCAAACAAATTGCACCCCTGCCCCGGTGACCCCTGTAACCTCTGTGACTTCTGTGGCCTTTTAAAATTTGCGATCAGTTCATCTTTATTCTTGTTTTCATGGTCCATTTTTAAAAACAGTGACAAAACAAACTGTAACATTTATGTTTTAAAAAGACGACCACACCAGTGTCTCCACATCTTGGACTGAAGCTGATTGCACTGAATCTCATATTTGTGAGTGACATTATTATTTCATTTTCTGACTTATTCAGCTGCAAATAAAACTGTACATTAAAGTTCTTAGTACAGCAAAGTGTTCACTCGTGCAGTAACAAACACGTTGGTCGCACTGGTCCATCTCAGCCTCCTCAAGAGCACACGTAGAGTCATTATAATCCACCTGCAGCCTTTGGAGACAGGCTTTTTGTAATAAGTCCAGAGGTGGGCAGTGGTGCACAATATGACTTAAACAACATCAACTTTACATCAGAACTCAAACCAAACTTGAACATAAGAGCATGAGCTTGAACATACAACATCCTACATCGTCTAATAAGTCCATTACACTAAACATTCAGGCAGTGAGCGTCTTAATGGGGGAATTAGGTTGAACAGGGTTTGAACTCCAACCTCCTCCTGCCTCCTCACCTGTAGAGTCCTTTAATCTGTGTGTTTACCTGTATTTCAACCAGTGAAGGAACGAAACAAAGTAAAAGTAGTAAAGTACTTTATTTAAGTACACATTTGAGGTATCTGTACTTCACTTAAGTACATTTTAAAGTGGATACATGTTACTTTTACTTCACAACATTTGAGAGCAGTATCTGTACTTTCTACTCCACTACATTTTGAACAGGAAGAGTAAAAGTATTTTTTATTATAGTTTGAGACCTGCTGAAACGGCTGAGGGTTTATTTTTAACATGTTCATAATTTGAGCAAATAAAAATACACAAATAAAAACAGATGAAAAAAAAGACTAATTAAATTTTTTCTGTTGAACAAAATTGAGCTAAAATCTTTATCAAAATCAGAACATTTGAAGCTTCATGAGACTCAAAATCTGTGTGAAATACTTATTTACTTTTTACTCTTTGATACATTTTTAATACTTTTACTTAAGTATATATTTTTAATGTGATACTTTTACTTTTACTTGAGTAACCTTTTACCTTTATATCTGTACTTTTACGTAAGTCGATTTTTTAATGTGATACTCTTACTTTTACTTGAGCATTTTTTGCTCTGGTATTTGTACTTTTACTTAAGTAGATTTTTTCATGTGATACTTTTACTTGAGTAACTTTTAACCTTTGTATCTGTACTTTTACTTAAGTAACAAAACTGAGTACCGGTACGTCTTCCACCACCAATTTCAACATGAGTCAGCTGTATAAATGTGCATAAAGTAATATTCAAAATTAGCCTGTTTTGTGTTAGATTTCTTGCTAATTTTGTGTTTGTTTTTCAGATTCACTTGTGCAACTCCAGTGTGAGAACCCGCCGCTCTCTCCCTCCACCCCTCCGCCCCTCCACCTCGTCTCCCTCGGCTTCCTCCTTCATCTCCATGACGATTCGCATTCAACGATGTCTTTATTTGTGATCATCCCTTGGCAGTGTCGCTCGCCAGCCGGGGTAATCCGTGCCAACCTCTCCACTTCTGCCAATCCAATCAGTAATCGCGCAGACGGCTCGGAGCCAAAGGGCTACAGAGCGTTCCCATACACACTGACGGAGCCGCGATCGCTGTTTTCAACCCGACGCTAACCTGTTTGAGCAATCCGATTTATTTTCATAGATCTGATGCCGCATTGACAGACATGTGTGGGTCAATTCGAGTCAACAAAGCCCAACCGTGGGAAGGCGGCATTACAAGGACATGGTTTCTTCAAAATATCAAACTGATTTCACGCAGGATTCGGTTTTATAATGTCGTGGAAATTGGTGTCTGTGTGGTCCCTCAGTCATCCAGGTATGAAAAATATAAATCTTTAGCAAAATCACTCATTTGAAGCTTCATTAGACCTCAAAATTTGTGTGAAATACTTTTACGTTTTACTCTTTAAGTGCATTTTTAAACAGGTGCTTTGATACTTTTACTTGGGTATTTTTTTTGCTCCGGTATCTGTGCTTCTTCCACCACTGATTTCGACTTGGGACAACTCTATAAATGTCCACCAGATATATCACCAGAACTGAAGAAGCGGCTTGGATGAGCAGCAAAACGTCTCCCACACTCCCACAACGTTTTGTCCCGTTGACAGATCTAACATTTTTCTTGGGGTAAACACACTTAAATACTGCCTGAAGTCCAAACCGTTCCGCAAGAACAGTTTGCATTTCGAACTTCTTGGAGGTATCGCCTTTATATTAGCATTTGAGTAGAGGTAAGTATGATCAAACAACAGTAAAAGCAAAAGTAAAATCTGTCAACTGGATGAAAAGTTGTTGGAATGACGACGTTTAGCTCCTCCCTTCAGACAGATACAAGGCCGTGTCCTGCAGTAATCTGACCAGAACTGAAGAAGCAGCGAAACATCTTCACTCCTACAACGTTTTGTCCAGTTGACACATTTTCCTTTTGGTTTTACTACGGATCAGACCTGGACGACTGAGTGATTACACGGACATGATCAAACAATAGACACGTGAAATCAAATCGCAGACATATAAATGTAAAAACACAGTGTAAGGTATTTTCTAGCAGTGCAGTGTTACCTCAAATGCAGAGCAGCGTGGGGGCTTACAAGGACGTGTGGACAGTAAAATAACAGCTATGTTCTGGTCATTTTGGTTAAAGCCACTTCTACTTCACAACAGCAGCAGGCGCCTCGTAGGCTTGAACATGAGAATTAATTAAACCAACCGAAAGTTAGAAAATCAACAATAAACAGGAACAGACAAGCAACAAAACAAGCAAATGGAGAAGTGTCCCAGAGCGCCCCCCTCCCCATCCTTAGACCCTTCTCCTGCAGGAACCACTGTCCCAGAGCGCCCCCTGTCCTTAGACCCTTTTCCTCGGTAAGAAAAAGCTCAAAAAACCCCATTGGGAAAGAGAAACCGCTCCCATGATGGACGGACAGGCTGCAGATGTGTCCAGGACTAACACACATCCATTTGCAGATAGAGTTCAAGTCTATAGGGCCATGGCAGGACGGGAGCCACCCCAGCCAGGCACTGGGTGATCCAGCCAGGTGAGGGAAGGGAGGGTCCGGGTAATTAACGTGTAACGCCATGCAGACCAGACGAGGACCCACCTTACACACACCTACATTGAGAGACACTATAAAAGCTGTCAACATGCACATCTCAGGACTCTTCTATCCTTTCCTGAGAGTCCGTTGCTTCACTGTTTACTTTACCTGTGTGTAACTCATTAAAACCCTTCTGACTTTACGTTTCAGACTCTTGGTCCTCTTTGACGCTCACACCAGACACGAACATTCTTCCAGCAGGGACCTACGGCCTTCTGTGAAACTCTAGGATTAGACTTAAAGACTAGTGCGGCTTTGAACATTTCTTCCAGCGTAAAAACAACACACAATACTAACATTTCTACCACAACAGTGACACAGTTAAACATGATGAATGCAGGAGATGATCGTTTGGCTGCTAATGTGTAAAGTATCAGTTACTGTTGAGAAAGCCTCCGGTCTCGTAACATTTAGCTAACCTCATGACGGCAGGGTTGCAGACGTGGGAGTGCCTGTTTAGTCTGATATTTTACGGTGTAATAAGATACATGTTTGTAATTAACTTTTCTGATTACATCTGTGTTCATCCACTTATACCGAAACAGCCTACAGCGCTCCAGTAGGTTACTTACAGATCTCAGAGGCGTGGCCTGCATCGAAGTTCCAGTTTTACTTGAATGTTACAGGGACTTGGGACTTACCGTATTAGATTAAAAAAAACTTTAAGCCTGCTGATGTAGTTTTGGTGATTTTTTTTGTTTTGTTTATTATTTATACGGCTGCAGTAAATCAGACTTATTCTGCAAAATGGAGTTTTCAGGTTTTAATCATGTTATAGTTGTTTCCTTCTCACTTGGCAAATCCAGACTGATCTCTCTCTGTATTTTTTATGCAGATTGATATCAGTCTGGTCTCCACGTCCTCTGTTGCCTCTTAAGCCCAGGCAAAAGTGATCGTCCAATCAGATCTGTTTATTCCAGTGACACATGTGAAACGAAGGAGCTCATTGGTCACCTGTGATTTACAATAAAATCACATTTCTATCACCTCAGATTAGCAGAGTTTCAACTTCGCTCATTGATTCTGTAGAAATCCGCCATGTTTTTCAGCCCCTGTGAAATTATTTTTATTATTTCCGATATGGACGGACCATACATGTCCCTGATTGGCTAATCCACCTGTCAATCACGTTCATTTGAAAACAGGGAGATTCACCCGTGAGACACATCTTTGTAAAGTATTGGAGATGTGTGTATCCGGGATCCCAGGTAAGTTTCCTTTTCATTTCCAGTTTCTGAAGTCATATTTGGAGTGATTCGTGTTTGAGTAATCTTTAATCATTTATTTTCAAGACGCCATTTTGACAGTAAACCCCTGTTTTCACCTGCACTGGTACACGCCCACTGTGACGTACGCACTTAGTTCTCCAATTTTATTTTCTTAATCGCTGATACTCGTAGGATTCAGCAGCATCGCGTGGTCATTTTGGCACAAATTTTAAAAATCCACTACTTACTATGATGTGCAGCTGTCCATAGGGGGCGCCGACAGCCCCACAGCTCTTTGTTGTGATGACGTTTACGGCGACGTCAGCTCCCATTGGACACCACAGTTTTCTAAAGTGGAAGTCAGCGGATTTGTTTCTTTTATTAAGTCATTTTACATGAATATTGTGATTTAAACTGTGCAAATATTTATATAATGATCCACGGGTGTTGTAGATCATAACAATAGAGCGACACAAGCACAATAGAGCGGTGTGATCCTGGTACACAACACTGTACTTAGTGTTCTGACTGTTTGTGCTGCACAGTATGTGGCGTTTGTGTTACATGAGCATCTAAAACTATATTCACAAAGAGGCAAACTCTCAGGCCGTTGTTCCTGCGCTCGGGCTGCAACTAATGATTATTTCTATTGTACTATGAGACGTGTCCAATGTGTTTTTAACCCAATAAAGGTTGAAATATGGCGGCTAAAGGCTTCTGTTTACAAACGAAGTGTGTTATTAATGAACAGCAGACACTGTTCATTTTATTTTTGCATTTTAGTAATAATGTCTCTGTCTTTGTTGTAAAAGGTTTGTGTGCTCAACATAATTATGACGATCAAATGATATTTTATAGTCGGACAGTCCCCATTAGTTCATTAATCGGTGCAGCTCTGACATGTTCAAGGGAGGCACCAATTCAGCTTTTTCAGATCCGATACCGATACTGATACTATAGCTCTGAGTCCCTTAGTTGAGTGGGCTCTGGCCTATCCTGGTTTAGTCCTAGTTTAGTCCTGGTTTAATCCTTGTTTAGTCCAATTGGAGTGGATTTCTCCTTCACTGTGGTTCTCCTTGAGGTTTCTGTTTTTCTCACAGTTTTCTTTTTTTAGTTTTTCCTTGCTGAGGAGCAAGGACAGGGGGCGCTCTCGGACACTTCTCCATTTGCTTGTTTTCTGTTGATTAATTTCCTTGTCTGTTTCTGTTTCATTGTTGATTTTCTAACTTTCTGTTGGTTAAATCAGTTCACATGTTCAGCCCTAAGAGGCGACTGCTGCTGTGATTTTGGGCTTTACAAAAATAAACAGAATAAATTGAAAATTTAATTGAATGAGGATCTGCCGATACGCTATGTCAGCTGATGCTGGAGCAGAGATTTTTTTTTTTTTTATATCCTTTGATGATAACTTTAGAAATGTTTAATTTCATGAAATGTTCCTTGACATGTTCTGGTGCAATAATGACATGTTCTGGTGTAATAATAACATGTTCTGGTGTAATAATGACATGTTCTGGTGCAATAATGACATGTTCTGGTGTAATAATGACATGTTCTGGTGTAATAATGACATGTTCTGGTGCAATAATGACATTCTGGTGCAATAATGACATGTTCTGGTGCAATGACAACAACAAGATGAAATGGTTGTTTCATTCTAATGTTTATAAGTTGGCTTCATTTCTCTGGAAGAAGTGGCAAATTAGTTTATTTAAATGAGTCCATTTGTGTTTGTAACACACGTCTGGCAGCTGGCCTATTGTGTTTTATTATATTTTATTAGTAGTGTCTTCTAAACCATTTAAACGGCTGGGCATATTTGTATGCAAGACACAATAATAAAATAAATTCATTTCAATATTTCATTAAAACTAAAATAGAATAAGACAAACTGATCCAAATGTGTTTTGTAGCTATAACGACAGAACAACTTAAGTTCAAATATGATGAGGCTTTCTGGGCAAATAGTCTTATTTCATCAGTTTATATGTCAAACCAGAATATCGAATATATTTCAGTGCCAGCACCGATGTCAATATACTGGTATCGGACCCATAGACTGTGTAAAGAAGTGGATTAAGTGAATGTGACGTCACCCACAGCGTTCGGCTCCAGTCAAATGAAGCTCATCGAGGCTACTTCCCTTTTGTTCCCCCTTCCTACCCACACTGCTGTTTTAGCAAGGGAGCGAAGGCTTAACAACACTGTCAATCAAACCTGTTGCTAACGGTAACAGGAGTGACCTCGAGGAAAGAATGCAGCTGATTTGCTTCTTATTAATTTTCATATTTTGATTTACGGACAAAATTGAGAAATAAAAACACCAGGATCATGTAGAGCGGGTTAATACAAACATTTAAGACCAAAATGACGAGTCTGACAGCAGCAGTTACAGAGAGAGGGGACACAGTGTTTCAATAAAAAGTGAATTGGAGCCAAAGTCGATGGAGCCGGAAGCGCGCTCGTGATCATTTCCTATTTGGAACACGGCGGCTAGCAGGTTAGCTATGTCCATTTATACATACAGTCTACGAACGGACATGTACCCCACCAGAACAGCACATACACACTGAAATACTCACATACTCCACAGTTCAAATGAATACATGACATCTGACATTTGAGAGACTTTATTTTATTTGATGTGGCAGCAGAACATTACATTATACAAGTTACACGTGTTTTATTGCACCTCGGGGTTTACAGCCACAAACCTCCTATAAATTACGTATAAATAAAATATACATGTCATTTTTTCTGCCTCTACAAAACTTCTTAAAAAAAAAAGCACATCTGGCGCCCCTCTTCACCCGGCCGTCATATCTGTGCCACTGAAGAATGCAGCTTCAGACAAATATTCACTGGTGGATTTAAGTTGTGGAATAAAAATGAATTTACAGATTTATAGCAAATCTATCCATCTATAGTAAAGTTATAAAAAAGAACTGAGAACGTTAGTGTTAAAAGTTCTATACTACGACAAACTGACTCTTTAAGCTTTAAGTCATGTTATAATACTGTTCCCTCCTCAAAAACAGAGCTGGAGTTGTGTTTTGTTTCATTCACACGTTTGAGTAACAGTTTATTATTAGTCTGTCTACATCTCCAACACTCAAAATGCTCTGTTCCACCTTGTGATGTCATGAAGTGGTAGTTTCCAAGTTAACAGCTACGTTTTACCTTTAGTTCAGTTGCGATTAGCAGTTCCAGAGCGAAAATGATCCAAACGATTCTAGTGAAACTGAAAAACACGGTAGAGAGTGGAGCACTTCCTGTATCACCACATGATGACATCACAAAGTGGAACAGAGTGTTTTCAGTTTGAGGGAAGAACTGTGTTAAACATGTGTGAATGAAACAAAACACAACTGCAGCTTTTGTTTTTTTTGATGAGGAAACATTGTAACACAGATGAGAAATTACGATGACATTTAGTCTCTGCGTCAAACCCCACCGCACAGCTACGCTCTTAATAGCATTTTTAAATCTAATCAAATCTGTCAGCAACACCCAGCTCTGCCCAAACTCAGCATTTTAAAATTCAGTGCAAAACAACATCCTCCCTTTATAAAATCCAGCTCAAACAGCGCTCGGTAAACGGTTACAGCAGCTACAGTCGTGAGGACGGGCTACGGCTGCGTCTTTCTGCCCTTCACTCGGCCTTTTGCATCAGTATTCCGGGCGTCGGGTCTGGGGCTCACCGTGTGGAGCTTTGACACCAGCAGAGAGCCAGAAGAGCTTCATGATCATAATTAATCTGAAATCTCATTTGCATGTGTGGACGTGAAACAGCTGTACTTAAATCAGACATGAGGAGCCGCGTACAGAGGCTATAACACGTGTTTTGTAATTAATTTTGTATGACTCCTTTGATCGCACAATGTAAGTGTGTATAGAGGATTTTTATAGCTGTTATGTTTGTGTTTATGTAGCTAATAATCGTCCTTCATTGGATGTCTTAATATTACTGAGGAAATTTTAAAATGGTTCCAAGAAGTTTTTCAATTCAAAATTCCACTGTAGTGCAAGACAAAACCAGTTTACTACGGCACCTAGACCTGTCACAATAACACTTTTTGAAGCCCGATGTATCGCTACAGAAAAACGATAATAAAGAAACAACTTTATGTCACTAATTAAGATTTAAATAATGCAAGATAACTAAACAGTTTTTAAATAGATGTTTCATTAAAAGACGTGAGCTGCATCACTGGTTTAGAAAAGAGTGGGACCATAGCAACGCTGTCAATCAAACCTGTTGCTAACGGTAGCGGGAGTGATCTCAGGGAAAGAAGACGCCTGATTTGTCTGTTATTAATGTTCGTATCTTGATTTAAGGACAAAATAGTGAAATAAAAACACAAGGGTCACGTAAAGCGGGTTAATACGAACATTTTAAGACCAAAACAACGAGTCTGACAGCAGCAATTAGCATGATATATTGCTACAGAGAACGACTGCGATAAAGGATGTTGAAACTAATTTGTGGCACTAATTAAGATTGAAGTAATGCAAGATAATCCCAGTCAACCATTTGTAAATAGACTAGTTTCATTAAAAGACATGAGCTGGAACAAATAAACAGCAGAATGTAGCTGTAAAAGAGACTTATTCATGTCTCCACGGCTCAAATTTAATGATATCGCAACAAAAACACCCCAAATCTCCCACGTTTGCATGAAAAAAGCACTATATTGTTCCAGCTTTTCATATACTGAACGATGAGTCGATATAGTGATTATAGTGACAGGCCTAGACTCACAACTACAGTGACATAATTTATTTGTAAATATTTTAACTTTAATTCATAGGTAATTACTTAATGCAAACTACATTAAAATGAAGTGTATGTTCAATATTCAACTAATCTCAATACTATGGTTTTCTAGACCACAGACTGTATAAAGAAGTGGACTAAATGAGTGTGACGTCAGTGTTTGGCTCATGTTAAATGAAGCTCATCGAGGCTAGATGTTGTGTCCATTTATATAAACAGTCTGTGGTTTAAACTGCCTATGCACTGATATAACGAACTTGAAATAAATACTTTCAAAGACAAGATTACTTCATGTTATGTAACTGTCCTCCATTTTATGAGGTGCTATAGGTAGATGTAGGTAGATACTTGGAAACATAATACAGACTTCAATCCAAGTGTTATCGTCATTAATCTATATTTACAGCTAATATCTCTTTATAAATAGACTTTGTATGTACATGTCTCTCCAAAAAGTCAGTATCGTTCTTTTTATTGTGTTAAATAAAAATATAGTGAGGTTAGTAAAAACGATACAAAAATACATATGTGCATTTTCCACCACAGCAGCCAGCGTGAACCTCCTCCCAGAGCTGTCACAAACACTGTGGTTCAATCCCTCTGTCTCTGTGTATAAAACCATGTGTCTCCTGAAGGTCAGCGAGATTCCCATGGTGACAGCAGCACAAACGCCATGGCAACCAAGGTCAAAGGTAAGTGTCGGGAGGCGAGCGGATGGGCGCCCCCTCGGACAGCCACCTGACACAGACGGAGACGGGACAATAGAGTAAGAGGAAAAGAAAAGAGAGAAGAGAGTGCTGTGTGTGTGTCTGTGTGTGCATGTGTGTGTGTGGGGGTGTGTTTGTGCGTGTGTGTGTGTGCATCTGTGCATGTGTTTGTGGGGGGGTATACCTGTGGAGGGGGGGGCTGATGAGGAGGGAAGACCCCGCGAGGGGGAGGTGCTGCGTGCTCCGTCTTGGGGCTGAGGCCACTGGAGGACTCACCTGCAAATACAAGAGAAACACAAGAAGTTACATTGGAACCACAGACTGTACAAAGAAGTGGACTAAGCGTGTGTGACGTCACCCACAGCGTTCGGCTCCAATCAAATGAAGCTCATCGAGACTAGCAGTTATAGGGCGAATTTGGAGCCAAGAGCTGACCCCGTGTGTCATAGCAACCAAAGAGCCAATACGGATACTTGTTGCTAACATTTGCGGGAGCGACCTCGGGGAAAGAAGGCGCCTGATTTGTCTGTTATTAATGTTCGTATCTTGATTTACCCCAGTATCAAGTATAGCGGGTTAATACAAACATTTTAAGACCAAAATGATTCTGACAGCAGCAGTTACAGAGAGAGGGGACACAGTTTTCGATGGAGCTGGAAGTGTTTAGAACTCGGCGGCTAGCAGGGGTTAGCTATGTCCATTTATATCGACAGTCTATGGTTCAAACAACTAAGATAAGCACTTATCTATCAGAGTTCACTGGAATATGATGGATTACACATTAAAGTTAAGGTACATTCTCCGTAGGAATGTGTCCTCTGCATTCGACTCGTCCTTCAGTGTAGCTGGATCAACCTGTTAAAGACTGTCGCAGTGTCACGCCCGGGGACCCATCTCCACGACTTGAGCTAAACTGCCTCAGCTGGAAGATTTGACCTTTTGTACTGAATTACGACAGTAGCTCAGTTGGTAAAATGTTCGTGTTCTGATTTGAAGGTTGACAGTTCGAATGTGGTGCAATTCCAGCTCCCACAGAGGAATGCTGTTGTGTCCTTGGGCAAGACATTTAACCTACCTAGTCCCTGGGGTCTGCATACACTAGTGTATGAATGATAAGTAGATGGTACATAACACCTGCTAAACTAAACCTTGAAATGTAAAGACCAAAAAGGTGCCCTGTTTCACTGTATGTGGGAATGTCCCTCATATTGTCATTTTGGGGTAATGTTTTGAACATCGTTAGCAAAATTGTGGGTAAGGATGTCCCTATTAATCTTAATCCTAAAATGGGTCTTTTGAATATTTATTCAGTAGATTTGCCTAAAAAATATGGTATCTTTGCTGAATATTTGTTTTTTGGAAGCCAAACGTTGAATAGCGACATCAAATGTTCCTTGTTCTGCTTCTCACTTGTTGAAGGGAATGACTTTTCTACCTGGCATTGGAAAAGATAAGCTACTCTACAAAAAACAAACCTGAAAAGTTTTGGGAAATATAGGCAATATTCTACAATTTTCTTGTGAATAACAGGATATCTGTGGTAAGCTGGATAAATGACACATCATTATTTTGTATTATTTATTTATATTTACACACCAGCCAAGAATGCATAATAATGAACAAAAACATATATTTCACATATAAATCACATCTGAGTATAAGTCGCACCCCCGGCCAAACTATGAAAAAGAGTGCGACTCATAGTCCAGAAAATACGGTCATTATTTTTTGGTCTCTCCCCTTCCTCATTGTCTTTTATTTATATTTTACTACTATTATCTTTATTTTAACTACTCGTACATCTTTTTTTTGTTTCATACCACCTGTATTATCATTATTAAATGTAAATGACAAATCTTGATACACACATTCCAAAAAAAACCAACAAAAAAACAAAACATTGGTGCATGAATGTAAAGCACTTTGAGTGACTTAAAGGTGGAAAAGCACTATATAAAAATATGACCGTTGACCATTTACAATTTACCATTACATAATCCAGACTAAAATGAACATGGACAGGTTCACCGTGTTTATCAGTCTCCTCAGAGTTATTTGTGGAGCGGACAAACTGGGGCTGACAATCGAGAGTCATTCACCAATCAATATATTTATTAGGTGAGTCCAGGCTCGGTAAATGAGCCAGATCAGGAAGAACATGCAGTGTAAAGACGGTCTGGATTAAATATAACACTTTCTATAGACTAAAAGAAAAAAAAGAATATGAAGACATTGCTGTTTACTTCAATTTTATTCAGAAAAATGTGAATGCCTCAACGACAAACGGTGGAGGATGTTGTGCACAAGATCAGGTGCTGTTCAAGGACACAGCTTTATAATGTAAAAGACATGCCAACACGTTTCAGACTTACATAAGAAACGATTTGTGTTTTATATGCCAGTGATTTGGTCGTCTTCTCTTTGTTTTCCCCATATATTATTTTATTATCATATTTCTTTATACAGCAAATTTACATTATGATAACACATCCTACGCACAAGACACTTCCCCGCCAAACAGCCAACAGTTCTTATCTCACTTAAATCCTCAAATCCCTTAGACATAAATCTGTCTGTAACTTGAGCACTTGTGGAAGTTGTTTTAGTTTTTGTGCGAGTTTGTGCGTTATTTACTGCTGTTATGTTGTTGTTCGGATATGAAAGATTTATACATGCGACCCCACCCATGCACAGCTTTGCACCAAACAAAAACATGTATGAATATGAAACAGCAGCTGGCAAGGACTGGCGGGGCATCTGGGCGTTAAAGATAGCACCGTCGCCACATCTGTGAACTGGCACGGCTCCAGTCCGCTCGTGGGACGTCCAGGTGAATGAATGGATTAGTGAACTACGAGCATTGAAGTAACTGAATACATGTCCGCAAAATATGTGTTGTGAATGATAATTTTGAGTGATTGTGTTCTGAAACAGTTACTTTTTCCTTTGGTTGTACTCAAATTACAGTTACTTTTCTAAAATCAAAAGAAATACTTGGCGGTATTTTATCATGCTCTGTGCTCAACTGTTAGCATCACTACTTCCTGTCCAGTATTATCTCTGAGGTTTTTGCAGAGTCACGATAAAATGAATAAATATTTAAAGGTCAGACAGTGGACAGGGAGCTGTGGTGGGTTAGGGGTCAGGGGTCAGAGGTTAGAGGGTCGGACTGTGACTTCTGAGTTTAGGAAGAGACATGTTTGTGTCTCAATGCTAATGCTAATGCTAATTTTGAGGCATAATAAATATTAAACTGAAGTATTGTACATTTAAAAAACAAGCGGCTAGTCTACAGAGCTTATTTTAGTTTTGAACTGCAAGTTAGTGGGAAAAACACGGCTCTTGCAATGTGTCCGTGCGCAATTTTACTTCTATAAAATAACATAAATGGAACAAACAGTGCAATAAAAATCAAGCTGAGTGGGAGTCTCGCTATAAGATAAAGCAAGTCGGTGTAAAAGTATTCAAAGTATTCAGAATACAGTACTCTGATTGGCCCATGTATCTGATAAACGCTCACATTTTTATATAGCGTCATCAAGGAACCACTCACACATTCATACACCAGTGTACGCAGACCGAGGGCGAAGTGGGTTAAGTGTCGTGCCCAAGGACACAACAACAGCATTCATGTGTGGAAGCTGGAATTGCGCAGCCATCCCATGAATCAGCGGATATGACTGCTCCGCCAAACTTTGCATCAGTGGATAAACGCTCTACCAACTGAACCATGTCACCCTAGGTTACAAAAAACATTTTAAAGCAGGTAGTGGGTACTCTAACTAAATACATTTAACACTAACCACCAGGGAGCGAGCTAACACACAAACCTAACTCACACACACACACACACACACCTGGACAGGCAGAAATCTGATTCTGCCGCCCACAATACGTATAATAGACATTATCCCCGAGCACAATAGACAAAGAGAGTCTTTCAGCAGCTGGAAAATGAGGTGAGTTTGGGCCCATGATTCAGACAGAGAGAAAGAACATTGCACTACTATCAGCAGGGGCAGTGCTAGATAGTTTTGGTTGGAGGAGTTAAGGGGGGCTAAGTTCTTCAATCTCAATTCCTCACTTAACATGTTAATTTAGAGCCTTTTATGGATGCAAGTGCCACCCTCCACCAACTACCATGTTTGAGTCTCTGTTTTAAACAAGTTTAAATGTATTTATCTGCTGTAGTGACTTATAAAAGCTAATATGGAGTTTTTTTATTTTTTATTTTTTAATTGTAGTCTCATTTTGAAGGCGCTACACTTGCCATTTGCACATTTTTTTTGTTGAGATTGCATGTGCTGTGAAAATGTGGTCTTTGGGGGAGCTATGGAGGAGCATTAGCCATTCTAGGGGAGGATAGTGCCCGTCAAGCCCTCCCCGGCATCGCCCCTGACTGTCAGACGGTAAGACGGTCGTCATGGTAACGCATTTTGAAGCCTGATGTTGCTATAGAGATATACTGCAATAAACAATAATACTGAAACTACTTTACGCCTCTGACACGATTAAAATAAAGCAGGTTAATCCCAATAAAAACATTTTTTAAACAGACAGGATCATAAAAGACATGAGCTGCAACAAGTAAACAGCCAAATGAAAAAATAATTAGAGAACTGACCATAGACTGTATGTATACACTGACATAGCTAACCTGCTAGCCGTCGTGTTCCGAATAGGAAGTGATCATGGGCGCACATCCAACTCCATCAACTCTGGGTCTCATTCACTTTCTATTGAAAAACTGTGTCCCCTCTCTCTGTAACTGCTGCTGTCAGACTCGTCATTTTGGTCTTAAAATGCTCGTATTAACCCGCTCTACATGATCCTAAAGTTTTTACTTTGCTATTTTGGTTGTGATTCAAGATATGAACACACGCCTTCTTCCGTCGAGGTCGCTCCCATTAACGTTAGCAACAGGTTTGACTGACAGCATTGCTAAGCGCTCAATCCCTGCTAAACAAGCGCTATGGCCGGAAAGAGGTGTTACCTTCAACAGCCTCACTCCGGATTGGCTCTTCGGTTGCTATGATACTCGCGGTCAGAATTCCAAATGTGGAAATCTGCTCAAAATTGGCCACTATAACCGCTAGCCTCAATGAGCTTCATTTAACTGGAGCCGAACTCTGTGGGTCTGTCAGTCCACTTCTTTATTCAGCCTACAGAACTGACTGATTTTAGCGCATTACAACAAAAATAACAAAAATCAGGCCAATTTTGGGATGAAAAAGTCCTCACGATAAACACTGAGCCTCAAAATTATTGTAATATTGCAGCTCTTGTTTATTTATAGATGACTACTTCAAAGACACTCAGATAATCTTGTGTCCTTAGAAGAATGCCTTTTTGGATTGTGATGCCTCAAACTCCAAACAGAAAAGTGTGTCCTTTGTTGACAGCTTTGAAATAGTGATGAATGTTTGTGTTTGTTTTGTGTCGTGCAGTGGACTGGACGGGAGACTGGTGCTGAAGCTGTTCCCAATTTGAATGAAGAATGGATGTCATTTGAAAATCGAAAAACATAACCTTAGAAATGTAAAATCTATTGGTTGGAAACAAAACTAGTTATTTCTGCGCTGAACTTGTGTAAATTGAAAATGCTGCTGAAAAAAATCCATTTGAGGAATGACTTGATTTAGAGGTATACAGAACGTTATGTTAAAGTTGCACTATGTAACTTTTCTTGGGGAGGGTTTTCATGAAGGTCTGATCGGGTTAGAGGCAGTGGTGGAAGAAGTAAAAGAAAAGTACAGATACTGGAGCAAAAAAAAAAAACCAAAAAAACAACCCAACTCAAGTACAAGTATCACATGAAAGAATCTACTTAAGTGAAAGTATTAAAGTGCCCATTTAAAAATGTGCCTTAAGGGTAAAAGGTAAAAGTATTTCCCTCCTATGTTTAAGGTGTAAATGTGATACTCATTAAAATATAAGACATATTTTGGTCGCAGGAACAATACAAATTGTGTATTGTGCAAAGTTTGTGCAAAGTCGAAGCTTAAACTCGAAAACTTTAGTCAGGATGTTTCCATGAACATGGAAAAAATAACCCCTTAAATCATATGAAATGTATGTAATGAAGTAAAAGTATAAAGTTTCCACTTAAAATGTACTTAAGTAGAGTACAGATACCTGAAAATGCCTGAAAGTACAGCACTTTACTATTGTACTTTGTTATCTTCCACTATTGGTTAGGGCTTAGGGCTAACTGTAAAAATAAATGAAAAACATGCATTCTTACAGTGAACAGGGTCATCTCTCCACAGATCTGACCAGTCACTTGCTTGTCTCCATGGAGGTCGATGTGTTTAATAGTATTCTGTGTAACATTCCTGGCATAGCAGTAACATTTCCATGGAAACAAGCAGGTGATGGACCTTCTATCGGAAAAGTACAACTATTAATTCACTGTAGTTTTTGAAGTCTGAGTTGATATGACACTAAAGCATCTGTACTAGTGATACTTTCCAGTGACGTCACGCTGGGGGTGTTCTACATGTATGTCTGTGGTGCAAAGTTCAGCAGTTAACATGGTGACACGATGCACACCGCCCAAAAAAGTTTTAAGATCCAAACTGAAAACTCAAGAAAAAATACAAAATGGATTTAAACAGCACATTTTCAAGAGTCTCTAATCAATCCGAGCGTTCATGGTCCTGTTTAGGAGTTTGAATTTACCCAAAAAGGTAAGAGTGAATGACGGAAAAACAGTTGGCTAATGCTAGCTAGCTTGTTACTGTGATTTTATGTATAAGAGACTTGAGTAACAGCACAAATCACCTCAAATGTTGTATTTCCAGCTAAGTCAGTTTTTTTCTGGTCAGATTGTGCTAAATTAAAGCTCAGATTAAAGTCTAATTTGAGCCACAGAGCTTCAGACAGAGCAGTGCCTACAGTTAGCACCACACCACCAGGGAACGTTGAAGACATCAGCTGCACAGTATCAATACCACTGATCTATAAAGACATACACAATAAAATATATATTACAGGTAATGCTAATGAAAATAGTTCCTAACATTCCAGACTTTCTTTTTGTCTTAATTAGCATTCCAGCTACGAGAGGCAGTGCACTTGTGTTGTCCTAAAACCAAAGCGCCACAGGGACAGTAGCCCCTTCCACCTACCCCGAGGCGTGTGTCTCTAAGCAACCGCCCAGAACATGTCACATATGGCAGATAGTTTGGAAATATGTGCAGACACACCTCCATGTGCGTCTGAGTGATGAGCGGTGTCAGTAGTGCCGCTCATGGGGGGCCTTAACCTTTCTGTGGAGAGGGATGAGATGCCCGGCGCGTTAATAAGAATACAGGAGTGACATTTGAAGGATCCTGCCTCTGGATAGCATCGCTAGATTGGTGCTCCGGGCACTTCAACCAAATCCATCCACCTTAGCCCTGCATGCTAACATATGACACGCTAACAGCTCCATTTATGCCAAGCCTGCCTCCCCAGTGGAGCTAAACTGACAGAGGGGTGCAGAGCAGAAAACAGACACGCCAGACATGCATCACCCACTTTCCAAAATATAAATGTGGACGCTTCCCTGTCCGATAGCAATATGAATGTTCTGCTCAAATAATAAGGAAAAATGAAATGTAACCCGATGGAAATGTTCACCCATGGGTGACACTGAGCGCCCTGAGCAGGTGGGCCGCGGCTATAAATCAGAGCCAGGGTGCGTCTCGAGAAACAGAGAAGCTGCCAAGTCTGCCACATCTGTTTCACTCTCGCCAACAGGAGCTCAGAGGACTCATCGCACTGCTGGGGATGCTAAATATGTTAGCTTACACAGTACACAAATAGCTTACAAATACAAGAAAAGTAATGGCTGTAGTATTTCTATTGATACTTTCCAGTGACATCGCGCTGGGGGAGTACTGCATGTATTTCTGTGGCGGAACATTCAGCAGTTGCCACGGTGATACAGTGCACACTTTAGCAAGCACAGCCGTAAAAGTTTTAAGATCTCAAAACTCAAGATAAAATATAAAATGGGTTTAAACAGCACATTTTCAGGAGCCTGTGATCAACACGAGCGTTCAAGGCTCTGTTTATAAGTTTGATTTTCAATAAAAAGGTGACAGTGACTAACTGAAAAACTGTTGGCTAATGCTAGCTAGCTTGTGACTGTAGTGTTATTTGAGAGAGACGTTTTTAACAGCATGAATCAGCTCATCTGTTTTAGTTTCAGCCAAGTCCAAGTCAGTTCTTTATGGTCAGACTGTGTTAAAACAAAGCTCGGATTAAAGTCTAACAAAGCCGCAGACATAGCAGTGCCCTCGGATAGCATCCCACCCCCAAGGAATGTTGATGACATCAGCTGCAAAGCATCAGTATTACCGCAACCAACAGAAATAGCTTATCAGTAAACCAGTCCCTCGTGTAGTTGACACATAACTTTGACATTTTAAAGTTGGGACAATGGCTCAGTGGGTAGAGCGTTCTCCCACAAACCAAACAGTTGGAAGTTCCATCCCAGCTCCCAGCCAGCAGTGGATATGGCTGTTGTGTCTTTGGCCAAAACTTCCCTGACGCTGCCTATGTATGAAAGAATTGACTGTATCAAATAACCCAATGGATTTCCAAAGACGATGCATTATATAAACCATCTGTCAGGATCTTGCTTTGGGGTGTGTTCAAGTTTGAAACACAAAATTGGGATTTAACTTCGACCAGAAACTAAACCAGGACTAAACCAGAAATAAAAGGCGAGGCTGTGTCCCAACCCTTCATTTACTCCATAGGCCTGGAATCTTTAGCGGACTCTATAGAGACTCACAGAGCGATTCAGACATGCAGCTCACTACTCTCAGGTCACGTGACTCTGGCATCTGGGGGAAAAAGATCTAAAGGCTAAACTCTGATAAAACTTTCTAAAAGCCGAAGTTAAATCTGTCAACTGGATAAAAAGTTGTTGGAGTGAAGTTGTTTTGCAGCTCATCAAAGCCGCTTCTTCAGTTCTGGTCAGATTACTGGTTATATCTGTCTGAAGAGAGGAGCAAACTATACTGAAACTGTAATTGTTCATAGTTTCAGCCTTAATGGGTCCACTGACTAGCGCTATAGTTCTCTTTGTGTCCTTTGTTTGCTTTGGGTCTGAGGATGGAGTTATAGATGCAGGATAGATGATGTCTGAGGCCCTCATTCCCGTTTAAGGACTGTCTTTCCTAACAAAAATAGCTTCTTTAACTCCCCTCTCAAACCATTTCTTTTCTTTAGCTAAGATCTGAACCTCACTATCTTCAAAGGAGTGGTTAGTGTCTTTGAGATGGAGATGTAAAGCAGACTGGGGTCTAGAGGAGCTCTCTCAATGGTGTCGGTACATCCTCTTATGGAGCGGCTGTTTAGTTTTCTGTACTGCTCACTGCACACTTCACTACACTGAGTGGTAAAACCTGATAAAACTTGATTTTTGTCATAAACACTGATCAAATTGGACTGGAACAAGTATTTAAGGACTACTAATAATCATACAAGTTTTTGACAGGATGAATCTCACGTAAATAGAGATGGAGATGTAGAAATTATCGCTCTGTTAACATCTCAAGCGAAGGTACGCAGCTAACTCAACTTTACATATTTATTTATTTAAGTGTTTCATTGACCAACATCTGCTTTATTCAATCGTGTAGTGTCCAGTTAAAAACCTGATGTCATGCTGTTATTTTTCCAAGTCTTGCAATGCATTCTGGTCTAATTGACTGGACTAGTGACCAGCGCCGGACACTATTACAAATAAATACACAAAATTCATAAGAAAATTTAAGACATTGATTTGTATTGTTACTGAGACCAAAATATGTATCTTTTTTTTATTAATATCACATTTAAACTTTAACAAATGTGTGAAATACTTTTACTGTTTACTCCTAAAGTACATTTTTAAACAGGTACTTAAGTACTTTCACTAAAGTAGATTTGTTCATATGATTGTATATTTTTGCTCAAGGCATTGTGGGAAATTTTGAATGCGCAATTTTTCAGCTAACTGGGCATTTGGACACCACTAAAAAAAGGTGTGATTCCTAAATAGCGCCCCCTGTAGGGAACACTGTGGACATTGGACACCTGGACTAAAACTGGGCTTAAACCAGGATAAAGGAAGGACAAGTATAAATGCACCCTTTGTTAAGTAACACTAAAAACGACAGAACTTTGAAATGAAAGAATGCGTGTACGTACCTGTGTTTACCCTGCCTGTCTATTTAGCCCAGTCTAAAAGCCGCTGTTGTTTCCGAGTAACCACCCACGAACACCAAATGGAAAAAGCCGAAGACGCAGATTGAACATATGTCATTACAAACCCTGCAGTTCACACCTGTCTCTACCTGCTGCAGAGACTTTGATCCAAAAAACGGGACAATCCCTTCCCCTCAGCACTTATGATTCAGGTATTCACTCCGGCTTTACCACAAACCCCACTGACAACACACAACACGTCGCCCAAACATTAGCACAACCACATACAGGACGCAGACATGCTAGCTATGCTTTGATCCAGCGAGTCTTTATGATGAGCTAGAGGTACGGGTGTTTGGAATGATTTCAGGTTTAAAAAAGAAAGTGGAGAAAATGATTAATTGATTTGTCTGTTATTAATGTTCATATCTTGATTTATGGACACTAGCGAAATAAAAACCCCAGGATCACATAGAGCAGGTTAATATGAACATTTTAAGACCAAAATGACGAGTTTGACAGCAGCAGTTACAGAGAGATTGGACACAGTTTTTCAATAGAAAGTGAATTGGAGCCAGAGTCCCATGATCACTTCCTATTTGCAACACAGCAACTAGCAGCTTAGCTATGACCATTTATATATACAGTCTATGTATATACCCAAACTGCAACAGGAAACAGTGTATTTATATGTAAAAAATGAGAATAGATTCACTACAATTATACGAATTATATTATGGATTAATGCAAACTAGCATTTCTGTTATATATTGATTTTTTGAACCAAATAAAGGTTGAAATATGGAGACTGGGCTTTGTTATCAGTCTATATCGCTCTGTCTTTGTTGTGAGAGGCCTGGTATGTGCTCAGAGTGAGTTTAGCCCGGAGCCATTCACATTATCAAAACACAATATGATTATTTTAATAGTTGAGTGGTGATTATTCCCATAAATCACACCAGCCCTCATGCTTATAAATACAATAATTTGTCGACTATAATACAAATTTTGACTAAAGCACCAAACATATTTTATTTCCTCTATAACATCTACAAATTTTTACCATCTAAAAAACACTGCAAAAATCTAAGATTTAGTGTCTAAAAGAGACTTATCCCTATGTTTGTCTCCAGTAGGTCAGATTATTGTAACGTTCTGCTCACTGTAAGAAGCTGCAGTACATCCAGAACTCTGCTGCTTGGGTCCTGACTTGAACCAGGAAGTACTTCACACATGTGTCCTGTGCTCAGGTCTCTGGCTCCTGTGGCTCAGAGAATAGACTTTAAAGCAGCTCTGCTTGTGAACAAGTCTCTCCATGGACCAGCACCAAAGAACATCTCCCATATGTTAGAGCCACATGAACCATCTCACACTCTGAGGACTTCAGGGACCCGCCTCCTGATGTGGTCCTGGTTTAGTCCTGGTTTAAGACCAGACTAAACCAGGACTAAACATGTTGAATCAATGTTTGAGGTTTGTTTCCCTGAAGATGTGAGACAGGCCTCTACTTTGACAATGTTTAAATCGAGGCTCAAACGGTTCTGTTTAGACTGAAAGGGTTTTATTCTGCCTCTTCTCTTTTAATGTTCATTTTATTTGTGTTTTAATTTGTTTGTGTTGTGATTTTAATGTCTTTCTTATTGTGTAAAGCACTTTGAATCAATCGTTTGAAAATCAGTAATGGCTCTGTCTGTTATGAGACGCCACTAGACGACTGTGCACAACTGCTAGTTTAGTTCCCAATTATACCGCCTCATGTTGCCTCATGTTGCCCCCCTCGTGTCACTCCTCTCGTTGCCCCCCTCCCCTCAGTTTGTAAGTATGTAACAGACACGCCTCGCCCCGTGGAGCAGTTGCACGTGGAGCAGGGGTGACCTTGGAGGGTGGCTGGCGGCGGTGGCGAACATGTAGGTGTGTAAACGTATCCCACAGTATTTCCAGCTGAATCAGTAATGAGCATTTCATTACTGGAGCCGCAGTCCCCCCGGGAGGAAACACATACGAGCAAGAGAAGAGAGAGGGAGGGAAAGAGGGATGGAGAGAGAGGGGGATGGGGGAGACAGATGGAGACACAGGGGGGAGAGAGGGAGAGATGAAGGGGGATGGCGGAAGAGAGAGAGGTAAGAGGTGAATGAGGGGGAGAGGGAGAGAGGGGTGTGGGGAGACAGGGGAATGAGGGGGATGAGGATGGAGAGAGAGCAGCGAGGAAGAGAAAGAGGGAAAGACGGGGATGAGGGAGAGAGAGAGGGAGATGGGGGGGTGATGGAAGGTAGGGAGAGAGAGAGATGGAGACACGATGGAGAGAAAGAGAGAGGGAGATGGAGGAGATGGAGGGGAGGGAGAGAGATGGAAAGAGAGAGAGGGAGAAAGAGAAAAGGAAAGGGAGTGATAGAAAGAGAGGAAGGGGAAAGAGAGGCAGGGAGAATGGGATGGGGGAGAGAGAAAGGGGGAGAGAAAGGGGAGGGGATGAGATGGAGAGAGAGGTAGAGAGATGGGGAGAAAGAGGAAGAGAGAGATAGAGAGAGGGGGGAGGGAGGGGGAGATGGACAGAGACAGACAGAGAGAGACAGAGAGAGAGAAAGGAAGAGTGCAGTAAAGATGGAGAGGAGGAGCACAGGGAAAAAAGAGGGGGGATGGACAGTGACAGAGAGAGGGAGAAAGAGAAAGAAAGAGAAGGGGCATAGAGAGGGAGAGGAAAAAGAGGATGGGTTGGGGTGTTTTTCAGAATATGATTAAAATAAAATGAATGGCATTTAAAAATATCATGTGAAGAATCTGAATAATGACCCTGTGGCATCTGTAGGTTTCAGGGTAACACAAAGTTCACACTCTTACTGTGGCAAATAACAACTCGATCAATCTCCTGAATGCTCCTCAAAGTCCTCAAAATGGCGGCTATTCAAACCATTACAGGGATAATCTGATTCAATACTTCATCAAAATCCTGGCATATCTTTGGAGTGCTAAAGGAAGCTGGAGGAGACAGAACACACAAAAACACTTTACTCATTAAAAATGCAGCTCCCTGCTTTTTAAAACTGTAAAAACGTTGACATCAAACCAGCCAAACCTAATTCGTGTCCCCATATTCTCAGAAGCATGTGAAACCTCAGGGAGGGCATCTGGCTGCTCTGTGCTGATAGTGACCTCCATCGTGACAAATGATGAATGATATGAGTCGTACGGGACTGTCTATTAGAGCCACAGCCCCCACAGGACAGTCCCAACGAGAAGGAATAAGCCTTGTCATTCAGGTCAATACTAGTTCATCAGCACCTCCGAACAATGCAGTACAAAATGATAGAGAAATAAGTACAAACATAAGTTAAAAATAAATAAATAAATAAATAAATATATATATATATATATATATATATATATATATATATATATAAATAAAATGTAATGCCATAAAAATATACAAGCACAAGTAAAAAAACAAACAAAACAACAACAAAAAAACAACATAAAAAACAAAAATAAAATATAATGCCATAAAAATAAATACATTAATATTAATATTAATATTAATATCAATACTACTACTACTACTACTACTACTACTACTACTACTACTACTACTACTACTACTACTACTACTACTACTAATAATAATAATAATAATACCACCAGTTACCAGTTCAAATCCCACTCTCGACATAAACATTATTGGTTGAGCATGTTTTTATTTAGCAAAAGACAAAGTTTAAATCTATCAACTGGACAAATTGTTGTAAGAGTGAAGATGTTTCACTGCTCATCCAACTCTCAGTCTGAGGGTTTACACAGACATGTTTTTATTTAATTTAGGGGGGAGGAAGGGATGGGGGAGAGAGGGAGAAACAGAGAAAGGGAGAGAAAAGGGATCGAAAAGGGGAGAGATGAGGAAGAGAAGGAGAGATGGGGAGAAAGAGGTAGAGAGAGATGGAGAGAGATGGATAGAAATGGGGGAGAAAGGGAGAGAGAGAGAGGGAGGGAGAAAGAGAAGGAGAGAGAGAGAAAAGGAGAGAAAGAGGGGGAGATGATAGAGAAAGAGAGAGAGAGAGAAAAGGAGAGAAAGAGGGGGAGATGATATAGACAGAAAGAAGGAAAGAAAAAGGGAGAGAGAGAAAGAGAGGGAAAGGGAGTGATGGGGAGAGAGACAGGGAGGGGGAAAGGGATGGGGGAGAGAAAAGGGAGGAGAGGGGGAAGATAGAGAGAGATGGATGGAGAGAGAGGGAGGGAGAAATGGAGAGAGAGGGAAAGAGGGAGAGACAGCGGGGTGGAGAGAGAGGGATAGAAACGGGGGAGATGGACAGAGAGAGGGAGAGAGAGAAAGGTAGAGTGCACTAGAGATAGAGGGGGAGAAACAGAGGAGGAGGAGAAAAAGTAGTTTTAAATGTGCTATATAAATAAAGCATTGAACTGATGAGTTGCGCCCTTGTTAAAATCAAAGTGTCCATAGTAAATGGCTGACACAGAGCTGGCCAGCGCAGCATTGCCTGAAGCTGTTTTCAGACGGCGATCAAAGCTATTAATACATGCGATGGAGAAGCACATTAACAAGGACGTTCTCACTGGGGTTAAGCTTACACTCAAACAAACACAAAGGTCCAAGAGAAGAAGAAACGTGCTGAAGGCTGCAGACTGGGGAGGAGTCGGGGGAGAACCTCAGATTACAGCAGCGTGAATGGATAAACAGAGCATATGTGGGCTTTTACTCATTTGAATAAAAGCACATTTCAGCATTAGTGGGATTAGCTAAATAAATCTGTATAAAACTGTAAAGGTCAAATGTGAGAGAAGCAATTAGGTGCAGAGCTACTAACTCAGGCTGTGTCAACAGAAGTGGTAAGAACAAAAGAACAACAAGGTTTTATCAAATGAGGATCTATCTATCTATCTATCTATCTATCTATCTATCTATCTATCTATCTATCTATATATATATATATATATATATATAGTTTTTTGGATTGCTTTAAATACGCTTTATCAATTTGATTTGAATTGTATCCAATCCAATCCCTAGTAAAACGCCCTCTTGCACTACTTTCCCACTTTATTAGTGGGAAAGTAGTGACCCCAAATACAACATAGAGTAGATCCAAGTGAAACCAAGTGAAGAAGCCAAACAGTACATGCCCAAATAAATGGCTACCGTTAAAATGCTTTCATGTCCATGTCATGTTGACCCTTTTGTGACCCCAGCCCTTGGGACAACGGATGGAAATTAGCCTTGGGCTTTAATCCGGTGTGTTTACTTTTATATTGAATCATGTCTGTTCATTAACATTGTCCCAATCTGCTACTGGCCCCTCTATAAAAAAATAATATTTATTTGATGAATTTGTTTCATGTAACTGTACTGATATTCAAGTTATACAAGAAAGTCTTTAATTTAGTGGTAACTGTGTCAATTTCTTCCTATTGCACCTTTCATCCATAAAATCCCAGTTTTTTGCCTTATGTTGCACTGAAAATATGTATTTGAGAGAACAGGCTGCTCATAGCTCACATTTATTTTAAACCAACGGATTTATTTTAAACATATACACATTATGCATTATTGGTAAGTGAAATATAATTTTTTTAAAAACTATTTAAAATGTAATTTTGTAAATGAACAAATAAAATCTGCCCCACATATTGTGATGTCACTGATTCACCATAGAAACCCGTTGTCATGGCAATCGGAAAGAACTTCTGTGTGATGTCACAAAGACACCAGAGATAGTACTGGTAGAGCACAGACAGTACTCCTCACACAGTTAGTTTACTCCAACCGTGCTCGACGAAAAGATATTCACAGAGACAGAAATCGCATATTTTTTGCTGAAAAACATGGCTGCTAATGTAAACATGGCAGAGGCTCTGACAATAGACGACATCGCTATTGGCCACACTCTGCAGGGAAACAACTCCACGTACACCGTGCTGGAGTTTCTTGGACAAGGCGTGTTTGGCAAAGTAGCCAAATGCCAAGATGTCCAAACTAAGGAGATGGTGGCGGTCAAAATCCTAAAGGACCCCAATGCCATCAGAAAGACTGCCAAAGAAGTGTCCATGCTGGAAGCTCTCCGTGTTCTGGACTCACACTGCTACAACCTGGTGAAATTCTTCGGCAGATTTGAACATAAAGGCCTCACCTGTCTGGTATTTGAAATGCTGGAGATGAACGTTTTCGACCTGATTAGAAGCCGACAATGGGAGCCTCTTGCCCCAAGCGACATACGACCAATCGCTAAACAGCTCCTCGTGACATTGGAAGGTCTGAAACGTCTTGGTATCATCCATACAGACCTGAAAATGGATAATATGATGCTGACCAATGTTAAGGAGAAGCCATTTAGGCTCAAGGTGATTGACTTTGGTGAAGCCAGGTACTCTTATGAGGTCAGACCTGGCATGTGGTGCCAGCCCGGTGGATCTAGGGCTCCAGAAGTTTCACTCGGCAACAAGTTTAACAAAGCCATTGATGTTTTCACCTTGGGCATCAACCTGGTCTTCCTCTATCTGGGATACTTCTTATTCCCCATCAACTGTAACTATCAGATGGTCAAGCGAATGGTCGAGATTCTGGGATATCCACCCGAGCACTTATTGTCCAATGGAGTCTACACCAAGTTCTATTTTAAGGAGGAGATGGACGATGAAACGTGGACATCAACGTGGACTCTACGGACACAAGAGGAATACGAGGAGGTTACAAAGACCAAAACAAAGGAGTATGATGGCTATGGCTGCGAGATTAAGTCGCTGGATGACCTGGTGGATGCCTTTCCCAAATGGGAGGATGCAGAGTATGAGGACCGGAAAGCTCTGGTAGATCTTCTCAAGGGCTTGCTCCATCCAGACCCTTGTTTGAGACTGACTCCTCAACAAGCTCTGCAGCATTCTTTCATTACGATGTCTCATCTGCAGAACCAGGACAGCTTGGAGTATTTGAAGCAGTCAGAACAAGTAATGCAAGTGTGTCCAACTGGTGGTTCTTATCATGAGGTACCATTTGAGGACATATCAACTGTTCCTGGGGAACAGGCAAAAACTATGGAACCAAAGAATGAGCACGCTCAGCACATTGGCTCTGGTTCACCTGCCTCTCAGCTGTCAAATTCAAGTTGGTGTGAAACAGGTTCCCTGGAGAACGTTGAAGGTCCTAACGCAAATGTATGGGATCATGGATTACCCAGTGATGAAAGTTATGACGTCTTGCCTAGTCTGGGTAATGAAACAGCTGGTTCAGATACTTGGTCTGTTGAAGATCATTACACTGAGGGATCCGACCTTTTGACCCCTTTTGATGATTGGTTGCCAGATGGTCAACTTCCATCACAAAATAAGCAAGTCCCAGAATCCAGTGTAAGCTCTTTGGACATCAAGATCTTAGATGAAGATGTTTGGTCTGATGGAGATATGGAGGTCAGTAGGTCCGACAAAACTGTTCAACCTGAACACGTACTCTGCTACTCTGAGAGTAATGCTAGCTGTAGCTTCACAATTTCAAACATAGCTGCAAGCTCAGACATGGCAGAACGTTTGACAATAGATGACATTACTATTGGTCACACATTGCAGGGAAACAACTCCACGTACATCGTGGTGGAGTTTCTCGGACAAGGCGTGTTTGGCAAAGTAGCCAAATGCCAAGATGTCCAAACTAAGGAGATGGTGGCGATTAAAATAATCAAGGACCCTAATGCCATCAAAGAGGCTGCCAAAGAAGTGTCCATGCTGGAAGCTCTCCGTGTTCTGGACTCGCACTCCTACAACCTGGTGAAATTCTTCGGCAGGTTTGAATACAGAGGCCTCACCTGTCTGGCATTTGAAATGCTGGAGATGAACATTTTCGAAATGATCAGAAGCCGACAATGGAAGCCTCTTACCCCAAGCGACATACGACCAATTGCTAAACAGCTCCTCGTGACTTTGGAAGGTCTGAAACGTCTTGGTGTCATCCATACAGACCTGAAAATGGATAATATGATGCTGACCAATGTTAAGGAGAAGCCGTTTAGACTCAAGGTGATTGACTTTGGTGCAGCCATGTACTCTCATGAAGTCAGACCTGGCATGCGGTGCCAGCCCTGTGGATTTAGGGCTCCTGAAGTTTCACTCGGCAACAAGTTTAACGAAGCCATTGATGTTTTCACCTTGGGCATCAACCTGGTCTTCCTCTATCTGGGATACTTCTTATTCCCCATCAACTGTAACTATCAGATATTCAAGCGAATGGTCGAGATTCTGGGATATCCACCCGAGCACTTATTGTCCAATGGAGTCTACACCAAGTTCTATTTTAAGGAGGAGATGGACGATGAAACGTGGACATCAACGTGGACTCTACGGACACAAGAGGAATACGAGGAGGTTACGAAGACCAAAACAAAGGAGTATGATGGCTATGGCTGCGAGATTAAGTCGCTGGATGACCTTGTGGACGCCTTTCCCAAATGGGAGGATGCAGAGTATGAGGACCGGAAAGCTCTGGTAGACCTTCTCAAGGGCTTGCTCCATCCAGACCCTTGTTTGAGACTGACTCCTCAACAAGCTCTGCAGCATTCTTTCATTACGATGTCTCATCTGCAGAATCAGGACAGCTTGGAGTATCTGAGGCAGTCAGAAGAAGTAATGCAAGTGTGTCCAACTGGTGGTTCTTATCATGAGGTACCATTTGAGGACATATCAACTGTTCCTGGGGAACAGGCAAAAACTATGGAACCAAAGAATGAGCACGCTCAGCACATTGGCTCTGGTTCACCTGCCTCTCAGCTGTCAAATTCAAGTTGGTGTGAAACAGGTTCCCTGGAGAACGTTGAAGGTCCTAACGCAAATGTATGGGATCATGGATTACCCAGTGATGAAAGTTATGACGTCTTGCCTAGTCTGGGTAATGAAACAGCTGGTTCAGATACTTGGTCTGTTGAAGATCATTACACTGAGGGATCCGACCTTTTGACCCCTTTTGATGATTGGTTGCCAGATGGTCAACTTCCATCACAAAATAAGCAAGTCCCAGAATCCAGTGTAAGCTCTTTGGACATCAAGATCTTAGATGAAGATGTTTGGTCTGATGGAGATATGGAGGTCAGTAGGTCCGACAAAACTGTTCAACCTGAACACGTACTCTGCTACTCTGAGAGTAATGCTAGCTGTAGCTTCACAACTTCAAACATAGCTGCAAGCTCAGACATGGCAGAGCGTTTGACGATAGACGACATCACTATTGGTCACACTCTGCAGGGAAACAACTCCACGTACATCGTGCTGGAATTTCTTGGACAAGGCGTGTTTGGCAAAGTAGCCAAATGCCAAGATGTCCAAACTAAGGAGATGGTGGCGATTAAAATAATCAAGGACCCTAATGCCATCAAAGAGGCTGCCAAAGAAGTGTCCATGCTGGAAGCTCTCCGTGTTCTGGACTCACACACCTACAATCTGGTGAAATTCTTTGGCAGATTCGAATACAGAGGCCTCACCTGTCTGGCATTTGAAATGCTGGAGATGAACGTTTTCGACCTGATCAGAAGCCGAGAATGGGAGCCTCTTGCCCCAAGCGACATACGACCAATCGCTAAACAGCTCCTCATGACATTGGAAGGTCTGAAACGTCTTGGTATGATCCATACAGACCTGAAAATGGATAATATGATGATGACCAATGTTAAGGAGAAGCCGTTTAGACTCAAGGTGATTGACTTTGGTGCAGCCACGTACTCTTATGAGGTCAGACCTGGCATGTGGTGCCAGCCCTGTGGATCTAGGGCTCCAGAGGTTTCACTCGGCAACAAGTTTAACGAAGCCATCGATGTCTTCACCTTGGGCTGCAACCTGGCCTTCCTCTATCTGGGCTACTTCTTATTCCCCATCAACTGTAACTATCAGATGGTCAAGCGAATGGTCGAGATTCTGGGATATCCACCCAAGTACTTATTATCAAATGGAGTCTACACCAAGTTCTATTTTAAGGAGGAGATGGACAAAGAAACGTGGTCAACAACGTGGACTCTACGGACACAAGAGGAATACGAGGAAGTTACGAAGACCAAAACAAAGGAGTACAAAGGCTATGGCTGCGAGCTGACATCTCTGGATGACCTTGTGGACGCCTTTCCCAAATGGGAGGATGCAGAGTACGAGGACCGGAAAGCTCTGGTAGATCTTCTCAAGGGATTGCTCCATCCAGACCCTTGTTTGAGACTGACTCCTCAACAAGCTCTGCAGCATTGTTTCATTACGATGTCCCATCTGCAGAACCAGGACAGCTTGGAGTATCTGAGGCAGTCAGAAGAAGTAATGCAAGTGTGTCCAACTGGTGGTTCCTATCAAGAGGTACCACGTGAAGATATATCTGCAGTTATTGATAAAGAGGAAATAAGTATGGAACCAAAGAGGGATCACCAGCACCCTCATTTTGGTTCTGGTTCATCTGCCCCTCAGTTATCAAATTCAAGCTGGATTTCCCTAGAGATCCTCAAAGAAGGTCTTGACTCAAATATATGGGATGAACATGAATTACCTGATGCTGAAAGATACAACTGCGACTTGCCTGGTCCTGATACCCGGCCTCTTGAAGATCTGAAAATTGAAAGCTCAGTCATCCCAGTCCCATTTGACAGTTGGTTGTCAAATGATGGTCAAATTCCATTACAAAATTCCAAAGATGGGACTGTGAGCTTCAGCTCCTTTGACATTAGGTTTTCAGATGATGCAGTTTGGTCTGATGGAGATGTAGAAGCCAACACACCAGGCCAATCTCAACAAACTGTACATAATCCTAGCAGTAGCTCCACAACTTCAAGCAATGGAGACCATGCAGAATTTAACAAAACCAAAAGACCAGAGAAGAGGGTCCGACCTAGAGACAGATTTGTAAAATATTATACAATATGCATTTGGTCAATGCACAGAGAAGAGTTTCTCCACAACCTACCATCTAATGCTCCAGTGGAAGTTCTCGGCTTTGTCCGACTCATCTGGGATCCTGGAGGGGAGGGGGAGAGGGGGGTACACTGGGTGGGGTGGGGGGAGGGGTGTGGGGTTGGAGTGGTACCAGCAGAGGCTGGTACCCACAGGCAATACCTGCAAGGGAATGCTTTACAGGGATTGCCTCCACCCATGCTAAACTTCTTCATTTTGGAGCATATCATTGCTTCAAGATTTTGAAGGTTTACTGCCCACAAAAAATAAATAAAAATAAATAATAATTATGTAGTGTGTGACTTTTTGTTTGGTGATTGTGTTTTTTAACCTGAATACTGTCCACGTAACACCCAGCACTGTATTTGACACAAACAAAAGCGCTATAAAGTTGCATCTTTTTGAGAAGCCAATCTATAATCTCCAACAAATCCACTACTCCACAGATATGGCCTCCTATATGTAATATAGGAAGCCATGTATGTATGTATGTATGTGTATATATATATATATATATATATATATATATATATATATATATATATATATATTCATTTAATGTTATCAATATATACTTCTTTCTGCTTATTTCTATTTAATTTTATTCATGCTTTTCATTAATTTTTTTCACAGCTACTTGGTAGCTTGTCATTTGTGTACTGACATGCATATGCTAACAGAAATATGAGTACAATATCCACTTCTGTATGTAGTGTGTTAAATGCTGAGTGTGTGGATGTGTGTGTTTATGCTACACGTGTGTGTGCCTCACATAACGTTGACCATCATGAAAAATAAAATTGAATTAAAGAGGGGGTGTTTTACTTCTTTGAGGCATTAAATAGGGGGTGTTTTACTTCTTTGAGGCATTAAATAGGGGGTGTTTTACTTTATTGGGGTATTAAAGAGGGGGTAATTTCTTCTGTGGGGTATTAACTGTAACACATAACATATTTCGATCACCACGTTTCCTTTATTGTTTTGAAAATGCTACATTCACCAAAAACAACATATAAAAACATTTAATAAGTTCCAGGTTTGTTTTTGATGCTCTGAACCTTCCCTTTGCTCTTCGTGCAAAGTCACTACCCCTTCAGAGCGCTATCACATTACAGTCTGTGTACATTCCACTAATGAAACTACTGCACATCAGGTTTGTGAAGTTGTTGTGTATTGTTTTGTATCACGATTTTATGTTTATTAAAAAATGCTGTGGGTTGCATAGGCTTGCGAGCTACTGCTGAACATTCCACCATAGAGATACATACAGAACATCGCCAGCCTGACGTCACTGCCATGTGTCAATACAGCAGCCACTGTCTGGATATCTGGAATGTTCCACTGTATGGCATTACTTGAAAAGCATTTTTTCTTACTCTCCACAGACTTGTAACTTGTGTCCTCACCTGCTTCTCACAGTGGAGATAATGCCTTGCTATGAAACAACTGAAGCAAAGCAAAAACATCACCATGGAGACAAGCAGGTGGCAGACCCTCAGCATAAAAGTTACATAATCCATCTACCCACTTTCTTCCTCTTATCGGAGACTGTGTCACGGGGGGAGCAGTCTAAGCAGGGACTCACAAACTTCTCTCACCCCAGACACTTCCTCCAGCTCCTCTGGTGAAACCCCAAGGCATTCTCAGGCCAGCCAAGACATAGTCCCTCCAGCATGTCCTGGGTGTTCCCCAGGGCCTCCTCCCGGTGGGACATGCCCGGAACACCTCTCTAGGGAGGCGTCCCGGAGGCATCATGAACAGATGCCTGAGCCACCTCAGCTGGCTCCTCTCGACGTAGAGGAGCAGCAGCTCTACTCCAAGCTTCTCCTGTGTGACTGAGCTCCTCACCCTGTCTCTAAGGGAGCGTCCAGCCACCCTGCGGAGGAAACTCATTCCGGCCGCTTGTATCTGTGATCTTGTCCGGTTGACTGGTAAATTGAGAGCTTTGCCTTTGGACTCAGCTCTTTCTTTACCACGACAGTTCAATACAGTGACGGCACCACTGCAGATGCTGCACCGATCCACCTGTCAAGCCCACGCTCCATCCTTCCCTCACTCATGAACAAGACCCCGAGATATATGATCTCATCCACTTGAAGTAAGGACTCACCATCCACCCGAAGAGGGCAAGCCACCTTTTTTCGTTCAAGAACCATGGCCTCTGATTTGGAGCTGATTCTCATCATTGTATGGGGTCTGGGGTTCTTTGCTAAGGGCTGTCCGGTCTCTGTATGACCGGAGCAGGAGCTGAGTTCACATTGTCAGCTGTAAGTCAGAATTATTCCCAGGTGCATGTTAGAGTCCATCAGGGCTGCCCTCTGTCACTGGTGAGAACATTGTTTTTATGGACAGAATTTCTAGGCGGAGTCAGGGGCTGGAGGGGGTCTGGCTCAGGAACCACAGGATCTCATCTCTGCTGTTCATCATCTTCTGCAGATGATGTTTGTCTTGATGGCTTCATCGAGCCAGGACCTGAAGTAGGCACTGGGGCGGTTTGCAGAGTGTGAAGCGGCCGGGATGAAAGTTACATAATGCACCTTTAAAAAGATCATTATAAAGGCAATAAAGAGACCAGACCTGTAGTTATATAAAGCTGGACTCCTTCACCTCTGAGACTGAGCTGGACTAAAGACAGGATTTAGGTACTATAGGCGAGACAGAACGAGACTCTTTAATGAGGCACTTTACCAGAGCCTGGTGTGTGTGTGTCACTTTAACTCCACTTCTTCATATTAACACACAAACACACACAGAGCCTATAGTCATGTCAGTAGAGCAGTATTCACAGAGCAGTGGATATCTGGGACACTGTTCTTGTCCTGTCCACATCTATGTCGTGTGATGTCACTGACAGTGAAACAATGAGGGAACGTTTGATACACTGAGTAAGTAACATCATAAAGGCTTTACAGTTCAGGAACATACATACATATCACTGTATGCTAGTCTTGGAAAACCCATCAGTACAATAGTAAACCATTACATTAGCATTCATTTTTCAAACATGATTTCGATACTAAGGAATAGACTCGATACTCATTACTGATTATGATACCACGATGATAATAAAAAATCTTTAGACAATAGAATGCAATTTTCCACATTAAATGGTAGTACTTTCTTCTATATTTCCATGCGTCTTATATCTGCGTAATCCCTCAGTGTCCAGTAGGTTCATGGTGGTCCATGGGTGTATACTAGTCTATGTGCCTTATACTTCTGACACAGCTCTAGATCATTCTAAAGATATTCAGGAAAGGTTCATTTATGTCCTATCAATGTGACTTTTTTAGTATCTGCTCAAAAGAGTATCGTATTTTCTGGATTATAAATTGCACTTTTTTCATAGTTTGTCTGGGGGTGCGATTTATACTCAGATGTGACTTATATGTGAAATTATTAAAATATATAATTTCACATCTTATTGTCACTGACAACTGTGCGAGGACGCTTGTGTACCATGTGTGACAGCCACACAGAAAAGGAAGTGGCGCTTCATCTTCCACCGGAGCTTAGAAATGACACCGAGGATGAAGAATTCAATGGATTTAGTGATTTGGAGTGAGATCCAGAGTAAACTTGTTAGCTTGTTTTTTATCCTTAGTTATCTGGTTAATTGTTAATATCTTACGTTAACATACCAGACACGTATTCAGTTCTGTAGATGCTTCATGTAGCTGAATAAATATAAATGTGTTACGTTAGCGTGCTGTACTGATATTCAGCCTGTTGTTAGCTATTTTATTATTATTATAACTTGCCTTTAAAGATAAAATGTCTGTTCTTGGTCTTGGATTTTGTAAAATAAATTTCTCCAGAAAATGCTTATAGTCCAGTGTAACTTATATTGTTTTTTTTTTCTTCATTATTATGCATTTTTTCACTAGTGCTTATACTCTGGAGCAACGTATGGCCTCAAAAATACAGCATCTAATTTCGATATTAGTTTTAGGATCAATTAGTACCTGATTTTCGACAGCCTTAGTTGGGTTTTCATTGCAATGTAAGAAACCAAATCTTGGTTTCTTTTTGAGATATTAAATATTTGTATGATTAAAATTATGAATATCATATGTCAGGATTTCTATAGCTGCTGTTTCTACTTTCGACGTTACAGTCCTTCATTATATTCTCACTGAAGCCGCAGCCTCCTTCTGACCCTGCAGTCCACACAGATACACACCTCCATAAATACTGTATATGGGATACTCAGCATGTGAGCCACGCACTTTGAAATTCTCTTTGGTTCCCTCACCCACTGTTACCTCCCACCGTCCTCCTGTTTCTTCACCTTGTTTAGTGTTAGCTGGGACTGATACGAGCATCATCAATACGCCCGAAGCAGTGTGAACTCTGCGAGTCATAAATAAACCACAGAAACAAGGGCTCTATGGCGGCGGTTATAGGAGCAGTGTGATTGCTATAGGTTAGAAGGGGATTTGAACAGTCAGAGGAAAAATACCAAAATAGAGCATTAAGGAAGAGTCAGCTTAGTTTACATGCGATTACAAGTACAGTATATAGCGTTGGAAACTTGAGGTATGGTGTGATGGGTTTCATTCGTACATTCTTGTCCACTGTGGGCCGTGTGTGTTGGTTTTCAGATTTGAGAATTTGATAATATCATACTCTCAGATGGATTTCCTATTGATTACATTGTACTTTGCCATGAAATATCCAAAAGGTAAATGCACAAATGTTGAACCTGATCATTTCTATTAGTTACAAGACCCAAGAACTCACAGTATTACAACAAAAACCTGCATATTTCAATATTCGTTTCATGTTATCTTCATATTAACCGACTCTATGTGATCCTTGTATTTTTGTTTTGCTATTGTGTCCGTAAATTAATATATGAACATTAATAACAGACAAATCAGGCGCCTTCTTACCGTGAGGTTATTCCCGCTAGCGTTAGCAACAGGTTTGATTGACAGCGTTGCTAAGCAGAAGGGGTCACACTCACTTCATCCACTTCTTTATACAGTCATGGCTCTACAAACTTCTCCATCTTTAATGCATTATATGAAATCAGCAACACACCAATTTAAATCAAACCATCTCCAACTCCAAATTAAACCTTTCGACAAATGCAGAGCACATAGGCATTTTGTAAAACCGCCGGGAGCAGGAGAGACAGAGTCCGGACTGGCTAATGACTGTTGTGAGCAGCATCCAGGGAACTCCACTGCATCTTAACGGCATTCTTATTATGTAAATACACACATTTAAAGACACTGGCTCCTAGCAAACCAAGCTACAGTAAACAAGTATATCTTTTGCACTGATGAATCACAACACGCTGTACGCACCAACTGGGAATAGAAATTAGCATAGCAAGCTAACATAAAGCTACGGCTAGGCTATTTACATTGTACAAACTAGCTTGTGCATGTATATAGAAAGCTGCTGAATATTGTATAGGGTGTCCACAAGGCCCTATTGACCCGGGACTAGTGATGTGACCATAGATTGTATAAAGAAATGGACTAAGTGAGTGTGACGTCACCCACAGCGTTCGGCTCCAGTCAAATGAAGCTCATCGAGGCTAGAAGTTATAGCATCAAATCTTGAGCCAAGTTGTATATTTGGAGTTCTGACGACGAGTATTGTGATGGAAATTTAAGTATATTCATGTTGTGAAGAAAATATTCTAATTGTATGTCGTTAAATACATTTGATCTGTGTCAGTGTGTCAGACCCAGACCCGACAATAACACGTGTGAAGGCTCTGTATCCATCTCACAGGAAACTAAGCTTTTCTACCTGTCTAAGTGTAAAAGTTCATTATCTCCGGGGTGTGAAACAAAAGTCACTCCGCTTTGAAATGTATGTAGCTTTGTCATTCTGGTATAAATACACAGAGCTTGGGGGGACTAGGGAGACTGGGGGACGGAGCAGGTATCTGTCCGTATCTGCTGCAACAAAGAATAAACCTTTTTTTATATTTCAAAACTCACAGGGCTTCGCAAATGCGTTACTTTTCATCTAGAATTGTAATTTCTTTCCACACTAGTATCATAGCAACCAAAGAGCCAATCCAGAGCGAGACTGTTGGAGTTAACGCCCCCTCTCCTGCCTTCGCCACAGGTTTAGCAGGAAGGGGGTGCTTAACAATGTGACCTTTGTCTGTTATTACTGTTCATATCTTGATTTACAGACACAATAGTGAAATAAAAACACCAGGATCATGTAGAGCGGGTTAATACAAACATTTTAAGACCAAAATGACGAGTCTGACAGCAGCAGTTTCAGAAAGAGGAGACATAGTTTTTCAGTGTAAAGTGAATTGGAGACAGAGACGATGGAGCCAGAAGCGCGCCAATAATCACTTCCTATTTGTAACGCGGCGGCTAGCAGGTTAGCTATGTCTCTCATATTATAAACTGATTCACAAATGAGTGGAGAGGGGATCAGGAGCTTAATAATATTCTTATTTCTGCTCTTTTCTCCAAGTTTATTATCATCAACCCAATGTCTCAGTTTTTTATTTTAAAAATCTGGTCACTAATTTTGCAGCACTGATCAATGCTGTTCGGAGAGGTTTTACAGTGGCTGCAGATCAAAAGGCTGCTCAGACGTTTCATAGTTCTTTTCGCTTTCTTTTGACAGTGGTAGATGCTCGCGATGCAGATGAAACTATCCTAAGGCGAGAGGGATAGCGGAGTTCAGGGAAAAAATGGCCTTTCGCTTTAAGACAGAATAACTAGGGGAGGCTGTCTGGATCTGGCCCCGGGGAGGTAAGGAAGAGGAGGAGGAAGAGGAGGAGGAGGAGATGATGGAGGAGGGATAGATAGAAGCAAGAAATAAACGGGTCTATATTGTTTATGGTCATGTCGTGTGTCAGATATTTATGAAATTCTATTCTTGTAACAAAAGAAAGGTGACATATATAGGGTTCGGAGCGGCGGAGTTAGAATACCAAACAAACAAGTAAAAATGTCTCTGTTACGAGACCTTATAAAAAATATTTCAGTATAAAACATAAAAATAGAGAAATGTCATTCTAACAGGCTCCTCACTGTTAACGTCACTACTTCCTGTCCAGTTTTATCTCTAGGAGGTTTTTGCAGAGTCAAGCTAAAATGAATAGAGTAAATATTTAAAGATCAGACAGTGGACAGGGAGCTGCAGGTGGGTTAGAGGTCAGGTATATTCATCCTGTGTTGGTGTCGTACTGTTGATTTTCAGGCAAAATTAAAACAAACAAACAAAAAAAAACATTCCATGTATCGTCTTTCTGTGTAAATATCTCGTGTTACAACATAAAAACCTGCGGCTTATATATGTACAAAAATTGAGTTTCTTTTCAAATTTATCACCTATATTCAGGTTTGCGCTATAGTCCGGAATTTGCAGTACTTCACCAGAGACACTTCTGTGTTTAGAAAGAGACATGTTTGTGCCTCAATGCTAACGCTAATGCAAATTTTGAGGCATAGTAATATTAAAACAACACCAAAAACTGAAGTATTCTACATATAATTATAATTACATAGTCTTTATTCGAATTCATTTGAATTTTAATAGGTTGTTTATTTTATGTTTTCTGATTTAAATAAAAGGACTGTTAGCTTTAGGACACAATAAGCTAGCTAACGTGCTGCTGTACACAGTGCCTATTGCTATGCAAATCAGGTCTGCCCACGCCATCCACTCTATAAACGTGAGACCACATCATTTGGACAAACAAAGAGTTCCATTTTGGAACAAGTCTTAGCAGCGCATATCACCTTTAGATTTAAAGGGGAAAACATGTAACTTTTTTGTGCTTGTTTCCATGGAGACATACTTATTTGTAATAGTGTTTCACAGAATGGCATTAATGGCATTAAATATAGATCTTTTAAATGTTTCAGTTGCAGCTATTTTTATTGCTCAAAAATACCTTAAAAAACATGCATTCTTACTGTAAATGGGTCACCTCTCCAGAGATCTGACCTGTGGCCTAGTGATGTCTGCTTGTTTTCTGATCTATGTTCTAATGTTGTTTCCTCACCACAAACAGACCTGGAGTTGTGTTTTGTTTCATTCACACATGTTTAACACACAAACCCTGCATATTTAGGCTGAGTTCTTCTCTCAAACAGAAAACACTCTGTGATGTCATCATGTGGTAATACAGGAAGTGCTCCGCTGTGTTTTTAAACTCCATATACCTTCATTAGAATAATTTCAGCCCTGGAATTGCCAATCTCTACTGAACTTAAGGTAAAAGGAGCTGTTATCTTGAAAACTACCACTTCATGACATCACAAAGTGGAACAGAGCATTTTGAGCTTTGCGGATGTAGACAGACTAATAAACCAGGATTACTCAAACATGTGTGAATGAAACAAAACACAATTCCAGGTATGTTTTCAAGGAGGCAACAACATTCGAACACAACTAAATGTTCACAAGAGTCAATTTTGTGTAATATAGGACCTTTAAAACATTTAGACCTTTAGCACATTCAGACAAAGCAATAACGTCTCCATGGAAACAAGCAGATGCCACCAAAAAGTAACAAAAAGCATAAAAATTACTCAGGAACATAGGAAATAAAAGAGGAAATGTATCTTGCATAACGATACAAACTCCAAAACTCCAAAAAGCGTAACCTGAGCCATCCGTTACATAAATGCAGAAAAAAACATGTGCAAAATGATGCCCCAGAGAGATGACACCGCACCTCATCTGTTTTGTTCTCTCTGAATCTCCCTCCCCGAGAGTCCCACGGGACAATGGACCACCTGGTTACCATGGCGACGCTGAATGGATCCCCCTCCCAGTGTAACCACATTCTCTCACACACTCAAATGACCTTTAATGCAGAGATGTATGTTCACACAGCCAGGTCGGACCTCTGCACGTAACACGGGTTTAATACGACTCGTGAAAGAGTAATGGGGATGTGGGAGTTCTGTGCGTGTGCCACCGAGAGACCACAGAACAGACCGGAGAGCAGAGGATGTGTGATTACATTTACATTATTGACGTTAGCGGACCTGGATGTGTCTGGGGAGACAGAGAGCCGCGGAGCAAGGCCGATAGAAAAAAAAAATCGGGGAGACCGAGCTGGTTTCCACAAGAGAAAATCAATCAGTTTAATCACTGTGAGCCTGAGAGAGGAGCAGGGGTGAGAAATGACAGAACTAAAAGACAAAGGAGAAGACAATGAGAGAAAAAAGACCTCCTATGGATAGTATTTGAACGAGGTAGAGATTTAAGTATATGAATAGTACTGCGCAACTTAAAGAGGGAGTATGTTACTTCTATGGGGTATTAAAGAGGGGGTATTTTACTTTGGGTATTGGGTATTAACTGTAACACATAACATATTTCGATCACCATGTTTCCTTTTATTGTTTTGAAAATGCTATATCTGCCCAAAACATATTAACATGTTTTATTAGTTTCACTTTCATTTTTTATGATCTGAGTCAAAAGCCCCTCCCCCTTCACATTGCTATGACATTACAATCACCGTTAATGAAACTACTGCACATCGAATCAAGTTTGAGAAGCTGTAGTGTATTGTTTCATATTGTGTTTTTGTATATTTATGGAGAATTGTCGTGTGGAAGCGTGGGTTATATAAGCTTGTGGGCGGAGCTTTGGACAAATCTTACATCTAACCATGAGAACGTTTGAATAGGGCTGGGGAGAGATCACTAGATTAGTCAAACATGCATGAATGACACTTAAAACCTCTTCCAGCATGTTTTTACGAGGGAACAGTGTTATAACACAGCTCAATTTTGCATAATACCCCCTCTTTAAGGTCCTCTTTATTAAACCAATTATGAACGTATGGACCTGGCATGCTTATTTTTTATTTATTTCTCACTAATTGCCTTAATCACGTTGTCTTTTGTCGTATAACATTTACATTAATATACATGGGTGCAGTGGTCTAATTACAAAACACATAGTCTGAACAAACACAACCTAATTAGCATAAACTCACCACTGTTTTCAAAGCAGTGTCTGTCTTCAGTGTCTATAAATGGCACAGCGCTAACTTAAGCTCCCATAATGAGATGCTTAGTTCTGCCTTTGTTCTGACGTCTGAATGCCATTTGCCATGCTATGCCCGCTCTTGGAAAAAACATCAGCGTCTTTTATGTGACTTAAATAAAAAATATAATCGACTTTGAGCATGTCTGAAATGTATATTCGCTGTTTAGTGACCTATTTAGCCAAAAGTTACTCAAAGTTATGAAGTTTCCAGTCTCATCATCTGACCTCCTCATGAATCAATACTCAAATGTCACTGACTCAACGCTGCTTTTGAACTTCAGCTGTAAACAACAGCAGCCGATAAAGATGCACTATGGGACTTTCCATGGAAATGTTGTCACCTGGAATATTCTGCAGTATGTTATTAGCACTCTTATACGTTTGGGGCCACAGTTATCATCTAGCACCTAGATTCTAGGTGCTAAACTGCAAGTGTAATCTGAACATAGCCTGTCAGCCTGTCGAATCTGTGGATGTATTCCGTTTGATTTACCAGTGGTCTAGTCCTGGTTTAGTCCTGGGTTAGTCCTGGTTCAGGCCTCGTTTAGGCCTGGTTTCATCCTGGTTTCGTCCTGGTTTAGACCTGGTTTAGTCCTGGTTTAGTCCTGGTTTAGTCTTGGCTTAGTCCTGGTTTAGTCCTGGTTTAGTCCTGATTTGGTCTTGACTTAGCCCTGGTTTAGTCCTGGTTTAGTCTTGACTTAGTCCTGGTTTAGTCCTGATTTAGTCTTGACTTAGTCCTGGTTTAGTCCTGGTTTAGTCCTGGGTTAGTCTTGGCTTAGTCCTGGTTTAGTCCTGGTTTAGTCCTGGTTTAGTCCTGATTTGGTCTTGACTTAGCCCTGGTTTAGTCCTGATTTAGTCTTGACTTAGTCCTGGTTTAGTCCTGATTTAGTCTTGACTTAGTCCTGGTTTAGTCTTGGCTTAGTCCTGGTTTAGTCTTGGTTTAGTCCTGGCCTCCCGCTGGTTCCAGAGTCAGGACTAAACCAGGACTCACCCAGGACTCACCCAGGACTAAAACAGGACTACACAAAGACTCAATCAGGACTAAATATGGTGAAGAAGCATTTGAGTTTTCTGCAGCTAAAACCTTCCTGAAGAAGTAATTGATCAATAGAACCTTCACATCAACGCGTTGTCATTGCAACCAAATGTCACATAAGAAAGCAGTTACATTAACAACAACAACAGCAGCAAAAACACATAAACAGGAACAAGAACAACAAAAAGTATCAACTCTGAACTAAACTCAAAATATCAGATTGTTACAGTTTCAAAATCTGGACCAGAAGAAGCTACTTAGATGAGTGGAAAAATGCAATCATTGACTCTTAAAAGCCTTAGTCCAGTTGAGAGAATTCAATTTTCTTAGGCAAACCAGTCTCTATGACAACATCCGGAAAAGTTACATCGTGCACCTTTAAATAAAAATCGCTCCTCAGTTCACCAGTCGTTCAATGTGAGACACGATGAACGTAGATCTGTTCTCTGCTGAAACACTGCTGATTGGACAGAAAACAAGATCGTTATTTATGAAGCTGCAGGTATGCCATTCACCTTTTATAGCACAGCTGGCAAACTAATGGAGTCTCAGCCCAGAAATCCAAATCACTCACAGGGAAATGGTCTGGTCTAGTCTCTGAGTGTGATTTGTGAGTCTGGTTTGGCTTCTCTCTTCGGCTCCAATGCATCAGGAGCTTGTTGATATGCATAAGGAAACAGACAAGCCTACGCGACACTGACAAAATCCTCTTTCTCACTATTTTTTCTGATCTTTACTTGGAATTCATTGTGGGCTGAAAGACGCCGCACGCCGCCGGATCGCTAAATCATAACTAGCAATTTTCTGTGTAAATAGGCAGCGTACCAGTTTGCAGCCCTGTGGGAGGTGTTTGTTTCACAGATCCGGCGTATCAAGGTTAGAAGAAAGGCTCTGACAAACGCTCCTATGGTCCCGACACTCACACTGGTCTGTATTTATGTTTGCCACGGCCAGATAAAGAAGCAAACATTTCAAATATGATGCTTTTGTCTGCTATACAGCTATCATGAGATGTACGTGGATCATTATCTTATATATTGGACTTTTCAGACAATATTGATCTAAAACGACTTGGTAAACGAAACAGGGGCTCTGACTTACTATTGACAGCTGCAGATCACACTAGTGAACAGTGGATTTTTTACATAATTTTACATTTTATACATTTTACTTTTTATAGAAAAAGACTAAGTTTAAATCTGTCAAATGGAAGAATCGTTGTAGGAGTGAAGACGTTTGGTTGCTCATCCGAGCCACTTCTTCAGTTCTGGTCTGATTACCGATGAACACTGCCAGACCCAAAGCAAACAAAAGAGAACAATAGGAGGGCCATTAAAGGCTGACTAGGGCCATTAAAGGCTGAAACTGGAGAAAATATGTTTACAGTTTCAGTGTAGTTAGCCCAGTTAGTTCAGACAGACATAAGGCAGTGTCCACCAGTAATTTGACGAAAACTGAAGAAGCGGCCTGGATGAGCAGCCAAACGTCTTCACTCCTACAACGATTTGTCCAGTTGACAGATTTAAACTTCATCTTTTGCGATTGATCAGACCTAGACGGCTGAGGAATTACACAGACATTGGACTTTTTACATCACAATATTGAACCAAAGCAACAAAACGGGTGCTCTGAGTTCTTATTAGCCTCATTTCCACTGGCACGGTTCACTTGGTGCAGAACAGTTGGGGGGAAGGGGGGCACCTCCAGCGGGAGAGCGTTTCGATCACAAACGGCCCGGGCAGCTTTTGGGCATGACACAGATCTGGCAAGATCCACAGCCTTATGAGAGTATGATTCAGGTACGATTTAGATTTTATTAAGTTAATATTAGTTATGTTTAGGTGATGTCAGTTGTTCACATAGCAGAGCCCTGTCCCTGGACCCGGAGCCAAAGCATGGAAACACGACTTGGCTGGAGTAGCTGCTGGCCCACCAATGACTGCGCTGGGGCGTGACCAGCATCGGTCCCAGGTTCCAAGCGCTCCAAACCCCTCTGGAAGTGGCCATTTTGGACCCCTAAAAGGGGGCTCTGTACCGGCCCTATGAAAACGAGGCTGTAGATAGATGCACATCACGCAAGCAAGCAGCTGATTTAAAATGTTTGTTCACTGCACAAAAAATGTCTCTGTGACGCATTTATGGCGGGCGGGGGAAAACAGCTATTTGACTTGCTTTATATAGATAACTGAAAATCACACTAGCAAGCAGAAAACATTTAATTAATTAATTTTTTTATTGGGCAGAAATTGCTCTATGACACTCTTAAATTTAGCATGTGTCACAGTTAAAGAAAAAAAACTGAGACTTAAGTCAGTAAAAAGATGTAAGCATGTGTGGGGCAACAATGTGGCCTTCGATGCTGGAGAATGAAGATTACGCAAACATCACTCTGAATAGTCTTAGTCAATGAGAAGTAAAAACAATTAAAACATTGTTAAAAGCTCTTAAATATAAACTTTGCATAATATGTCCCCTTTAAATCAGCCCTATTGTGCTTGTGTCACTATAGCAGCGGTCACCAACCCTGTGCCCGCGGGCGCCATGTCGCCCCCAAGCCCCACATGAGTCGCCCGCAGACCGGTTCTAAAAATAGCACAAGTCACTAATGAGCTGCATCTAAAATTTAATTTTATTCTGTTGCTATTTTTTTATCACCCTTGCGTTTATCTAGATTTAAAAATGACAATATCTTAAAAATATGTTCATTATACGTGAAGTTTAGATAAGTTAAGGTGAACTTTGACCTACTCACTTCAAAGGTCAGTATTGTGCGCGTGACAAAACCAGTGCTCCGCTCGCGAGCGCTGTGAGGATGCGCTGAATGCAGTTTCTTACTCCAAAACATGGTAGAAAATAAAGAGATCACTTTCACAATGATTTAAGACTGTAAAAGAAACCTGCGCGTATCTCATCTGTGGAGCGATTGTGGTGACGGCAAAGCGGCACAATGTGGAGGGACACTTCACCACGTCTCACAAAACTCCACACTAATTACCCACGGGGACACGCACTCCCCACGGGGACGCACACTATGGGCAGAACAAGCCCAGAGCTAAACGAAGGGCACAACTTCGTGAAAACAGTCTGCGGAAGCAATAGGCCCTACGCCCTGTATGGGCTCGGGCCTAAAAATGTGTTATTTCAGAAGAGCGTCTCAAACTGGTAGCCCTTTGTATGACTCAGTGCCCATAAAGTAGCTCTCAGGTTAAAAAAGGTTGGTGACCCCTGCTCTATAGTATAGATAATTATGTTATAATTTGCAGATTTTAAATCACAATATTCATCTAAAACAATGTAATAAAAGAAACAAATCCACTGACTTCCACTTTAGAAAACTGCAGTGTCCAATGGGAGCTGACGTCGCCGTGAACGTCATCACAACAACTGTTCAGCTGTCCATAGGGGGCTGTCGGCGCCCCCTATGGTCAGCTGCACATCACATTAGTGAGCAAAATGACTAAGCGACACTGCAGAATCCTACGAGTATCACCGATTGAGAAAATAAAATTGAAGAACAAAGTTAGTACGTCACAGTGGGCGAGTACCTGTAGTGTTAAAATGGTGTCTTGAAAATAAGCAATTAGAAATGACTCAAACATGAATCACTCCAAATCCAACTTCAGAGGAGAAGCTGAAATAAAAATCACATGAGATTGTATTAAACGACATAAAGAGGCAGCTGTGGTTTCAGCTGATGATGTGTCTGTTGTGTCGGTTGTATTGTTGTATTGTGTTTGTAATTAGCGCTCGTCCTTGTATGAAACAGTTTGTTGACATAAAAATCAATGACGTTGGTATAGGATTTATTGACGTGGGGATGTCAAACAGCTTGTTAGTGCTGATTTCAAACTTTTAAACTACAGTATGTTAATGATCTGAATGTGGGCGGTGACGGCGGCTCAGTTGGTAGAGCATTTTTCTACTGATCTGAAGGTTGGCAGTTCGAATCCCACTCTCGACATAAACAGCATTGGTTGAGCGGTCAGATACACTGACTCACCGGTTGGCGGTGCGATCCCAGCTCCCACAGATGAATGCTGTTTGTTGTGTCCTTGGGCAAGACACACAACTCATGTCACCCTCTGTGTCTGTGAATGTGTGAGTGGTTTCTTGACGTAAAGTGCTTTGAGTGTCTTGAAGGTGGAAAAGTACTCGATAAAAATGTGACCGTTGACTATTTAACATGTGTTTTGGGAAATGCAGACCATGAAATTAATGCAGTGAGATTGACAACGTTATTTCTTCCATTTTATATAATCTCAGATGGATGCAAGTGTGTGTTCTTCTTATTAATTAGCAGTTCAAATATAAGCTCATCAACTGCTAACAGGTGAACATGGTGTAAGACAGTATACAGAGAGAAAAGATATTCAACCCAGTAAAACATGCCTTACTGGGTGTATTCATCAAACCTAAGATAAGAAAACCTTTATTTATCAAACCCTGGGGAAATTCCAGTGTTGCAATACAAAGTTCAAAGAAAAGCAGAAGACTAAAAACATCAAAAATGTATAATAAAAAACGATAAATATTAAAATAAACTCAAATCAAACTAGATTAGAACATTACTAATACTTTGAGTAGAGTGAAAGAGGGGGCATTTTACTTCTATGGGGTATTAAACGGGGTATTTTACTTCTATGGGGTATTAAAGGGGGTATTTCACTTCTACGGGGTATTAAAGAGGGGGTATTTTACTTCTATGGGGTATTAAAGGGGGGTATCTTACTTCTATGGGGTATTAAAGGGGGGGTATTTTTAACACATAACTCATTTAGATCACCATGTTTCCTTGTATTGTTTTGAAATTGCTATATTCACTGAAACAACGTATTAACATGTTTTAATAGTCTCCCCTCCCTTTGCTCTCTGTGCTAAATCACTCCCCCTTCAGAGTACTATCACAACAAATCAGCATGCATCCTGACAATGAAACTACTACACATCACATCAGGTTTGTGAAGTTGTAGTGTACAGTTTTGTGTCATGTTTTTGTATATTTATGGAGAATTGTCATGTGGGAGCATGGGTGATGTAGGCTTGTGGGCGGAGCTTTGGACAGAATCGTACAGGTAACCACAAGGAGGGTTCGAATAAGGCCCTGGAGAGATCGCTAGATTACTCAAACATGCATGGATGACATCTAAAACCTTTTCAGGCATGTTTTTGATGAGGGAATAACGTTATAACAAAAGGTAGAAAGCTCCACAAAGTCAATTTGGCACAATACTCCCACTTTAAGATACAAAAAGGACATAAAGATACAATAAAACACATAAAAAATACAGTCAAAATATGAGGCTACATAACTAGTCCTAGAGTAAAATAGTCAGTTTAGGCCTATATCGTTCCAAATATCACCTACAGTTTGTTGAGATCCCCAAACTACTCAACAAAAAAGGTGAATAAATACAAAACCAAAGGTATATATTTAAAATGTAGGAGTGATAACAAAAAGTAACCGCAAAAGACAAGTAAAACATGCCACTGTGACCTTGTTCTACAGTGGCGTCTGGGAATTGAACCCTCATCCTGTGATCATCAGTCACATGACCTCTGCGTACAGGGCGACGATGGAGAAGAACATAGCAGCAGCGCTTCACTAAAAATACCACTCCAACAAAACTTCTATAACGACAAAACTTCTTTCCGTTCAGTCAAACCAACAGGAAGTCAAACCACCAATCAGGCGCTGCGATATATTGACGTGACCTTATGTAGGGTCAGAGTCGCCATGACGATGCAGCCTATATTCACAAAGTACTGAGTCATGGAAAACAGCAGAGAGGACGGTTACTGTGCGTGGCATCTGGTTCAGTATGAGTTATTGCAGCTAATTTTAGGTCTGGACAGTGAAGCGGTCGTAGCTTCGGGGTGTAGGCCACCTCTAATGGGGACTGCAATATTATCAACCAAGTACTGTTTGTGTTAGGGATATTTGTGCGAGCGCTGGGTTTCATATAGGGCTGTGTAAACAAATCAAAATCGCAATCTGAGTTAACACAAACACACAACGGAAAACTAATCACAACACAATTTGTCATAAACACATATTTTGTTCTCCAAATCAATCAGCCCTAGTTTCATATAAGGTCAATTTGAAATGTTATTGTGTTTAAATGTGTGCACTCTGTGGGTCCTGTTTAAATGTGTGCGCTCTATGGGTCCTCTTTAAATGTGTGCACTCTATGGGTCCTCTTTAATTTAACATATACACACAAAACTGCATATGAATGAACATATACATACCACTTTGGCCTACTAGTAAACAAACCAGTGAACCCAAAACTTTATATTTTACTTTTCAGTTGTTTCTTAAATAGTGCTCTGTCAGGTAAGACTTCAAATATTACAGTAAAAGGCTGAACCGGAAAACAGGAAGTAGTTTTCACAACCTTAAACTAGACTTATGATAACTAAACATTTACAATATTGTTCCAAATGAAAAATTATCACCTTTATGGTCTTATAAATGAAACCATCCTCCAAAATCATGGGGTCCATTCAGGGGCCAAAATCAAAAGATACTTGGGCACATGGGTTAGATTAGGTTGCATTTATAAACAGGAAGTACAACCAGGAAGTACATTACGACTCAAGTTTTTTAAGTCACTTTTTATACTGTGGGAAACGCAGATGGACGAGCTGAGGTGGAGCGCCCCAAGGCAGTGGTAGGTCCATGGATGTTTTATGCATCAGATCATGAATAAGTCAGCAGCTGAATAAATGATAAGAGGTTCTTTCTTTTGGGTGTGACCTGTTAGATTTGAAGAAGTAACTATGAGTGTGAAATCCTGAGGTCAGCAGAAAGAAAGAGGAAAAAAGAATGAATAAGAGATAAAAGTGTGGATTTTTGAAGACTTTTTGAAGATAGTACAAATTCATTTCAACTTTATGATCTCTGAAAAGTTATAGATTTATTTCAAAAGCATAAAATAACATAATGTTGGCTGAGAGTTATAGTTCATGCAGTTTACTCGCTCGTCTGTTAACAAAACTTTATACCATGATCAGTGAGAATTCTAAGGTTAACATCTGTGCATTATTTCTGTATAACCGCAATCGGTAAATAATAGATAAACAAATGAACATCTGTTAGGAAGGACTAGCTTCAACTAAAACATAAATAAATAATGCTTTAAACGTCCACAGACCACTAAAAGGTGTCAGATTTAAAAGAGAACTACTTCCATTTGATGGGGCCATGGTATAAGCGGATTAAACAACAATCCTTACATGTTTTGCTGGTCAAAAAGCACACACTTAATTTTATAGTAAAAGTAACATAATATTGTTGAGAGTTTTCATATTAAAATAATCCGATCAAGCCAATTTTGTTACATGTCACAAGACAAAACATTCCAGAAATGTCACTAAAAGAACCCAGACTGAACTTTGGATATATCAGAAGTAAACCAGGACTATAGCAGGACGGCTCCTTAGTTCAAACCTTAGACTGTATATTTAAATGTGCTAGCTCCAATTCACTTTACTTTGAAAATTTGTCACCCCTCTCTCTGTAACTGCTGTTGTCAGACTTGTCATTTTGGTCTTAAAATGTTCATATTACATTTGTCCATCACTATATCGCAGTTCACCTTTCATGGCCTCGCTGTTTTGCAGGGTTTTTTTGTACTATTTTGCATGCTTTTTTACAGTGTATGAACGTGCACTGTGTTCTGTGTCCTGATTGGCTGAGGGACTGTAGACCATTGTCAATCTATTCTGTGCCATGTCTCCTGTACAGTACAGAATGTGTTCAGTCAAATTTACATAAATGTTGGATCGCAGTGTGACTCTGAAGTACTGTATGTGTGCAAGTTTTGTCGATGAAACGTTCTGCACCAACAAAGGCACCTACGAAGGTTTGAACCTTGAGAGTGTTAAAACAAGAGAGAAATGTGAGAAAAGGTTAATGTCTGTCTGAGAAAAGTGTATAAAGTGTGTGGTGAGGGGTTTTACAGTTGCAAAACATATAGAATAATTGTAAAAAATAAAGCTGAATACTTTGCAGATTTCGCCTATTGCGGGTTATTTTTAGAATGTAACCCCCGCAATAAACGAAGGACCACTGTAACATGTCCCTAGTGTTATTATTTCGCAATTTTTCTCCGTGATTCAAGACATGAACATTAATAACAGACAAATCAGGCACCTTCTTACCCTGAAGTCGCTCCTGCTAAAGTTAACAACAAGTTTGATTGACAGCGTTGCTAAGCATCCGCCCCGTTTAGCGCACCTTTGAAGCGTTACCTTCAACAGCCTTGCTCCGGATTGGCTCTTTGGTTGTTATGATACTCGCAGTCTGAATTCCAAATATGGAACTGGGGGTCTAAATTCGCCGCTATAACTGCTAGCATCGATGAGCTTCATTTGACTTGAGCCGAACGGGTGACATCACACTCACTTAGTCCACTTCTTTATACAGACTATGGTTCACACTCGTCTGATCGTCAACATCCAGTTTAACTCACTTAAGTGTCTTGATATATTACTCAAAGCATGATAACAGCAGGTCATGGATCTGTCTGGTTTACATACAAAATGGAGGCTGGTATTAAACAGTTTGTAAACATGTGTCTTTGCATAAACTGTACTTGTCGTGCATATGTTTCTCAGGAGGATGTGGGTGGGTATTTATTACAAAGTCTATATACACACATACACACACTCACACCATTGGGACCTGCCTCTTACTGGGACCAAAATCAAATCCTCATTATGTAAATTATTTATTATTAGATCAACAATGTGATTTTAGAGAAGTCCACATACGGGTAAAGCAGGTTCAGGTCAGGGTTTAGGTTAAGGTTAAGCAAGTAGTAACTATAGTTAAAGGGTCGCCTGGCTAATCCAGACTGATCTCTCTCTGTGTTTTTTATACAGGTTGGTATCAGTCTAGTCCCTGTGTCCTCCATTGCATCTTAAGCCTCGTCCAAGAAGTGTGTATTTTGGATCCCAGGTAAGTTAAAAGGGGGGATATTACACTAAATAAATTTTTATAACCTTTGAATCATGTTATAACAGTGCTTCCTCATTTTTCGCTTAGTCAAAGTTGTATTTTGACTGTTTCAAGCTTGTATGAGTAACACTGCTGAGTCAACTTGTGTTTTGACCTACCCCACATCACTGAACTCTGAGTCAGTGTCGTACACATTGGGTTGAAAATGTTCGGTAGCCTTTTTTAAAAATAACAATGCATAAATGAAAATAAACAAAATATACTGTATGTAGTTTAAAGGGCCCATATTACACTATTTTCTGATCTGTTTTAATGTTGTTTCCTCATCACAAAGACCCGAAGTTGTGTTTTGAGTTGTGTTTTTGCAGAGGTAACAGCATTATAACATGGCTTAAAGTTCACAAGGGTCAGTTTTGTGTAACATGGGACCTTTAATAATTATAACTAGACTCCAGGAAATGAATGTAAACCAATGTGAGGTCCCCGAGAAGCAGAAGTGCGTGGAGGTGCATGTTGATGTTTGCTTTTGCTTGCGTTGCAGGTGTAATCATGTGACTCACCGCCATCCTGTGCTCCAGATCCTTCACAACCATCTTCATCATCGCACTCCTCGTCTCCGCTGCCTCCCTCGGCTCTCCCCGTGGGTGAGCTCCCCTCTACAGGCTCCTCTTCTCTCACGCTGGGCTTCATCGACCAACCAAGTTCTGCTACCAGCTCCTACAAACAGTAAAGAGGTAGAAATAGACTATAGTAGTTTAGAACTTGACTTATGTTACAATATACACTGAATATGAACTAACTAATAATAACAAAACTCTGCGAATCTGTATCGAAAATGAGATATTAAGCAATACTAAAACTAGTATTGAAACTAGATACTTTTGAGATACGTTTGAGTAGGTATTGATACAAAAAAATCACATTCACAGGACAGAAGTGAACCTTTCCTGAAGCTTTAGAATGATCTGGAGCTGTGTCAGAACAAGTAGGACACATAGACTAGAGCCACTATGGAACCTACCTGGACCACTGAGCACTGCCCTCCTCTCTCTTTTCTCTCCCTCTCTCCTCATCTGTCCTCTGTCTCTCCTCTTCCTCCCTCCTCTCTTTCTTCCCATTCTTTTACCTCCTTCCTCTCCCACTATCACTCCCCTTTCTCTCTCTCATCTCCTCTTTCCTCTCGTCTTCCCTCCCTTCTCTCCATTCCTTTACACTGTCTCCTCCTTCCTCTTCTTCTGAGATCAAGTATAAGACATAATTTACACCAGGGGTGTCCAAACTTTTTTCACCAAGGGCCACATAATGAAACATATTTGAAGCAGAGGGCCACAGACCAGTGTCGAAACGTCAAACAGTGCATTTAACACAGGTTTGACAGAGACATTGTACGTTTGGTAAGACTTGAAAGATTATTTTTAGGTCTGTGTCACAATGCAATGTGATGTTATTCAGGTTATAGAGGTAAAATCTCTTCAGTTTGTACAAAAAAATACTTCCTGATCAGTTGAGCCAGTTTAAGAGGAGGCATGAGGGCCAACAAAAATTGGCCGCATTTAGCCTCTGGGCAGTAGTTTGGACAGCCCTGGTTTACACTCATGGATCACTATGAACCTAATGGACACTGAGGGATCACACAGATATAAGACACATGGGAATAGAAAACAAAGTATGAATGTGTATGTGGAAAATCACACTCTATTTTGTCTACAGAAAGAGTGTTGTTTGTTGTTGTTTTGTTGTTGTTGGTTGTTGATTGTTGTTGGTTGTTGTTGTTGTTGTTGGTTATTGTTGTTGATTGTGGTTGGTTGTTGATGTTGGTTGTTGTTGATTGTGGTTGATTGTTGATGGTTGTTGTTGTTGGTTGTTGTTGTTGTTGGTTGTTGTTGTCAGGACTTGGATGGGAGACCACTGGGAATACTAGGGTTTACCACAGTGGGCCGCCAGTGGCAAAAACTGTTGTGGTGTCCTTAGGCAAGACACTTCACCCACATTGTCTAGTATGAAAGTGGTTTGTGTGTGTGAATGGCCAATGGCACGAATTGGCAGCCTTGGCAGTCTGTCCCAGGGCAGCTGTGCCTCGTATCTTGCCACCACTGAGTGTGAAGTGAATGAATAATGCAAAAATTGTAAAGCAACTTTGAGCATCTGGAAAAGTGCATTATTATTATTATTATTATTATTATTATTATTAGTGTGGCATCAGTATCGAGTCTATGCCTTAATAAATCAAGTTTGAAATTTTAGTATTGTGACAACACTAATTAAGCAGCAGTTATTTACAAAAATAGTGTTCAGTCATGTCAAAATACTGTCAGTCCTGCAGAAAAATTAGGTTGCAGGGATAGTGTGTAAATCTGTAAAACTACTTCCAGCACATTCCATAACTTGCCCTAAATAAAGGATGTGTCCAGGGCAAAACTAAAATTGGATCAAGTTATTTGTCACTATCACTAATTTCCCCAGTGACCAGACACAGTAGTAACACAATACATCTTTTTACAACATTATATTGGGTAGTTCTTGCTTTTAACTATAACTATAAGATATTTAATGCTCTACTTTCATAGTTTTAAATATAGTCATAAAGTCTAAATTGCAAATGAGAATGTGATGTCGTTTGACCTGCCGTACCTGGTCAAATATTCAATAAAATATAGTTCACAGTACAAATGAATATGATACGAATAATTATTTTAATACAGAAATAATTTATCATGATCAAGTCTAATGCTGACTGACGGCAATTTTCAATAAATGTGTATTTGTGTGATTAAAAACTAATAAAAATTACTTTTTATAATGTGCTCAGTGCACAACCGTGCCCCCAACCTCACTGTTAGCAACACTACTTCCTGTCCAGTTTTATCTCTATGAGGTTTTTGCAGAGTCAAGCTAAAATAAATAAATATTTAAGAATCAGACAGTGGACAGGGAGCTGCAGGTGGTTTAGGAGTCAGGGGTCAGAGGTTACCGGGTTAGGGTCAGACAGTGGATAGGGAGCTGTGGGTGCATGTCACTGACAACACTTTAAACACATCACAAATAACACAAGAAAGATATTTGTGTCTCAATGTTAACGCTAATCCTAATTTTGAGGTGTAATGAATATTAAAACTGCGACACAAACTGAAGTATTCTACATATAAAAATACTTGGGTAGTGTTTATTTTGATGAGTTTGAATTTTAATAGCTTGTTTATTTTATGATTTAAAAAAAGCGTCTGTTAGCATTGAGACGCAGTGAGCTAGCTAGCATGCTGCTGTACACAGACCATATTACCATTAACACACAGACATTTGTTCAGTTTCTTCCTGCAGAGTCTGATTTCTTTTCCAGACCACACATTTCTCTGACAGAGGATCGTCTCTAGACTCGACACTTTCCTCTTCATGGAGCCACTCAGCTGGTTCCAGTTCTCTCCAAAAGTGCGGAGCCGCTCTTCCTGCTCAGTTCTTTCGCTGTAAAGATTTAGCAGAGTCTGGCTAAAATAAATCAATATTTAAATATTAGACAGAGAACAGTGGGTTACAGACGGATGATCGGTGTTAAGACTTTTACGATGATATAAACACTTAACCAGAGGAAACCTGTTTATAAAAGTAGGTATTTGCCTCTAAAAGCTAATGCTAATGCTAAGCTAATCTAAATCCCAAAATAGAACAAAACGACTTTTTGAAAATATGTCTAATGACAAGTCCATCACTGATTCATTTGAATTTCAGTTAGCATTAGCATTAGCTTCAAGACACAAATACCAACATTTCGAAACACAGAAGCTTCTTCCAGTGAAGTATTTACATCACAGTAAAGATCATGCCGTCTGTAACTCATTGTCCGCTGCCTAGTATTTAAATATTGATTCATTTTAGCATGACTCGGCTAATTTCCAACACTCGATGAATGGAGCAGGAAGTGCGACTTTGCACCTTTAGAGAGAACCGGAACTAAACAGTCGGCTCTGTGAAAATGGGTTACTAAAAATATCCACGCTTGTTTATAAAAATGTTTAACTTGTATGTATGGTTTAAAAAAAAAAAAAAGTAAAATAAATAAATAAAAGATTAAAAATGAGGATTCCGATCTCAATTAACATTCCAACCCTAACCTTAAACTGTTTTTTGTATGTACTGTAAATTTCAGAATATTGTGTGCACCTGAATATAAGCTGCACCAGCTAAATTTGAAAATAAAATCAATTACATACACATATAAGCCGCACTTGAATATAATATAGAATATAAGCTGCATGTTACAAATATGTTGTTACACTGAGATATTTACACAGAAAGATGGCACACGGAGTTTTAATTTAAGACACTTTTTTTTTCAAACTGTGTCTGTAAATCGGCACCAACATGACAGTAACACGCCATCGACACAGGATGAACATACCTGCATCTTTAGAAAATAAAACAGCACACAGGCCATCTGTTTTTATTTCCTCTCAAAGCTTTTGTTGTCTTTTTACAATGACTAAGTTCTTCCCGCTGCCGCCTCCAACGTCGCACCATCAGTTCATTGATGGACAAACTTACGTGCAGTGGCTCTATTTCCTTCTTTGACACCAGATCCATTGCCTTTATCTTAAAAGCTGCATCATTTGCATTTCTTCATGTGTTTTCAATGTTGAAGGGGTTTGCATGATGCACAAAATGACAGTTCAAAATCAAAACTAGTGTATTCTTCAGCTCATAATCTTTCCCCAAGTCTGTCTCACTTTTGCGTTTACTGCTAGAGAGTGCCCCCTGATGGCTGTTAACCAGTAAAACTCTATAAATTAACTGCACCGTTATATAGGCCGCAGGGCTAAAAGTGTGGGAAAAAGTAGTAGCTTATAGTCCGAAATTTGCGGTAGATTTTTAGTGATTTCTGATCAATATAATTCCACCCACACCAGATGCTTGATTAACATGCATATTTCCTATTGCACACTGCCACTGAAGTAAACAAAACATGACAATTTGCACATAATGAGAGTGATCCCACACAGGTCACAGCGCCAGCAGAGGCTAATGGAGGTGACTCTCTTTATGTTGAATCCATATCACAGCGCTCACTTAACTGGCCCAGTGCATGCTGGGACATGTGACTTAAGTCCCAGTGGAAAGAGTGTGACATACAACATTTGATCTAATCTATAGCTAGTTTTTGTTTTCGCTAATGAAGTGATATTCTCCTGCAGCAGTGGACAAAAAAATATTGGGTTTCCACGGTGACAGGGACTTGTAATTGGTAAACAGTGTGATAAATGTGCACTGGATGGGGAGGTGCAAGAGGTGGTACATAAATATAGAGTCATGGTGAGAATAGAGATAAGGTGAAAAGCATAACACATACAACTGAAAAAAAAAAACATATGGTATACAAAAATGTGAAAAAAATGTCTAGTATTAGAGTAAAAACTGGGCCAAAATACTACGTTACTATGGAGATTAATTTCACTAGTTCAATCTGTAGGATGCCTCTACCAAAAATGTTTCTGAATACTGTTTTCTGCCCTTTTTAGATGAATAAAAAGACATTTAAATAAACTTATGTCATCTTAAAGACATAATGTGTACCTTTCTGGAAGTGGAACATCATCTGTATGATTTTATTTAAATAGAAAGTTAAAACCACACTTTGGAACATTCTCCATGGAGATAGATATGTTTTCTGTAATACTGTCTAAGATTATAGCCAAAGGAACAACATTTCCATGGAAACAAGCAGGAAGATGCCATCCTCCAGACCTAGAAAGAGTCAGGTTTGTGAAAGAAATCCACAAGAAATCCTGTCTATGTGAGCTCTTGCTGAACAATGGAGGACTGTTTCCCAGCCTGGCCAATCCTGTGTCTCACCTGCAGCTCACCTGTTCAGGGCGGCTGCCTGTGTGTGGCCTGTCTGCCATTTTGTATGTGTCTTAATTTGTTTTGTTTGTCACTTGTTTGTCCTTGTGTCTAACCTTGTGTGTGAGACTCTAGTTTAGTTTAGTATCTTTTTTTTTATTACTCAATTCTTAGCAAAAGACAAAGTTTAAATCTGTCAACTGGACAAATCGTTGCAGGAGTGAAGACGTTTCGCTACTCATCCAAGCCACTTCTTCAGTTCTTCAGCGGCTTGGATGCAGCAAAACGTCTTCACTCCTACAACGATTTGTCCAGTTGACGGATTTAAACTTCGTCTTTTGCTATTGATCAGTATAACGCAATGTACGCTATGCGGACTGACTGCAAAAAGTTTCAGGACTAGATTTGGTAGGGAACCATAGAGTGAATAAAAGACAGACAAAATAAATTTGGTTATATGACTGATTGTATTATAATAATTTTTCTATGTATATATAAGAAATCAGACCTGGACGACTGAGGGATTACACAGACATGACTCAATTCTGTTTTCTGTTTGTAGGCTATGTGACTCATGTTTGTTTTGGGACACTCGTTATGTGTCCCTTAGTTTTGTCCCTTGTTTTAATAGGCCGACGTGACTCGTTTTTTAAGACACAAAACTTATTTGTTAGTCATGTTATTTTTGGTTTCTTAGTTTAGATTCTTTTGTTTTATACATTTACATAAATGTTTTAGTCCATTTTTGTTACTTTGCCTTTTACAACCCTGTACCTTAAATTACTACTTTATTTCACCATTTTTCCATCTTGGTTTCTGTTACCTCCCTGACCCTGGATGAGCTGGGTCATAACAACCAGTCTGGGTGCACTCCTATGTGTAGATAAGTGTCCAAAGCACTTATAAGCTTGTTAACAACAAAATAAATAGGGTTGTTAGTATAGCAATAAGATTTTTTTTATTATGGGTAATGTACTTATATGTATCGTGTCAAGGTCGATATGGTACAGTTCAGATTTATACACTGAACACTGGGCCAGTCTGAGAAACACAGAGAACCAAAGGGACAGAACTGACTCATTCATACGTCATGTCACTGCACAAACTCTTTATTTTTATATATATTTTCCGAGTAGTCATCTGTTAATGGCGTCATGTGGAACCAAATGTTGCCAAACGGCACAACAAAACTCCTGAGTGTGTGATTTGTTTGGGCTTAGAGGCTAAAGAGTTTTATAAATGGATTTCAGAACTCAGGGCTGACCTCATTAATAACAAGTACAAGCGTGGAAAGTTTGAAAGTGAAAATTATGAACCACTGTAAACAATAGATTAATTATGTTTGGGCTGTGAAAGGGGAAGGGGTGGTCCTGCTGTTTTCATGTGACACTTAGGACACAGAGGAACGAAACTGAGAAGCAGGAGTGAGATTAAATATATGGATTCATAGGGCCAAATCAGAGCGGGGCCACGGTAAAATATGAAACATTATCACACCACACCTTTCCATCTATTGATCCATCTAAATAATATGACTTCAATTTTATTTTCAATTTTTAACTTTGATAAATGTAAACAAGGCTTCCAGGCATGTCCCAATGAAAGGAGGCTCCGGGGGAAGATTCAGGACACGCTGGAGGGACTATGTCTCTCGGCTGGCCTGGGAGTGGGCACTTAGCAATGCTGTCAATCAAGCCTGTTCCTAACGCTAGCTGGAGCAACATCAGGGAAAGAAGGCGCCTGATTTGTCTGTTATTAATGTTCATATCTTGATTTACAGACACAGTAGTGAAATAAAGGATCATGTGGAGCGGATTAACACAAACATTTTAAGACCAAAATGACAGCAGCAGTTACAGAGAGAGGAGCCACAGCTTTTCAATAGAAAGTGAATTGGAGCCAGAGTCAATGGAATTAGAAGCACACCCATGATCACTTAATATGTGGAAAGCGGCAGCTCAGCTATGTCCATTTATATATACAGTCTATTATTATGACCAGAGTCCAGTTTGACCCGGTAACATCAGGGATTATTCTGTTTTTCTCTCATTAGTTACTCTGTTTTTCCTGAACACTGACAGAGGAATGGCTGTCGATAGAATCCCAAACCTATAAATGAGCGATTTGGAAGAATTCTGTTTCAATTTGATTATTTGTAGCACCCCAGATCAAATAAACAGTTTATAAAAATATATCTGAAGAGCTCAATTGAAAAAGTCATCGGAGGCTTGTGGTTTACTCTTTGTATAAACATGTTTTCAAAAGCAAAATGTGTTTTACTACTATAAAAATATGATTCCATCCCGTCTTGGTAAAATCCTCTAGATATTATATTCAGTGATAATATCTGTAGATGATGGGAACACAAAGTAAAACACTTTTTGGTAGTTTTTCAAAATGGAGACATTCTGTTTTCTTCATATGTTTATAACACTGTAGAAGGTAGAGAGAGGAAAACGCTTCAGCTGTGTCCTTCAACAAACACAATTATGATTATTATGATTATGATTATTATGATTATATTGTCTTATTGTGGTGGCTGCAGAGCTGTGTAAATGTCTGTCTGAACACTACAGGCAGTGGAAGTGGAGGAAGTACTCCATTTTTAAGTAAAATTACACATACTGGAGCAAAAAAATACTCAAGTAAAAGTAAACAAAATCTACTTAAGTAAAAGCTTATAAGTACCTGTTTAAAAATGTACTTAAAGAGTAAAAGTAAAAGTATTTCATGCAGATTTTGAGTCTTATAAAGCTTCAAATGTAGTGATTTTCATAAAGGTTTGTGCAGAATTTTGTTCAACAGAAACAATTGAATCGATTTTTTTATTCTAGCTGTTTTTATTTGTTTATTTGGTCTCAAACTATGATGATAAAATACTTTTACTTTTCAGTCCTGTTCAAAAATGTAGTGGAGTAAAAAGTACAAGTACTGCTCTCAAATGTAGTGATGTAAAAGTAAAAAGTATCCACTGTAAAATGTACTTAAGTAAAGTACAGATACCTTAAAATTTATACTTAAATACTTTACTGGTTTTACTCTGTTATGTTTCACCTCTGGCTATAGTCATGGGATAATATTCACATTTTGTCACGATTGTCATGGCCAAAACAGCTGCACAATAATTATTGAAATGGTCGACAGTTTAAACATTATGAATATTAATTATAATTTTAAAGCATTACAGAATTCAACTGAAGAGCTCAACAGCAAAAAACAATTTTGAAAAACTGCCAAAAAGTGTTTTTGTTTGGTCCCATCTTCTACAGATATTATCACTGAATATAATATCTAGAGGATTTTATCAAGATGGGATGGAATCATATTTTTATAGCAGTAAAACACATTTGGCTTTTGAAAACATGTCTGTACAAGAAATAAAGTACAAGCCTCCGATGACTTTTCTCAAATGGCACTTATCTGGTTTTGCAAATGAACGCTTCAGATGTAGCAGGAAGTACTTCACACATGTGTCCTGTGCTCAGGTCTCTGGCTCCTGTGGCTCAGAGAATAGACTTTAAAGCAGCTCTGATTGTGAACAAGTCTCTCCATGGACCAGCACCAAAGAACATCTCCCACATGTTAGAGTCACATGGACCATCTCACACTCTGAGGACTTCAGGGACCGGCCTCCTGATGGAGTCCTGGTTTAGTCCCAGTCTCCTGCTGTAGTCCTCATGTAGTCTTGTTTCAGTCCTGGTTTACTTCTGGTTTAGTCCCAGTTAAATCCTGGTTTAGTCCCAGTTAAGTCCTGGTTTAGTCCTGGTTTAGTCCTGGTTTAGTCCTGGTTTAGTCCTGGTTTAGTCCTGGGTTTAGTCCTGGTTTACTCCTGGCTTCCTGCTGTAGTCCTGATGTAGTCTTGTTTTAGTCCTGGTTTAGTTATGCTTGAGTCCTGGTTTAGTTCTGATTTAGTTCAGGTTTAGTCCTGGTTTAGTCCTGGCTTAGCTCTGGTTTAGTCCTGGTTTAGTCCTGGTTTATCTCTGGTTAAGTCCTGGTTTAGTCCTGGTTAAGTCCTGGTATAGTCCTGGTTAAGTCCTGGTTTAGTCCTGGTTTAGTCCTGGTTTATCTCTGGTTTAGTCCTGGTTAAGTCCTGGTATAGTCCTGGTTAAGTCCTGGTTAAGTCCTGGTTAAGTCCTGGTTTTATTCCTGGCTTCCTGCTGGTCTGGATTAAACATGTTGAATCAGTGTTTGACTTTTGTGCAGCTAAAACCTGAAGATGTGAGACAGGCCTCTACTTTGACAATGTTTAAATACAGACTCTGTTTCAGTTCTTTTTAGCTGTACATATGTTTTTATTCTGCACTGTTCTGTTTTAAAGTTAATTTCATGTTGATTATTTATGTTTTGATTTGTTGTATTGTCATGTCTTTCTTATTCTGTGAAGCACTTTAGTCCCATTTGTGCTGTACAAATAAACTCGTGGTGCCTGTGTTATGAGTGAATACAAAGTGCTTAGTCTGGAGCCATAATGGGGATAGTATTTGTTGGCAGTTATCATGGTTAAACTATATTATATTTTGTCGTCTCTTCCAAACCAACACCTCCATATCTTTGGTCTTTCCGCTCATTCCACCCCAGCCTGTACCGTAAGTTCCCCCGTTTTGTAATGAGGTGCTGGGGTGTGCTGTCAGCTGCCTCCCCTGTACACGCTGGATGATAAGTGTCGGGACTAGTGACCTTTCTCTTACAGGGCATGCTGTATCGGGCTGATTAGAGCGATTCGTGATTGGTCCATCTCGTGTACGCCCGTCTTAATTGCCGGGATATGCAAGCGGCTTCCCTGATACAATCCCATTAGCGAGGAGCCCATGTCTAAGTGAACGCGAAGGTGAGACAGTCTAATTAAGATGTAAGAATAGGACAGAGGAAGATAAGAGGAGACACTGGATTAGATGGGGGGGATGTTCACACCTGCACAAAATGGCTGAGGGGTTTAGTTGTTGTTGTTTATTGAAATACGAAAAAATGGTATCAAGGTATAACAATAAAGACAATAACATAATCTGATAATGAGGCTTCATAATCCTTATATACAAGGAATTATATAAATGTTTAAACAGGAGTGAGTGGAAGTATAAACGTATTTATTCCCACTCCTTTTCTCCAATGTCAAATCCATAGACTGTATATATAAATGGACATGTGATCATGGGCGCACTTCCGGCTCCATTGACTCTGGTTCCAATTCCTTTCTATTGAAAAACTATGGCCCCTCTCTCTGTAGCTGCTGCTGTCAGACTCGTCATTTTGGTTGAAAACATTCATATTTACCCGCCCTACATTGCTATTTTGCCTCTAAATCAAGATCTGAACATTAATAACAGACAAATCAGGCGGCTTCTTTGCCCGAGGTCACTCCCGCAAGCGTTAGCAACATGTTTGACTGACAGAGCTGCTAAGCTTCCACTCCCTGCTAAACCGGTGCTGCAGGTGGGAAGAGGCGTTACCTTCAACAGCCTTGCTCCGGATTGGATCTTTGGTTGATATGATACTCGCGATTGAATTCCAAATATGGAACTCGGCTCCAAATTTGCCCCTATAACTGCTCTAGCCTCGATGAGCTTCATTTGACTGGAGCTGAATGTTGTGGGTGACGTTGCACTCACTTAGTCCACTTCTTTATACAGTCTGTGGTTAAATAATATATTGTATGTTGTATTCTTTTAACTTATCATCATCAGAATATGTACAGTCAACTTTTTTTCCTTCTGTTGAACCTTATTCACACAGTATTACCCATTTCTATTACTTAACATCTCCATCTATTTCATATCTATATAAGACACTATGTAACTGCTTTATATTGACACCTTCTTCCATAGTCTAATTCCACATACAGAAGGGTTTATTGAAATTCCAGGGATGAGCCTCGTGTCCTGTGTTATACGTGGCACCTCCTTTAATGTGTCCTGGGATCTAAATGCTCACATGACACCAGTGAATTATAGTTAATAAATGGGCTGCAGTAATGTGTCTGACGCAGATGAATGACTTTACCATAAAAAACAAGGCTCATAACCTGCCAATATTGTTTAGGATTTGAATGTAAATGGGGAAACAGCTATGGACACATGTGGGATATAGGAAATAACTTTACAATAAACATTATAGTTTGATGAAATCTGTTGTTAAAGGTCCTATATTTACGCAAAAGTGACTCTTGTGAGCTTTAACCCATGTTCTAATGTTGTTACCTCATCAAAAACAGACCTGGAGTTGTGTTTTGTTTCATTCACACATGTTTGAGTAGCACTTTATTATTAGTCTGTCTGCATCGCTAAAGCTCAAAATGCTCTGTTCCACCTTGTGATGTCATGAAGAGGTATTTTTCAAGTTAACAGCTACATTTACCTTTAGAGGGGTGACAGTTTTTCAATGTAAAGTGAATTAGAGCCAGAGTTGATGGAGCCAGAAGCGCGCCCATGCTCACTTCCTATTTGTAACATAGCGGCTAGCACGTTAGCTATGTCTATGATTAAAAACCCTTTATGTTCACAAACATTTTTTCTTATTAACAGGCTCGTTGTTTGATTTGTGGCCAATTTAACATAACCGTTTCCTCTCAACTCCAGTGTAAGTATTTGATCTACTCTCATTTATATGTAACAGGCTAATCTTTTATTTTGCGAGTCATCGTTTCACATATATTAGAGATTAGCTCGTACAGTCGCTAAAGTATGTTTCCTAAGCCAATATTTGTATTAAAAGGAGCTTAAGATGAGACATGCTCGGTTTGCTTCTTGCAGCGGAGGCTTGTTTCGCGCTCAGTCTAATTTCGCTGTCGTGTTCATTAATCATGTTTATGGAGGAAATGCTCGTTCAGCGTTCCCCGCGTCACATGACCAAGCGCTCGCAAGGGCCATGTAAATCTTTAATGTATGAGACTTACCTTCTCGGGAACATTAATTCTATGTAACCGACGTGTTAGTCCTTGATTTAATGAACAGTGAGGCCCCTGTGTCCAAACATGATAACATGCACACGAACACATGCTAACACGAATGCTAATCGCACATTGTGTCAACCGAAGGAATAATACTAATGGGTTTCAGTTTCTTGTTTATAGGTGCCATTTTGAGCCTGGGCATTTAAATGTCCTATTAGAGCCTTAAACTGCAGATCATAGACTGTAAATATAAATGGGCATAGCTAACATGCTAGCCCCCATGTTCCAAATAGGAAGTGAACATGGGCGCGCTTCTGACTCCAATGCCTCCGACTCCAATTCACTTTACATTGGAAAACTGTGGCCCCTCTCTCTGTAACTGCTGCTGTCAGACTCATCATTTTGGTCTTAAATTTTTCGTATTAACTTGCTCTACATGATCTTTTTGAGAAGATGTCTGTGTAATCTCTCAGTCGTCCAGGTCTGATTCATAATAAAATCCAAAAGTAAAATCTGTCAACTGGACAAAAAGTTGTATGAGTGAAGACGTTTCGCTGCTTCTTCAATTCTGGTCAGATTACCGGTGGACACTGCCTTATATCTGTCTGAAGGGAGGAGCTAACGACACTGAAACTCAAACAGCTATCGTTTACAGTTTCAGTTTGTAGGTTAGAATATGCTAAGTATGACTCAGGCACAGTGCACATTTAGTGTAGCTCAACAGACCTAGCCTACAAACAGATGTTTACAGTTTCAGTAGGTGATTTTTTTCACAGTTGTAGCTTGTATTACATAACTTTAAGAAAATATATCTTGTTTCTTCCGTAGACGAAGTCACGCGTGGTGCATGATGGGATATAGCGGTGCATGAAGTTTACTCGGATGCACGCTTTGTTTACGGCCGATCTCCATGGAAACGCAGGCCACATTTTTTGCCGCATTCATCGGGTGCATGAAATGGGACAGGCCTGGTTGTGCTGTGCAGCCGATGAAGTTTGTAACCGTCAAACTGAGACGCGGCCTATGGCTCCTGCACGCCTGGTGGAAACTAGCTAATCCTAATTTCCCTCTTTATATAGAAGAAATGTAACTAAACACAACCCGACACCATCATTTGCATCTTGTTTTCATAAATACAGTTGTCTGGGGGCCAAATGCTGTAATATTTTGATGCTTGTTGACACTATTATCAAGAACATATGGACATTTCCAAGCAGGCGCTCCATATGCTGCGCTGCTGTCTTCTTCTAATGTTTGTTAGCTGCTGTCTTCTTCTTCTGGTGTTTGTTAGCTCGCTGGCTCCCACATTGTGTATCTGTTTTTCCACTGGCCTGTGTCTGTGTGACTGTTCTTCTGACAGCTCTCACTGAATCTCAAACAGCGTTGTCCTCAACACCAATTATGAATCAGCTCCAGCAATGAGCGGAATGTGCTAATATTCTCATGGATAATGATGGAGCTTTAGGAGATTATGCACACACACACGCACGGAAACACACACACATGCACAAACAAACACATGCAGACACATATGCACAAAAAACACAAAGTTACACAAACACACACATGCGCACACACAGGCACATGCACAGACACACAAAAAACAGTTACACACAAATAAACACACACATGCGCGTACACACAAACACAGTGACAAACACAAGCACACATACACAAGCACAGACACATACAAACACAGTTACACACACACAAACATAGTTACACACCCAAAACAATTACAAACAGAAACACACATTTTGCAATTATGACTAAACCTGGTACTAAACCTGGAGCAGGAGTAAACCAGGACTTGAACTGGACCAAACTGAGTCTATATCAGGACTAAACTGGGCTCAAATCAGGACCAAATCAGGACCAAATCAGGACCAAACCAGGACGAGTGGGATCACAGCCTCACATTATTCACATTAGATTGATCCTAACCCGAAGCTAAACTCCAAACCGAAACTTTAACTTAAATGAACCCATATATGAACTTTAAACAGTGCTATGTTAGGTTTACATGCTTCTGGGGGACATTGATTTGCTTTCATTCCCTTAACTATTGTTTAACCTGAATTTAAACCTTAGCCTAAACCTACATTCATCTTTTTTTACATAATATTTTTAATCTATTGACGGTTTTATCTCATGGAAGCCTGATTTTTGGTCCCCACAAAGAAAAATGTCCTCATGAAGTGACGATATATATATAGATTTAAGACCCCAGAATGTGATGAATATCCTCCCACACACACACACGTTCTATTTTCCCATGCACAGCGCTGACTTGGAGCACGCCATAAATCCTCTTTATGTTTGAAATAATTAATAGTCTATAGTGTGCGATTATCAGCGTCTGTTTGGAGTGCTGACATTTAGCACTTCACACTGAGTGATAGCAGATGACGGGAGCTGCAAACAGGCAAAGGCACTAGACTCAGACTTGCACTCGGTGAAGTAAGAATACTAAAAATATACAATACTTTGTTGTACATAGACTTAAAAGTGCACTATGTAACATTTCTGGTGGAATTGCTTTGCCTGGGTTGTTTCATAAAAGCATTAAATGTATGTGTTTCCATGAAAGTAAGTAACACCAGGCCAAGCTACAGGCCAGATCTGTAGAGAGGCGACCCCCGCTCACAGGCTGAATGCATGTTTTCAAGGTATATTTCAGCAATAATAAACTGTAATTGAATTAATGCAAAATATATATGCTTACAGTTTGCAATACTGTGGAAGATAAAAAAAAAAAAAAGCTGTAACATCTCAATACACAACCACCAGAAACGCTACATGCTAATTTAGTGCTCCACTGTGTTTTTAAATTCCATACACCTTCACTAGAATCATTTGGATCATTTCAGCTCCAGATTTGTCAATCTCTACTGAACTAAAGGTAAATGTAGCTGTTAATTTATAAACTACCACTTCATGACATCACAAGGTGGAACAGAAAATGCAGAAAATGAAACAAAACACAACTCCAGGTCTGTTTTTGAGGAGGTAACAGGATTATAACATGGATTAAAGCTCACAAGAGTCAATTTTGCATGAAATAGGACCTTTAATATATGAAATAAATTTGGGTATCGCTTACAAATATTAAAGGTGCACTATGTAACTATGTCCTGGTGGGAGGTCGACCTGCCGCCTGCTTGTCTCATGGAGATGTTGTTGCTGTGTCTGGAATGTTCCACAATATTACATTCAGTTGGTCCTAATGCTTCTTTACTGGGACTTTTTAGATCTTAATTTCCAAATAAATGAAATTGAAGTTAACTCAAATAAATATATCTGATTGTGTTTATATGTAAAATACTTCAATTTGAGGTGTTTATTATGCCTCAAAATTAGCATTAGCGTTAGCATTGAGACACATGCATGTCTCTTTCTAAACATAGAAATGTCTCTGGTAAAGTATTCATTTTATTTGTGTAGTTCCCACAGCTCCCTGTCCACTGTCTGATCTATAAATATTTATTCTTTTTAGCATGACTCTGCAAAAACCTCAGAGATAAACTGGACAGGAAGTAGTGATGCTAACAGTGAGGTTGAGGGTGCTGTTGTGCACAAAGCCTATAGTTAAAATGAGCTACATGAATAAGAATATATATATTGTACTATGTAAGGTAACAGACACTCAGCAGTCATGTCTCTTACCTGCGTTATCTGCTCCAGTCTGTGTTTCGCCCCCTTCAGGATGGGGTCGGAATAGCGGACAGTCATCTCCGGGTTCTCCCTCTGGGATTTCACACTGCTCCCAACCACTGGACCGGCGTAACTGCACAAAAGCACAACAGCACACATATAGTTTAGTGCTCTGTGCCCCAGATATGTGTGTGTACAGCTCATGACCTACTTTACACACAGATACTACTACACCATTAAACGAGATCCTTGGAAACGCAATCCCCAAGTCTAGATATAGTTTCAATTAACCTTCCTCTGGGCTTAAAAAAACATGATTTATCTAGTAATAAGGGTCATATTTTGGCTTCAAGATATTAATTCACCAGTAAAAAAAAAGTTGTAAAACTGAAGTGTGTGCATGTCGGCCCAGCGGTCCTCGGCGTGCTTATACGATACGGTTCAGCGCCCAAAAATATGCAAGGTAAGATGGGAAAATGATGACTGTGGGGAAGCTGGCCCGATGTGGTCAAAGTAGCAGGCAGATTTGCATAAAGAGTAACTTTTACCAGAGGGAGTTTATTTTAAAAAATGACTCCAGTTGAAATGCAAAATAACTCAAGCTGCACACTTTGTTGGCTGCATTTGAAGGGCACTTACGTAACTTCCGGCACAACAAGGCCTGTCCCATTTCATACAGCCCACAAATGCGGCCGATAAATGTGCCCTGCCTTTCCAGCGTTTCCATGGAGATGGGCATCCGGGCACACTTTGCGCACTTCTGTATCCCATCATGCACCACAAGTTATATTATACTAGCTACAATTGGGAAGAAATCACCTTGAACATTATATTTGCCTATTCATATTCAAAGAGAAAGATTAATTGCTTACTTCATTCAATCCAAACAGAAATCAACGGCTGCAATGAAAACACCTTGACTCTTCTTCAATGAAATAATAAAGAATAAAAAATAAAATGTAGTTATTTCAGAGTCCATTTTAAACGTTTAGCTCAGTCGGCAGCTGTTGAAGTACGCTCCGTGGTGTAGGCCTGTCCCATTTCAGCCTGGTCGACGGAGGCTACATGGAGGAGTACCTTTCGTCAGCCAGGTCCTTCCGTCGCTACTTCTAAATGTGTAACTGTCGAATTGAGACACGACACATGTGGAGACTCAGGTAAATAGTGAATGTGGATGTGTTTAACTGAATTACATAAATGAAACAAATAGGTTTAACCAAATTAAGTATCTTTAAGGTAACTGGTGTATGTGTGGCATTTAACTTAAAAATGGACTACAACTAAACAAAGTCAACATTATAACACCATCTAAAGCTCACAAGAGATGGTTTTGTGTAATATAGGACCTTTAAACTATATAAAAGGTGTTTTATGTCACTTTTCTACTTGTTTACACTGAGATGTTACTATTTTGCCTAGAAACTTTAACCCTTGTCCAGAGAAAAAGCAAAAAGCAGACCAACTAGCATTTCAGATCTGTGGAGAGGCAACCCCAACTCAGGGTTAGAATGTAAATTCAAGATAATTTGGAGCCATAAAAACACCTGTATGTTAGAAAGACGCATGCCATACTGTGGCACATTCCAGGGATAACAATAACATCTCCAAGGAGACGAGCAGGCGGGGTACGCAACTCCAAAAATGTACACAGAGCAGAGCACCTTTAAGTATATTATAACAACACTACCAAAACTCTTTCAGATCCAAATATTTTGTATTTGAAGTAGATTTTTATGATGTTTTGATACAAGTACAGAGGAGTTATACAGTAAGCTAGTACAAATACAAGGGTGGGTCTGAAGTCAAACATTCATAGGAAAACATTGTGTCATATTTACCAACTTTCCGAGAAGCAGACGGCAAAACAGCCATGACTTTAACTTACCAACCCCACCCTGCCAGACAAGAACTGCAGCCGTGAGGAAGAGGACGAGGGGAGGAGTCCGTGAAGAAGCATGGACTCGAACCAAACCACCAAAAACCTGACTCTAGTTACGCCAATGATGAAACAGCAAAGTGTACGGAGTCATGCCAGGCCTCGGCATTTACTCTCTGACGTGCAAACCCAGCAGTACATCTGAACTAATGCGTGTTTTGCTCCGATTCACTTTTAATGGGGGGAAAAGCAATAAAAGTTAGTAAAGGTTTATAAAATATTCAACAAATATCCGAGACTGAAGAGCAGCGTCTGTCGGCTCGCGGTTACATAACGTCCCGCTGCTTGTGTAAACCGTGTTCTACTCCAACTATAACTGAAAACGAAATTAGCATATCAAAGACAGATGCAAACAGGCTTTAATAACGTGTAATTAAATGAAAACAAAATGAAAAGACACCCGCTAAATAAATGGCTAATGTGTCAACACTGGTAATGTAAACAATGACTTCCTATTGGTCCTGATTGCACTGACGTATTTATATTGTTGAATGGTTAGACTTGACTATTATCTGTCTAAATGTGTCTATGATAATTCTGCGTTTGGTATTTTGTGTCATATAGAGCCACGAACAGGGCCGTTGACAGAAATTTAAGGGCCCGGGGCAAGAAGCCTTGAATGGGCCCCACTCTTATATAAATTAATAGGACAGCAGACAGTAGATCCTTCTTGTTGACACTGCCCCGGAACGCCACTGAAACTGGTATTTACCACTTGCAAACTGGTAGGTATTTGGAGGACTCCCATTTCACGTACAAGTTAAACTGTGACGTAATATAACAATGCTAATCACTACAAAAAGCACATAAACGAAACAATGTTCACACGTGATACAGGTCAAAACGAGACAATTCTTTAACGTTTACATTTACTTAGCCGTCGGGTTAGCATTAGCCTTATTGTTTACATGCGAGTTAATTCTTCTGAAACGCTCTGAGGTTGGAACTCATAACACTGAACCGTGAAATATCCAACTTCCCAGTGTCTTGAACGCAACATTAGCATCTTGCAATTCAGAAGATCTGTCTGTGTAATCCCTCTGCTGAGTGAAGACGTTTCGCTGCTCATCCAAGCATGTTAACTCTATCTTCAGATCTAAAACTGAACAAATAAAACAATAGTGCTAGCCAGTACGCTAATAGTTGTGAGAGCAGCCATTAGGGGCCTGAATGATTATGCTAAGTGTGACTCTGGCTAAGGTCACACTTAATAGCTCAATAGATCTAGCCAACAAACAAAATGTAAACAAACGGATGTGTTAGCTTCAGTTTAGCTAGCTCCTCCCTTCAGATAGATGTAAGGCAATGTCCAGCAGTAATCTGACCGGAGCTGAAGAAGCGACTTGGATGAGCAGCACAACGTCTTCAGTCTAAACCTTTGTGACCAGTTGACAGAATTACAGTTTTATTTTACTATTTAAAAGAGCTGATTTTGTTAATTGCCATGACAACAGCCCTAATTTTTCATAACTCTGGAACACATGGATACATACAGTTGGTTCCTTTTTCATAACTGCGGGAGAATCTTTATCCAGAGATCTCTAACCTAAACATTTAACAACGCTGCTGTTTTACGTGTGCTCCAAATGAAGGAAATGGATACTACCAAGATGTTAAGAAGATGTTGGATTATTAAAAAATTATTCTGTCTTTGCTCATTCGAGATAATAAATCTTTCAACACAGGATTTTGCCAGTGTTTGGTTTACTTCACGTTCCCAACAACGCTCCGCAGGAAGTTAGCCGTTTTAACCGTGACAAAATGAGCACTGATCTTAAGACCCAGAAATCCCGGGCTACACTCAAAGTTAGCTTGTCAAAACCGCTAATCCCGGTTTAAAAAAAAGAAAAAAAGAAAAGAAAAAGCAGACTTGTGAACGTCTGTGTGGATTTAACACCAAGGCTATGTCAAATACATTGCCATGGAAACTGCTACCTCATTCGTCATAGGAAATAGGTTACAGGGAAATTGATATATGTATAACTGTGTGCAAAGATGAGCATGTAATAAAACTGGATTAGAAACATTAAAATTACATTGGAGTGATGGACAGGCCTGAAGCTGTAGAAATATATATGTATACTCAAAAAATAAGTCCAAATAATGCTAAAATTGAGTAGATCACTGTTAAGCAAAACAATTACATTTTAAATATTGTTTTAATAGCATGATATATTGGCTGCCGTAGCTATATGTAAAAAAGTCACATGAAAAATTCTTCCCTGGCTTCATTTAATACTGGAGAAAAACTATTATTACACAGTGTTCACTGCAAAATATACCACAGAGGACTGCCGCCTTTACTCACTGTAGTTACTTTAGGTTATTCATATAGATGCACTCTCTGCCCTCAGCCTTTGCTCAATCGGCTTTTTCTTATCAAACCATTAGGCAGTGGAATCAGCTTCCAGACAGTCTGAAATTGTCTGTGGATTTTAAAAGTTTTACTAGAAATTTGAAAAAGTTCATTTTAAATAATCAAACGTGTCCATATCAGTCTAGTTAGTTGGTGCTGCTCTGTGCTCACTGTATAAACCTGCACATAATGATTTTTATATTAGTTTGGACTGGGGGGGACATATGTATGGCAAATCGGTAGTCGTATATTGTAATTGTTAATTGATATGTGTTTTTTAATGTGTGTTCACCTGCTCAGGGACTGCAGATGGAAAGTAGCAGTAGCTAAATCTGGTGCAAATCATCTTTTCCTTGTAAGATTAATGAATTTGTACATGGTCCCTGTCAAATAAAGAAAGAAAGAAAGAAAGAAAGCTACAACAAGACACAGCCCTCCTCCAACCCAACTCCTACAGATATAGACGATAAACAAAAGAATTGAAACTAATTTACAGACACAATAACCAGGATGCAAATGGTTAAAAAAAAAAAAAAAAAAAAAAGAAAAAACATGAACTGCAATAAATAAATACCACAATTTAAAGGACTTATAATTAAAAAGTAAAATTGACTCTTGTAGCTTTAAGTCATGTTATAATCCTGTTACCTCATCAAAAACAAACCTGGAGTTGTGTTTTGTTTCATTCACACACGTTTGAGTAACGCTTTATTATTAGTCTGTCTACATCTCCAATGGTCTAAACACTCCGTTCCACCTTGTGATGTCATGAAGTGCTATTTTTCCAAGTTAACATCAACCTTTTAACTTTTAGTTCAGTAGAGATTGGCAATTCCAGGGCTGAAATTATCCAAATGATTCTAGTGAAGGTGTATGGAGTTTAAAAACACAGTGGAGCACTTCCTGTATTACCACATGATGACATCACAAGGTGGAAACATAGTGTTTTCAATTAGAGAGAACCTAAATATGCAGGGTTTGTGTGTTAAACGTGTGTGAATGAAACAAAACACAACTCCAGGTCTGTTTGTGACGAGGAAACATTATAACATAGATCAGAGAACAGCATAAAATGGACACTTAACATGATAAATACTGAGCCATAAAAATGACCGTTACATCCATCAGTTATAAAACAAGACAATAATAATTAGCATGACAGGTCTAGAATAAGCCAGGATAAATAAATGTGCTCAAAATGGAGAAATCCCAGGATTCCTCTGACTCAGGGATCGGTGACAGCAACAAGAAAAGCAGGACCGTCACAGGTCTGGCAGCACAGCACCCTCCCGTTCTCTTTCATACACGCTGTTTTCTTTGTCATTATTACAGTTGGGAATGTTCTCAGAGGAAGAATAAGCCAATTGTGTTTAAATGAGGTGTTTGCTTTTAGCCCAGAGCAGTGCTGACGGTTTCATCGCTGACACATAAGATGAATGTGACAGATGGAGATTTGGAAATAGATGTGTTGGTGTTACTTGTCACCGTATTTACAGCTGATTTATGAGAAGCGAATGAGATAAGTAAAGCAATTAGGATAAATACTTTGTTTTTTGTTGGTTTTGGATTTTTGCCGATGAGGAAGGTGAGACAGAGGCTAATGACACTGATCAGAGATAGCTTAGGCTGCTCATGTAGGATTAGTACATAAAGGGCTCCAGACTAACCTGATCTTGGTGCACCACAATGTGATTTTAATGATTATTTAAGACAGTTTCCTTTCTTCCTATCCTCAAATTGACTCAAAAATAAGGGCTAAACAAATTACTTGCCTCCATAGATTCAATCTCTATACCAGGGTTTCTTCACCTTTTCGATCTCGGCGTCTGACTTTTTGTATAAAGGACCAGGTGCCCAGTGTCATATTAAATGCATTATATTTTGCTGATTGTGGGGCCGTATAGAACGTGGTCGCGGCGTTTCTTTAGGCAAGGCACATTTATTTGTATAGCACAAGTCGCACATAAAGTAATTCAAATAGTTTTACAGAATAAGATATTTAAATCACAATACAATAAATCATCATAAAATAGACCAGAATCACTGCTCCATACAACACTGACCACACTTATGAAAGGAAAAATAAAAATTATATTTCAGTAATCACTATAGTTTTATATATTCTTTATATGTTTCTTTGAGCAAATAACATTAAGAATTTATCTTTTAAGTTAAAACTGAATTTGTTAGTATCTTATTTGAGTTGAATTAATAAAAAGCTATGAAATAAATATGGGGTTCAAACACTAGTCAGAGTGAGAGGTCTGTGCTTTTAAAGATCTTTAGTTTTGTATAGTACAGACATGTCAGACTCGGGCCACCGGGCCAAATTTGGCTCTTGATATAATTATATTTGGCCCGCGAGATCATATTGAGGGCCACAGTTTTTCAAAAGAAAGTGAATTAGAGTCGATGAAGATTGAACCACAGCCACTTCCTGTTTGGCGCTCGGGGGCTTGCAGGTTAGCTATGTCTATTTATATATACATTCTGTGGTCTTCACTGTAAGAAATCAGACGTTATGGAGCAATACCAGACATACTCTCAACACGGCCGGCTCTAGCGTTTAGGGGGCCTCCTGGCTCAGATATTGGTGATTCACATTTGACAACATTATGCTCTCATCACCTTGACCAATTGTATTTGTGTTTATATGAGCAACATCAGACTGAAAACATCCAGAAAGTCACAACTACCATAGTCACAAGAACAGTACACAAACATATAAGGGGAATCAAGATTTTTAACATTCTAGACATTTTTTCTTCATTTCTGGTGGATTTTAATGTGCTCCAGTTGGCGACAGTGGGGCTTACATTTGCATTATAAAGGGTCCTTGCATCGGTGTAAACACATAGCTGCCCTCACCTATGCCTGGCTCTAAAACAAATGTAGCAGCAGTAGATACTTTGTTACTATAGATATAAAACAAATGTAATTGTTTTAGAGGAATATTTAGGCTGCTGTAAACACACAAGCCCTGTGCCCAATAAAACTTGATATATTATTTTCAGTATAAATGTATGCGCTCTTGGGGGCCCTCTGGTGGCCTCGGGGCCTCTGTTTATAGTCTGGTCCGGTCCTGACTCTGAGTAATTTAAGGCTGACCAGACACAGCCTTAGATTACTCAGAGTCAGGACCGGCCCAGACTCTGAGTAATCTAAGGCTGACCAGACATAGGCACAGACTGGCAGCCACACTTCGGTCAGTCAGCCCCAGGGCATCTGTCGTCCCACCATTGAGGCTTGAATTTGCTGTGAAGTGCTTCTTAGAATAATAATTGTTATTTTAAAGGATCCACATCACAAACCAGATATGAAAATCAGTTCACAGTTGAGCTAAAACAACACAAGATGCCTTATCAATGAGTCACAGTGTCATGAAAAGGTTTTGTTGGCAGCGTGGGTTCATAATCAAAAACACGGGAGAGTCCTGTGTTTGTGGCGTATTTCTGCATTTCTACGGTTGGTTGTGGATCTCTAAACACTGTATGTGGTAAATATATGCATCTGTGTGGGTGAAGAACAAAACACCCAACCTCTCCCCGACTGCCTCACAGTCAGCCAAACGCAACAATACGGAAACAACTTTAGAAACCTTTGACAACAGAGCACAGAGCAGAGAGTTTTCTATGTGTAAACTGGTAAAGTGATGCTGGTAAACTCACAACAAAGGCAAAAAACAAAGGGATTTTACTGCATATTGTGGTGTAGTCTTATATTTTAAAACATATTAAAAAACCCTCTCTCTCTCAAACTTTCACTGAAAGACACAAGAATGATTCAAAATGGGACTGAAGCCAGATGCCTGTTTTGCTGTCGGAGAGTGGATACGTTTTACTTTTTCCTTGACTACTTTTGAGCGCAGTAGCTGTACTTTCTACTCCACTACATTGTACCAGGATCATGTAGAGCGGGTTAATACAAACATTTTAAGACCAAAATGACGAGGCTCACAGCAGCAGTTACAGAGAAAGGGGACACAGTTTGTCAATGTAAAGTGCTGTATAACTAAACTTGAATTGGCTCTGAGTACAACAGCGCCCTCAACCTGTCTGTTCTACTTCCTGTTCAGGTTTGTCTCTTTGAGGTTTTTACCAAATCACGTTAAAAGGAATAAATATTTAAAGATCAGACAGTGGACAGGGAGCTGCGGGTGGGTTAGGGGTCAGAGGCCAGAGGTCAGGGGGTTAGGGTTAGACAGCGGACAGAGAGCTGTGGGTGGATGTCACTTGCTGTTTCGAAATTCAGCGGCTGCACCCTTCAAAGTGCCCAGCTGACAAAGGGTGCTAGTCTCTGTAGCCTCCGTGGACTGCAAAAGCTGTGCTGAAATGGGACAGGCCTACACCTCTGAGCGTACGTCAACAGCTGTCTGGGCACTTAAGTTCTGTCGCTTACATTACATCGCCTAGCAAACATGATGACTGCTGACTGCTGACTTTTCTCCCAAAGTTTGCTCAGATGCACCCTTCGTTTGCAGCTGATCTCCATGGAAACGCAAGCCACATATGGCAGCCGCATTTGTGGGGTGCATGAAATGGGACAGGCCTTGTCGTGCCAGAAGTGACGTAAGTGCCCTTCAAATGTAGCCGACGAAGTGTGAAACCGTTGAACTAGGACACGGCAACTGATGACATGTTAAACACTACACAAATAAAATGAATACTTCACCAGAGACACTTCTGTGTTTAGAAAGAGACATGTTTGTGTCTCATTGCTAATGCTAATGCTAATTTTGAGGCGTAATAAATATTAAAACAACACCAAACTGAAGTATTCTACATATAAAAACAATCCAGTAGTCTTTATGTTCATTAATTTGAATTTTAATAGGTTGTTTATTTTATGATTTATCCTTATAATAAAAGTTAGCATAAGCTTTGAGACACAGCGAGCTAGCTAGTACAGAGCCTACTGAATTAAATGTAATCAATAGGGAATTTTGGCTCTTGCCGCCCCTTCTGGGAGTATGGCATCATTACATTCAAGAATCTGAAAAACACCAATTAAGGAGCATATTTTGAAGCTATATCTATCTTTCTTTTTTTTTTTTCTTTACAGCACAATTTTTATGAGCTAATGTGTTTTTTTAAGTCTCCACAGACAAAGAGACGGCACGTTTGTAGCTGGACTTTTATTCAACTCGTAAACATCACATTTTCAGCCCACACATCCATCTCCCCCCAAGGATCTTTGAGGTCACCCTAAATCATTCCCGTTGCGCTGTCCGTCAAATCCTCTCATTTGATCCATAAATCACAAAGTGGCGAGTCGGAGCGGGGAAGGCCTTAACCCGAGGATCCGTCCGACGACTCTGAGGAATGGGTCATGTGACAGCGCCCGGTGATATCAAACAAACAACCTGACACTCAAAAGGCGTGGCTGAGATATGTGGAAAAATGATCGAGGAAATAAATCAGGCTTCTTGTCGCGGTTGCGCTTGGTGAAGCTAGCTGGAGGCACTGCTCTGTCTGAAGTCAGAGCTTAGTTTTAAAACAATCTGACTGTAAAAAAACAACTTAGATGTAACGACAACAGGGGAGCTGATTTGTGCTGTTAAACAAGTCTCAAATAACATCACAGTCACACACTAGCTAGCATCACTAAAAAACATATTTGATAGCGTTTGCTAATGTGCGCATTGTGTCACTACTGATGGTAAGTGCTGAACATTCCGCCACAGACATACATGCAATATTATCAAAGAAAGAGCTGACAATCCGAAAGCGTGACTAAGAGAGATTTCGAAAGATGACCGAGGAAATAAATCAGACTTGTTGTCGTGGTTGCCCTTGGTTACTGACAGATAATATGTGTTTTGTCTCGTTCCCTGCAGCGGACACTGAAAGCTTCTGTTACTGATTCGCACCTTTACACAGTCGCAGAGAATGATATGCCTCCAGATAGCGATCAGATCTGAAAAGTGTCTGTAATTATAAGAGCCACAACCTCGATGATACAGAGCTAGCTATGTTCCCGTCAGGTTATCCGGGCTGTTAGCAGACAACACCTGAGAGGGACCACACCACTATAGACACGCGGGTTTAGGTTTACACACTGTGCGTTTTCCACTTATGTCAGCACCTTTGACAGAATATAGAAAATACATTGCTAGTATGATTTATATAAAAAATTAACCAAAACAATCTAGTGTCATTTTTTTTTTAATCCAAATTTTTGCTTTTTTTTTTTTTTTTTTAAAGGGTCATATTAGTTTATTCTCTGATCTGTTATAATGTTGTTTCTTCATCACAAACAGACCTGGAGTTGTGTTGTTTTGGTTAATTCACACGTTTAACACACAAACCCTGCATATTTAGGCTGAGTTCGTCTCTCAAACTGAAAACACTCTGTTACACCTTGTGATGTCATCATGTGGTAATACAGGAAGTGCTCCAATGTGTTTTTAAACTCCATACACCTTCACTAGAATCATTTGGTTCATTTCAGCCCTGGAATTGTCAATCTCTACTGAACAAAAGGTAAAAGCAGCTGTTAACTTGAAAACTATCATTTCATGACATCACAAGGTGGAACAGAGCATTTTGAGCTTTGAAGATGTAGACAGACTAATAATAAAGTGTTACTCAAACATGTGTGAATGAGACACAACTCCAAGTATGTTTTTGAGGAGGTAACAACGTTATAACCTGATTTAAAGCTCACAAGAGCAGATTTTGTGTAATATAGAATCTTTAAAGTATGTTTCAATTTATTTATTTATAACAATATATAAATGTAAATATAATAAACATAAAAATAAACACCAACTAATCATATTATTGCAGCAGATGAGGTGGACTATGTGAGATGGTCGAGTGCTTCCCTCTACTGGCGGAAACCTGCTATTACAACTGCCCTGGTGAGACTCAGCTGACAGGACAAGAGCTCTCAGTCTCAAGTGTTTGATTCTTATATATTAAAATTTTTTTTAATAAAATAAAAATAAAACTGACAGTTATTTAAAAAAAAAAAAAAAAAATGAGACAAATCCAGGACTTTCTGATCTGCCAGCTAAAAAATGAAATGATACATAACATAAAAATAGTCTTAAAGGTAATAACTGTAATAATAGTCATTGTGTAGGGGGAGAGAGAAAGAGGAGAGGAGAAAGGGAGTGAGAGAAGGAGAGAGAAACATAAGAGAGAAGGACGAGAGAGGGAGTGAGAGCACGAGGGAGGGGGGGGAGCAGAGATAAAGAGAAGAGGAGGAGAGAGGGAGATAAGGAGAGAGGGAGAGAGAGAAGGATAGAGGGAGGAGAGAGGAAGAGAGAGAAGGAGAGAGCGAGGGAGGAGAGAGTAAAAGGAGAAGAGGGGAGAGTGAGAGAGAGTGAGAAGGAGGGCGGGAGGGAGAAAGTGAGAAGGAGGGAGGGAAAAGGAGGGACCAGGAGAGAGAAAGAAGAGAGGAGGAGAGAGAGAGGAACATTAGGGAGAGGGGGAAGGATTTTTAATCCAAGATCTCATGATTGTCTCCGTCTAAAAACTGTCTGCACTAGAACTGAAATGAGGAAAAACAGCTTTTGGTTATTTTGCTTCCCAAAAATGGAACATATTTTAAGAACATGTAAAACTGGACAGATTGGTGCCACTGCAGCACTTTAATAATCTGGAGATAAACATTTAAACTCACACCTGCTCCTGTTGTTAATGTTTTAAATGGACCTGTGCAGTTATGTGTTTGTATTGTTCTGTACTTTAACAGGACGCTCATGATAAAGAGTCTGTGCACTCATTGGTAGAGGTAAAGAAAACTGGTAGTGATGTCATAGACGGGAGGATCACTCTGCAGCAGTAAGATGACACTGTGCCCACTAACCAGAGGGTGTTAGGTGTCTCATTAACATTTTACATTTTTCTCTTCATTCATTACTGGCTGAGTACAAAGAGGTGAGGTGTGCAGGACAAATACTGTATCGTCAAGTTACTGTCAGACAACCATAGACCGTATAAAGAATATATCTGCAGTCTACGGAAACAACAAACAGTCAAACAACTATCAAAAAATATATTACATCACACCGATTCTGCAAAATGATCTTTTCAGAGCTTTTAACCATGTTGTTGTTGTTTTTCCTCAACATTTACTCACAGAAAGTTGTTTTTGGAGTTTGAGGACTTTTTAATTGCTTATTTTTAAGACGACATATTGGCTGTTAACCCCCATATTCATCCCCACTGATACACGCCCACTATGACGCACGCACTTCCTTCTCCAGTTTTATTTTCTTAATCGCTGATACTCATAGGATTCGGCAGCGTCATTTTGGGACCATGGCGCTTTGTTGTGTTATGGAGTTTACGGCGATGTCAGCTCCCATTGGGCACTGCAGTTTTCTACACAGAAGTCAGACGATTTGTTTCTTTTATTAAGTCATTTTAGATGAATATTGCGATTTAAAGTGTACAAATTACAACATAATGCTCTACAGGTGTCGTAGATTATAACTATAGAGTGACACAGGCACAACACGTATGATTAAGTGTATGTTTCCATTATGCGACGATGACATTTTTCTGTCTTCGTCACATTTTTATATTGCATTTTTACATTCTTCAAGACACTTACAGTGCTTTACCTCGAGGAACCACTCACACATTCACACACACAGAGTACAGAGACACTGGGGGCGAGGCAGGTTAAGTGTCTTGCCCCAGGACACAATGACAGCATTCTGTGGAAATCAGACCGCCAACTTGTGGGTCAGTGGATCTGACTGCTCTGCCAATAATGTTTATGTCAAGAGTGAGATTCAAACCACCAACTTGTGGATCAGTGGACAAACATTCTACCAGCCGAGATAACATCTTATTGTAGCTTTCACACTCTTGTTAATATTGACAAATAATTGAGACAAATTGATACTACTCTATTATAGAAAAGACCATAAGATAATACAGAAAATTTTGTATTGTGTTTTGTGTTGAAAATTACATTCTATTGTCTGTTTTCTATTTTCAAGAATATTTTTAATAAATATTATTTATTAATTAATATTATTTTTCAAGAATTTTACTTAAAAATGCAACAAACATAACATTCAAACAATAAGTAAATGGTGGGTGTATCTTGTCAAATTTGTCCATTTGAAGACTGTTGTGCATTGTAATCTGTTCTATGACAAAGATTGAGTATAACAGCTTATGCCAATCGTCCAGGGTTGAACCATTTTATAGTTATTGACTTCCATGTACATAAATATATATTTTTTTCATTCTATTTTCTTTTTATTATCATTGTGTAATCAAAAGCTTGAAGATTGCACATGATCATGTATTTTGACCACTACTCACTATTATGAGCCAGTTCACACTGAAACTTCATTCATAAAACAGGCCCATGACTTAACCAGCGCCTTAAACTATCCCAGCGCTCAGTGTAACTTCCAAACGCTCTTTCTCCCACACAGACATGAGCGAGTGAAGTGGGTCAGAGGGTGAACTGAAAGAGAGGATGGAGAGATGAATGGGGCTCAGAGTGAAAAGCAGAGCGATGGAGGGAGGACGAGAGCAAATGTAAAGAGGTCAGAGAGGCACACACTGGCTCCACTCCAGCTACAGGCTCAAAACTAAATCTGCCTCAGCTAAAATTAAACCTCATTGTGTATTTGGTAAGAGTTTATAAAAAGGGATGGAAGAAATAACAGCGCTAACGTCACTATTGGTCATGTAAGTCTCTGTGCTTGTGTTTCACTCCCAGTTTGTCATCAGGGACTCGGGCTGGTGCAATAAAATGGAACTGTAAGAGACATAAAGCTGAAGAGGTTCACGTAATCATCATAAATAATATCACAGTTTATAATTTCCTTATAAGTGAAAAGTTACATTACTACAACTTTACAATTGACTGGCCTTGACTTCTAAAATATTCATATATTTGGGAGCGACAGGGACTCAGTCGGTTGAATATTTATCCACTGATCTGGGGGTTGCCGGTTGTAACATAACATATTTAGATCAGCATGTTTCCTTTTATTGTTTGAAAATGCTATATTCACCGAAAACAATGCATTCACCTTTTTGTATAAGCTACACCTTTGTTTTTGATGCTCTGAATCTCCCCTATTTTCCTCTCCGTGCTACGTCATTCCCCCTGCAGAGCGCCATCACAACACAATCAGCGTGCATCCCGCAAATGAAACCACTACACAGGTTTGTCAAGTTGCTGTGCTCTGTTTGTATCATGTTTTTGTATATTTATGAAGAATTGTCGTGTGCCACCTTGACTTCTAAAATAGTGATATACTTGAGAGCGACAGTGGCTCAGTTGGTAGAGCGTTTGTCAGTGTCTGTGTACACTGGTGTATGAATGTGTGTGTGAATGGGTGAGTAGTTCCTTGATGTAAAGCGCCTTAAAGGTGGAAAAAGTGCTATATAAAAATGTGACCATCAACATCGGTCATAATAGACAGAAATACTGGACATATATCAGTAAAAAAAACTCACATTGCACCAATATCATTCCTCCTTTTCATTAAAAACTCTGTGACAGATGTAAGAGACAACCAAAGATATCAGGCATGTTCTGTTCTTCATAGATTCATGTAATTGGACTTTTTGTTGCCTCAAAGTATTAGTGTCCTATGTCAAAGGTTCTCGATGTTCATCCCTCTGTGTGTACGCTGTGTTCACACTCTACAGTTTGATGTCTTCATAATTTCAGGAGGACAGGGGCTTATGTAACTCTACCTTTACATTAGGGTCTATACCAGGGGTGGCGAACAAGTTAGGTACAAAAACTTTCAACCGTAAGAGTCACAGAGCCACACGACACACTGACCTGCCAAGACAGACACACACACACACACATTACTTCCCATAAAACACTCCTCTCCTTACAAAAAAGCATTGTACTTCTGTTCATTTCAAGATAAGTGTCCACCCTCAACACACACATCAAATGCAGCTTAGCCAGAGTTAACACAGCACCTACCCAGAGGTCAGATACCCCTCCACATACACACATAAACACACACAGGCATCTCTTCCTCTCTCTCTTTCTCTATCAAACAAACACACATTTTCTCTTTATCTTCATCTCTGTCTCTCTCTGACGCTCTACTGAACACACTTCAGAAACACATGTAGGGCCTGTAGAATATAAACTGATGGAATATTTTTAGTTTATTTTTAAGTCTTTTTTTTATTATTCTAAGAGCTATTTATCTATTATTTTTGTTTTATTGCATGTACCATTTTCCTTCTGTTCTTTAACTGTGCGGTGCAACACTGGAATTTCCCCCCTGTGGGACTAATAAAGGCTTATCTTATCTTATTAAAAATATTAACACAAGCATAAGTCAGGTGTTATTTCCAAACTACATCACAGATTTTCTTACCTTGTTGGAGTGATGGGATGATAATCTCAGTGGGATTTTTTTATTATCTGGAGCCAAGGTTTCAATTACATCCACAAAACACTGTTTTAAAAACTCTCCTTCGTTGTACGTTTTTTTAGCACGGGCAATCTTCAACGCCACTTTATAGGATGCAAGTGTCACAGTTTCTTCATGCTTGTTCAATTGCTGAAACATTTGAGACTGTCTTTTTACTTGGCTTTTCAAGGTGCTCAGTTTGTGCTTGCGTAGTTCAGAACCTTTGGGGAATTCCTTGTCCATATGAGCCTGGAGAGGCTAAAATGAGGCTGAAGATTTGAAGCCTTGAAATGTGATATTGCAGATTAAACAGAGTAATTTGCCATTCCGTTCAATAAAAAAGTAAGCATCTTCCCATTCTTCCAGAAATGTCCCGTGTTCATCCTCATATTTTCGTTTAGTTTTGCATTTTGCCATTTTGACTCGAGGGTAACAGTCTGCACGCGCATGAAACGTTTACTTATTTTCGCGGCATTAGACGTGACCCACGCAGATGACGAGCGGTCACGTGTCAGACGCAGCGTAAAAAAGGCTGATAAATCAGTTTTTATATATTGTTTATTGTTTGTTTTAATAAGCCCTGGTGGATTTGAATGTGTATGATGTACGATGATGCACGATGCAAAGAGCCATAGTATATAGAAAATATGATGAGAGGCAAAGAGCCGCATTCATATTGGCAGAGAGCCGCGTGTTCGCCACCCCAGAAAAAGCTGGATGTATAGACCTATACATCCAGCTTTTTCTGTTCCAATACCGGTGTTGAACCTTTGGCTTTAAGTATCTTATTTGGTTTATATTAAAATGTTCTGAATGTGTTTTGTAACCCTTATTTATCATTTAAAATAATTACAGAACAGCTTTGAAAACTATTGCGAGGTGTTTTGGGTCAAGATTGTCCAGTAAATCATCTCATTACACCAATTTTTCAACCAAAATAGGATCTCGACTGAACCGATATCTTTGAACTAATATGTAATCCATAAAACTTTCAATATCGGCGCAGATATCTGTTACTAGCATCATATCACTGCATCCCTAGTTTCTGTTAAAAACACAACCTGATCATTGAAAATTGGAAATGACTGAGTGTCTGAGGAGGTATTTTACTTCTATGGGGTATTAAAGAGGGGGTATTTTACTTCTATGGGGTATTAACTGTAACTCAAAATATTTAGATCACCATGTTTCCTTTTATTGTTTGCTATATTCGCCAAAAACAACATATTCACCTTTTTATATAAGCTTCTCTTTTGCTTTTGACCCTCTGAGTCAAGCTTCCCTTTGCTCCCTGTGCTAAGTGACTCACCCTTCAGAGCACTACCACGACACAATCAGCATGAAATGTACTGCACATCACATCAGGTCTTTCAAGTTGTCAGGTAGGTTTTGTGTCATGTTTTTGTATATTTATGGAGAATTGCCATGTGGGAGCATGAGTGACGTAGGCTTGTGGGTGGAGCTTTGGACAGAATCTCACAGCTAACTGTAAGGAGGGTTCGAATAGGACCCGGGAGAGATCGCTAGATTACTCAAACATGCATGGATGATATTTTAAACCACTAAACTGTGCAGGTTTGTCCTAGAAGCAACATGAATGTGAGCCCTCACCCTTAAATGTGACATGGGCCCATATTACTTTGTTTTCTGATCTGTTCTAATGTTTCCTCATGTTTCCACAAACAGACCTGGAGCTGTGTTATCCAGGTCTGTTTTTGATGAGGTAACAGCATTATAACACGTCTTAAAGCTCACAAGAATCCGCTCCTTCACTTTCGCTCAAACCGTGATTGATAAAGCCAGTCTTGGGTATAACAGCCAGTGTGGTCAGACAGCGACAACAGCTATTCCAAGTGTCCGATTGTGTTTGGGTGCAGCAAAGTTTCTGTTCGACCATTTGTTTGTTGCCACTTGAAGCTGCCAATGAAATCACCATAATAAAGACTTTGGAAATGCACTCTGTGACCTTCAGAACCCTGCCCCCAGAGCGCCCAGTGTACCCGTCCCACACACACACACACAAGCACCATACGCACACGCTCATTCCATTGCGATTGCGTAACCAACTTTTGTTCAACTTTTGTGTTATGTATCTTACCTCTCAACGACGTCTTGGCCGCTCCAACAAGTGTGCTGCTCAACCTCCATCTCACTCTCACAAAGCACCTCGGGAAGCTCGGAAAAGAACCACTGGTAACGCTGAATGGAGCCCTCAAACTCCCTGAAGGAAGCGGAGAAGAAACGGAGAAACAAACAGGGGATATTAGTATTGGAAGAGAGTTTATTTACAAATGAGTATTGGTTAAATGTCATGATAATTGCTATATACATTCATACACCAATGAACTTAGACACTGGGGGGGGTGAGGTGGGTTAAGTGTCTTGCCCAGGGACACAATGACAGTATTCATCTGTGGGAGCTGGAATTGTACCACCACCCACTTATGTCGAAAGCAGGATTTGAACCACCAACCTTTGAATCAGTGGACAAACACTCTACCAACTGAACCACTGTAATAATAATAATAATAATAATACATTTGATTTATAATGCACTCTTCATTCCATAGAATCCCAGAGTGCTACAATAAAACAAGAACTTTAAACCAATACTAAATTGCTAAATGCTAAAAACATCAACAATAAACTTTTCTAAATAAAAAGTTCTTTAGATTAGCTTAAAAAAAGTCCAGGCTCCATGTGGCTCTCAGCTGGACAGGGAGGCAAGTCCAGAGTCATGGTGCAGTCCCCCATTGTACGGAGCCTAGTGGGGGGGACCTGAAGGAGCCACCTGAAGATCCAAGGGTGCGGTTTGAAGACTGCAAAGTGATCAGGTCTCACAGATACAGTGGTGCCTGCCCTGTGATGCATTTATGGGTCAGCAGAAGGATTTTGTATTCAATCTGGGATGAAACAGGGAGCCAGTGCAGTGATTTGAGAAAAGGAGTGATATGTTAAAATTTGGACTTTCATTAGGATTCTGGCGGCGCTGTTTTGAATGTATTGTAGTTTTTGGATGTTCTTGGCAGGAATCCCAACAAAACGTCCATTGCAATAATCCAACTGTCACCACTGTTGATTTGATTTGTTCTATTGTGCTGTACAGGGGTTATAAAAGTTTTTAATCAATGCAATTTTATTCATGTAGCACATTTAAAATAAAAGTATTATCATGTAGCTTGTTAGTACGTAGCTAGTTAACCTAGACGATGCCTTTGAAATTTTAAGGGAAAAATCTACGAAAAGTGTACTTCTGGAACTGGAGCCAGAGGTCACTGTTGAGGTCCATTCTGAACACTTGGAAAACTTTTACTCATTTTGAACCATAAAATTCCAAATGTATTCATCTGTTTCATCTCCCTGTTTATATATGAGACCTTGAGGACTTTTGCTTATTTAAAATATGCAATATTTTATTTTAAATTGTTAATCATTATGGCAACAGTACTAGATTTTCTTTACTCTACAACCTATAAGATAAGATCTTCAAATAATGCACAAATTTATGGTTTTAAATCCTTTCAAATTACACCAATCTTGTATTTAGGGCTGAAGTCATTTTTGGTCATGGTCACATTTTTATATAGCGCTTTTCCACCTTAAACCTACCACGACAGCAACAACGACAGCATTCATCTGTGGGAGCTGGAATCGCACCACCAACCTGTGGGTCAGTGGATCGGACCGCTCAACCAATGATGTTTATATCAAGAGCGGAATTCAAACCACAAATCTTCGGATCAGTGGACATAGACTCTATCAACTGAGCCACTGTTGCCTTTTGTTTATTTTTATTGACAGAGAAGATGTTGAGCTTTGTGCCAGGTTTTGTTTCATATGGATAAGTCCGGTAATTACAGAGATAAACATGTGCAGTCTGACCGTTACACAACAAAACCCTTTTCAGCTGTGGCTATGGTCGTTGATGTGGTGAGGTCACATGACTGCAGCACACAGAAAGCTTTTTAAATCACATCAATTGCTCATCATTAACCTAAAATACAGTTAAAGCAATTTTTTCACTATGAAAAGCAAAAATATCTATGTCCCAGATTTGAAAGTTGCTATGTGACGAGCTTTAGAGCCGGGGATCCACTTAGACTCCATCACAGATGGCAACTTAAAGGGCCGAGAGTGAACATGCTGGAAACGTCCGTGCACTTCAAACACCCGTGGACAGGTGCTCAAAACTACAGCTTATGCTAACACTTAAAACAATGTATCTGGATTCAGCCAAATAACCGCTATGTTCATATTGAGTAAATAAATAAAGATAAGTGCATCTGTACAACTGTGCTAACCTCGACATGCAAAACAGCAATAACGGTCTTCAAATAATGAGATTTACAAATGAATATGACTAGGCAATTAGCAGGGGTGGAAGAAGTACCCAATTTTGTTATTTAAATAAAAGTACAGATATGGAGGTAAAAAGTTACTCAAGTAAAAGTAAAAGTATCACATGAAAAAATCTACTTAAGTAAAAGTATTAAAAGTACCTGTTTAAAAATGTACTTTCCTTTGATGGTGTAAATGCAGGGATACTGATAACAACAAATTTTATACAGGTTTTATACATAATTTGGTCAACAATAACAATACAAATCAATTACTTAATGTTTCTTATGACTTTTGTGGATTTTTTGTTTTGTTTTTATTTACTCAAAGCCGAAGCTGGAAATGAAAAACTTTAGTCAGGATGTTTCCATGAATATGGTAAAAAATAACCCCTCAAATTATATGAAAAGTACTTTTTACTTTTCAGTCCTGTTCAAAAATGTAGTGGAAGAGAAAGTACAGATACTGCTCTCAAATGTAGTGAAGTAAAAGTATCCAGTTTAAAATGTACTTAAATAAAGGACAGATACCTCAAAATTGTACTTAAGTACAGTACTTTACTACTTTTACTTCATTACCTTCCACCACTGATGATTAGGTTATAGCGGTAATGTGATCAACAGTAGTGGAATGTAAAGTAAAAGTACTGTACTTAAGTAAAAATGTTAAGTACATTTTACAGTGGATACTTTTTGCTTTTACTTCACTACATTTGAGAGCAGTATCTGAACTTTCTAAAGTCTGAGGGTTTATTTTTAACACGTTCATAATTTGAGCAAAACTAAAATATACAAATAAAAACAGACAGAAAAAAAGTATTGATTCAGTTGTTTCTTTTGATCAAAATTCTGCACAAATCTTTAACAAAATCACCACATTTGAAGCTTCATTAGATCTCAAAATCTGTGTGAAATACTCTTAAAGTACATTTTTAAACAGGTACTTTCATACTTTTACTCAAGTAGATTTTTTCATGTGAAGCATTTACTTTATGCACTGCTGTCATTCTGCAGACACATTCTTTTATAGACGGACATTTCGTATTTACTTTATTGATTTTAGTCACTGAATCTGGCAACCCAAAGACAGGAGTTTTTTATTGGGTTTTCAGCTTGTAAACCACGAGGTAAAATGGTTTTGTAGTTGTGAATAAATCAACATTACAGCTGCCCTTGTGGAGGAGAACAATTTCAAAGTTAGTAACAAACCTGGAAAGTTTCTTCAGGCTGCGGCTTTTGTCCCCTTTGGAGCCTTTGATGGGAAGTGATCTACAACAACAGAGGAAAGGTTTATGGTCAGTAGAAATCAGATATAAGAACAATCAGACGACAACCCCATGATTAGAAATAATTTAGGTGTGTGTGTTTACATGCACAAAGAAAAAAAAAACAGAAACAACTGGTCATATGTGCAGGGCATAGACTGTATATATAAATGTACATAGCTAACCTGCTAGCCACCACGTTCTAAATAGGAAGTGATCATGGGCACACTTCCAACTCCATCAACTCTGACTTCAATTCACTTTTTATTGAAAAACTGTGTCCCCTCTCTCTGTAACTGCTGCTGTCAGACTCGTCATTTTGGTCTTAAAATGTTCTTATTAATCCGCTCTACATGATCCTGGTTTTTTTTCATTTTGCTATTGTGTCCAAAAATCAAGATATGAACGTTAATAATGGACAAATCAGGGGCCTTCTTTCCCTGAGATGGCTCCCACTAGCGTTAGCAGCAGGTTTGATTGGCCGTGTTGCTAAGTGCTCCCTGCTAAACCAGTGGTGCGGGCGGGAAGGGGCGTTACCTTCAACAGCTTCATTCCGGATTGGCTCTTTGGTTGCTATGAGTAGTCAGAATTCCAAATATGGAATATAGCTCCAAATTAGCCCCTATAACTGCTCTCGCCGCGATGAGCTTCATTTGACGTCAGACTCACTTAGTCCACTTCTTTCTACAGTCTATGGTCACATCACAAGTTTCTATAATTTGATAATTCCAGAAAAAAATAAATAAATTAAAAGTTATGTGCACAGAAACACAGACACTGAAGAACAAACGCGTTCAAATAACTAACCTAAGTCTAATCTGAACAGACCTATAAATATTTCACTGGAACCATAACAATTTGTCCTGTATTTAAAGAGCAAGGCTGAGGGGAGTTTTTCAAATACTTGTTAAATTTAGCAGTAACGCACCTGCGGCTGTGTGGAGCTGGACGGTAATGTGGGCCGTCCAGAGGAGAGAGATGAGAGGAGGACATTACAGAGGAGTCAGGGTTCACCGGGGTCACAGAGGTCACAGAGGTCGAGGAGCCGAGATCTGAGCGGCTCGTCCTGGTCATTACAGAGACAGCAGCATGCGGACCACACACCTTTTCTACCTGAGGAAACAATACAAGAGAAGATGGTTCAAATACAGAGATTATTATAATGGCAACTTTAAATTCAGATTACTCCTAAACTACTAAGTGTTTTACATAAAAGTCAACAGAAAACAAATATACAGATAAAACGACACATAGGTAAAGAACAATAAAACACCAAGATATTCTGTCTAGCTATCTTAAACTGTGTTACAGACTGAGAGGATCTGACAGGCAGGGGGCGCTGTTCCTTAAAACCTCCCGGAGTCCATATTATAAAATTTTTCCCTGACTGGCTGGTCCTTTTCAAATGTTACAAGCCAAATAACCCCAGTCTGAATCTAACTGCGTTGCATGTGATCATTTTAAAGCAGCGTTCCCATACTTTTCCTGAAATCATTTTCCAGGACGTTTCCAGGCCATTTTTAGTTATATAATCATGGCATCTACAAACAGATTACCCTTCTTTTTATACAATATTAAAAATGTAAGTCTAAGTCTACCCACAATTATTGAAAATGATATTAATTATAATGATACACCAAGGTAAACACACTACTGTTATTTAGATGATTCAAAAAGATTTTCTGATGGATCTCAAATTAGATGGAGGACACACGTGAAGTCCTGACACCTCATTCGTCATGCCCATATGTCACACCAAGGTCCCACCACACGGGTCAGGTGAAAAGATGTAGGGGGTTTGGAGGTCCTCCCCCACGAAATTTTGTGAAACTTGATGTAACTTCCTGCATTTTTGGTGGATTTTAAAGGATTTTATTATTATTTTTAAAACCCAGCTAACAGGTGGCAGTAAAAGTCTATTCATTTTCCATGCATTTTCATGTCTTTAAAACAATAATTTTCAAGGTTTTCCAGAATGTCCACGTGGGAACCCAGTTAAAGGTACAATATGTAACATTTCTGGTTAAGGGTCCACTTCTCCAAGGGGAAAGGATACTGATTTGACAAAAAAAAAAATAAATAAATAAAAAAAAAATGAATGAATTATTGAAAGATAAATTTCATGTCAAGTTTAATGACATACTGAGGAACATTCCAGGCAAAGCATCACCCCACCAGAAAAAAATGCTACACTTTTAATAATGCCTGAATGTTTTTGATAATATACGTGAGATTTCTTTAATAAAATGTGTTAAAATGCAATATTGACCTAAAACAAGTGAATCACTGAAACATGCACAACTCCTCCATCTAACGTAAACCTGACCAACCCCACTCAAGATCTGGAGATGGGTCCCACTGCTCCCCAGCGGCAGTGAAGAATGGGTCAAATGCAGAGGACAAATTTCTCTACAGGGACATTCAAGTGAACCTTAACCTTACAATAGAAAATTGTTCCTTGTCTTCCCATTAAAAACTGCAAAACTGATTCTTTGCTGTTGCTCCTACCTCTTCACCAAGCGGCAGGTATTAATTTATGTGTAAATATGTGTAAATATTTCACAGACTTTCATGAGCAATGAAGCAGTGCAGATTACTCAAACATGCATGAATGAATCAATTCAATCACAAGTCTGAGTAAACCATTATAGCAAGGTTACAAGCTCACAAGAGTTCATTTAGCATATAATCTGTGTGTTTAGTTTCATTCACACATGTTTAACACACCAACCCTGCAAATTAGGCTTTGTTCTTCTCTCATATGAAAACACTCTGTTCCACCTTGTGATGTCATGTGGTATTACAGGAAGTGCTCCATTGTGCTCCAAACTGCATACATGTACACTGGAAGCATTTGGATGATTGGATAAAAGCAGCTGTTTACTTGAAAACTACCACTTCATGACATCACAAGGTGGAACAGAGCATTTTGAGCTTTGCAGATGTAGACAGACTAATAATAAAGTGTTACTCAAACATGTGTGAATGAAACAAAACTTTACTCCAGGTATGTTTTTGAGGGGATAACAACATTCCAACATGGCTTAAAGCTCACAATAGTAAATTTTGCGTAATATAGGACCTTTAAAGATTGTGTCGGACGAATGAGGTAAGAGCAAATACATTTAATGAAGTGGTGTTTCCTTATAAAAGACAATTAGCAGAGCGCATGTGTTTACCTCTTAGGAATCTACTCTACTTAGACACAAAAGTCCCTCCTCCTTAGACTGGACCTCTTCTCTGTTTCCTCCTCCAACAGTGTGTGTCTGTGTCTGTGTGCTTGTGTGCTGTCTGTTTGTTCAGAGATTAGCCACAGAAAGTTTCTCATCACTCCCAACCAAGCTGCATTCTGGGTATTGGTTGTCCCGCCAACCACCGCCTTTGTTTGGCACAGGATCTGTATTCAGGCTCACATAGACACTCATGCGGACTAAATGGACTGAAAGGGAAGCCCGGGATTCTCTGAAAAATTAGACAGCCCCTTCAACAAATATCAAATTTGAGTGGGCCTGTGTTATCAAGCCGAGAGTTTGTCACGATAACACGATTTTCAAGTATGATATAGGCCTATTGCTGAATAAAATATAGACAGTAAATGATAATATTGAAACTAATTTATTATCAACCCCAAAAAGCTATTCTAAATGTACAATATTGTTTTTTTTTAAATTAGGCGCAACCATAGACTGTACAAAGAAGTGGACTAAGTGAGTGTGATGTCACCCACAGTTCACCAAAGTAAAGTGAACTGGAGCCAGAGTCAATGGAGCCAGAAGCACTCCCATGATCACTTCCTATTTGGAACACGGCGGCTAGAAAGTTAGCTAAGTCCATTTATGTATACGTTCAATGCGTGCAATAGACAGATAGCTAAATAACACTTTAGTATTAATTTGTATGTATAATGAGTGATAGAAGTTATTTATTCAACCGTCTACAGCTCAAATCTTCTCCCAGTGTGTAAAAACTTATAAAATATCCATCCAAATGCAGAAAATTGTATACACGATAAATGCCGATCCCCAAAAAGTATTGTTCCAGCTTTCAGGATAAGTCAAGAAAAATGTCATCTTTATATGTATATACACTGCAGACATTTTGCTATGTGTTCCATATTTCGAGTTTAATACTTAAAAACTACAACTGCGTCCAAGTACTTTCCCTTCTGTTTTTCTGAGTGTAAGTCCACATGTACAGATATTTTAATAGCATTTATGTAAGTCTGTGTGCTTACTGTAGATGTAATGTGTGGCCCGTGGAGCTGAGCGTGCAGTATGGCATCATTCACATGGTTTCGGATGGCTAACAGCGCTAGCTCCATGCTGTTCTGGTTACTGCTGGTTGCCAGGGTAGATGCCAAGCGCTGTAGTAATACCACCAGACTGCTCCAGGGCCCACCAAGCTCTGACACGCCAACCTAAAGAAGAATTTAAAACGTAAACATGAAATGTTGAAGACCAGAGAAGAAACAGGAACCTGATATAAAACTGCGGAAATGGTAAATGGTCAGATTTTTATTGTTTTTCCACCTTCAAGCCACTCAAAGCACTTTACATCAAGGAATCACTCACCCATCCACACACACATCCATACAACAGTGTGCACAGACACTGGGGGAGAGGTGGGTGAAGTGTTTTGGCCAAACACCGCCTCACACACATCTCACATGTGGATTTCAGAACCTTCAAACATTATCTGGAACATGACTGACAGGTGCTCTTAAATAGCTCCGCCCACGATGCCAAGTGTGGAGCAGTACACAAAAACTGTAGTTGATCCTGAATTGGACAGACAAATAGTTATTGTAATATTATACAAGGAAATAATATATAAATACTGATGATAAATAGAACTGTGGTTGCCTGATAGCTCATCTTTATCGTGTGTCAGATGGTCTTAAATAAATACAAAATAATTTACAACTGTCTTTATAGCTTGATTTTGAACCTGGTGTAAGTGGGATAAATATGCCAAAACAGTACATGCCCAAATAAATGGCTACCGTTAAAATGCTTTCATGTCCATGTCATGTTGACCCTTTTGTGACCCCAGCCCTTGGGACAACGGATGGAAATTAGCCTTTGGCTTTAATCCGGTGTGTTTACTTTTATATTGAATCATGTCTGTTCATTAACATTGTCCCAATCTGCTACTGGCCCCTCTATAAAAAAATAATATTTATTTGATGAATTTGTTTCATGTAACTGTACTGATATTCAAGTTATACAAGAAAGTCTTTAATTTAGTGGTAACTGTGTCAATTTCTTCCTATTGCACCTTTCATCCATAAAATCCCAGTTTTTTGCCTTATGTTGCACTGAAAATATGTATTTGAGAGAACAGGCTGCTCATAGCTCACATTTATTTTAAACCAACGGATTTATTTTAAACATATACACATTATGCATTATTGGTAAGTGAAATATAATTTTTTTTTAAACTATTTAAAATGTAATTTTGTAAATGAAACAAATAAAATCTGCCCCACATATTGTGATGTCACTGATTGACATAAACGATTCCGATTGCCATGACAACGGGTTTCTATGGTGAAAGAACTTCTGTGTGATGTCACAAAGACACCAGAGATAGTACTGGTAGAGCACAGACAGTACTCCTCACACAGTTAGTTTACTCCAACCGTGCTCGACGAAAAGATATTCACAGAGACAGAAATCGCACATTTTTTTGCTGAAAAACATGGCTGCTAATGTAAACATGGCAGAGGCTCTGACAATAGACGACATCGCTATTGGTCACACTCTGCAGGGAAACAACTCCACGTACACCGTGCTGGAGTTTCTCGGACAAGGCGTGTTTGGCAAAGTAGCCAAATGCCAAGATGTCCAAACTAAGGAGATGGTGGCGGTCAAAATCCTAAAGGACCCCAATGCCATCAGAAAGACTGCCAAAGAAGTGTCCATGCTGGAAGCTCTCCGTGTTCTGGACTCGCACTGCTACAACCTGGTGAAATTCTTCGGCAGATTTGAACATAGAGGCCTCACCTGTCTGGTATTTGAAATGCTGGAGATGAACGTTTTCGACCTGATCAGAAGCCGAGAATGGGAGCCTCTTGCCCCAAGCGACATACGACCAATCGCTAAACAGCTCCTCGTGACATTGGAAGGTCTGAAACGTCTTGGTATCATCCATACAGACCTGAAAATGGATAATATGATGCTGACCAATGTTAAGGAGAAGCCATTTAGGCTCAAGGTGATTGACTTTGGTGAAGCCAGGTACTCTTATGAGGTCAGACCTGGCATGTGGTGCCAGCCCGGTGGATCTAGGGCTCCAGAAGTTTCACTCGGCAACAAGTTTAACGAAGCCATTGATGTTTTCACCTTGGGCATCAACCTGGTCTTCCTCTATCTGGGATACTTCTTATTCCCCATCAACTGTAACTATCAGATGGTCAAGCGAATGGTCGAGATTCTGGGATATCCACCCGAGCACTTATTGTCCAATGGAGTCTACACCAAGTTCTATTTTAAGGAGGAGATGGACGATGAAACGTGGTCAACAACGTGGACTCTACGGACACAAGAGGAATACGAGGAGGTTACAAAGACCAAAACAAAGGAGTATGATGGCTATGGCTGCGAGATTAAGTCGCTGGATGACCTTGTGGACGCCTTTCCCAAATGGGAGGATGCAGAGTATGAGGACCGGAAAGCTCTGGTAGATCTTCTCAAGGGCTTGCTCCATCCAGACCCTTGTTTGAGACTGACTCCTCAACAAGCTCTGCAGCATTCTTTCATTACGATGTCTCATCTGCAGAACCAGGACAGCTTGGAGTATTTGAAGCAGTCAGAACAAGTAATGCAAGTGTGTCCAACTGGTGGTTCTTATCATGAGGTACCATTTGAGGACATATCAACTGTTCCTGGGGAACAGGCAAAAACTATGGAACCAAAGAATGAGCACGCTCAGCACATTGGCTCTGGTTCACCTGCCTCTCAGCTGTCAAATTCAAGTTGGTGTGAAACAGGTTCCCTGGAGAACGTTGAAGGTCCTAACGCAAATGTATGGGATCATGGATTACCCAGTGATGAAAGTTATGACGTCTTGCCTAGTCTGGGTAATGAAACAGCTGGTTCAGATACTTGGTCTGTTGAAGATCATTACACTGAGGGATCCAACCTTTTGACCCCTTTTGATGATTGGTTGCCAGATGGTCAACTTCCATCACAAAATAAGCAAGTCCCGGAATCCAGTGTAAGCTCTTTGGACATCAAGATCTTAGATGAAGATGTTTGGTCTGATGGAGATATGGAGGTCAGTAGGTCCGACAAAACTGTTCAACCTGAACACGTACTCTGCTACTCTGAGAGTAATGCTAGCTGTAGCTTCACAATTTCAAACATAGCTGCAAGCTCAGACATGGCAGAACGTTTGACAATAGATGACATTACTATTGGTCACACATTGCAGGGAAACAACTCCACGTACATCGTGGTGGAGTTTCTCGGACAAGGCGTGTTTGGCAAAGTAGCCAAATGCCAAGATGTCCAAACTAAGGAGATGGTGGCGATTAAAATAATCAAGGACCCTAATGCCATCAAAGAGGCTGCCAAAGAAGTGTCCATGCTGGAAGCTCTCCGTGTTCTGGACTCGCACTCCTACAACCTGGTGAAATTCTTCGGCAGGTTTGAATACAGAGGCCTCACCTGTCTGGCATTTGAAATGCTGGAGATGAACATTTTCGAAATGATCAGAAGCCGACAATGGAAGCCTCTTACCCCAAGCGACATACGACCAATTGCTAAACAGCTCCTCGTGACTTTGGAAGGTCTGAAACGTCTTGGTGTCATCCATACAGACCTGAAAATGGATAATATGATGCTGACCAATGTTAAGGAGAAGCCGTTTAGACTCAAGGTGATTGACTTTGGTGCAGCCATGTACTCTCATGAGGTCAGACCTGGCATGCGGTGCCAGCCCTGTGGATTTAGGGCTCCTGAAGTTTCACTCGGCAACAAGTTTAACGAAGCCATTGATGTTTTCACCTTGGGCATCAACCTGGTCTTCCTCTATCTGGGCTACTTCTTATTCCCCATCAACTGTAACTATCAGATATTCAAGCGAATGGTCGAGATTCTGGGATATCCACCCGAGCACTTATTGTCCAATGGAGTCTACACCAAGTTCTATTTTAAGGAGGAGATGGACGATGAAACGTGGACATCAACGTGGACTCTACGGACACAAGAGGAATACGAGGAGGTTACGAAGACCAAAACAAAGGAGTATGATGGCTATGGCTGCGAGATTAAGTCGCTGGATGACCTTGTGGACGCCTTTCCCAAATGGGAGGATGCAGAGTATGAGGACCGGAAAGCTCTGGTAGACCTTCTCAAGGGCTTGCTCCATCCAGACCCTTGTTTGAGACTGACTCCTCAACAAGCTCTGCAGCATTCTTTCATTACGATGTCTCATCTGCAGAATCAGGACAGCTTGGAGTATCTGAGGCAGTCAGAAGAAGTAATGCAAGTGTGTCCAACTGGTGGTTCTTATCATGAGGTACCAAAGAATGAGCACGCTCAGCACATTGGCTCTGGTTCACCTGCCTCTCAGCTGTCAAATTCAAGCTGGTGTGAAACAGGTTCCCTGGAGAACGTTGAAGGCCCTAACTCAAATGTATGGGATCATGGATTACCCAATGATGAAAGTTATGACATCTTGCCTAGTCTGGGTAATGAAACGGCTGGTTCAGATACTTGGTCTGTTGAAGATCATTACACTGAGGGATTCGACCTTTTGGCCCCTTTTGAGGATTGGTTGCCAGATGGTCAACTTCCATCACAAAATAAGCAAGTCCCGGAATCCAGTGTAAGCTCTTCGGATATCAAGGTCTTAGATGAAGATGCTTGGTCGGACCTACTGGCCTCCATATTTCCATCAGACCAAACTGTTCAACCTGAACACGTACTCTGCTACTCTGAGAGTAATGCTAGCTGTAGCTTCACAACTTCAAACATAGCTGCAAGCTCAGACATGGCAGAACGTTTGACAATAGATGACATTACTATTGGTCACACATTGCAGGGAAACAACTCCACGTACACCGTGCTGGAGTTTCTCGGACAAGGCGTGTTTGGCAAAGTAGCCAAATGCCAAGATGTCCAAACTAAGGAGATGGTGGCGATTAAAATAATCAAGGACCCTAATGCCATCAAAGAGGCTGCCAAAGAAGTGTCCATGCTGGAAGCTCTCCGTGTTCTGGACTCGCACTCCTACAACCTGGTGAAATTCTTCGGCAGGTTTGAATACAGAGGCCTCACCTGTCTGGCATTTGAAATGCTGGAGATGAACATTTTCGAAATGATCAGAAGCCGACAATGGAAGCCTCTTGCCCCAAGCGACATACGACCAATCGCTAAACAGCTCCTCATGACATTGGAAGGTCTGAAACGTCTTGGTATGATCCATACAGACCTGAAAATGGATAATATGATGCTGACCAATGTTAAGGAGAAGCCGTTTAGACTCAAGGTGATTGACTTTGGTGCAGCCACGTACTCTTATGAGGTCAGACCTGGCATGTGGTGCCAACCCTGTGGATCTAGGGCTCCAGAGGTTTCACTCGGCAACAAGTTTAACGAAGCCATCGATGTCTTCACCTTGGGCTGCAACCTGGCCTTCCTCTATCTGGGCTACTTCTTATTCCCCATCAACTGTAACTATCAGATGGTCAAGCGAATGGTCGAGATTCTGGGGTATCCACCCAAGTACTTATTATCAAATGGAGTCTACACCAAGTTCTATTTTAAGGAGGAGATGGACAAAGAAACGTGGTCAACAACGTGGACTCTACGGACACAAGAGGAATACGAGGAAGTTACGAAGACCAAAACAAAGGAGTACAAAGGCTATGGCTGCGAGCTGACATCTCTGGATGACCTTGTGGACGCCTTTCCCAAATGGGAGGATGCAGAGTACGAGGACCGGAAAGCTCTGGTAGATCTTCTCAAGGGATTGCTCCATCCAGACCCTTGTTTGAGACTGACTCCTCAACAAGCTCTGCAGCATTGTTTCATTACGATGTCCCATCTGCAGAACCAGGACAGCTTGGAGTATCTGAGGCAGTCAGAAGAAGTAATGCAAGTGTGTCCAACTGGTGGTTCCTATCAAGAGGTACCACGTGAAGATATATCTGCAGTTATTGATAAAGAGGAAATAAGTATGGAACCAAAGAGAGATCACCAGCACCCTCACTTTGGTTCTGGTTCATCTGCCCCTCAGTTGTCAAATTCAAGCTGGATTTCCCTAGAGAACCTCAAAGAAGGTCTTGACTCAAATATATGGGATGAACATGAATTACCTGATGCTGAAAGATACAACTGCGACTTGCCTGGTCCTGATACCCGGTCTCTTGAAGATCTGAAAATTGAAAGCTCAGACATCCCAGTCCCATTTGACAGTTGGTTGTCAAATGATGGTCAAATTCCATTACAAAATTCCAAAGATGGGACTGTGAGCTTCAGCTCCTTTGACATTAGGTTTTCAGATGATGCAGTTTGGTCTGATGGAGATGTAGAAGCCAACAGACCAGGCCAATCTCAACAAACTGAACATAATCCTAGCAGTAGCTCCACAGCTTCAAGCAATGGAGACCATGCAGAATTTAACAAAACCAAAAGACCAGAGAAGAGGGTCCGACCTAGCGACAGATTTGTAAAATATTATACAATATGCATTTGGTCAATGCACAGAGAAGAGTTTCTCCACAACCTACTATCTAATGCTCCAGTGGAAGTTCTCGGCTTTGTCCGACTCATCTGGGATCCTGGAGGGGAGGGGGAGAGGGGGGTACACTGGGTGGGGTGGGGGGAGGGGTGTGGGGTTGGAGTGGTACCAGCAGAGGCTGGTACCCACAGGCAATACCTGCAAGGGAATGCCTTACAGGGATTGCCTCCACCCATGCTAATCTTCTTCATTTTGGAGCATATCATTGCTTCAAGATTTTGAAGGTTTACTGCCCACAAAAAATAAATAAAAATAAAAATAAATAATAATTATGTAGAGTGTGTGACTTTTTGTTTGGTGGTTGTATTTTTAAAGCTGAATACCATCCCTGTAACACCCAGCTATATGTTTGGCACAAACAAAACAGCCTTTGAGCTGCATCTTTTCAAGAAGCCAATTTCAAATCTAATTTTGTGGTTAAAACTGAATTGAACCAAACCATTTATTTATTTAAAATTATATCAAAGTCTTGTCTCGTCTTGTGGGAAATGGGAATATCTGTATATTTGGGGTTTTTTTTGTGTGGCTTTTATGTGAAGCCGCTGAAGTTGTTTTAAATGTGCTTTATAAATAAGCTTGATTTAAACTGAATTGTATCTAATCCAGTCCCTAGTAAAACGTCCTCTTGCACTATTTTCCCACTTTATTATGTAGTGACCCCAAATATAACATAGAGTAGGTCCACAGCATAGACTGAATAAAGAAGTGGACTAAGTGAGTGTGACCTCACCTACCCCAGCAGTGATAGGGGTGAATTTGGAGCCGAGTTCCAGATTGGGAATTCCGAGCGCAAGTATCATAGCAACCAAAGAGCCAATCAGGAGCAACGGTGCTGACGATAATGGCTCTTCCCGCCTGCACCGCTGCTTTAGCAGGGAGCGGGCCCTTAAAAAAATAAATAAAACTAAATAAAAACCAGGATCATGTAGAGCAGGTTAATATGAACATTTTAAGACCAAAATGACGAGGCTCACTGCAGCAATTACAAACCCATGATCACTTCCTATTTGGAACGCTGCGGCTAGCAGGTTATGTCCATATATATATATATATATATATATAGTCTGTGGTCCAGAGACACTTCATTAAGAAATGATCTCAAACTCATGAATTCAACACTACTGTCTAAAACACAGTACTCACCAAACACCCTCTCATAACGTTGACACAGAGTCCAGTGCAGGGTCGTATCAGCGTCAGCCCCCTACAGTGTGAACAGTACTGCATCTTTACTAGACTCCGCCCACACTCTCTGCTTAGAGCTGTCTTCTCCGTCGCATTGACCACCTCTCCAGCCAGTTTCAAAAGCCGGCTCAACGCGTGACCAACCCCAAGTGCACGGGACAGGCCGCTGATCAGGAGACGGGGGTAAGGTCCAAACGGGCTCACATCCTGTCGCGTCATCCTCAAACAGTCATCGTGGTTGCTATGGAGAGACGGACTTGAGTGGAAAGACTTAGGGCCAAAACCAGGGTTGAGAAGACGGCGATAAACCAAAGGGAACAGGTCATCATAAAATCGAATGACAGTTTTGTCCAATGACACGGTTGCATCTCCGGAAAGGTGTTGTTTAATGTCGTTGAATAGCTGGGACACTAGGGGGCGACAGTCTGAGGACAGTGTGGAGTAAGCGCTGTCGAATAATGTGCTGGTCAGGTTGGATGTGAAGGACACCAGTGACTCAAACGTCTCTGAAACAAGAAAAAAAAAAAAACACAAGTTAAAGTCTGAACGATTCTCTAATTTGCTGGGATAATATCTGTTGTAAATGTACATTATAGTTTTACACCAATCAAGAAGCTACGACGGAGTATAAGGGTCACTTAAATAAAAAAAATTATGCGGGCACTATGAGAATAAAGTCGTTGCATTTCGACATTAAAGTCGTAATTTTTTGAGAATAAAGTCGAAGCCAGAAAAAGTCGTAATATTACAAGAAAAAAGTTTTATTTTTATGAGAATATAGGCTGCTGTGCATGAATGAGTGACCAGTGTTTTATGAACAATTTGGAGCATATTGTTCAGATATAGCAATTTCTTCCAAATCTGTCTGGTTCCTCTGACTAAACAAACTGAAATGCTTGCAGTGTCCCTTCAAAGTACTTATACTGATGATAGTGTGGTAATGGTGGGCTAAAAGACACAGTATTTCATTGTGCATAAACCCCAGTTGAAAGTTTATCTGAACAAAATGCTCCAAATTCTCCATAACACACAACGCACTAGTCACTCATACACGCACAGCAGCCTATATTCTCATAAAAATACGACTTTATTCTCGTAATATTACGACTTTTTTCTCTTAATACGACTTTATTCTCGTAATATTACGACTTTTTTCTCTTAATATTACGACTTTTTTCTCTTAGCGCCTGCAAATTTTTTTATTTAAGTGACCCTTATACTCCATCGTAAGAAGCAGTTTGTTAGAAAAATATGTTGAAAATTATAGAAATTTAACAGTCCCACACTGATGACATCACACTGGGAGGATTCTGTTCGGAAATTTACACAAGAAACACATTTTTTTATACTTTTTATACCTTAAACATTTATTATTTTTTTTTTAATAAAAGTGTTTTCTTAGATTTATATTTGTCAAATTATAATTTGAGTTTACATTAGAGGAGTTTGGAGGAGTGGCCCAGGTAACAGTGATGGAATTCCTTTGCGTGATGTCAACCAGGAAGTAAAATTTGAAACTCTGAACATTTTTAGCAAAATCTTAAATACAGTGATCTTAAATGAGCAGTCTAACCTGTCAGCAAATAGGTTCAGTGTCATTTAAAATGTTTTACTTAGACTGAAAGCTTTGAAAGACTTCTGTCACCTCTGTGTTCTCATGGAGATGTTATTGCTCTGTCTGGTATGTTAATGCATTGGATTTGTACAGCGCCTTTCATGACACCCAAAATACTTGACATTGCATTATTCATTCCACACCTGGTGGTGGTAAGCTGTGAGCAGACTTGCCTCTCCACCGATCTGACTTGTAACTTGGCCTGGTGGTGTCACTAGCTTGTTTCCACAAAGACGTAACATATTCTGTACATATAAATGGACATTGTTAACCTGCTAGCCGCTGCATTCCAAATAAAAAGTGAGCATGGGCACGCGTTGGGCTCCATCGACTCGGCTCCAATTCACTTTCTATTGAAAAACTGTGTCCCCTCTCTCTGTAACTGCTCGTCATTTTGGTCTTAAAATGTTTGTATTAACCCGCTCTACGTGATCCTAGTGTTTTTATTTCACTACTGTGTCTGTAAATCAAGACATGAACATTAATAACACACCAATTCCCTGGCATCGCTCACGCTGCTGTTAGCAACAATCTGATTGGCAGCGTTGCTAAGTGCCCGCTCCCAGCAAAACCAGGGGTGCGGGCCGGAAAGGGCGTTACTTTCAAGAGCCTCATTCCAGATTATCTCTTTGGTTGCTATGATACTCGCAGTCGAAATCCCAAGTATGGGACTCCATGTTTGCAAAGTTCTTCAGTGGGGGTGCTCACCTAACATTACGGATGAGTGCACACCCCTACCCCCCACCATGTTTGCTTCACTGTTTATTTTAGTCTCATTGTGAACACTTTTGAGGTTGCCATTTGAACATTTTTAGCTCAAAAATGCTCTAAAAATGGGGCAAAAATTTATGGGGGATGCACTGGCCATTCTAGGGGAGACTCGGCCCAGCTCAACCCCCCCCCCCCTGGCGCTGCCCCCGCAGTACACAAATATGAAACTTTACAGTTTACAAGACTGTGAAATCTAACTTTCCTTTGATAACGCACCCTGTGTAACTGATCCTGACCTTACTTAATACCGAGTGATCCTTATGAGTAAAAATAGCTCCTAACTTAATTCATGTGAAGCTCATTTTCACTGCAGTTATCTATAGACAGGCGATAATGAGGGTCTCTCTCTCTCTCTCTTTGGACCCAGACTAATAACGTCTATAATAATAAAGTCTCTGTATGTTTAACTGCCTCAAACTCAGAACTGTGATGTCATTTCAGTGGCATCCTCCTGGCACACACACACGCACACACACACACACTGGACAGGAACAGGGAAAGAGCTGTTTACGGGAACTTTCACCTCGACTAACCCATTTACAATATTTAGTATTTAAATAGTTGTACTGAGCTGTAGTTTCTGTGTTAGGGTGTAACTATGTAAACTTCATTTCTATAGCGCTTTTCACAGATAAAACTCACAAACGTCTTTACAGAGAGCAGGTACACCAAATAAACAACATTAAGTCAAATAGGGTCAAAGGACTCAGTCAACTGAAAAATCTTCAGCTGCTTTTCAAAAACTCCACACATTCAGTCACATGGAGAGAAAGGGGCAGAGCATGACATCATTTTGGGGTCACAGCCTGAAAGGACAGGTCTCCCGTCAGTTTTAAACCCGATGTTTTGGGACCTCAGCAGGTTCTGACTGGAGGAGCAGAGGCTGAGTCCAGAGGAGGAATAAAAGGTCCAGAATGCACGGGGGGCCTGCACTCTAAATATAATGACTAAAATTTAGACTTTTTTATAAGGTGGCACAATACGATAAAGGTTTATAACTGTTTTGTATTGTGATGACAGTTTTATTGAAATATTTGGATATAATTTTTGACACAGTAAGTTCACTTAAATTAAAAAAAAAAAAAAAAAATGCCTATACCTTAAAAATTGTTTTACAAAACTGAATTTGAATTGGCATTCATTCATTGGCATTTCTAACAACAAATTGTAATATAAACCACTCTAGTGTTTTTGTAATTAAGAACAAATCAGGTTTACAATTATTATCAGTAAAGGTCCTATAGTACACAAAATTGACTCCTGAGCTTTAAGTCATGTTAGAATGTTGCTTCCTCATCAAAAACAGACCTGGACCTGAAGTTGTGTTTCGTTTCATTCACACATGTTTGAGTAAACCTTCTGTCTACATCTCCAAAGTTCAAAATTCTCTGTTCCACCTTGTGATGTCATGAAGTGGTTGTTTTCAAGTCAGCAGCTACCTTTTACCTTTAGTTCAATAGACTGGCAATTCCAAGGCTGAAATTATCCAAAGGATTCTAGAGAAGAAGTCTAAAAACACAGTGGTACACTTCCTGTATTACCACATGACATCACAAGGTGGAACAGAGTATTTTGAGTCTGAGGGAAGAATGCCTAAAAATGCAGGGTTTGTGTGTTAAACATGTGTGAATGAAACAAAACACAACTCCAGGTCTGTTTGAGATGAGGAAACTACATTAGAACAAAAATATTTTTGTAATACAGACCCTGTAAGTTACTAGTGAAACGTGATTCACAATAAATACTTAACAGACAAAGAATAAAACAAGGCTAAAGTAAGACTTAATAACGCCTTTTTTACATTTTACTTAAAAAAAACAACCTTCCAGGTCGAGTACTCTGCATTGGTTCAATACATTTATTTTCTTCGTGGGCTGCACTTCTGGCTCCATCGACTCTGGCTCCAATTCACTTTACATTGAAAAATTGTCACCCCTCTCTCTGTAACTGCTGCTGTCAGACTCATTATGTTTCTTAAAATGTTTTATAAACCCGCGCTGCATGATCCTGGGATTTTTATTTCACCATTTACTCTGTGATTCAAGAACAGACAAAATAGAACATAGAAAGACAGAACAAATGAAAATAACAGATGAATCCAACACACAGGACACTTCTGGTCTAGTGTGAACGCTTGTTTGAAATTGACTTGGCGTTTAGCATACACGTTTGCATAGCCATGTCCGAGCACAGGCAGGGTACTGACAGCTAGCATCAGATGACAAAGCAGGGACCACTTAGTCATGTGATTAGTCCTGCGCTCCGTTTGATTGGATGACAGCTGCAAAGTGGTGAAGAGGGCAGAGGAGTCAAAGGCAGAGCTGCACATGTAAGCTAGCAGACATATATTCCCACACACACACACTCCGCAGTGATCCGCAGCATGTAAACAGAGCCCCAATGACACCACTTTGGGCATGTCTCAGTCTCTCCAGAGGGTCATAATCTAGGACTATAGAGAAGGCCTTTGGGGAATCAGAGCAGCTGTCCAACTACATCACATGTGTTTATTACAATAATTCAAAGCCAAAACATATCAAATCTGACACCAGCAGTGACGGGAAGAACACTTTGGAATGTACTGAATAGAAAGCTTAAAACTGAATAGGAAGCTTAAACAAAGTATTTAATTTATGTCCTAATGGAAGATAGGGATGGGATTTAATATGTTTTCTATTTCCTACTCCTTTTCAAGTTTATATAAGAACAAACTTGTGAAATGTGCATTAACTGTACCTGATACATGTGCTCGAAATAAATAAATAAATGAAAAATGAATTAAATGAAAATGAAATGAGTTATAGAGTACTGAATACCTGCAGTAAAATGTGCTTTGTGAAGTATTCTCATCCATGGGTTAATCAGAACACTGTATTGTGAATACTTTGAATACTTTGGTCAATGGTAAATTATCACATTTTTATATAGCATTTTTCCAACAGACACTTAAAGCGCTTTACATCAAGAAACCACTCACCCATTCACACACACATTCATACACCAGTGTACACAGACACTGAGGGTGAAGTGGGTTAAGTGTCTTGCTCAAGAACACAACAACAGTATTCATCTGTGGGAGCAGGAATTTCATCGCAAACCTGTGGGTCAGTGGATATGACCACACATGATATGACCATGATCTTTATGTTGAGAGCGGGATTTGAACTGCCAACCTTTGGATCAGTGGCTTTACCAACTGATTTAAATTATGTTGCAAAGACACAACATAGGATTTAAAACAGCTTTATGTTTGATTCACTGTTTGTTCTGTGTTTCCCCTCACAGATTAGACCAGGCAAAATCACCGCAAGAGCAAAAGTTTTATCTATTTCTCACTGATTCTGTGCAGTTTGAAGCCTAAATTGTGTGATCAAATACTGCAGTGTATTCCTTTGATTTCAGTAAAGTAACTCTGAACACCACCAAATAAAAAAGTAACTAGATTAGAGTTACTCAAAATTAGTACATTTTCTCTTCAGTTACTTCTCAACACTGGAGACCAAACAACAGGTTAACGTCAGTCATCTTCCAGTAGTCTATCCACATTCTAAATCCAGTCTTCAATCAAAAAAATAACTGATATAATTTTCTGTGACAAAGTTTAACAATCAACGGCTCAATCAATTTGTTGGATCAGATATCGGCTTCCAAATATTGGTCCAAACACAGCAGTTTCTGAATGGTTAGTACTGAGTTGTTTTGGCCTGGTTTAGCTCATCTTTGTCTCTGGGTGTTTCACATTAAGATGCATCAAGAGATCTGATATTAGTCTCAGATATCGGCTCAGTTAATATCCTGATTGGACACACGCATCGATATAATAAGACTAAGAAATAAGAATTTCCTGGTTGTAGTCAGCTCAGAAAGTCGAAGAATGTTTGAACTTTTATTTACACAAAGTTGTTCTGTCGTTACTTCAGAGATAAGTAATGGCTACGTAACATATTTGGGTCAGTTTGCCTCATTTTACTTTTGTTTAAAGGAAATAAAGGCTGTCTCTGCACTGGTATCGGCTGATATCGGGTACTGGCAGATACAGATACAGATATAGTGTTGTAATTGGTATCGGAATTGAAAAAGCAGGTTCAGTGCCTCCCTGTTCACATTAATTTTACCCCCGGAAGCTTCAGCCCTTCACTGAGCCCAAGGTCTAAGTTTAGGATGAGCTCAGAGACACGGAGCAAATAGACAGAAACAGGGCAGCAAAAAAGAAAAAAAAAAGTATTTGTCATGTCTGTCAGCTCGGCTTCATCAACTTCAGTGCTCTCATCATCTGCACACTTCACTGTATCCACACCTCACACAAACACACACACACATACGCACACACACACACACACAGATACACCCCTACACACACAGATACACACATATACACCCACACACACACACACACACACACAGAGTAGTGAATGGTGCTGAGAGAAGTGGACAAGCAGTGTATTCTTCCTCCTTTTCAGCGCAGGCCGTTAGAGACCGGCTGTTGCCCAGAGCAACAACTCTTTGCCGCGGATACGTAGTGAATGTAAACAATCTCCGTCGATCCTTCTCTCGTTGGACATGAACAATACCTGATTATTGCTCAGACAGAGACAGGCCGACACAGCGCAGAGCTCCCTCACACGGCTGGCTCTCTCAAAGACTCAATCGGACATCAGTTGTTTGTTTGGCGAGCCACGTTGGCGCCTCACAAAATGAACCAGGCTCACATCGACTGTCCCGACACAAACCATTTCATGATGAACACACAGTTTGAGTGACAGCAGCGCCATCAGCCCTTGACAAATGTGTTAGAAGAAGCACAGAATCACTACGGCAATAAAAGTCCATGAACCTGCCCAGAACTGTGGAGCTGTTCTGCCAACGGCTTTACAACCACAGAGACTTTAATGATCCCGAAGGAAATCCAAGTTCATCATAGGCCAGTCACGATAACATTCTGCAGTTCGATATATCGCTGAAGTAAATATAGACAATAAACGATAATATTGAAGCGCATTTATGCCACTGACACAAAAACCCAAGAGCAGATTTAAACCACAAAAACTATTCTAAATCTACAATATTTTTATTACTCAGTTTGCATATGTAATGAGTCATAAAAATGATTAATTCAACCTTCTACAGCTCAAATCTTATATAGCCGAAAAATAACCCCAAATTTCTCAGTATTGCAACGAAGAAGTCCTTATTTTAAAACTGAGCCCCACAATATTGTTCCATCTAACATATATTGAACAAATAAACAAAGTCGATATAGTGAAAGTAATAAACTGTACTAAACTGTGTCTTCATAAGTGAAAAAGAACATTAAACAGTTCAGTCACTCCCAAAACTCCTGTTTGCATGAGACTAAATAATGGATATGTTTGTTCTATATACTGACTGACCCAAAAGATAAAAACATGAACAGATTTATATCACGATGCACAGTTTAAGAACCACGAAGTCAACTGTCAATCATTTCAACTGTCAATTCAACCACTGCAAGTCCACCTTTGCTGCACTCACTCAAGGTGCACCCCAAGGTTCAGTTCTCGGCCCCCTCCTCTTAATACTCAACATCCTGCCCCTCAGTCACATAATCCGCCAGCGACACCCTTCACTTTTACCACCTGCTTCTCCAAAATAGGCTCCAATCAAACTTCTTCCAACTCAACTGCGACAAAACGGAAATCATTATCATCGGTCCCAAAACGCTCACAAAAACCCACAATAATCGCACCCTCTCCCTCGATAGCTCCTCAGTCCCCTCCTCCCCCACCTCTGTAACCTTGCCATCATCTTTGATCAAACCCTCTCTGACGAACACCACATAAACCACATCACCAAGACGGCCTTTTATCACCTCTGGAACATCGCTCTTCTCCACCCATCCTGCTCTCCACAGTCTGCTGAGACCCTCACCCACGCCTTGGTCACCTCCCACGTCGACTACTGCCACAACCTGCTTTACACTTCCCCTTCCAAACTCCTCTATAGACCTCCCACCCTGCACATTTTTCTGTAAACGCAAACTAAACCGAGCTTTCTTTGTAGTAGCACTTCCCCTTAAGTGGAAATCCCGTTCCTTTCAATCGAGAATTTGGGAAACGTTTTTCAGCTAAAATATTATATAAAGTAGGTTGGTTTGTGTCAAATGTTCAGTGTTTATGTACAACCACAAGTCAACCCTGCACTGATTCTCTGGGAAGCTTCAAAACGGCTCTGTAGTCCCTATAGGACCTATTTGCTGTAAAGATCGGCAGCTCCATACAAAATAAAACTACCCAAATGACGATGGCGGCACCCACGGCAACTTCCTCTTGTGAACACCTCACCCATGTCCTCAGAGATCTCCACTGGCTCCCCATCTCCCAGCGCATCCCATTCGAACTCCTCACCATTGTGTACAAGTCCCTCCATAACCTGGTCCCCAGATACCTCTCTGACCTCCTCCTCCACCACCATCGAACACCCACCTGTGCTCTCTGATCACCTGATGTCAACCTTCTGTCTCCCCCCCATCAGGACAAAACATAAGACTTGAAGGGACAGGGCCTTCTCTGCTCCGAAAACCCTGCTCAAACACATCAGAGACTCCACACTCTCCATCCTCAAAAAACACTCTGAAAACTCACCTGTTCAACCTCTTTCTTATCTGTTTCTTTCATCTGTGTTTTGTCGTGAACTGTGTGAAGCGTCTTTGAGTGTCATGAAAAGCACTATACAAGTGTCATGTATTATTATTAATATTAGAGGGGAGGTGTTCCGGACATGTCCCATCGGGAGGAGGCCCTGGGGAAGACCGAGGACACGCTGGATGGATGGTGGATGTTTTTTTTCATGGCCAAAGCCGCTACCGATTGTTTAGAATCCAGAGAACCCGATGGCCAATAAGCTCTGTTGATATTTTTGGGCTGATATGTGGATCCAATTTTGATTATTTTACTGATTTTTTTCATTTCAAATTTACTACAAACTTGTTGGTCTGGATAGGAGGAGATGGAGTGGCTGGAGGTTGGCGGTTCTGCAGCTGCGGTCAAAGAGGAGTAGAGTAGGAAGGCTGAGAGGTGATTGGTTGAGAGGTAAAGGTATAGAGGCAGGCGATGATGTGATTGGCTGAATATGTGATATGTGACAGGAAGTAGGAATTACAGCTTTGACTGCGCAGAGAGCTGAGTAGTCATGTCATTTTTTGCATTAAAGTGTTCAAATGGAGCTTTATGTGTATTCTTCAGGCAACAGGCTGGTCAAAATGAAATAGCGACCTCTGCTTAAGATCTAAGGCTGATAGCAAATGTTATCTATCTTGAATTATTATTATTCTTATTATTAATCCTATCTCTGTCCCCTGTAGCCTCTCACCTCTGTAGGCTTTGGCGTGTCCTGTGATCAGGTACTTGAGCTCAAAGCTGTAGGACCTCATCTTCTGCTGGGTCTCACTACGCACGGCCGTCATGTAGTTGTCCTCCATTTTACTGCTGCAGCAGCTGGGCCCCGAGTGGACACACACACGCAGGGACTCATCTTCAACAGACAGACGAGAGAAGGTAGAGAAAACATACCTTACATTCACGTTATACATTCAAGACCGGTTTTGTTGTTGTTCTTAACCAAATGAACCAAACATGACATAAATAGGAGAGATAATTGTCAAGCATTATTGTGTCTAAAAGCTGTCTGGCAAATTCAAAATGATCTCTCTGTGTTTTTGGACAGACTTTGTGTGTCCCTGATTGGCTAATTCACCTGTCAGTCACATCCATTTGAAAACAGGGAAATTCACCAGTTTATATATTTATTTTCCCATTTATTTAGGTGGGATATTATGACTTTTGATTTCAAAGTTATATTGTCTGACTTGTTACTGTATAGTACAATTCTAATGCAAATGGCCTTAAAACTAAAAAAAAAAAAACAAAAACAAAAAACAGGCAAGTAAATAAATGAATAAAAATCTGGAGCCATTATTGTTTCTATACACATTTTACTCCAAAAAAATAAATAAAAATAAAATAAAATATGATAATTTTCTTTAACACACAAAATCGTTTTTGTTTGCTGTTTTCCAAAGCCGCAGTGTCCACGCGAAGGTGTCTGGCAAATTCAAAATGATTTCTCTGTGTTTTTTATATAAATTGATATCAGTCTGGTTCCCATATAATCAGATTCATTGTATTTTTTTTTTTTCAGTGACACATGTGAAACAAAGGAGCTCACTGGTCACCTATGATTTACAAATAAACAGACCATACAGACAGACCTAGCATGTCCTCGATTGGCTAATCCAACTGTCAATCATGCCCATTTGAAAACGGGGAGATTCATCAGTGACCAGACTCACATCTTTGCAACGTAATGGAGAAGTGTATATTCCGGATCAAGCCGAAAGATCGCATGGTCCCGCACAAAATGGGACTGTGGTGCAAGAATGACTTTAAGAATGACTTATTTGACAGCGCAAAAAAAACCCCCAAAAAACAAAACAGTTGCATTTGGTCAGTTTTCTGTTAAGCATGGGATGATATTGAAATTTGGTGTTGTGATTATCATGGCCAATATAACTACAATTGACGCTTAAACGACGATAATGATTAAAGTTGCTGACAGTTTTTATATCATGATGAATAGGCTCCATCCTTAAATAACTGTTATAGACTGGTACTTTGTTATAAGTGACCACAACAAGACATGGACATTCGTCTCTGTATACATTAAAACGTGTATTTTTTTGTTTATTTATTTAAATTATTCACACTCTGTCATTAATAAAGATCGAAATGACTTTAGAAAAGAGCTCATCATGGAGAAGTAGTTTTTTTCTGCACATTTTGATGATGTAATGGGGGATTATCTGTGTCGGCGATTGTCATGATTATAAAAAATGTCCCATGAGCGATTATTGACGACCCTTTAAACCGTGATAATCGATATTACTGTTTATCGTCCCATTCCTATTTTCTATACGATTACATTACATAAATACTGATTACATTACATAAACGCTGATTCTTGTGAAGTTCTTAAATTAGATCGTTGACAACTTTTTTCCATAAACTGTATTTTGACTTTTGCACACACACATAACATAAACACAAGAGCCAATTCTCAAAGGGCTTGTGGTGAAAAAATGACTCTAAGGACTTTACACGTACATGACATCGTGCAGTAGTAACAAAATACTGGTCTGGTCATATCTGCAAACCGAGACGAAATAAAAGCACACGCCATCTTGTTTTGAGTGTAAAAGAATCAAACAAGCCAGTCACTATAATCACTACATCGAGTCATCGTTCAGCACGTGACAGATGGAATTAGATTTTGAGGGTCAGTATTTATCGTGGGGACTTTTTCTTTGCACTAGTGGGGAATAGTGACGGGACTTTTGGCTCATTTATTTAGATTGGTTCTCTTCAAAGAACCTTTCAAAAGACTGTAAGAAGAAGCAGAAGAAGCAGAAGAAGAAGAATAAGACACAGTAATAGACTAACAATAATAATAATAATAATAAGAAGAAGTAGTAAAAGCAGCAGAAGCAGGAGCAGTAGAAGAAGAAGCAGTAGAAGAAGAAGCAGAAGCAGCAGCAGTAGAAGAAGCAGAAAAAGAAGAAAAAGCTGAAGAAGAACTGTTATTCACATTTTTATTTTTTGCACACACTGTCACTCATGTTGCTCACTCTGCTTTTATGCTCATGAGTTTTATTCTTGTGGATTCAGCGCTTCTCAGTGTAAAAACTGGAAAGAAATAGATTCAGTTCTTTAAAAAAAAAAACCCAACAAGATCCGGTTCTGACCATTCACATTAAGGAACCGTTCAAAAAATCGACTCGTTCACAAACGCCACATCACTAGAGTGGAACTTTTTGGTTAGAAGGTTGAACTATGAACTTCTATGACTCATTATAGAGACAAACTAACTATTTAAATATTATCTTATTTATTTAGTGGGGGATACTTCTGATTTAGGGTTTGGTTTCAGTATTATTGCTTATCGTATATATATTTACTTCAGCAATATATCGTACTTCAACTTTATCATGACAGGCTTAGAATCAAAAAGGAATGAACAAAACCAAAGAGCAGGAGAGATGTAATATTAGAATGCCTTGAATCTATTTTGGTTACAATGGAACACACTGAATTGTCGTTGGGCACATGCAAACATTATAGAGATATAACAGGGGCCGTGTGCACCTGTGCGTGAGCCACATACACGTCTGTCACTCAAAACAAAACTAAATAAGAGCTATAATATTTGTTTTAAAATACTCACTATATTTTAAGCAATAACCTGAGCTGTGACCTGAGCCTGGCCGGTATTAATAATGTGGCTAATTAAGCACATTTCTATTTTATATATTTATTTTCCCATTTATTTAGGTAGGATATTATAACTTTTGATTTCAAAGTTATGTTGGCGGGCTTGTTACGAATAGAAAATAACAAATAAAAATAATAAAAAATAATTAATAAAAAGATAAATTAACAATAATAATAATAATAATAATAATAATAATAATAATAATAATAACACATAAATAAGTAAGTAAATAAATAACTAAATAAAATAAAAATATAAACTTGGACCCTTTATTGTTTCTATACATTCTACTCTAAGGATAAATTAAAAATAAAATACGATCAGTTGATTTAACGCACAAAGTCGTTTTTGTTTGCCGTTCTCCAAAGCCGCCGTGTCCCGGGACGTGTTTGACTTTCCTGAGGTTATGATCCAGTTTAGAAAGTGTCTAAAGTGTCTCAAGTGTCTAACTGTGTATATTCCACAGGCCTGCATGTAGAGCTCTTGTGTTCTGAGTAAATGTTTGTGTGTTGGCTCACTGACCTGCTCGGGCTCTGTCTGGCACCAGCTCCACGGGACCTATTTGGCGCATCATGTAAGCTGTCTTCACCTCATGACAGCTGTCTGCCCCGGCCGATCTACTGGCACTGCCCGCCTCCGGAGCGAGAGCAAATGCAATAAAAATCACCCAAAATAGATCCACGACTTGAAAATCTGCCCGGGACATCGCAACATCTCAATCAAAGGAAAGAGAAGACATGGACAGAGCGCGTGGGAAATACTGAGGCACCAGCGCGCGCCGCAAACTTCATGTCCACTCTGGAGCGAGGATCACTCAGCGCCCTCCTACCCTCTTCCTGCGTGCGTCCTCCTCCCCTCTCCTCCCCTCCTCTCCCCGCGTGCATCCTCCTCCTCCTCTCTCCTCTCCCCGCGTGCGTCCTCCTTCTCCCCTCTCCTCCCGTGCGTCCTCCTCCTCCCCTCTCCCCGCGTGCCTCCTCCTCTCTCCTCCTCCCCTCTCCCCGCGTGCCTCCTCCTCTCTCCTCTCCCCTCTCCTCCCGTGCGTCCTCCTCCTCCCCTCTCCCCAAATGCCACTTGAATAACTTGTGATAAAACCTTCGGCTCTTTTACGGGACCCGAATCTTTTGGATCATTCATTCCAGAGAGCCATTCAAAAAAGACTGCCTGTTTTATTATGTATTTTTATGCCAGAAGCCAATATAAGAACTCATTTTATCTACAAACTAATCACACAGAGAAATGAAACCAAGGCTCAGATGTGTTTAAAATGGTTCAAACTGAGAGTGGGAGAGATTTACCCTTTTATGGATAATCTAAATAAACATCGCAATACCTACTGTAAAAATATGAATATGTCAAATGTGTTTTTTGTGCATAACTCTCTTACTTGTGTCACCTGCTCTGCTCCTGTTCTGATTCTTGTGTTATTTCAACGTTAATCGGGATAAAAATACATAAAAACTAGAAAGAAAAGACTTGGTTCTTTTCAAAAATGAGATCCAGTTCCAGTCGTCCACGTTAAAGAACCGTTCAAAAGAGTCGACTCGTTCACGAACGTCACATCACTATTAATAACTCACATGTCCAGCAGGAGTTTACACAGTCTCAGGTGTATCTCATGTTACTTAATACCAAGACAAAACAAGTATCTGTACTAGTGATGTGAACCAACGCTGAACCGACGCAAGAATGAGCAAGATTTGTGCACAGAAAACACATTTGACATCATAACTGTTTTAAAAAATATTATTATAGTGCAACTTTTATTTTGATTATTTGTAATTTCAAAGAGTAAACTCCCCCCCACTCTCAGTTTGAACCATTTTAAACACGTCACATTTCTCTGTGATTAGTTTGTAGATAAAATGAGTTCTCACGTTTGCTTCTGTCATAAATAAACTGTAAAAAACCCAGTCTGTTGAACGGATCCAAAAGATTCGGATCCCATAAAAGAGCCGAAAGAGCCATCATTAATCTACACACTCTGATGGGATTTAGAGTTGTGTCTAAAGAAGAAACAATAAAATGCACACATGGAAGTCACATGATCAGGGCCAAATTTAAAAAAAAGTTTGGTCTTGTCTTGCTGGAAGTCAACGTGTGAGTGCTCAGCGCCCCCTAATGGTCATATTGGGTAGAACAGAACTAGTTATTGTTGGGAAAATCTCCTTGATACCACTGAAGATTAGAGATTATGTTTTATACTTTGCTTATTGCTTAAAAAAAGTATTTAAATAGTTACATTTAGAAACTGCTATGCAAAGACTGTAGTAGAAAGACTAATATAAAAGATGATACTTTGTTGTGTATGTTTAATACAAAAACAGGAATTTACAGTACAAAAGCAACATTACCAAACAAAGGAATAGTTGTATTGATGATAAGTGATATTTGTCCACTTTATTCAAGACTCTCAGTCTCTTGTTCAGTTGAAAGCCTGAGGAATCTTCCTCCAAAGACCTCCACAAAGACAGTTCTTAATCCAGCGCTGTTCCCACTGCTTCATCGCGTTTGTTTTGTTGGGAGATCGAAGCATTGTCACACACCCGCATCTAAAAACATTTCAGCAAAGTTGCAGAATGATATAAAAATGCAAATAAAATGATTAAGGTAACATCAGCTGAGGTTATGCACGGACAGAATATTTTCTCTATCTCTGTTGACACATGGGAACCCAATGAGAGCACTGGAGCTCAACAAGCAGAAAAACAAACAAAACAAGTATATAAGTCCATATAAAGCATTAAAAACAAGTGCAGTAAGTTCGAAAGTTGAAAAATGCTCCTCAACATTCCGACTGAGGCAGAACTATGAGCAGTTTAATAGAAAAAATGTGTTTCTTTGCTTTTTCTAGCCAGATTTTTGTCCATTGAGTGATTTGTATTTTTTTAAAGCTCAAATCAGCTATATATGGCCAATTGGAGCATGAAAATAGTTTCTGTGTTGTTGCTGTGACTGTGCAGAGCTGAGCTAGCGTGTTACCTAACGATAGAGGGAGGTAAACGATACTTCAACACGCCTCATGAGAAATATGTTTCTGGGTCTGTGTACTGAAGAAATAATTAAGGAAAGAAAGGTTCAGTTCATCTGTGTTTGATCCAAAGTCTGTGTCAGTGATAAATGTGGGTGTGTCTGCAGTGTCCCTGTGGTTTAAATGTTCACTGGTTTTCTACAACTATTTGCTTGATTTTCTTGTTTTAAATGTCAGGTACAACCACAGGCTGTATAAAGAAGTGGACTAAGTGAGTCTGATGTCATATACAGCATTTGGCTCCGTCAAATGAAGCTCATCGAGGCTAGCAGTTATAGTGGAGAAAGCAACCAAAAAGAGAGCGGAAAAAGAGCCGGAAGCGCAGCCCATGCTCACTTCCTGTTTGAAACGCGGCGGCTGGCAGGTTAGCTATGTCCGTTTATATATACAGTCTATGGGAACAAACTACATATTGAGCAGAGTTGTAGACTTTTATATTTGTTATCACACTGTTGTAGCTCTTTCATATTTTAGACGCATTTTGAGCTTTTGTTAATAATTAATTTGTTAAAAATTAAAAATTAGTTAACCAGGAAAAGACTCACTGAGATTAAAAATCTCTTTTCCAAGAGCGTCCTGGCCAAGAGGCCAGCTAAAATTAATCAGTCAGAATTCAGAATTTTCTTGTAATGTAGCAAGTTCTTGTGTCTAGTGACTAAAAGAAAGTATCCGGTTCAACGTGAATTTACCTTTTGGATATTTCATGTACAATGTAATCAATAGGAAAAACTGTCTCTTGCGCCGCCATCTGGGATTACGGCATCATCACATTATACATTCTGAAAACCACTGACTGACACTCATTGTAAAAACTCAGAACGTTTTGATGTCATCTGCCTCTATAAATGCATGTGTGGCTCACCTGGTACAGGCTTTGCTCTCCTCTGTGGGGCATACTCCCATATGAATGCAGCGAAGGTTATCCATCTTCTGTGAACTGGGGCTCCTGTAAAAACAGAGTTACATTTACTCTATAAACAGCACAACAATCTCACCGTTAATAATAAAACAGACTTAAATTTTACCCACACATTAGTATTGTAATGATCTGATATTTTGTGTTTGGTTCTCAGTTGATACCTTTTGTTGTTCTTGTACTTGTTAATGTGTTGCTGTTAATGCAACGGCTTTTGTATGTGACACTTGGTTGCTATGATGACAAATGGATGTGAAGGTTCTACTGGCACACCAACCTAGCTAGTGTGCTGCTTTGCACTGAGCCAATTGTCAGTTACTGGTCTGTTTTGGAGACTGGCTCTGCTGAAGTGAGAGCTGTTGTTTTGCTCTTGTTTTGGCGTGGGTTATGACCTGCAGTAGCGCATGTGTTCAGAAAATAAACAACGAGAAGAACTTTGGAGTGTTTCCTCACAGCAAAACGCTACAGTATAAAAGGAGTATGTATTAAAATCATAGACTGTATACATAAATGGACATAACCTGCTAGCCGCCACGTTCCAAATAGGAAGTAATCACGGGCTGCGCTTATGGCTAAATCAACTCTGGCCCCAATTCACTTTACATTAGAAAACTGTTGCCCCTCTCTCTGTAACTGCTGCTGTCAGGCTCATCATTTTGGTCTTAAAATGTTTGTATTAACCTGCTCTACATGATCCTGGTGTTCACTATTGTGTGTCTGTACCTCAAGATATGAACATTAATTTCAGACAAATCAGGCACCTTCTTTCTTATGAGGTTGCTCCCGATAGTCTTAGCAAGAGGTGTGACTGACAATATTGCTGAGCGCCCGCCCCCTGCTAAACAAGCTTCGCTCCAGATTGGCTCTTTGGTTACTATGACACTCACGGTCGAATTCTCCAAATTGGCCGCTATAACTGCTCTAGCCTCGATGAGCTTCATTTGCCTGGAGCCGAATGTTATGGGTGACATCACATTCACTTAGTCCACTTCTTTATACAGTCTATGATTAAAATGCAGATGGATAAGGTTGATAATGATATACTCACCTGGTAAAAACCTCCAGTGGGGTGGTGGCGCCCTGTCCTGGCAGAGACGAGGATTTCCCAAACTGCAGTCGGAGTGGATGTTTTCCCTGCAGCTTCACAATCACTCCATCATTCACTGGTAACCAGTCCATTGAGGGCACAAGCAGCTGACTGGGCAGGAGGCAGCACTCATCAATCAGGCTCTCATCGGGGTCCTGTGGGGGCACATCTTCTCGACCTGAGACACAGAAAGATACTTAAAGAGGACATATTACGCCATTTTCTGATCTGTGTTCTAATGTTGTTTTCTCATCACAAACAGACCAGGAATTGTGTTTTGTTTCATTCACACATGTTTAACACACAAATTCTGCATATTTAGGCTGCATTCTTCTCTCAAACAGAAAACACTCTGTTCAACCTTGTGATGTCATGAGGTAATACAGGAAGTGCTCAGTGACAACATGTTAAACACTACAAAAATAAAATGAATACTTCACCGGAGCACACAAAGAAACATGCTTGTGTCACAGTGCTAACGCTAATGCTAACTTTGGGGCATAATAATGCTGTAAAACAGGAAGTGCTCCACTGTGTTTTTAAACTCCATACACCTTCACTGGAGTCATTTAGATAATTTCAGCCCTGGCATTGCTGGGAATTTGAACTAAAGGTAAAAGGAGCTGTTAACTTGAAAACTACCACTTCATGACATCACAAATTGTAACAGACCATTTTGAGCTTTGGAGATGTCGACAGACTAATAATAAAGTGTTACTCAGACATGTGTGAATGAAACAAAACAAACTTCAGGTATGTTTTTGAGGAGGGAACAACATTAAATCTCACAAGAGTCAATATAGGACCTTTAAAAAAGGGACGCGCAGTATGGTCTGTGTTTATCAGAAAAAATAAAGGAAAAACATGTCAGGGGCTGAAAAACATGGCGGATTTCTGCAGAATCAATGAGCGAAACCTAACCTCTGTTAATCTGAGGGGAGAGAAATCTGATTTTATTGTAAATCACAGGTGACCAATGAGCTCCTTCTTTCGCATGTGTCACTGAAAAAAAAATCGATCTGATTGCATGATAACATTTGACTGGGCTTGAGATGCATCAAAGGGAGTGAGGACCAGACTGATATCAATCTGTATAAAAAACACACAGAGAGATCAGTCTGGATTTGCCAGGCGAGTTCTTTGAGGGATTTGACTCATCTTTAGAACAATCTTTTCCTTAAAGTTTCTTACAGCAAAGCCACAGTTTGGTGAGCAGCCTGAACAGAAGCTGTAGACTGTCCTGGTTGTCCGATGTGGCTGTGAAGGTGGGCAGGCAGCTCGTCTTCAGTAAACCCCAGATCCGGATCATGACCAACATCTCTCGGAGCATCCCCAGAGACGCTCCGTCACGCATGAAGCCAAAGCCGGGACGCACCATTGACCCCTACAGGAAGAGAAGAAACACAGGGACTTAAGGTTGGTAGCTTATAATATAAGTTTCATGAATGATCATCTGGACTTTATGACAATCAAGATGTTTTGGCTCCCATCCAGAAGCCATTTTCAACTGATAATAGATCTACCAGTTGTTTAAGCGTTTTCACAACAAGCCAATCAAATGCTAACCAGATACTTAACAATGCTGAAGACAATAGAGACATAACAACCCATAATGATCCTGTAAACGAGGGCAGTTTCAGTTTAAAACTCCTCCCTTTGGGGCGTGATTTCATGAACTCAGAGTAGGATAAAGTCCACACTATTCCCCAATTAGTACACTATTAAGGGGTCACAATGTATTTAAGGATGTCCAAATGTACAATATAGACCACAATGCATTGAGAGAGTCATAAAAACACCAGTGGACAGCAACAGGCGTTTAACTGAACACAGCACGACTGAATGAAGCAGATAAAAGTATTGGTTTATCTCACTGTTGATCCTGATTATGAATAAAACACTAAATAAACCGTTATGGTGTAAATCTGGTAGTGTTAGCCTCTTACATTAGCTTGAGCTGTTAACAGAGAGATAATTAACACATTTCAGACAAAAATCTAATAATTCAACAATCCATTTACGTGAGATCCAGCTTAACAAAAACTTAAATATTTGTGTGCCTGTCCAATCTGATCATTATTTAAGACAGAAATCAAGTTTTATCAGAGTTTATTGGACTTTCACCAGAGTCATATGACTTGAATGTCGTGAGCTGTGTGTCCAAATCATCCTGTCAATGAGGCACTTATTTACATACATTTTTAAACAGGTACTTAAATACTTTTACTTAAGTAGATGTTTTCATGTGATTCTTTTACTTTTACTTTTATGTGTGTAACTTTTTACCCTCTGTATCTGTACTTTTACTTAAGTAACAAAACTGAGTAGTTTTTTCACCACTGATCACAATTATTCAGCTGTATTATCATCAGATCTTACCTGGTTTGGAAGGTTGGCTAACAAGTAGAGAACAAAATCTCCCACCCACTGAATGAGCTGCTGCAGTGACTGTAAATGTGGGCCGTCCAAAACGAAATCTTGTGTGTTTAGGTTAATCATCACCTTGTCAATATCTAAAATGTAAAACAAAAGTTAAAATGTTAATAGTAGTTAGTTTAAAATTACATGGATGGGCACTGTACGAACCATAGACTGTATATATAAGTGGACGTAGCTAACCTGCTAGACGCCACGTTCCAAATAGGAAGTGAGCATGGCTGCACTTCCAGCTTTTGACTCTGGCTCCAATTCACTGTACATTGAAAAATTGCCACCTCTCTCTCTGTAACTGCTTCTGTCAGACTCATCATTTTGGTCTTAAAATGTTCGTATTAATCAGCTCTACATGATCCTGCTGTTTTTATTTAGCTATTGCATTTGTAATTCAAGATATGAACATTAATAACAAACAAATCAGGCGCCTTCTTTCCCTGAGGTCACGCCCGCTAGCGTTAGCAACAGGTTCTGTTGAAAGCGTTACTAAGCGCCCACTCTGTGTTAAACCAGCGGTGCACGTAAGAAGGGGCATTACCATCATCAGCCTTGTTCCGGATTGAGTCTTTGGTTGCTGTGATACTCGTGGTCGGAATTCCATATATGGAACATAGCTCCAAATTGACCCCTATAACTGCTAGCTTTGATGAGCTTCATTTGACTGGAGCTGAACGGTGCGGGTGACACCACACTCACTTAGTCCATTTCTTTATACAGTCTATGGAACAAACCGATTTTTACCTGTGTCTGTATTCTTGGCACAGATCTCAGTGAGCCGGTCTCCAGGGCTCTTGTCTGGTGAGTTAAGGACATGTGGTCTGAGGAGGGACTTTAGCGTGGCACTTATCGCTATGAGCAATAGTTTGGCGTGGAAGTCGCAGGCCCGAGCAGCTGTGGCAGTAGACAGTTTACACAGAGACGCTTTCACTGCTACAATACGAGTAGCCAGAACCTGTAATAAACATTGACAACAACACTGGTATGAATAATTTGAGGGTTAAGTTAAATTTTTTGTTAAAGGGCCCATATTACTCTATTCACTGATCTATGTTATAATGTTTAACACACAAACCCTGCAAATTTAAGAGTTCTTCTCTCAAACATAAAACACTCTGTTCCACCTTGTGATGTCATGTGGTGATACAAGAAGTGCTCCACTGTGGTTTTAAACTCCATACACCTTCACTAGAATCATTTGGATAATTTCCGTTAACTTAAAAACTACTACTTTATGGCATTACAAGGTGGAACGGAGCATTTTAAGCTTTGGAGACTACTACTGAAACGTGTGTGAATGAAACGAACCACAACTTCGGGTATGTTTTTGAGGAGGTAACAAGATTCTAACATGGCTAATAGCTCACAGGAGTCAATTTTGCATAATATACGAGCTTTAAAGTTGCACTCTGCAACTTTCTCTGGCCGAGGATTTGCCATACTCGTTTCCATGGAGAAATTATTGTGTTGCCTGGGATGTTTCAAAGTATGGTGTTACAATTTTGTCTGTCTCCATGGAGATGCCACAAGACCACATTACAGGTCAGATATGTGGAGAGGTGACCCAGATTACAGTGAGAAGACATGTTTTTCAATTTTTGAAAATTAAAAACACATGAAATAGATAGTAGATAGATATGTTTAATGCTATACTGTGGAACACTGCAGACAAGCAATAATATCTCCAAGGAGACAAGCAGGTGGCAGACCCTCCACTGGAAAAGTTCTATAGCGCACTTCAAAATGAAGCTTTTCAGATTTGCTGACCTGTTGTAAGGCCTGGTTCTGCCTCATATATTCCTCGTGCAGTTTCTCCACCAAATTGTGAACCATCGTGGGCTGAACATGGAGCAGAACATCCCACCAGTCGTACCCCGTGACCATGCAGTACTCCAAGAGGAACAGGAGATGGCGTATTGTTGTGTTCATGTCAAGGACCTGTCCCATAGAAGGAGAAACTCGCAGCATGTGTAGCTGTGAAAATAAATATAGATATAAAAACACTTAATGTAAAAACTTCTAAACTGAAACTGATAAAATTAACCTAAAATGGCAAGAGGAGAGAGAAAAAGGAACGGAGGAGAAAGAGAGGAAGGAGGAGAGGAGGAGACAAGGAGAGGAACATTAAGGAGAGGGGGAACAGCAAAGATGGAGAACAACTCTTAATACAACATCTCATATTGTCTATGTCAAAAAACTGGCCGCATTAAAACTGAAATTGTAAAAAAAAGTAACGCATTTCAAGGACATGAAAAACTGGATAAACTGGTGCTACTAATGCACTTTAATAATCTGGTGACAAACATTTATTATCACACCTGCTCCTATTTTTAATGTTCTAAATGGACCTATGCAGTTATGTGTTTTGTTTGTAGAAATAAAAGATAAATGAAAAATCCTGCAGTCCCTTACTTTGCCATGGTTGTCAATTCCTGCCAATGCGAGCGAGGTCCAGGAGAACTGAATGGCTTTAAAGTGGATGGTAGGACCACCGGTTCGTTGGCGTTTGATCGCAGACTCGTCTCCAGGCCGCTGTCCGGGGCCAGAGGTCGAGGAGGAGCCATAGAAAACACACATGGTGTGAAAAGACGTGCGGTGGAGGATCTGAATACTGCCATCGTGGAAGGCCAGAGCCAAACCTAAAGATGATGCATACAAGTGAATACAACTATACCACATTATAAAATCACTCACTGAACGCTGGTTTCTAGCTTACCAAGTCCTGGGCAAAACTTTGTATCTGTGTTGGAGGTGGAAATAGGTAGTTTGGGCAGAGCAATAGCCGATACTCTCTCCAGGTCATTAGTTGTTGTCAGAATGCGCCATTTCAGGATGGTTGGCTGTTTTTCAACCACTGCAGATCACAATTACACATTCACAATTAAAAGGGGCGACAGTAGCTCAGCTGAGTGTTTGTCCACTGATCCAAAGGTTGGCGGCTAGAATACCACTTTCGACATAAACACTATTGGTTGAGCGGTCAGACACACTGTCTCACAGGTTGGCAGTGCGATTACAGCTCCCATAGAAGAATGCTGTTGTTGTGTCCTTGGACAAGACACTTAACCAACCAGTGTCTGTGTGCGTGAATAGGTGAGTGGTTCCTTCAAGGCTTTGAGTGACTTGAAGGTGGAAAAGCTCCTTATATAATGGAGGCAAATGATAAAATGAAGTAAAGCTTTTTTATAAGTATTACATTACTTTGACTTTAGGTTAGGTCTAGGTTTCCCTCAGTCATCCAGGTCTGACCCATAGCAAAAAAATATATAATATATGTCGACTGGACAAAACGTTGTAGGAGTGAAGACGCTTTGCTGCTCATCCAAGTTGCTTTTTAGGTTCTGGTCTAACCAGAACAGATAGATTTTATATTTATCTTTAGCTAGGTTATTTACAAAGACATATAACAAACTACACTACCAGTAATAAGTTTGGACATACCCTCTCATTTAATGTTATTTTTTTGTTTGTTCTTACTACTTTCTACATTTTGTCTACACACAGAAGACATCAAATATATGAAGCAAGATATATGGAATTATATAGCAAAAAAAAAAGTGATTTTTATTTTTTATAATGAAATCCTCAAATTAACCAAATAATTATATATCTTATATATCTTGCTTCATATATTTGATGTCTTCTGTATATATCTAAAATGTAGAAAGTAGTAAAAATAAATAAAAAATAAACATTGAACGAGAGGGTGTGTCCAGACTTTTGATTGGTACTTTATATTAAAAAAAAAAAGAAAGAAAAGGAAGTAAACAAGTGATTCTTACCAACGGGAGATCGATGCTGGAAGATGTTGTTGACTGGAAGGCCCTCTTTCCTCAGAGACCAACACTCTACAATGCTGCCAGTCTGATTGGATGCACACAGCAGGACCTACACATACACAAGTGCACAGTTCTTATAATTATTCACTAATAAGAAAAGTTTGATTGTCCTTACCTGTTCGGAGTTTTCTCTGGTCAAAAACTTAAGGTGGGTGACGGCTGGGTATTTATCTCTTCTAAGCGGATCAGTTGTGCAGCGAAGGAATAGAGAAGGCAGGAGTTCTGTGTCAATGCGGCATTTTTCACTGACAACGCTAACCACCACCTAGAAACGGAGTAACATTTTAAAATATTAAATGTTAACCTGAGTATCATATTTTTTATATAAACATTTCTTATTTTTATTTATTGGAAATTTAAAAATACAAGTAAAATTTCATGGTGTTGCTGTAGAGAAGCTTGTGGCCTGGTGTGACTCACACAAACTGCAGATTAATACAAATAAAACAGTAGAAATGGTGATTGACCCCAGAGCAGCTGGTGACCATGGCCCAGTGACCATTCATGGCCATAACATAGAGCAGGTGAGCTCCTTTAAGTATCTGGGAGTCCATATTGACAGAGATCTGAGCTGGAACACACAGGTGACCACTGTCTGCAGCAGAATACACCAGCGCCTCCATTTTCTGCGCAGGCTCAGATTATTTGGTGTCAGTAGTAATATTATGCTCATTTTCTACAGAGCTACCATTGAGTCGGTGCTAAGATATGGAATCACCAGCTGGTTTGGAAACTTGCTGGTCAAATCAAAAACCCAAATTTTAAATCTGGTGAGGACAGCAGGGAAAATTATGGGCTGTGCTGTCCCTCTGAGCCCTCAAGAACTTTACAAACAGGCCATGAGGAGACAGACCAGGAGCATTCTTTCAGACCCGACACATGTGTTGTACCCTGAGTATGAACTGTTGAGTTCGGGGAGGAGGTACAGGGTACCACGGTGGAAATACAACAGATATAGACATTCATTTGTGCCTGTTTTGGTGGAACTGTTAAATGATAAATGATGTAGAAATGAGTGTGTGTGTTGAGAGAGATGTACTGCACCCTGGTTATGGTTTTGTTTGTTTTTTGTGGTGTGAGCAGCCCATTGGTCCAAGAAAAATTTCTCCTAAGGGAGACAAATAAAGAAATCTTGAATCTTGAATTTGTTTATATGGAAAAATATAACAATTTTCAATGAATTTATATTATATCATACACATATTCTTAATTTGTCTATGGGTGATAAGTTAAGTTTATCAAATTAGACTGAATGAGAATGGGACAATATGTGCAGTTGCTTCCTTTTTGCATCCGTACATCAAACTGTACTGATTCATATACAAAGTGTTTGTCAACTGATCTGAAAGTTGGCAGTTCTGTGTCTGTGTACACTGGTGTACGAATGTGTGCATGAATGGGTGATTTCCTTGATGTAAAGTGCTTTGAAAAGCCATTTACCATAGTATAATAATAATAATAATAATAATAATAATAATAATAATAATAATAATAATAATAAAAAAATAGTAATGTGGACCCCACGAAGAATAGTTATGGCTGTGGTAATAACTAATAGGGATCAAAAATAAAGAATAAAAACAATTATCTACTATTTACAGTGCAGCAGTATGTAGAATTAATTTATCTCTAACCTTATAGAACTGGACAGGAGAAGAGCTGCTGCCATCTGTAGCTGCTACCACAATATTTCCACCTCCAGTAAAAGCAATGTCAGCCAGGGCCACACGTCCTCTCAGCCGACAGAGGCTCTCGCTGGCTGTGAGCAGGTTGCCCCCTGGCTTCAGCAGTGACACTGTGACCAAACCACTGACAGTCACAGCTAGCCATCCCTCCATGGGTTTTCCACCAAATAGGGTCAGAGAAGGGGAAAACTTCACTCTGGAAAACTTCTCACTAAAGTTGTTTGAGCTAGACTAAAGGAAAACAAAAGTTTAAATTTAAAAAGTCGACATTACAGGAATCATGCATTGTAAAAGGTGTTAAGATTTCAAACCATTTCCACATGCAGAGCCAGCTTGACACCATTGTGCAGCCAGCTAAGGGCTACAATGGGGTCTCCATCCACGGAGTTGGACAGGTAGCTCTCCCAGCTGTTGACGAGATGGTCAGACATAGACCAGCATTTAATCTTGCCGTCACCATCCGCAGATAACAGCCTCGAACCTTAAACACACAAAAAAGTGTACCAAGTAAAAACCTTTTTTTTAGACTGACTGGAAATGACTAAACATTTATTTTGACAACAGGTGCTGTACGGTGGTGCAACGTCACCTGATTGGTCCCACTCCAAACATGAAATGACCTCTGTGTGTCCTGAGTTGATAGAGTAAACATCCCAGGGATGCTCAGTGTCAATGATGTGGATCATGTGGCTGACATCTGTAAATAAGTCTTTATTTAAATATCTCAGAGCAGCCAGACAGTAAAATACAACCATGAGAAATGACAGATTCTGTTTACCCTTTTCTTCATCATCATTCTTTAAGTCTGTGGTGAAAGCCACGAGGTTCCTGCAGGACCAGGCGCACACGAGAGGGATGGAGGGACAGTGGGTGCTTTTGGGACGTTTTTCCCACTCACACACATAAGCCAACTCCATGTCTGCACCGCCAAACAACAGGCCCAGAGGAGGCCTAACCTGAACACATGTGACAGCACTGAGTCAGGTGTGCCCAGAGGAGTCCTAACCTGAACACATGTGACAGCACTGAGTCAGGTGTGCCCAGAGGAGTCCTAACCTGAACACATGTGACAGCACAATCAGTGTGCCCGGAGGAGGTGTAACCTGAGTTTATTGATTAATACAGTAAAATGTGCTTTGTATGTGTTATTCACAACACTAATGTATTAATATGTCTGAAATTATCTGATATTGTTATTCATGTCGTACTCAGAACAATTGACTAGGCTGTGTTTAATCTATTTGAGTGTTTCATGGCAAGGCAAGGCAAGGCAAGTTTATTTGTATAGCACAATTCGTACACAAGGTAATTCAAAGTGCTTTACATGCACATCATTTCTACATGATACACTAGAGAAGAAGAGACAACTAGAGAAGAACAAAGCGACCTGGCTCAGGTTATAATAGAATATCTGACTTTCTGTCCTAGAGAAACAACAGAGAAACAGTTTATTTACCTTAAATTAAAAACGTCGCTGGAGAAGCGTATTTTTTATGTTACAAAACAAATCCACTTCTTTCATTCAGCCAAACCATATCCCAGGACCCCTTCGAGGGCTTAGCTGTCTCACAATTTTCCTTTTTTTTTGGTCAATCATAGCTGTAGAAAATAAAAGAAATGATTACAAAACACTAAAATGAATAATTAATTTACCTTTTTTGGGGGGTTAAAATGTTTAAATTATTGTATTTTATTTGATTAATATTGCGATGTATTATCAGGCATGTGCGAGGGGGTCTATACATATAAATCTTGCAACCCTGATATTATGTATTTTTTTTATCAAGGAAAGCGAAGCAAAAAATGACTCATAAAGTACAATAAGTAGATAATATATAGTATGATGCGTTATAATTAAAAAAATAGTAATCCTCCTTTGTAAAAATTTCATGCTGTTTTGGTATTTTCCAGCTTGTTTATCAATTCGCATATTCGATACTCTATCTGCAGTACACCATCACCATTCAGATATTTCAGATTCATAATATTTAACTTTTTGCAAAGAATAATTATTAAAGATGTGGCATGCCTACAAGAATTCTTCATAGTATAAAGTTAGGCCGTACTTTGTCTTTGTTTGTTGTTGAATCTGTGAAGAGGAGCAGTGCGCCAGAATCACGACACATGGGGCGGACCCGCGGACCGTTGTTTTCGGCCTGTTGTAGTTTCGTTGTGGCCGTAGTTCGACACCATCAGTCGCGTACGAGATGTTTTATCAAAACTAAAGCATAAAGTTTTTATTAGAATTTAATTTGGGTCGAATTTATTCACTGCGGCTGATATATAATCGCAAATAAAACATACTCAGTTAAGTGTCACGCAGTTTCGCGCGGTATTCACGGTGGGACCAGTTTTGTGTGATAGTTGCTCGTTAGCTTAGCCACCCCGTCAGTGCTAATCAGCTCGCTGTTTCGTGAGACTTCTCTATCTGCGTTTTTAACGCAGGAAACAAAATGGGCACACGGTTACTCACTTAACAGTTGGTAAGTTTACATAGAACTCACATCTCATCCAGTCTCATCCAATCACATAGACATTTGTGCGCTGTTTGCGCCGTTCAGGTGTTGGTAATTGTCCAGGCCTGAAATTATCTGTTGCAACATGCAATTTCCTCCCTAATGTGGGCAATAACGATGTGAGCCTCACATCTATTGATATGAGCATTATTACCAGAGCGTGGCTTCAATTATTTTTCACACTCGACATAATGTTAGTTGTGTAGTTTTCAACGTGCATAAAATGTTATTTAAGCTTTTCACAAAACTGAACTATCAGTGTTTTTGTTCTTAGAACTACTTCCATTTACACCTTCAGTTACCAAAGTATTTAGTTAAGTGTATCTGAATTTCTCCGACGGTCTTATCTTCTGGGCTTTGTGACTTCCAGCTTCGCTGCACTGTGACTATTGTATCTGTACTGTAAAGGTATTTGACCTAATGTTGAGTAATGGTGATAATTGTTTTTGTGTTTTAGTTCTGAACAACCCCATATCTATGTCCTGGGTGTCAGAGGCTCCAGCTCATTACCACCATTGCCTTTACTGCAGATATGCTGACCTAGGAACAGCGCAGAGCCACTTCTGTGCAGAGTGACCTGAGCTGACTGTGACCCCGATTCCTCCCAAACCCTAGTCCCCATCTGCAAAAGGCCATGTCGGACAACATGCCCAACAACAATGTGCCTCTTAACAATAACAACAACCGCCTGCGGAACCCCAACATCAACCAGAACCCCCTCATCAATGTTCGTGACCGCCTCTTTCATGCCCTCTTCTTTAAGATGGCTGTTACATATGCCAGACTCTTCCCTCCATCCTTCAGGAGGGTGTTTGAGTTCTTTGTTCTTCTCAAGGTAATGTGTCCGTAGCTCTTCTAATCTAAACTGTACATATATAAATATTTACTTTTCATGCTTGCTTGTTTGTGCATTAGGTGAAAAGTAGATATTTGAAAGGCCTGGGTGCCTGTATAAATCAGACATTTGCTTGTACAATTCTTCCAGATGTGATTTGTGTGTGACTAACATTTGTTTCTTTTATTTTGGGAAACTGAAATTTACAAATCCATATTAGCAGCAGCCATATTGGGGATTAAATTGAGAAAATAATGGATAAACACTGCCTTGAATGTCGGGGTCTTAAATTGCTCCACTGGATTAGTAGTCATGCTTTTAGGCTTTTCTCCACACAACAACCAAACTGCTGAGTCATTGTCAGACTGCTTTTCATTTGATTACCAACACCTTCAGATTATATGTATATGTGTAGGACTGTAGATTTGACTGTGTACTTCCCTGTAGTGTAGTTTGAGGCAGATTAGTTGCTTATATTATATTATTTTATTTGCTCATGCCTACGCAAGGACTCAGTAGTGGGTTTCAACCACAAATTCATAATATAGTGAACTAGCAGTGCTCTGGTCTGGTTAGGATAATGTTCTTTGATGAACATGTATGAATTTTCTGGTAGTGACCAGTAAATTCAGACATGTGAATATCAGTTTCAGTTTTCTGCAGCTAAAACCTGGAACAGTCTTCCTGCAGATGTGAGACAGGGCTATGACCGAGCGCTTTTTATTGTGCATTCTTCTCTTTAATGTTAATTTTATGATGATTATGTATGTTTTGATTTATTTACATTGTGATTTTATTGTCTTTCTTATTCTGTAAAGCACTTGAATTACTTGTGTATGAGTTTAGCTATACAAATAAACTAGCTTTGCTTATTGCTGATGTGCCAAATGGTTTGTGATAGCTACGAACAAGTGCATTTAAATATATCCTCCTTTCATAGTGTGAAAATCAGATACCCAAGCTTTAATCATTATTTTTTCCACCAATTTCATCAACACAGGCACTGTTCGTCCTGTTCATCCTTGCCTACATACACATCGCCTTTTCACGATCACCCATCAACTGTCTGGAGGGAGTGAGGGAGCGCTGGCCTCGGGACGGCATCCTCCGAGTGGAAATCCAGAAGAATTCAACCAGAGCACCGGTTTTTCTTCAGTACTACGACTCAAGCTTCCAGGAGGAGATGGGGGCAGAGGATACCGGAGGAGGTGTAGCCGGGCTGAGCCTGGCAGCACTGCAGGAGGACGAGGAGGAAGAGGAGGAGATGACTCTGGAAATGTTTGACAATAGCTCTGTGCATGTAAGTACAGTTGTGTGAATGGAAAAAAATATAACTCTTGGTAGTTCTGAGACTCCCAGATGGTCAGTTTTTTATTAAATTTAATTTTTTTTTTGTATTTTCATAAAAAATAAAGCAAAAAAATAAATACTATTCTGCTTCACAAATGACCGTACCTGCAAACAGTCTATATAATAATGTTGTATAGGATTTATATAACACTTTCAGACACTCAAAGGCATGTAATATGACCTTGGTACTTACTAGTTTGACAAAATATTATTTATGTACTTGTTGCTAAATTCTGAAGATGGATCCTTTGGTGTTATCTTCACTCTCCTCTGGTTGCCCCATCCACATAAAAGGAATGGCCGATTGCATAAAATAAATCTCACAAACAGAAAATTAGTTACCCATTCCCCTCATTATGAAATGTTTTGATAGTAGGTTTAACTTGCTCCTATTTTAAAGGGCCCATCTTATGCCATTTTTTGATCTATTTTATGTTGTTTCCTCATCAAAAACATGCATGGAGTTGTGTTTTGTTTCATTCACACGTTTAACACACAAACCCTGCATATTTAAGCTGAGTTCTTCTCTCAGACAGAAAACACTGTTCCACCTTGTGATGTCAACATGTGGTAATACAGTGTCACTGTTTTTAAACTCCATACACCTTCGCTAGAATAATGTGTAAAATTTCAGCCCTGGATTTGCCCATCTCTACTGAACTAAAGTTAGAAGGGGCTGCTAACTTGAAAACTACCACTTCATGACATCACAAGGTGGAACAGAGCATTTTTGAGATGTAGACAAACTAATAATAAAGGGTTACTCAAACATGAAACAAAACACAACTCCAGGTCTGTTTTTGAGGCCGGTAACAACATTATAACATGGCTTAAAGCTTCACAAGAGTCAATTTTGTGTAATATATGACATTTTAAGATAAATCTCACATTAGTATTAACCTAAGTAAATGTTTTGATTGTAGGTGTAACTTGCACCTATTTTAAAAGTTCATTTTTATGGTGATTCCAGTTTGAGCTGGACCTTGAGCCTCGCCTGAAGCCCTCCCTGGTTGGTGGAGCTGTGGGGGCGGGAGGAGGGGGGCCTGCCGTGAACGAGAGCCAGGACGTCTCCTTCAGCCAGGCCACTAAAGGTATGCAGCCGCTGCAGGACTCTGTGTCTGAGCTGTAGATGCTAACCAGAGCAGGTAAACCCTCCCCCTCCCACTGCTTCATCTCTGACCTCCTCTGGACTGTGTTATCTTTGGCTCATCTCATGCTTATGATGTAACTTTACCCTGATGTCTGTATCTGTCCTTGTCATTCATGTTGTTTATGCAGTGTGGCCTCAGGAGGAGTACATTGTGGAGTATTCTCTGGAGTATGGCTTCCTACGCCTGTCTCAAAGCACCAGACAAAGGCTAAACATCCCTGTCATGATAGTCACTCTGGGTAAGAATCAGATTTAGTGCAACTCTGTTCACATGGGATCACTTTCCCATTTGACTCTTGTCTGTTTTATTCTAGATCCAATGAAGGATGACTGTTTTGGGGATGGCTTTAGTCGCTTTTTGCTCGATGAATTTTTAGGCTACGATGATATTTTGATGTCCAGTGTCAAGGCTCTGGCAGAGAATGAGGAAAACAAAGGTAGAATCCAGTCATAAAAGTCAAACTTGGCGCCGAAAATAGAAATGTTGTTCGGCTGTACTCATCTCCAGGTTACTCAAATGCACCGATGTTTTTTAGGATTCTTGAGGAATGTGGTTTCTGGTGAGCATTACCGCTTTGTCAGCATGTGGATGGCAAGGACGTCATACCTGGCTGCTTTTGTCATCATGGTAATCTTTGTAAGTAAATCAGTTAAGCTCAATATCTAATAATACAATATCTATATTTTTTAATTCTTAATTTTATGTTTTATGTGTTCCAGACTTTGTCTGTTTCGATGCTACTTAGATATTCGCACCATCAAATATTTGTCTTTATTGGTCAGTTTCCTAAAACATCACATCAAGTGTCAGTTACGTTTGTCCTCATTGGTAGTAGCTCACAAAATATTCTTTGCCTTTCAGTGGACCTTCTTCAGATGTTAGAGATGAACATGACCATCGCGTTCCCCGCTGCCCCTCTGCTCACAGTCATTCTCGCTCTCGTTGGTACGTTCAAAACCTGAAGGAGAAAGTTCCCCAGGGTTGCCTTGATTCATTGTATGTGTTTGTCGTCCTCAGGAATGGAGGCCATTATGTCTGAGTTCTTTAATGACACAACAACTGCCTTTTACATCATCCTCATTGTCTGGTTAGCTGACCAATATGATGCTATCTGCTGCCACACTAACACTAGCAAACGCCATTGGCTTAGGTTTGTAAATAAAAATACATTTTTAATACTTCAGATGAATCTATTTTTAGTGTTTGGGTCAAAACAAAACTCTGATTGCTCTGTTGTATTACAGGTTCTTTTATTTATACCACTTTGCCTTCTATGCTTATCACTATCGCTTTAACGGCCAGTACAGCAGCCTGGCCCTGGTAACATCCTGGCTCTTTATCCAGGTAAGCATCTTTTATTATTACTTTAATACTTTTAATTTATTATTACTTTTATTATGCAATAAACCGTCAATTAATATACAGAAATAAAGGTTCATTCTGTCTTCAGTTTTAAACTTAGAATTGGCGATTCTTTTTGTCAGACAGGAGCATTTGTTTACCTGCTTTACATGTCTTGGCTTCTTTCTGACACTTTTGAGAAAGGCCTCTGGAAGTTGCCAAAACATGTAAAACAGGTAAACAAATGCTCCTGTCTGACAAAAAAAATCGCTTATTCTAAGAAATGGTAAATGTGGACTGTATGTACATGTCAGTACATGTAATCCCTATAACAACAGAGAGTGATGATGAGCTTAACTTGTTCAAACACTGGTCACAATTGGTTGCAAAGTATTTTGTACATTTTCTTTTGCACCAGATTAAACATCTGCCGCTTTTTCCACAGCACTCCATGATCTACTTCTTCCATCATTATGAACTTCCTGCCATCCTCCAACAAATCCGGATCCAGGAGATGCTTCTTCAGAACCAGCAGGCGGGTCAGAACCACCCCACAGCCCTGCAGGACAGCACAGCTGCTACAGCACAGCCCGGACCTGCTCCCGAGGCTGCTTCTCCCTCACCTGTGACCCCCAGCCCTGAGACCAGGGCTCAGACAGAGCTACAGACTACTGCCTCTGCACCAGCCCCCACCTCAAGCCCCACCACCTCTGAGGCCGCTGCCGGGGACGTCCGCTCTGAGCTCAACTGGGTGGCTCAGACCGCAGCCATCATCACTGAGGCTCTGTCTAACTCAGCCCAGCAGAGCAGCACTGTGCATTACAGGGTCACCGAAGTGGGGTCTGCCTCCACGACAGGGGACAGTGGGACTCTGGGGGCAGGAGAGATTAATATGGAAGTGTGGGTCGGAGGGGCAACACAAAGGAGTGAACCTGACAGCAGTACAGTAGGACAAGATGTCACAACAGTAAAAAATAAAAACTCAGTGATGGATGCTACATCCACAGCCACAGCCCCACCGAGCCCCACCTTTGTCAGACAACCGCAGGAAGCACAAGTGGCCTCTGGAGGGAGCCCTAGTCCTTTACAAACAGACTGTACTATTTTACAGACTTCAGGTACAGACTGGGACTCCAAAGCTGAGCAGAACTCCTCCACTGGCCCTTCATGAAAACCCCTCACATCATCTCACTTATCAGACTTTGTGCCTCAGCGAGTGAGCTTATCAGAGGGTTCAATAATAATTACCTGTTTTCTGAGATTAGTTCTCATTTTAAGTGAATCCAAAGCGAGAAAACAGGATTTTGTCTGGTTGGACCATCGATAATAAGTAGACTAAAATAATAACCAGACAAGTTTAAATCAATAAAATCTTTCTTGTTGCATCACTAGTGTCCGGTCCCAGCTTCAAGTCAGTTCAGTTTTTCATGCTCCGAATGAATTGACTAAAATATGAAGCATGACTCTAATAATGAGACCATATAGCTGGTTGAGATCATTTTGCTTAGTTTAATCTCCAGTATGTTAAATACAAACACATGTGAATGTTAAACAAGTTAGGTGTGTGTGTTTTGTACCAGACTGAACTGAAGCACAAGAATAGAGATTTTTTCAGAGTTTTATTATGAGAACCAAATTCTCAGAAAAAGTACTTTGGCCAGGACACAATGGTGAATGACTGTCCTGTGCCAACAAATGCCTTATGAATGTCCCCAAATGGACTATATAATGCACAGATCTGCTTAACCTTACCTAATACACTTTACCCTCCCTCCCACGAGGGGTGCTGTGCCCTTTTGCAGCGTTAGAAAACTGGCTTTATTAATGATCCAAATTCTGAAGTCACTAAATCTGAACACTGGATGTATGGTGTGTTTTGCCTGATTTTGGGGGTGTGGTAAAGATTGCTGATGCACACTTGGAAAGATGACTGTGCCTCTGCAGCAAGATTAAAGCTTAATCATCAAACTCTTCAAATGTATTTTATTGTTCAGTAAAGTTGGCTCACAGCAGCTGTCTGCCCAAACCTCGTTTTGTTATCTGTGTTATTATTATTTATGTTGTTCCAGGCCAGTGTCTCAAAACTTCCACACCAAGTATCACCTACAAAAATATTCAGCTCGGCATGGATCACTAGATTAGATAATAATAATAATACATCTTATATAGTGCTTTTCCAGATGCTCGAAGTCACTTCACAATTTTGCACGTTATTCATTCACTCCATACGGGGGTGATAAGCTACTGTTTGTAGCCACAGCTGCCCTGGGGTAGGTTTATTTTTTAACTCTTGCAATGTTCTTTCGATAGATTCATCACACCTAAATATTCAGCTTGTGCTCTTAAAATCAAAATCAGTCTGGGGCTACAGTGCCCCTGCCTGGACCCCCACATGTGTAATATTAAATATTCTTAAAGGCTTCAGCAGTAGATTTTTAACTGTCAGCATGGACCATTGGTTTTGTGAAATAATCTTACAGGGATAATCTATCCCTGCCATCTGAACTGCTTCCATGGCAGTGGAAACGGTTAAGATGACAGTGAGGTTATCTCCCAGAGTCTGTCCTGGCCCGAGGGCCACAGACTCTTTAGGAGAGACGTGTGTGATGAGGTGGACTAGCTCAGGGCCATTATGAACAAAGGGCTGCACGTCCAGAGACGGTCACTGTGGAAAGACCCTGTGTGGAGGGTCATGAAGAAGATCCACAGGCAGTTTTCAGAGTGGTCCCTCCCACCACAAGTACAAGCTTGAGCACACGCACCAATGTTCAAGTGCCCCTGTGCACTTGCACCAGGACTCAGGCTCTGTGTGCACATGCGCCAAGATGAGACAACATGCTGTAACTCTGATCATCCTGTCTTCACTATTGAGCAGGTTGCCCACCCATCATCATCTCATCATGGGACAACTGTTCAAGTGCCTCCTGTCACCTTTCCTCACAGGACTCTGCTGCGTCCAGGGATTGAGAGAACTCTGGGATAGAAAACTCCCCTTCGCTGAGGCAGGTTCTCTTCTTGCTGAGGCACGCTCTCTCCTCTGTGAGGCATGCTCTCTCCTGGGTGAGTTAGACCCCCTTGGTGAGGCAGACTCCTCCTTGGAAAGCCTTCACACTCTACACACGGATGAGGCAAGTATAAGACATGGTCTCTGTGGAGCTGAGAGAGGAGGGGCAGCTCTTGGTCTATGAGGTAATCTGTCACATCCTCAAAGGCCATGATGAGGTGGACATGTTTGAAGTTGCCTCTTACAGCTTACACTTGTTTTCTTGGTTTATCCATGCAGGCTTTAAACCAGGTAGGTATTTGGGTCATTTTCCCCTGACGACCTCTGTCAACAACAGACAAAATCCTCTCAAATGCAGGGACATTTTTACTATTGTGCACAGTAGTGCACAGTAACTATAGCGCAGGCCTGTTACCTCTACACATGTCACATCTGCTGCTCGTGTGCAACCACTAAGTACAATGAGTAGAAATTTGAAATATAATGTTAACTATGTTTTATTAAATGAGTAGTCAAACCTGTCATATACACTTATTGAGAGCCAGATTTAATCATGTCAGGGGAATATTGACTGTACCAGCTCAAATTTGTCTTATTTTTTCCTTCATTTTTATAGGTTTAAATTAGCCATTACCAAAATACTTCCTGCAGCTACAAAAAAAAAAAAAAAAAAAAAAAAGATTTATTTGAGTGGTGGAGGTCTCGTCTCTGATGTACAAGCCCCCCTCTGTACCAGCCCTCTGCTCAGAGGACAACCCAAGAACCCAGAACCTCAAGGCGCCCAGAGTAATTGCGCCACCTGCTGGAGAACCACAGGTCGAACCATCACAAAGTAAACACCATACAAAATCAGAAGCGTTTTAAGATGGGGAAAAAAAGATACAGGAACAGCAGAGGACCTCACGCACCAGCAGTGACACCACAGTTTGAGAAACACTCTTCTAGTCTGTCTACCTTGACCACGAGAATATGAAATAATTTAAGTTTGAAATTATTTAAGTTTGTGGAATAAGACAGTGGCTGGAGCAGTTATTCTAACAGATTAATTTATGACACATATTTTATTTACATAAGTCTTTGCGTCACTGTAAAATCTCCTACTCCAGAACCAAACCACGCGCCCACTCCACGCGCCCACCTCAATGACGTCTCACCACCCACCGTAATGACGTCACGGGCTGGTTTCCGCTGCGGAAGCCGCTGCCTCTGCTGCATGTAAACAAAGCGGACAGCGGCTCAGGAGGCACACAGAGCTCCGTTTTAACTGAAACACTAGGTGTTTCCGTCCATAAATGACCAGATCCTCTGATGTTTGAAGCCTCAGTCTGACTGAAGCACGATGTCGATGGAGGATCCGTTTTTCGTCGTCAAAGGGTAAGAACAACACTGAACAGAGCTAACGGTTTACGCTAATGGGATGCTAACCCTGGAGCTAGCACTTCAGTCCAAATATCTGAAGCGCATTTGATCATTTGTTACAACGACGAAATTACGCAGAATAACAACATACAACGTAAATTGTTTAAATGTTTATGTGTGTGAACAGTGAGTCTGCTGCAGTGAGCAGTCCTTTAGCAGACACACATGGCACCAGGGCTAATCAGGTTTAAAGGGACATAAACATGGATCTGTCCAGATTTCTATGGGTCTGAGTAAGTGTTGCCAAAAAGTAAAAAAAGAAAGGATACTCAAATACTATCTGATATTAAAATGATTTAAACTAAATACTCAAACATACTATAACTTTTAACTGACTTATACTTATTTATAATTTGAATATCAAACCTCCTCTAACAGACTCACTCGACCAAAAGTCTTTTTTCAACTAACTGTCTGATTTTATTTGATGGTTTGTGTCTCATGTGTTTGATCACATATGTTTAATCACACGTGTTTAGGGAGGTGCAGAAGGCAGTGAATGCGGCGCAGAGCCTGCACCAGAGATGGAGCGAGCTCTTGCAGGAAGGAGGAGGAGCATCGAAGGAAGAGATGGACTGGACCACAAACGAGCTGAGGAATAGCCTGCGCTCCATTGAGTGGGATCTGGAAGACCTGGATGAGACTATCAATATCCTTTAATAATGTTGGTGTCAACTGTTTGTTACTGTTCGGCTGTGATTACATTCACTGAAGGCTTTGTGGTGCTGAGTTACTGTTCTTGACTTGTGAACGTATTGTGGAGTCAAACCCAAAGAAGTTTAATTTGGATGCAGCTGAGCTGTCCAAGAGAAAAGCCTTTATCACTAACACCAGACAAACTGTAAAGGTACTGTAAGAATTTGTCTCCCTTTCTATTCAGTCTGGTTATTTGGTCAGCAAAGGCTTCACTTTTGCTGCTTTTCTTCAGGAAATGAAGGAGCAGATGTCTAGTCCTGCTGCTGTCTCACTGGACAAAACAAATAAACAGGTGAGAACATATTGCGCTCACAATTAATAGTTTTTTCTCACATGGTATTAATTGTGATGTTATTTAAAGGCTTTGCTTGGAGAACGAGGTGCTCAGGGTCCTATCTGGCAACCAGGGCCTGATAAATACAGCCGCTTGGATCGGCAGCTACAGAACGCTAACTCTCAGTTTATTGAGGAACAGCAGACCCAGCAACAGGTATATTTACACTTCAGATGTGGACATGAGTTTGACGTGTATATATATGTTGTTGTTTTTTTTTATTAGGATCAATATTACTGTGATATTCATTTTTGTAGAAATGCTACTTTGGACTAATGTAGAACTATTTGTAGAACTTTGGACTATTGGCTGTAACACAATTGTTTGAAGACAAACTGTTTGTGTATCAGCTGATTGCAGGACAACAGGACGAGCAGCTGGAGCTTGTGTCTGGTACTATTGGAGTGTTAAAGAACATGTCTGAGCGCATTGGCATGGAGCTCGATGAACAGGCTGTGTAAGCTTACATTATTTATAATACTGCTACATACACATGGCTCTATTTCAGTCCCCTGTCTCACTACCGCCTCTTCTGTTCTCAGGATGCTGGATGATTTCGGTCACGAGATGGACAACACTCAATCCAGACTTGACAATGTTATGAAGAAACTGGCTAAAGTCTCCCACATGACCAGCGGTAATGAGCCTGTAGCTAACACATTCACAAACCATAACTTCTCAAACCTTCCCTAACTCGCTATGTCTCTTTAGATCGCAGACAGTGGTGCGCTATCGGTGTTCTGCTGGGGATCCTCTTCGTCATCATCATTCTCTTTGCGGTCCTTTGATTGATGGATGGTATTCAGATCACAAACATGTCTTAATCCTCTCTCTACACTCCAACTTTATGTGACCCGGTCGTCTTCAACCATTTTAAAATATCTGCGTCGTGTTGCGGAGCCTGGTGATCATACTGTGAAATGATCTTGTTTAGTCGATGAAGATGGCTGTTTAAAACTATTTGAGAAAATGATGAAATAATAATAATAATAATAATGAGGAGACTGATATCACCTCTGTTGTTATAGACAGGTAAATAACTAGCTTATACACTCCTACACATCGGCTGCAAACTGTTGGATTTACCTTTGCCTCGGCACAATCACTTTCAGCTCCGTCTCTCTTTTTTTAAATCTTTTTTATAATGGTCTTGTCAAGCATGTTTAATCTCCTTCCAGTGTATGACTAGAGTGATACTTTTTAAATTATGCAATCATTTCACATTTAAAAGTCATAATTTGTCTCTCACTTTTGGCTAAACCTTGTTCAGTCCTGGTTTAATTCTGTTTTTTTTTTTTGCATATGAAGTTATCATGGTGCAGCTGTTTTTCTCTAAGTAATAATGGTTCAAATTGAACACTGAAGCAGGTGAAGTTATTGTGACTGGACGACTGGACTGCACTGGATGACCTGCTTTTTTGATAAAATGTAAAGGCACTTTGGGTCTTTTGGCGTTCACTCAAAACTCTTTTTTCTTATTATTAAACAAAAAATTGTGTTTTAAGTTGAGCTAACCAGTAAAACCCAATTTTCTTTCTTTAGCGAATTGCATTTTTGGTTCTAATTATTAGTTAGTTTTTGGAAAAATTTGCAAAGATTCTACAACACTAAGATCTTTTCTGTTTACATTTTATTTTATTTGCATTTACTGACTGAATTTCTACTGCTGTGATGGAAATGGATGACGGCTTTCTCTGCTGCTGAGCTAATATTATTGAAAGCCATACTTCCTGTTATTGTTTGGCTGTAAATGCTTTGATTATTTCTGTTAGTTTCAGTCTGTAGTGTTTCAGTTGTAGCGGATATGCATGGTCCTGTTTCACACACGGTACACAGGGCAAATTTCCAAGTTTTCAAGATATGTCATAGTTTTTGTTTTTTGGACAATTTTCATTTGAATCAGTGTCGGCTCGTTATTCAGCCCTAATACCAAGAAAAATAATGACTGTAATAATGTGTAATATTTATACTTTTCTCGCTTCAGTGGAGTGTTACTGCATAAAAGCAGCATAAAACATGGTAAAAGGATTTACCTCGTGATAAAATGACATTTTAAATGTTTTTAAACCAGTGTTTGTGTTAAGAAAACTTTCATAAACTGTATTGATGATTTACATAAGGATGAGCAGGACTAAGAGTGTCGTTAGTGTGATTTCATGTTTTATTTTCTGAACATATTGGACACTTCATGTGATGTAAACCATGTTAACATCTCATTTATGTACCAGAGTTCATTACTGTTCTGACTAGAGTTAGGGTTAGTTTTACTTAAAACTTCCCACTGTACCATTAACCCTGTTAACTAAACTTTTGTCTGTTATATTTGTTTTATAAAATATGTTAACCAATGTGAACCTTCACATATCTGTCATGTTATGAACCACTAAACTGTAATCATACTCATTCTGTTCAGGATAACACTTTATTTTTTTCTGTCGACAAATGTTGAAAAGAAAGAACTGAAGCTTTGTTATTGATCAGTGATCAATAAAAGTCCTGGGAAAAATGTCTAAAATATGAGTCCTCTGTTCAAACCCCAGAAATGCAGTTATGATCTGCACAAAGATGTAAAACTAAAATCAAATAAGACGATAATATAACTTTGATGAAAGACCAAAGCTGAATTGAGTATCTCAAAACAAAACAATGTCTTTATTAAGACACAGCTGAGTTATAAATAATCATTATAAATACATAACAGGTAAATAAAAATACTGCGTAGGCTGATGTAAACCAGTATTATGATGCAAGACAACTTTGTGACAGGCAAATAAATTATTATATATTAAAAGTAAACAGCAAAGTGACTTTGAAAAGCACAGGTTGTCTGCAGCTGAAGCTCTAGCGCTAAAGGCTGCAGTCAGGAGTGTTCTTGGCCCCATCACCGTGGGGGAGGCTTCCTCTGCCGCAGCACTCGCACTCTCACACTGCTGCTGTGGCTCAGAAGCTCGGTCACCTGGTCCAGACTGAGGCAGGCCACTTTCTCCTCATTCACCTCCAGGATCTCATCTCCCACAGACAACAGGCCGGCATACAGCTTTTCAGTGCTGCTGTCCAATATGTCCTCCACGTACACACCTACAGAACACATTACATAACCGCTATACTGTAATACTGACCGCTGACATCACATTACAGAACGTTTATAATATAAGAGACACAGGTAAATACAGTGATACCTGAGTCAGCCCGTCCTTTCCCTCTGCTGATAATAAAGCCGTAGGTTTGGCTCTTGGGTCGACTGAGCTCCAGAAGCAAAGTCCCATCAGTGTAAACCTGGAGAATGCGTCCGACAGAGCGCACGGAGCTCGGGCAGCTCACATCCTCCACACTGAGGCACCGGTGCAGGGCGCTGTGGGCACAACACGGGTCACATACAGGGACTCAACCAGACCAAGACCAGGAAGTACAAGCTATACCTTTGAGCTCCAGGTTTGTAGTTTTCAGAGCGATCTTTCTTTTTCTGCTCCGACACAAAGTTCTGAACAGAGGCAGACTTCCTTAGCTTTAAAAAAGGTGACCCCTGCAATACAATGAAATAAGAAAAGTAAATACACTGCCTGACCAAAAAAAAGTCGCCACCAAAAACACACTCTAATATTTGGTTGGACCGCCTTTAGCTTTGATTACGCACGCATTCACTATGTCATTGTTTCGATTTCGCTTCTGCAATGTCACAAAATTTATTTCCATCCAGTGTTGCATTAATTTTTCACCAAGATGTTGCATTGATGATGGTCGAGTGTGACCGCTGCACAAAGTCTTCTCCAGCACATCCCTAAGATTCTCAATGGGGTTAAGGTCTGGACTCTGTGGTGGACAATCCATGTGTGAAAATGATGTCTCATGCTCCTGAACCACTCTTTCACAATTTGAGCCCGATGAATCCTGGCATTGTCATCTTGGAATATGCCTGTGCCATCAGGGAAGAAAAAATCCATTGATGGAATAACCTGCTGACCTCATTCTTTGAGCACAGATTGTTGCTGAACCTAGACCTGACCAACTGCAGCAAACCCTACCTATTTGCTTAGTTAAATCAAGGTGCTGACTTTTTTTTTGGCCAGGCAGTGTAAATGAATAACTAGCTTGATCATCACGCAGAATGTTTATTTTCTGGAGGATAATTTAAAGGGCCTCTATTATACAAAATTGACTCCTGTATTATTAGAGCTAATCAAGCAACTCACCAAGTCAGTTTAACCTTTGAAATATGTTTCTACGCACCATGGTAAGGGACTGAACAGACGGTGTTTTCTTCAGGAGGCCTTGGGGCTTTGTGTGACCTGAAGGGGGCGCAGGAGAGCTCGGCCTTGAGCTGGTCCTGTCCAGACTGCTGCTCCGACTGCGCCCCAACCGAACAGAGGAGAAGAGACGGCGAAGAGAGAGACGAGAGCCCTCCACCCTGAGACAAAGGGAGAAACCAATGAAAAACTATGGATTTATTTACAGTATTTCATTAAGATATGGTATAAAGGAGGGTACTACTCAAATATATGTAACTGTGCTTATGATTCAACGTTTTTTCCGCACTCTTCTCTTTTAATGTACATTTTTTTATCATTATTTATGTTTTGATTTGTTTGTATTGTATTTTTTATTCTGTAAAGCACTTGAATTACTTTGTGTACTAATTGTGCTATACAAATAAACTTGCCTTGCCTTAACTTCAGATGATATTTCTGAGAAGGACCTAAATACTTAAAGACTAGTACTTCGGCGACAGTAGCTCAGTTAGTAGAGTTTCTGAGTTTGAGTGCCTTGAAGGTGGAAAAGCGCTATATAAAAATATATAATGGCTGGAAGTGCTCATATAAGACTTTGAGTATTTGATAACCCAATATTAACGCTTCATAATGAGCTTTAAAGCATAAATAAACTTTGCAAACACAATCTTTGGTTTCAAACACTCACGGCTCAAGAGGAGAGTGATGCTCCGCTCTCATTGGCTGTTTTGATCTTTTGGTTCCGTTGGATTTAGATGCTGTTTGTTGATCCCCTGTGTGAGAAACAGTAATAACATGAGCACAAAAGAAAGAGGAATGCTACAGAAGTCAGTAGGCATTTTGCTGTTAAAGATAAATGATGATAAATTGACTCTTGTGAACTTTAAGCCATGTTATAATGTTGTTACCTCCTCAAAAACAGAGTTGTGTTTTGTTTCATTCACACATGTTTGAGTAACACTTTATTATTAGTCTGTCTACATCTCAAAGCTCAAAATGCTCTGTTCCACCTTGTGATGTCATGAAGTGGTAGTTTTCAAGTTTACAGCTACATTTTACCTTTAGTTCAGTAAAGATCCAGGTGAAGGTGTATGGAGTTTAAAAACACAGCGGAGCACTTCCTGTATTACCACATGACATCACAAGGTGGAAGAACTCAATCTAAATATATAGGGTTTGTGTGTTAAACGTGTGTGAATGAAACAAAAAAAACACAACTCCAGGTCTGTTTGTGATGAGGAAACAACATTAGAACATAGATCCGACAACAGCATAATATGGGCCATTTATAACATTGATTGACACATTACAGTTACAGACCTGTTGATGGGGAAGATTTGGAAAACTCGACCTCCTCGCTCCCCTCACCCACTCTTAAATCTCCCTGAGTTTGGAGCTCTTTCCGTGGGTTGTCTTCTTCTGATACCCTCTGCTCCGTGTGGTCCTCAGTCTTGTTCTGGCACTTCTGTTCTTTGGCTTTGCTTTTTTTGTGTTTTCTCTCTGTCCGTGTCTCATTGTGTTTGCCGTTGTGTGAAGCCGCTGGGAGTGACGTGAGAGGAGAAGGAGGACAGTAGACTTTAGATGTATTCGAAACAACAGTTTGCTCGGGGGCGTACGGGTTGATAGGCAAGTCCGATCTGGGCGTGGCTTGTTTATGGAGTTCATTTTGTTTTGCGTGATTGGTTCTCCTTCTGACCCCCTGCTCCCTTGCTTCTCCTCCATCACTATCGTTGTACGTAACCACGCCAATGTAGGTCTCTTTGATAGGTTCTGTGCGTAGACTAATGACTGGCCTCGCAGGTGGGTTTGGATACAAACTTTGGCTTTGGTTGTAAACTGGTGGGGTGGGGTGCAGCTGCAGGTTGACCCCTAGATGACCCGTGTACTGGCCGTCACCTATAGCTTTGTGTCGGCCGTTGACGTATTGCGACACATCTGGTTTGGATACCAGGATGTCTTGCCCTCGATGCCCCGCCCTTTTCTTCTGTCGCTCCTGGTAACGTGACTCCGCCTCCCTCTCCGTTTCATCTTCGAAGCGCAGACGGCGGTTTGGGGAGGATTCTGGGCGCCGTCTCGTGGACCGGCCGGGTGTTTGGGTGTGAGGGGGGTTGTTAAGATGGGCGGGCAGAGAGTTTATCTGGGAGACGGCACAGTACCTGACCCCCGGCCTGTGGGAAACAAATAAAAATACAGTAAATTATATAAAACCACATAAATTCAAGTATGAGAACTGTATTTTCTGGACTATAAGTTGCACTTTTTTCATAGTTTGTACAGGGAGTGCGACTTATGTGTGAAATTATTAAAATATATAATTTCACTTCTTGGTTACTGTCACACTGACAACTGCAGGAGGGCACTCTAGACTTGTGTACCAGTATCTACTACACGGTTGTTCTCTCCCCTGTTGTTCTCTATTTTATTGTTATTATTATAACTTGCCTTTAAAGATAAAATGTCTGTTCTTAGTCTCAGATTTTGTAAAATAAATTTCCCCAAAAAATGCGACTTACATATGTTTTTTTTTTTTTCATTATTCTGCATTTTTTGGTTGGTGCGACTTATAATCCAGAGCGACTTATCGCCTGTAAAAAAGGGTATATGTTTCATGTGTTGTATACCGACACCTCTAAACGTTTTGCTTTTTCACATATGGAGTCAAAACTTGACTCCACAATTCTCTTAACACGCATGACTTTGGACATGGGGCAGATCACCTCCTAAATACGCTTTTTGCTTGTATAAATTACTTTTCTGCTTGTCTCCATGGAGATGTTGCTTTGCCTGACATGTTCCACAGTATAGCATTAAACATGTCTATCTTGTTTTCATTTATTCATAGATGTGTTAATTGCTGAAGAAGCACCTCAACAACATGGCTTCTTACTGTGAGGGGGGACATCTTCATACTCAGTACTATAGCTATACTACGAAACAACATAAAGCAATAGCGTCTCCATGGATACGAGCAGGTGACGGACCCTCCACATTGTGCACCTTTAAAAATAATAATATTAACATTATTTCATTACACAATTTCATTACATTTCTTTAAACCTGGCTGGATATGAGCCAGTCACGATAACAAATTTTGAAGTAAGATATAATGCTATAGACAGGGCCGGCTCTACACAATAAGGGGACTAAGTAGCTGCATAGGGGCCCAAGGCTACAAGAGGCCCCTAAAGAGAGCTGAAAAATGTTGCATTGCACTTACCCAACTGGATAACATTAAAACTGATTAAAAAAAACCCAGAAAAAATATGGGGAAGACTAATGCTGTTCTCGTGGCTACTGGTGTTCTTAGATTTGATTTATCACCTTAGTATTTCTATTTGATGTTGGTAATAAAACTCAGTTAGTGGACATGAGTACAGCTGTGTGCCATGATTTGAGCTGTGAATTATCAAGTCTATCCCAAGTGTCTGTAAAGTGGCGGGGCAAATTTTGCTTAGGGCCTCCTGAAAGCTTGGACCGGCACTGGCTATAGAGACATACTGCGATAAACAATAATACTGAAACATTTTTACATAGACATTTTACATTTTTAAATAGACTGGATCATTTAAAGACATGAGCTGCAGCCGAATTAAGAAATAACTAGCCATAGAAGTGACTTATTCAACCCTCTACACCTAAAATATTAGTGTATTACAACAAAAATAACAAAAATCTCTCCAATTTTGCGATGAAAAAGTTGTTAAATATTGCGCCCCAAAATATATAAGGATAAGCTGATGTAACAACTATAGTGACAGGCCTAGCTGGACGTGTTGTTGCCAATGCCACAGTATGACAGGAAGCAGCAGATAAAACATGACGGCTCTCCACACTGAAGCACATGTGACAGCGTGTGATGTCCCCATGTGCAACTTTACTCTTGGGACGCAATTAGACCTAAATGTTCAACTACTGTGAATAATACGCAAATGAGACTTTATTTTGATATAGGAACATGCAGGAGCATTCATTCATTTGACTGTAAGTCAAACGAAGCCCCAAGAGTTGTGTTCATAGGTTTCAAGCTATGGTCCTTGGTCAAAATATTCTATCTTTTGAATAGGGAAAGATCCTCTGTGGGTGCTCTCAAAGTCTTTCAAATCAAGAAGAAATTATTTATCTGAAAACAACGCGTATGACTTTCAGATTAATATTATCTTATTAAAAAGAATAGTTCGGGCCATATCAAAAAACGGATACTAATGTACTGTATACTAAAGCCTGTATCAAAACTAAATACTCATTTGAACAAGTCTGAATATGTATCAATACTAAGAAAAATGATAGAATGACCACACGCTAACATAAAAAAATACTATTTACAATAAGCCTATTAAATTATTATATTATTAAAAAAGAGAGTTTTCATTCAAAATTCTCATTGTGGTATTGAAATTGAGATCAAATCAACCATATTCCTTAGTAGTAGAGTTAAGTTTTTAATTTTAGTGTTAATTTACAAGATGAAAATAATGTTAGAACTGCTTTTACAATAATATCATAATAATATAGGCCTAATATATGAAGACAGGACAGGACCATAAAGTCTCATATTAGATACAATAGAAACAGCGTCTGTCATGCGGACGGCAGACAGTTGATACACCTGTTGAATGCGACTGGTTTAAGTTACACACAAACATAAAATAAACGTTGTTGAGTGAAAGAATGGCCGATTACTCACAAGAAGCGCGTGTCGGGGGCCAGTAGGTTGTGGTCGGCTCTGAGGGGCTCGGGGCGACGCTTCATACGAGCGCCGTCCGCACACTGCTGCTGCCGCGGCAACCGAGCTGGCACAAAGGGTCGGACACAGGCGCGGGACAGGGGAAGGGGGGTGGGGGAGGGGTGAGGCTGACGTCAGCTCACTCCATTGGTGCATGGGACAGAGGAAGGAGGATTAGACGGAGCAGCTAGTCAGGACTAATTAACCTGACGAGAACTGACACACTGTTTACATCAGCACTGTGGATGGGCTGTGTTACAATGGGTTTGAATGTGTGTTTTTTAAAGCTAGCTAAAGTAATTTTTTCTTAGTTTTAAATATGAAAAGTAGTTCAAAGTATGTCATGTTTAAAGGTATAACGTCTACATAATTTTACTCAAATGCTATGGTAAATGGTGTGAAATCTCTCAGTCGCCCAGGTCTGATCCATAGTGAAAGACAAAGTTTAAATCTGTCAACTGGACAAAAACTTGTAGGAGTGAAGACGTTTTGCGGCTCATCAAGCCACTTCTTCAGTTCTGATCAGATTACTGGTGGACACTGCCTCATATCTATCTGAAGGGAAGAGCTAACTACACTGAAACTGTAAACAACTATTGTCTCTCACAGATCTATGATTCCATCCTCAGACCCAAAGCAAACACCCAAGCAGAGAAACAAGGAGAACAATAGAAGGGCAATTACAGGTTGAATAGGGTCATTAAGTCTGAAACTAGAGACGATAGCTGTTTACAGTTTCAGTGTATTTAGCTCCTCCCTTCAGACAGATATAAGGCAGTGTCCACCAGTAATCTGACCAGAACTGAAGAATCTACAACGATTTGTCCAGTTGACAGATTTAAACTTTGTCTTTCGCTATCATAAATGGTCAAATTTTTTCCACACTCAAAGCGCTTTACATCAAGAAACCATTCACCCATTCACTCACACATTCATACACCAGTGTACACAGACTCTAGAGGTGGGATGGGTTAAGTGTGTTGTCCAAGGACACAACAACAGCGTTCATCTGTGCAAGCTGGAATCGCACTGCCAACATGTAGGTCAACCAATAATGTTTTATGTAGGAATCAAACCGCCAACCTTTGAACCAGTGGGCTTTACCAACTGAACTACTGTGGCTCCTCTTACTCTAACTCTTTATAATGGCAGGATTTAACAAGCTACTGTGGATTATGTTTGATTCATACAAAATCCTGTAATTGCAAGAACATTACTAAATCTCTCATGGCCAGAGGCTTTTTGTGTGTTTTTTCCAGTTTCCACATCACCTCACTGACACAAACAGAGCTAACAGATAAGACGGGCAGATACAAATGGAAATCATTGAGTGACTAGTAAAGATTTCATCATGCTATTTCATCACAATATTACCAAATATGTAAGTGCGTCTGGGGATCCTCATGGTGGTAAAACTGTCTAAAATGATGTTTCATGGCCACGAGGGCAGGTACCTGTGTTTGTCTCCATTTTGCTGATCCTCTGAATCTGACACGTCTAAATCAGAACCTGAAAAAACAAAATATAGTTCTGTTCAAATGAAAACCATAAGACAAAACCCAAATAAGACATTTTATTATTATCTTTGGAGAATACATTTAATCTAAGAATCATGTGTTGCTTGATTATAGTAATGGACATCTGCAGTGGTGGAAAGTAACAGCAGTAAAAGTCGTAAAGCATAAATTTTAGGTATCTGTGCTTTACTCAAGTACATTTTATTTTTACTTCACTACATTTCAGAGCAGTATCTGTACTTTCTACTCCATTATGTTTTGAACAGGACTGAAAAGTAAAACTATTTTTATAATTGTCTGAGACCTGCTGAAAAGTCTGGGGGTTTATTTTTAACACGTTCATAATTTGAGCAAATAAAGATATACAAATTAAAAAAAACATCGATTTAATTGTTTTTATTGAACAAAATTCAACGCAAATCTTTATCTAAATCATTTGATGGTTTATAAGACCTCAAAATCTGCATGGAATTTTTAATAATTTTATTACTTTTACTTGAGTATTTTTTGCTCCAGTAACTGTATTTTTACTTAAGTAACAGAATTGAGTACTTCTTCCACCACTGGACACCTGTAACCTGTATTAAAACAAAGGGTCTAATAATTTCCATTTCTTTTCCAGGGAAACATAGAAGCCAATTACTACTGTAATGGAAATTTAAATATTGTGTCATTATTTTACCTTTTAGAAATCACATGGTCTCGTAACTAAAACTAATTTGGTTTGGTCGTCAAAGACAGTGTTAGAAAAACCTTTCATGCCAACCCTTTTGTTCCCTTTTGGTGGCTAGACTTGTTAAGATGTGTTGTAATGCAAGTGAAAGTAGATGCAACCAGACCATACAGTCGGCCTTCAATCCCTCCCTATTGACCCCCTGAGGGGACCCAGCTCATGAATATGTCCAGGAGCCAGTCTGACAACACCTCAGCAGAAGTACCACACTCTCTCCCCTGAAGTGTTCCACATCTAGTATTGTTTCTACTCCACATGCTACTTCACACCTTGTATTGTCTCTACTCCAAATGTTACCTCCTGAGGGGAACCGGCTCCTAAATGTCTACAGGAGCTGGACTGGCCACTCCTCAATGGAAGTGTCACATGCTTACTTTGAAATGTATGTCCTCTGGTCATCTCAACCTATATAAACTGGGTGCTTTCCAGCATTCGGGGTCTGACATAAGGGGGAGATGCTGTCGGACCTATTTCTTGCAAGAAATAAACTCTTGTCTATGCTTCAACATTCACCAGAGCCTGAAAAAGGAGTCTTATTTCCACGACACTACATATTAACGACAGGAAAACACAGAACAATCCACTTCAGTCTGAAAGCCTTTTGCACTTAAACATGTACAGACGCAGTATAATTTCATCCTAAATAAGTACTGTACCTACTGTTATTTTCTCCTCTTAAGTTTGAAACCCTTTACCTCTTAAACACGTGCATAGACATCATTTCATCCTGACGATGTGCAGTACCTGTGTTATTTTCCCCTCCTCTCGCTGATTGGCCGTCAGCTGCCGGGGCCCGGAGCAGGTGCTGTAGGATGCTCCGGTTCAGCTGCACTCTTTGAGTCAGAGACAGGATGTGGCTCCTCACCAGCGCCACCTCCTGGAGCCCGGCGAAGGGGTACGGCACCTCACTATCGGCAGAACCCTCGCAGGGGTCAAAGGTCACACTGTCCAGGTCACTTTGAGAGCTGACCTCAGGCATGTCTTCATCGCTGCTGCAGGAGGTGGAACCCGCAGTGAGAGAGTCGACAACATGTGAGCCAGAGCTGTTGGCCTTCATGCTGGAGTCGCTGGAGTTATTCAGGTCAGGATAAGTCCCTGCAAAAAAAGAAAAACGTAAAATGTTTAAATATAAATGAATTAAATGCAAAAGAGCAGGAATGACACAACCAATATGTGGAAATCACCCGGGAGCCTTCTCAGGGTTTTAATCAAACTAAAACGGGCACAGTAATCCTCCTGCTCGCTATTCCGCCTATTCCTGACCAACACTCAGGGCCAACATTCCTCATGAGCTGCACTGGGTTTAACCGCTGCTTCTACGGAGGATAAGAACGTCTACTTTACATAGTCTTAGATAGAGTGATACGGAATAAAAGTGATGCTGTTCTGGAAAAACTCTCGGAGCGGGAGCATTTGAAAGAAGAGAGAGGAAATATGAACTCATAAACTAGAGTGCCGTTAATATCAGAACATGATTGTAAAGGTGTGAACTAGGGATGCACCGATCCAGCTTCTTCTGTTCTGATACCGATGCCGATACTTTGGCTTTAAGTATCTGCCTGATATCAACCGATACCAGGACAGGGACTGAAAATAGCATTTATTTACTTTAAACATAAACAGCATGAGGTAAAACAAAATATCCAAATATGTTTGTTTTTTTTTACAAGAGAACAGCTCTGTAAAAATACAAACTTAATATCATGAGTCTGACAACCTCCCACTGCCTGTAAAATCCTCTCCGTAGCACCGTCTAAGACCAGACTAAAAACCCTTCTCTTCTCCCTGGTGTTTGGTTTTAGCTCAGCAGGATATCTTTCCCCATGTGTTGCATTTTTGTATATCTGTTTTCCTTTGTTGTTGTTTATGTGAAGTACTTCAGGCAGCTTAGAATGTATTTTAAATGTGCTATATAAATAAAATCAAGTTGAACTGAATTATGAGACGTTTTGGAGCAACATTGTCCCGTAAATCATCTTATTGCACCAATTTACAGACCAAAATGAGATATCGACTGAACTAATATCTGGGAAGCCAATATCTGATCCACCAAAGTTCTGTTCAGTATCAGCGTTGATATCATAACTACTACAGATATAACAACATCTTTGAATAGACAGGATATTTTGTTCTCTGTCAAGGACATTTTATTATCTGAGGAATTGCCGCCTTTGTGATGTGATAACTGAGCCCTTCAAACTGCAATTTCGATTTGATTGTGATAAATTGTGCGGCCTTAGTTCTGAGGATTAAAATCCAAATAAACTGCTTACAGATTCATTACATTATTCGTGCTATAAATGCTGACAGGGCCTGAGTCCATTCACACCTGAGCAGTTAGCACACGTGACATGGCACACACTTAACACCATTAACAGGTGATGCTTGTGCACAGCAGGAGATTTGGGGGACTCCAGCCAATCAACACCTTGAAAAGCACTAGTGTTATGTATTATTATTATTATTATTATGATTACTAAAGCTAACCATTTATCCTCAGGAACCTATGTGTGAAATAAACACATACCTGAACCAATCTTTTCATAAGGTAAAAAGCATACCGAACTAAGCCGCAACAAATCAAAAACATACGGAGAAGATTACTCGGCTATGTAGGTCGGAGAGATAAAGTGACTGACTCAAAATCCTAACTTTGTCGACCAAAACTATGAAAATAATTTCGGCTTCTGGGTCACTTCGGAATTACAGCCCATTTCCAAACCTCTGCTCATATTTCATCTTATCAACATGGACCCTCCCCACAGTGTTCAAATGCTTCAAATACTTTGTAATCCAGACAGCTGTCTCCTCCTCAGTCCTCTAAATGCACAAAATAGTGGTTTATTTAACACATGAAGTGACCTGTGAACAGTGTCAAAGAGGAAAAACAACAGCAAATGGTTAGTTTTTCAGAATCACGTTAGCAAAAATCATACATTAACTCTATTAACTTAAGTTAGCATAATAGGCTACCGGCTTGCCTTTACTTTTTCTTCAGTTAAGTGCTGTTGTCTCACCTGTAATGTTGTCCACACATTAGTAAGAATGTAACAATGTCTCTGTAATCTCACCTGGATCAGACAAGTCCTCACTTTGTCCATTTGTGTGGCTGTCTCTCCCTCTCTCTCCCTGTTCTTCTCCAGGTTTTGAACGTCTTAGTTGCTCTTGTAGACACCCCCCACTGGATGTGACTGGCTGCTCACCGCTCCGTCTGTCCAGGGCTCGGGCTGCTGTTGGCGGAGGCTGTAATTTTGCCCTCCCCATGGGCAGAGTCTGGAGCAGGGCAGAGGAAGTGTTTGTGTTGGATGATATGGAATTTCCTTTGTTAATACTGCAGCTGCGCCTGTCTGTACTGAAGCAGAGGCAGAACTTTGTAAGGTTTAGCGCATATTCAAGGCTATGAATGAAAAATACACAGGCCTGTGGTGCATAAACAAGTTTTAATATTTAAACTGTTTTGACCCCGTGACCTATTTCCAACTGTTCAAGCCACAGATCTTATTTCAGTGTGGGATTTTAAAAATGGCAGTTATTATTTAAGTGGGGATATGTTTATATGCACATTACATGCAAAACTGGATTCATTAGCGCCACTAATGCACTTTAATAATCTGATGATAAACATTTATAATCACACCTGCTTTCTGTTTTAAAGGGTGTATTTGTATTGTTCTGTATTTTCACAGGGCGCTCATGAAAAAGACTCTGGTAATCTCATTGGCCTGTATAAATAAGGAAAATGGAAAAAAATTAAAGTTTTTGGTCATTATTTCCTCTCAAACCGACCCATTATGTAGGCAGACTGTTGCTATGTTTCCCAATCAGGGGTTACAGGGATTTGTATCTGATCTGTTATATTCTTATTGCTATAGTTTATTCATAAAAACAAAATTGAAAAAATTCTGAATAATAGATCAACCCTTTAAGGACTGAGCACATTATAGACCATTATAGCTCACCTAGACTTTTTTTTCATATTTTTTGGAATGTCTCTTAAAGAATATCTGAAGTTCTACTAGCTCATGGGTTTGTAATCTTTGGTAAAAAGCAATAGTTTATGTATGTATGAGTGTATGTGAAAAAACAACAATAAGAAAATCGAAAATTCTTTTTGATTCTTTCAGTAAAGAGGAAATTAAAAACTAAATGAACACATGCAAAATGCAATATATATACATTCAATTACAAAATGAATTGAAAAATAAACATGAACAGTGAAACATTATATATGTTAATTCACAAAATTAGTAGTGTGATACATCCTGAAACAGTTCCTGTCCAGCTGCATGCAAAGTCCCATATCACACTCCTCACACTGCCACGGAGTGCAGCGTCTGCAGAGCACACACTGACGCCGTCCCAGGCTGGCCCTTTGGCTCTTTGACTGTCCATAGCTGGTAGGGACAGGGAGGTGGTTAGATGCGGGCCCTTTGGGCTGTGTTTTGAGAGCAACTCCTAAAAGCTGTGATGTGAGCTTCTCCTGAAAATCCTGCCTTGTGGGGGGTCTCTCGCCACGGATAGTCGACAGCTCTTTTGAAATGATGAAGCTGTTGGTGACAGCAATGTCCAACATGTGCTGAAAAACTGTGATGTACCACCTCCTCATTTTCCTGTGGGCCGTGTTGGTTTTCAGCAGCTGGTCTGATGTGTCCACTCCTCCCATGTAGCGGTTGTACTCACCCACCGCTGTGGGCCTGGGGATAGGCACCTGTTCACATGTGCCATCTGCCTTCTTCGTCCACCGCAGCACCGTCTCTCCAGTGAACACTGAGTGGACATTTGTACACATGGACACCTCCTTTGTGTCCATCCACTTCACAAACAAAAGGTCCCCATCCCTCAACCAGCGAATGGACCCTCGTGGCGATCTCTTTGTCAGGGCGTTCTCCGGTGACGTGGGAACCCCAATCCTCCCTTGCCTGTAAGTTCCACAGGCTCCGAATCCTTGCTGACCCAGGTGGCGGAATAGTTGTGGGCTGGTGTAAAATTTGTCACAATAGACAATATACCCACTACCCAAGTAGTCCTTGTTGACAAGGGAGGAAACAACATCAAATGAAAGTCCATTCACTGAGCCTTGGGATTTGGACTTTCCGGTGTACAGCTGGTAGTCGACCGTGTAGCCATTGTTGTCCGCCAACACAAAAAATTTCAGGCCCCACTTTATAGCCCTGTCCCTCATGTACTGCTTCAGTGACAGCCTTGCTTTGGTGGCTACCATCCGTTCATGCACCGAAATGTGCTGCCGAGGGTGGTAGACAGCCATGCAGCGGGTCCGCAGCATGTCAAACAGTGGCTGGACATGGTGAAGGAGGTCATAGTCCTCAGTTCCTCTGGCTAGGTCATTATGGACATCTTCTGCACTGTCACTAATGCAGAAAAATGACAAAATGCTCTTAAACCTGTCCCGTGGCATGACAGTAGCAGGAAAGGGCACTTCAAAAATGGTCTGCTTTCTCCAGTAGTCTGTCATTTTAGGGAGATTCATCACTCCCATGTAGAGCAGAAGGCCAATGAATTTCTTCAGCTCCTCAGGGGTTATGTCCATCCACTGATACTTTGTCCCTCTCTCCAGGTGTCGAAAAGCTCTTTTGTTTGTGCTGGAGCACAGTAAACTCAACACCTCTGCATCAAAAAAACAGGAGAAAATGTCGAGTGGAGTGTGTGTCCCAATATTTAGAGGAGCTTGGATTCCTGGTGTCCGCCTGGGAATGAACTTCAGTTTTGGTGGGGCTACATCAGGATCCTCTTCCGTCCTCCATGCCCTGGAAGTGAGACTAGGTGGTAAGTGGCTCCTGAAAGTGCCCCCCCTGTGACTACAGTGGCTGCGACTGTGGCCACCAGATGGCCCGCCTCTCGAATTCATACTGAAAAAGAAAGCAATAACAAAACATATTTTTGTGTGATAATTGTATGAAAACCTTGTGATAAAAAGACAGATTTGCATCAGTTTATTACTTACTCAGGTGAATGTGAGGGGATTGTCTCTCCTTCACTCACTGCCCCATTCTCCTCAGCGCTGTCCCCCTCCATGGAGACATCCTTCTCTGTGAGACACTGTGGTGGCCTAGGTACCCGCGTTGACCGCCTCAAAAATTCCTGCTTTGCTCCTCCAGTCCTAGAAGCTGGACTGTGGGGTGACCTGCTCCTATCACCTCCTTTCTTTTGTCCCCGGTGCCTACAGCGACCTCTTGAAGATTTCACGACAGGACTTGTTGTAAAAAACAAACAAACATCAAAACATGATTTAGTTGTCTGACAGTTGCAATAACAATGTTGTAATACATTATATCAAGTAATTATTAAGGAACAATATGTTTTGTACATGCATACAGCCTGTAGAACATGGAGTAGAAGGTGCTTATATGCCTAACGCAGTCTTTTACATATGCATACACTAGATAAGTATTTTATTTGCAAAGTAGTAAAATATCTTATTATTGGCGGTCCAAAAACTTCTTCTCGCATCAAGAAGCTTTACTCCAGCGTAATACAGGCGCACGTGGAGTAGTATCTACTGTAGAGCCCTAGTACTGTACTGTGCACTACTTTACAGAGAAAGCAGATTTACTGTAGCACACCAGCCTTCTTTGAACGCTAGCTGTTATCATTTGGATCAGGGGTGCTCAGACTTTTTCAGTATGTGAGCTACTTTTAAAATGATTGTGTCTGAAAGATCTAACACCTAATACAAAAATGTTAAACATATATTTATTTGTAAATGTATTATGAATTCTTACATGTACAGTGCATTTTCATGTACCTTGCACAACGTCATGAGATAATACTGCGCAACACATTTGAACTTCCTACATGTTCATAATTACTTGAATGATGATTACTGCTCTGACTTGCACTGAATGAGATCAGTGAGGGATGCATAGTTCAGGCAGTAGCTTCTGACAGCCAGCCAGGAGTAAAATTGCATTTTTCGTTTGAAAGCGATAACAGAGCTAATCATGTTGATTACGGTTTTGTCTTTTTTATAGCCATAAAAATCGTGTTAAACGAAGTATCAGAATTTACTGCATTTTTTCACACAACTACTTCTATTTTACACATCCATCCGTATTTTTTCTTTTACGCATCGAATAAATGACTGGGAAAATCCCCACAGCCCCGCGCTCTCATTCGTCACCTTCGAGGGACAACAGAGGCAGATTACCGTAATGACGGTAAAATATTTAGATAGCGAGGGAGGAGGCCCCGGGGAAGACCCAGGACACGCTGGAGGGACTATGTCTCTCGGCTGGCCTGGAAACGCCTTGGGATCCCATCGGAGGAGCTGGAGGACGTGTCTGGGGTGAGGGAAGTTTGGGAGTCCCTGCTTAGACTGCTGCCCCCGCGACCCGGCTCCGGATAAGCGGAAGAAAATGGATGGATATTTAGATAGCCCCATGTCTCCGCTTTGAGACGCCGTTTGAATTTACATGAGGTCACGGCTAGTTGCGGAGTTACGGTACTGGAAAGTCCGCAACCGCACTCTATCGGCAACGATAGGATCCGACGCTATAGGGTTAAGCTAACTCGTGCTTGTTTATGCGTGTGCAGCGCCCATGATGTGAAATAAGGGTCAGGTGTAATCTGACTGGTTTGTCCTGTATATTAGTCATGTTACTGGATGGATGACGGGACGTGATCTACCCAAAATGCCTTCGCGATCGACGTAATGAACACCCCTGATTTAGATAATGAAATGCGGTCTTCGACGCCATTTACCTGGAGTGAGATGACCCCCGCAGACCGTCTCCTCCGCCCTCCAACCCTGCCTCTTCCTCGTCGCCGTCCGCTACAAAGTCCGCCTCCTTCTTCGCCCATTTTCGTTTTGTAAACATGTCCAAAAAGATGTCAACAATGTCCAAAACGTCGATTCACTTCTAATACTTCCACTACTACTGGCGCCTCGCATGGACTAGGAGGATCCCAGCGACTCCTGCGCTCTGATTGGTCATTTTAGAGGGACTACGTAAGCACGTTACCGTAATGATAGTGGCGTTTTTAAAGAGCCCCGTGCCTCTGCTTTGAGATGCCCTTTGAATTTACATGAGAGCACAACTGGTTGCGGAGTTACGATAATGGAAAATCCGCAACCGCGAAACTATCGGCGGCGATAGCATCCATCGCTATGGGTTTTATTTTATTATTTTTTTTATTTATTATTTTTTTAATTGAACGTTATCATTACAAAATCTAGCAGAGGTAATGACATATAAACAAATAATATGGGGATTACACCTTTTGTGAGGCATAAAAAGGAGCACATTATACTTTTATAAAACCAAAATCAAAACAAAAGGACTTGAGACATTGAATGTAGAATTTTCTTGGCACAGACAGATTTAAGCAATGTCATGGAGGAGTAGAATAGTTTAAATTCACGCTATAGGGTTTTAAGAAAAAATTTGCAACTGATCTGATAGTGTAGCAGTCATATAGACTAATAATGTAATAAATATCGTAAACGTGTAATTATTTTTGAATTAGAAAAGACAAAAGTCAAGGTGCAAAAACATCACAATGTTAACGTTTCTTTCTGTAAAACAAATCAACTTGAGTACATCCATAACTGCACTACAGCTCCCAGCATCCTCCCCGACTCACCGGAAGTGACGACAAGCCCACTTGTACTCGCCGGTTTCCCGCGTCCTGTTGAATTCGATATATACAATGTAATAATGTATTTATTTATTTTTTTATATTTGTGTAATACATAATGCCCTATGTCAAAGCTTAAGGCTCTTGCAATATTATTGTTTATACTATTATATGTATGTTAAAAAAAAAAAAAAAAAAATCCCGCGTGCTGTTTTGTGCTGTGCAGATCCAACATGGCGGCCCCGTTGGAGGTAGTGGTGAGCAGTGACTCGAGTTCACAGCTGTGGAACTGCACCGTATTCGACCTGCACAGCGGCTCCAGCCTGCTGTCGTACCGTGGGGGTAACAGCTCAGCCCGGACACTGACGGTGCTCAACGGGGAGTACCTCCTGTCCGCGCAGCTCGGCAAGAACTTCATCAACGTGTGGGAAATCCAGAGAAAGGTATCACCATGGAGATGCTCAGGGTCCTTCACCTTAACTGTTGACATGTAATACAAACCTGCAGAGCTTTGTTTTCTTAATTCTAAGTCAAATTTTAAAAATACGGTGAATAATAATAATAATAATAAAATGCTGCTAGTTGCTATCTTTAGTAGGCCTGTCACAATAAATACTCTATCTACTTATGTAACAATATATTTTCGTGTGAACATCTACTTATCTATGGAGGCTATGGCTAATTATTGGTTCATCATATTTATTTCTTGCATCTCAGGCCTTTTAATGATGCTGTCTATTTAAAAATTGTTTACTGGGATTGACCTGCTTTGTTATTGTATCAGTGGCATTGAGTACTGGGTCGCAGGGGCAGCAGTCTAAGCAGGGACTCCTAGACTTCACTCATACCAGACACGCCCTCCAACTCCTCCGATGGGACCCTAAGGCGTTCGTGGGACATTTTATATAATCGTGATAATCGCCAACAAAAATAATTGCCATTATATCACTAGAATGTGCAGAAAAAAGCTACCTAACCACAGGGGAGTTGACAAAGGGGTCTGTGGTCCCAGGGTCTTAGGGGCCCAGAATTGTGAGGCCTCTTGACCCGGGCCTCCAAATTTCTGTCGAGTGCCCTCTTTATCCATAATGTTCTCCTCTAGATCACAGTTGTTTTCACTGATAACAAAGTGCTATTATATAAAAGTTGTTAATACATGGAACCTATTCATATCTATAACATTTTTAAGCTGTCAGCAACTTTAATAACTATCGTGATTTATAATTATTACTTTGGCCATGATAATTACAATACAAAATTTCAGTATCCCATGCCTAGCCTACAGTTAACAGAGTTTGTTAACTAATTTGCCCACCCTTTGATTTTGCATGAAAACACAAAGGCTAGATGTGCACAGTAACATCCTCTGTTTCATGCTTATTCTGATTTGACACTTTGTCTTTTTTTATCCAGGATCAGCTTCAGCAGAAGATCGTGTGTCCAGGTGTGGTCACCTGTCTGACCGCTTCACCAAACGGACTTTTCCTTGCCACAGGTGTCGCAGAGGCAATTTACCTATGGGAGGTGAGTGTTCTTTTTATATGTTTTATATGGCCCTATTAGATTTATTCCATGGTCAGAGAGAACTGTAAGACTAACTTCCGTGCATTATTTTAGTATAACTGCAGAGGTACTGCAGGAGTTAATCACTGTTCTATATCACTACACTAAGTGCTTCACAATAGCAATGGGGAAAAAATTTATAACTGTTAGGCGCATAGACTGTTTATATAAATAGACTTAGCTAACTTGTCACCTGTTCCAAATGATCATAGGCGTGCTTCCGGCTCCATCGACTCTGGCTCCAATTCACTTTACATTGAAAAACTGTCACCCCTCTGTGTCCGAGATAAGAACATTAATAACAGACGAATCAGGCGGCTTGTTTCCCTGAAGGCACTCCTTTTGGCATTAGCAACAGGTTTGATTGACAGCTTTGCTAAGCGCCTGCTCCGTGCTAAACCAGCAGTGCGGGCAGGAAAGGGCTGTTACCTTCATGGGATTTAAAAGATAACTATTTTCAGTTGGTGTGATGGTATAAGAGGATTAAACAATGAGGAGGACCTTTGCATTGTGTGTTAAAACTGCATATGGCACTGCACCTCGTGGTTTAATGCTTAGATAATGGCCAATGTAAAATATATTTTTATCAGTCCATGTGTCCATGTGTAATATTTCCACTCTTCTTGCTCAGGTGTCTACAGGGAAGCTACTGTCCGTGCTGAGTCGGCACTATCAGGACGTCACCTGTGTAAAGTTTACAGATGACAGCAGTCACTTTGTCTCCGGAGGAAGAGATAACCTGGCTTTAGTGTGGAGTTTATCCAGGTAGAACTCAATCAGCCACGTATCTGCTTATTATTCAAGATACAATATTTTTATTGTACTACGAAATTATGTTTAGAGCACCAAACACTGCATAGTTTTGATGTAAAGTGCAATACAAAAGATGTAAGCGCCCATCCAATAACTCCATAGATAACCCCAGTGTGAACATGAGCACATGTAATAAACAGGAACAGTCCTAATAGCAGACAGGGACACACAGTTTGCTATGTGATGTATTTTATTTCATGTCAAGGCAAGGCCAGTTTTTTTGTATAGCACAATTTGTACACAAAGCAATTCAAAATGCTTTACAGAATAAAAAACACATTAAAATCACAATACAAACAAATCAAAACATAAGTAATCATCATAAAATTAACATTAAAAGAAGAGCGCAGAATAAAAACCTTTCAGTCATATCCACATCTAAATAGAACCATTTTGAGCCTGGATTTAAACACTGCACCAATGCAAGCCCAGTTCAATGTTATTTTATTGGTGGATGTAGTTATGGTCCATTTAATTTGTTTATTGAGGTTAAGTTTTACTCAGCATTTTAGTGAAGATGGAATTATTTAAAATGCATGTCAGAGTACAGTGTTTGGACAGCTCTAGATAGTGGCCACTAGAGGGAGCTTTTACATAGCTGAAGTGACGCTTTACAGGTTTGTGTTCCTCTCCTCCAATCAGACATCTGTCAGTCTCTTGTTGCACACTCTCAGTATTGTTAGTGACACATTCCCAGTCAACTGTAGCTTCACCACATCTCGTTAGAACATGTTACACTTGCTACTTTCTCCCAATTGCATCAGCATTTTCATCAAGATAAGCGCTTTTTCATTGTACAAACGGCATTATTTTTACTTCTTCTTCTGATAATTCATTTGTGCTTGTTCAGCCTGTTGCAATTATATACAAGACTTGGGATTAATTGCCAAATGCGTCGCTTGTGCTCACTTCAGACTGCTTACACTATGGGTTTCTTTTATGTTTTGGCATACCAATTTCCCTTGGGTGATTTTAAAATCCCTATGATAAATCCACGTACTTTTTATGGTTGACAGCTGATAAAGTTGTAAGGTACTTTTTGCCAGGATGAGGGAGTGCATTGCTTAAGGCGAGATCAGTTAGTCAATGAAGCTTGCCAAAACTACCACTTTTAGCAGTATTAGAAAAAGTCTGGCTGTTGGCTTCACTTGTGGTGAGTTTTGGTTGGGGATGTTGTCAGTGTCTGGGGTTGAGTGAATGATGGGATACAGCTGATGCGTCTTTAAAGGTCCTATGTTACACAAAATTTACTTTTGTGAGCTTTAAGTCATGTTATAATGTTGGTACCTGGTCAAAAACATATCTGGAGTTGTGTTTGTTTCATTCACACATGTTTGAATAACACTTTATTATCAATCTGTCTACATCTCCAAAGCTCAAAATGCTCCGTTCCACCTTGTGATGTCATGAAGTGGTAGTTTTAACATTAACAGCTCCTTTTACATTTACTTCAGGAGAGATGGGCAATTCCAGGGCTGAAATTATCCAAATTATACTATGTGAAGGTGTATTGAGTTTAAAACACAGAGGAGCACTTCCTGTATCACCACATGACATCACAAGGTGATTTAAGAGAAAAGCTCAGCCTAAATATGCAGGGCTTGTGTTAAATATGTGTGAATGAAATAAAACACAACTCCAGGTATGTTTGTGATGAGGAAGCAACATTATAACATGGATCAGAAAACGGTGTAATATGAGCCCTTTAAAGGAACTAAAAAGAAGCAGTTTATAGCATCCACTCTTTTTTTAGCAGGGCTCGTAATGTTTTTACACACAATCTATTTTTGGCAGTGGCTGTTTAGAGAATACTTTTTACCATTACAGAAGGCAAAGAACATTTTATAACCTAATAGTGCACATGGCAAGGATGGGCTGAGTGTTGCATTATACTGGACAAAAAGGAAAACACAGACCATTAAAAAACACCACAGGTAGCCCCACTGGCATTGAAGGATGAGTCGAATGCAAATTCTCCTACTGGGACAAAGTGGAACATATTAAGAATACAGTGCGGCTCATAGACTGTGTAAAGAAGTGGAGGAAGTGATTGTGATGTCACCCACAACGTTTGGCTCCAGTCAAATGACGCTCATTGAGGCTAGAGCAGTTATAGCGGTGAATTTGGAGCCAAGTTCGATATTTGGAATTCCACCGCGAATATCATAGTAACCAAAGAGCCAATCTAGAGCAAAGCTGATGAAGGTAACGCCCCTTCCCACCTTAGCAACTCTAGTGGGATTGACCTCGGGGGAAAAAGACGCCTGATTCGTTTGTTATTAATGTTCATATCTTGATTTATTGGTACAATAGTAAAATAGAAACACCAGGATTGTGTAGCGTGGGTTAATCCGAACATTTTAAGATCAAAATGACGAGCCTGACAGCAGCAGTTACAGAAAGAGAGTTGACAATCTTTCAATGTAAAGTAAATTGGAAGCAGATTTGATGGAGCCTGAAGCACGCCCATGATCACTTCCTATTTGGAACGTGGTGGCTAGCAGGTTAGCTATGTCCATTTATATATACAGTCTGTGGTACAACTGCAAGATTAATCAAAATTGTATCATAATTGCAATTTGAAAAGATTAGCAAATTGTAAAGGCTGCAGTTTCAGAAATACCACCATTTCTTTCACAAACAACTTAATATCTGGTCTTGTTCAGCATTAGACAACTGCTAACTCTGTAGTTTTTAAGATCTGTGATTCTTGTATTATTTTGTCAGCTCATATTTCAGTCTTTGCCAATTCTTGTGGACACATTTAAAATGATAACATTGAACAGAATCTTATTATTAAAGCATAAATCACAAATCTAATCGCGTTCACAATGCTTGTCAGAAAAAAGCACAATTAGATTTTTTTCCCCTCCCAAATCGTACAGCCCTAGAATTCTACACTTCTGCATTACTACACTTAAAATTTTCCAAGTTTATTGTAGTTTTGTCATATTCATACTACTACATGCTCAAACGTAATTATAAAATCTGTAGTCAGCTAAAGACATGTCCTGTGCATCAGCTACAGAGAAAGAAGCATGGTGCTGCACAACTCTCGCAAAGCTATTAAAGGGCCTGTATTGGATCTCAAACCATGAGTCGGGAACATGTTGTCCTTTGGCTGAGTCCTTTCTGATACTTGCACTATGACACAGAAACACCTGTCTGTAATCGTGTCATACAAGTGTTTCCTTATAGTTCTCCAATCTCTTCTTACCATTTGTTGTTTGTTTTTTTTTGTCGCTTTTGAAAATGCACCATGACAGAGAATCACATGTCTGAGATGGTGTCAGGCAGTTTGTTTCCCATGATTCTTAGTAACAATGCACCTGATTGGACAATAAAAGGTGACCATGTCAGTAGCTTCTGCATTAATTATTATCAGAGAAAATGCAATGTCAAATGTCTAGATTGTTTTACAGTCTCAGTTTGTTTCTTATTTTGCAGCTTTTTCCAAACAGTAAATGATGTAAAGAGCAGTTATTTTGAAACAAATAAATTGGGGAAATGCCCTTTTAAAGAAGACATATTGTGCTTGTGTCGCTCTATAGTTATAATCTCTGACACCTGCGGATCATTATGCTATGACTTAATAAAAGAAACTAGTCCGCTGACCTGTGTGTTTGAAAACTGCGGTGTCCAATGGGAGCTGATGTCGCCCTAAATGTCACCACAACAAAGAGCCTTGGAGCTGTCGCTGCCCCCTATGGTTAGCTGCACATCACAATAGCGAGTTGCCAATTTTTTGTTTGATTTAGACCAAAATAACTGTGATGCAGCCGAATCTTACGAGTATCACCGATTAAGAAAATAAAATTGAAGAACGAAGTAAGTACGTCACAGTGGGCGTGTACCGGTGTAAGGTGAAAACAGGGATTGATCGGCAAAATGACGTCTTCAAAATAACTGATTAAAGATTACTCAAACATGAATCATTCCAAATACAACTTCAGAGGCTCAATGAGAAGAATCGACTATAACGGGGTCAAAAGCTCTGAAAGTTCATTTTGCAGAATAGATTGGATTTAAGTATCATGTGTCTGACCCAAACTGTACACAGAAACTCACAAGCTCCCTCAAGTTCACTCAAAAACAAACATGTGAAGTTAGGTTATTAAACAGCGTCTTCATAAACAAGGGATCCTATTCAATATAAATGCTTTACAATATTAATACAATTAATTTATCAACTATTAAAAATGTTGCAGACTATTCATGGGTTTCAGAATGATGAAAAATTATGACCGTTGCCATAGTATAGAACAATTTAAAAAACAAAATATCATATCTTTATTAAATGGGAAAAATGTTGCATATAACAGGAAGCTGATTCACAGGTTTCGAGTTTAGTTGGAGAAAACCAGAATGGGATTGTATAAAACGTCTGACCTGCTGCATTACCCATTTTTTAGATGTGTTTTTATCCAATTTGTGGAATATGACTCTCCAAAATCTCACGGGACAACTGAGCGCTCTCTCAATTAGTGATATTCGCCTCGTAGCTGAAGGTTTGTGCGTCTGTTTTTTGTAGTTCGTAACAACTTGAAAGAGCCAGTTCATTATTATTCAACCCGTTCTTTATGTCTTCATTTGTTTGCTTCCACATTGAGTCACAGCGATGCATCAGAATCAGTCTTGTGTCATTAAAGCATAAAAAACATGGCGGCTGGCAGGCAGTCGGAGGAGATCCAGAATCGGAAAAGCCCCCCAGGCTGAATCCGGCTCTTTCTCTTTCTCTGAGCTGCACCTGGCACCCAAACGCACTGTGGAGGAAGCTGATTGGCTCCGATGTGCTTCCTCTCCCTGACAAAACACAGACAGAAACCAGGTCATTCACGCCCGCATCCAAACCCTGTTGCATAAAGTTACTCCATGACCTTTGACCTCAGGAAGAACAAAGTTGCGACGCAGATTTAGCTGAAGGCGGATGCTTTAGTTTTCAAAAGGTATGTAAAAAATCACGCTCAGGGCCTGGAAATGAGCACGATCCCAGCCTTTGCACAGATATAAAAGCGCTCTCAGATTCTCAAGAGTCGTGTGGGCTGTGATGTGATGACGTCAGGAGAAGACGCTGAGGATTGTGGGAAACCTGAGCAGAATTTTAAACACGTTTGTCAGATGGACGCCTGTCTGAAAGCTGGAGTCAGTAATAAAACATGTCTCTGCTGCATCATGCCGTTTGAACCCTCATCTGCTTCCATGTTTTTCATCGGACTATTTGGGCTTTTCCACAACGTTCCACAAATGTTGACTCAAAAATATGATAAATTTAATCCTAACTTTTATTCATACTTGAGTCAAATGAGATGTAAAGGAACCAGTTCAATCTAGCATGATCAAACCCGTAGTTGCTGTCAAGAGTTTATTTTAATAAATCATGTTTTTTAGCTTCAAGTCGTCTGCTCTTTGCGCTTGGCAGTGTTTCCTCATCTTCTCCCTCACAGAGTCCAGTAGGAAAAAAATGAAAAAGAAAAAAAAATCTGTTCTACCAAGCACTCTTTTTAATTAGTCTTTAGTGCCACAATGGCCCTAAGCAAGTTTTGTCGCACTCAACAAGTTATAGACAAATGGTAAATGAGGAAACAGGACTGTGAGATTAATCACAATCAAATCAAAATTGTAATTGGCAAATCGCAAAAGCTAAAGTTTTTGAACTAACATAATTTTTTACAACATGCCAAATAGAATGTCTTATTCTGCATAAAAAAACTGCCAGTGCTGTAGTTTGGCATGGGGCCATATTGAAGTTTGGTGTCACGATTATCATGGCCAAATTAATTGTGTTTCGTTCTTTATCTTTATTTATACAGGGGAACCCAAGAGCTCTAAACAAACAAAACAAACAAATATACAAGTCCATATAAAACATTAAAAATACCATATGCAGTCATGTGATCTGGTATTAAATGTTCCAGTATCAATGGTTAACAAGCAGGTGAGGTATTCTGGGAGTTTTTGAAATAGTCCCTCATGGACACATTTCACACAGTGCTGTTCTCTTCTAACAGACAGTGATGGACAACCCACCTTTTCACAGTGATTAACGATTATATCATGATAGTTACTAAAGTTGCTGACAGTTGGTGTTCTGGCTATGAGTAATTTAATATTATGAATAGGTTCCATGTTTAAACAACTGTTATAATAATGTACTTTGACATAGGTGAAAACAACAATGACCTAGAAGAGATCCTCAGGGAGAAGTAGTTTTGTTCTGCACATTTTGGGAATAAAATGGAGATTCTCAGTTATATAAAGCGATTACTGTCGACCGTTTTCACGATAAACAATTTTATTATATGTCCCAGCCCATCAAACTGTAGTTTAGCTCTGTACAAACATCTTCTGAAATTCATGTGTTTCTTGTGTTAGTTGTATTAGGCAGTTCATATTTTAGTATTTTTGGCAATTCTGGATTCATTCAAAATATGGACTTTGTAAATCTCAAATCTAATCACAGTTTGATATTTTTCCCAAATCGTTCCCATCAGTCCTTGGAGGAAACACTTGAGACATGTGTTATTGTACATAAGGATTATTATCTGTGATATTGGAGAGTTTCTTCAGATATCAGTATTGGTCCCATATTGAAAATTTAGCCGATATTTAGCACCGATACTTCTGTATCTGTGTGTGCCCTTGTGTCCGTCCCAGTCTGTCCTCAGTGCAATGAGAATATGGCTGTATGTTTCATCATATAACAAATTATTTTATATCTCAGATAAATATTTTGTTATTATATTTTTCCAAAGGTTGGATACACTGGCCCAAAGGTTACCAGTGCAATTCCAACTCCCACAGATGAACGCTGTTGTTGTGTCATTAGGCAAGACACTTTGCCCCAGTGTCTGTGTACATTGGTGTATGAATGTGTGTGTGAATGGACGAGTGGTTAATTAATGTAAAATGCTTTGAGTGCCTTGAAGGTGAAAAAGTGCTATATACAAATGTGACCATTTACCAATTTGTGAACTTTATCATAACTTTGTGGTCTTTGCTACAAAATTAATATTGATATCGGCAAATATCGTTATAGACAGCAAGACAAATATCGGTATCGGTATTGCTAAAAAATGTATAATACAATTTTACAATTTAAAAAATCCATATCACACCATCGCTAATTGTGTATTTCTAAACGTTTTTTATTTATTTTTCAGTGTGATTCAGCTGGATTCGAACCATGTGCCCGAGCCTCGACATGTGCTCTCCCGTCACTCTCTGCCAATCACAGACCTGCACTGCGGCCTCATGGGACCTCAGGCACGAGTGGCGACCGCCTCCTTAGACCAGACTGTGAAGGTAAGAGGTGGGAGATGTGCACCATAATGACTATATCGAGGTATTTTTGGGGATTATTCAGATTAGCGTATTCAGGCATATTATGGTAAACAGAAATGTGCTAAAATGTGCCAGTAAATGTTGGCTTTTACTATAGAAAATGTCGTGGCTGCTGTTCAAGTGTCACACAAAATGTGATTTAACTTATTCCTCACTTTCCTAATGTGCTCGTAATATCCATAGATCATATAAAAAAAATGGACTAAGGGAGTGTGGCATCACAAAGAACATTCAACTTCTGTCAATTGAAGCTCATCGAGGCTAGCTGTTATAGGGGCCAATTTGGAGCCAAGTGCCTTAATGGGAATTCTGACCACAAGTATCATAGCAACCAAATAGCCAATACGGTGCGAGGCTGTTGAAGGTAACACCCCTTCTCACTCGCACCGCTGGTTTAGCGGGAAGTGGTCAAACCTGTTGCTCACTCTAGTGGGAGCGACCTCGGGGAAAGAAAGCACCTGATTTGTCTGTTATTAATGTTCATATCTTTATTCCGATCATAAAAGATCACAAAATGATAATACCAGGATCATGTAGAGCGGGTCATTATGAGCATTTTAAGACCAAAATGACGAACCTGACAGCAGCAGTTACGGAGAGAGGGGCCACAGTTTTTCAGTAGAAAGTGAATTGGAGCCAGAGTCAGTGGAGCCAGAAGTGATCACTTTCTACTTGGAACGAGGCTGCTAGCAGGTTAGCTATGTCCATTTACAGTCTAGGGAAGCATTATTCAGTGATGAGTTTCTAAACACTGTTCACAACTTTCAGAGGTAAAGCTAAAAACAGCTAGCATGCCGACAGCGCACTTCCTGATGTTTGGACAATATAACACTTTATAATTGGAGACAGATAACACACAGCAGTATCACTTCTCCTTTCAGAGCTGCTTAGACAAGATATCTGCACTGGGACAAAACAAGTTTTTCTCATTTACATGGAAAAAAATTGTGTTCAGCCACTTGAAAACTTAATGTTTGGAGCGTTATGATTCAGTTATAAGGATCATTAGACACTGGTACACACAGCATAATCTTGTAATTTCATATTAATATCTCTTACTCAATTCTCTTGAAATGTACAAGCTGCGATGGCTCAAGAGACATTATTTGTGGTTGTTAACATTGAAGATCATGTTTCTTCAGGGCTACTGGGACATACCAGCTCTACATTTTGTGGTTTTGAATTTTAGCACAGGATGTATTCTGAATCTGCTAATAATTCAGTCCTTGCATTAAGTTTGTATTGTGTTTTGTTTTTTACCAAACTTCTTGCTCATTAAAAACAAGTTGACATTTTGTGGTTTTGAAATTTTTAGCACAAAAGTTTCATTCCAAGTCCAGCCCTGTTTATTATTGTACTTTTTGTTATTAAAACCCAACTGCATAATCTGTCAACAATTACCATTACATGGGCTGAAATAAAGGAATTACTTATTAATTTCAGGTTCTTTTATTGCACAAAAAACCTTGAAAAATATGTCTCTCCACAGACCCGACTTGTAACGTTATTGGTGAAGGGTCTGCCATCTGCTTGTCTCCATGGAGCTGTCCTTAATTTACTTCAAACATTCCAAAGAGTGGCACAAAATTAATCTCCATGGAGAATATTCCAAAGTTTAGTTTTAAATTTCTGTCTCTGTGGAAACATTACACTGTTCTGCTTTAAATGATTTGATAAACCACACACTGGCAAATGACCCATATTTGCAGATGTCAATATTAACTTTGTGGTCCTTGCTATCGAATTTCCAAACATATGTTAAGTTATGGTAAAGTTTTGGTAAATGGTCACATCTTTATACAGCGCTTTTCCACCTTCAAGTCACTCAGAGCGTTTTACGTCAAGGAACCACTCACTCATTCACACACACATTCATACACTAGTGTACACAGACACTGGGGCGAGATGTGTTTTCTAAGCGTTTCTAAGTGCCTGCTCCCTACTAAACCAGCAGTGTGACCGTTACCTTTCCCAGTTTCACTCCAGATTGGCTTTTTGGTTGCTATGATACTCGCCTTCGGAATTTCAATATGGATCCTGGTTCCAAATTTGCCCCGTAACCGCTAACATCGGTAAGCTTAATTTGACTGGAGCCGAACGGTATGGGGAGAGAATGAAAGTGGCATTTATTTCCTTTTAAACAAAAATACAATAAGACAGAACTCATCTTAATTTGTTATGTAGCTTTTATTTAACTCTCAAGTAAGTACAAAACTTTATATAAATTAAAATAAAATGAGACTTTCTGGGCTGACTAGGAAAGGCAAGTTTATTTGTACAGCACATTTGGTACACAAGGTAATTCAAAGTGCTTTGCAAAATGAGAAAGGAATTAAAATCACAACAGAAACAAATCTAAACATATATACTCACCTTAAAATGAACATTAAAAGAGAAGAGGCGGGATAAAAAACCTTTCAGTCATATGCACAGCTAAACAGAACCGTTTGGAACCTGGATTTAAACATTGTCAAAGTAGAGGCCTGTCTTACATCTTCAGGAAGACTATTCCAGGTTTTAGCTGTATTTAAAAAAATCAATACATGTCCAACTATCTGCTGAACCAATATCTGAAAGCCGATATCTGATCCAGCAAATGTTTCAGTATCGGCGCCAATATCCGATACCAGAACCGGATCAGTGCATTCCTATAAATATCCGTGTTTGATTGTGGATCCGTTTAAGCCGAGCTGCTCATGAATCAGCTGCTTGTTTACCTGTGTGAAGGACATCCAAATGAAATGAATCTGACAGGGAGGATTACCCTGGCGCCAACATTTCACATCTATCATGGGGCAGAACAAGGCAATGGGGAGTTAGCAAAGCACCGTATCTAGCATTATCAGCTATTAACACTGCTGTTGAGTCGCCTGTGATAAATTGTGAGTGCGGCTTTTATTTTAACGCAGAGTCACACTTTCAGACGATGTATGTTTGTATTCCCTTTACTCCGTCTGGATCTGAGCTGCCAATCTCACAACATTATGAGCTGTGGTGCTACAATTATAATCAAATCTTTGACACAATTACAATGTAGTGTCGAAATTTAAGTAGATACAAAGACGGCAGCTAAAGATGTGCGCCTGATTTTTAATGACTTATAAAAAAATAAAAACTTAACTATTTCTAAATAGTTTGCGGTGGACCAAGGCTTCCTCACTTGCAATCTGAGCATCATAATTATTCACAGCAATGAGTTTATAAGCTCTACACAAATGTCAGAGTTTTGCTTACAACAACTAACATATCAACAGTGCAGTTCATCTTTCTTGGACAGTAAAAAGCTTTTATAATTGGATGCAGACAGCAGTGAGTTTACGTATTTTGGCCTCAAGAGCAGCTTATACAGTATTGATACTTTGCAGCTGATAGCATCACACTCTCAGGGAATATTGATGTCAGCTGTAGGCACTGCTCTGTCTGAAGCTCTGTTATGCACGATAGACTTTAATCTGAGCTTTAATTTAATGCAATCTGACCAGAAATAACTGATTTAGGCGGACCTACAGCAGTTGAGCTGACTTTGTACTGTTAATCAAGTCTCTTACACATACAATTACAGTCACAAGGTAGCTAGCATTAGCCAACAGTTTTTCAGTTATGTACGTTCACCTTTTTGTTGAAAATCAAACTCCTAAACAGGGCCATAAATGCTCATATTGATTACAGCCTCCTGAAAATGTGTTGTTTAAATCAATATTATATTTTTTGAGTTATCAGATCTTAAAACATTTTTGGCAGTGTTTGCTAATGTGTGCGTTGTGTCACCATGGTAACTGATCGACATTCCACCATAAAGGTACATGTAGACCCCCAGCGAGATGTCACTGCAAAGTATCAATACATGAACTGGGGCATGAATAAATGCAAAAATCTGTTCCAGGCCCTTGTGTCCACTGCAGACAAAAACTCCTGTGATGGAAAAACGTACATCCCTCGTTGGAAATGTGTGATTTGTTCATCTTAATTTATGCAGAGAATATTTCACAAAATGTAGTCATGTGGGAGATAATTTAAATCACAATTTGCATTCACCCCCCAGGACATGTAGATTCCTACAGCATTACAGGCTTGTACTGTATGTAGCCTGTAAGCTAATATGTAGGAGAGTGTTGGATGAGTAAATGACATGTGGATAACGATGGTTTTCAGAGCTATGTCACATCACATTGGGGACAATAGAAAAAGGCTGGTTCCAAGAGTACAAGGAAAAACATACTTTTACTAAAGTTTAATTAATATGTATCAGGGTTATACTTTAGAAACCAGTTTGAGTTCAACCACACTGTTGCATGAATAAGTAAAACCTTAGTTAGACGGGTAGAGAACACTGTTGGGAGTAGAGATCCTCCGATATGTTTTTTTTTTTTTTCTTGGCCGATACCAATTCAGATTGTTTAGAATTCAGAGAAACCGATGGCTGATAAGTTCTGCTGATATTTTTGGGTCGATTTTGGTGTTTTTCTCCAAATGATCTCATTTGAATTCAAACTCATCCCTAACCTTTAATACTGTCTCAGAGAGCAGTGTAGTCACATTTTTGCAGTACCTCTTTGGACTTAAGTATTCAAATATGCATATATTCTTTATACATATTTATGCTGCTGGTTGGGCCAAACAAAATATCAGCCTCTGCTGGAGATTTAAGGCAAAGCCAACTTTACAAAACTTTTAACCATGTTATAGCTGTTTCCCTTGCCGATTAACCCCCATTTTCATCGCCATTGGTACACGCCCACTGTGATGTGCTTATATCATTCTCCAATTTTATTTTCTTAATCAGTGAATTTAATTTGGTACAAATGGAAAAAAAATCTGCTACTCGCTAGTGTGATGTGCAGCTATCCATAGGGGGCGCCGACAGCTACACGGCTCTTTGTTTTGATGTTTACGGCGATGTCGGATTCCTTTGGGCACCGCAGGTTTCTAATGCAGAAGTTAGCGAATTTGTTTCTTTTATGTCATATTAAATCATTATTGTGATCTAAAACGTGGAAATTACATAGCATAATGATCCACAGGTGTCAGATTATAGCTATAGAGCGACACGAGCACAATATGTGTTCTTTAAGGCCGATGGCCAATACACTAAAAAGTGCAAATATCAGCCTGATATATTGGGCTATGTCAAGCTGGAGGTGAATAAATTAAAATAAGCACGTTTCAGTTCAGATTTTGTGGTTTGCATCATTCCTTTGTTACTTTGATGATTGGTTATAAGAGAAAAACGGAGCACGTATGCTATGAAACTGTGGCACTAGCTGGAATCACAGTGGTGTAATAAAGTAATGCTTCTTGAGCACAGCCTCAGAATACAAATCTGGTGAATCAGACACACGAAGAAATAAAAGGTTTTTCAAATAAACACGAAATGACCTCAAAAACTGTCTTTATCTCCACTGATGTGTACGTGGAACAAATAAACCCGCTGCCTGCTGATGTGATCTCTGTACAACCCTGATAATCGGCCGCACTTATCCCACCATCTCCTGCTAATATTGGTGTGCACGTTGTGTTGTTTCTACTGAAGACTTCGCTCACTTTGAACAGACTCTACTCCCTCGTCACTCCTCAGCGCTGTAATATTTATGAGTTTATAACATGACAGACAGCGAGACCTTCAGTGGCTATCTGTCAGCACATCACAACAACTGCACACAGAACGCAACACGGAGAAACACCAAACAAGGGCAGACAATGACACCAGTAATCTACAACAACAATAACATGGAAAGTGTATGTAAGAGTCAGATGAGACGCTGCCAAACCTTTGTACTAGGAAGACTGCTATATGATGCTGTACAACACTATATAGAAACTTTGTGGATTTTTTTTTTTTTTATTTTTTTATTAGTCGAATAATCATTTTATTTAGATTATGAAGATGGGACAGCAACAGAAAGTATTTGGTATTTTAAACTCATGATTCACAATTTTAAAGATCCCATATTACACAAAATTTACTCTTGTGAGCTGTAAGCCATGTTATAATGTTGTTACCTCCTCAAAAATATACTTGGAGTTGTGTTTTGTTTCATTCACACATGTTTAAGTAACTATTTAATATAAGTCTCTGTCTACATCTCCAAAGCTCAAAATGCTCTGTTCCACCTTGTGATGTCATGTAGTGGTTTTCAAGTTAACATCTGCCTTTTACCTTTAGTTCAGTAGAGATTCCAGGGCTGAAGTCATCAAAATGATTCTGCTGAAGGTGTGTAGAATTTAAAAACACAGTGGAGCACTTCCTGTATTACCACATGACATCACAAGGTGGAACAGAGTGTTTTCTGTTTGAAAGAAGAACTTAACATGTCTGAATGAAACAAAACACAATTCCAGGTGTGTTTGTGATGAGGAAACAACATTATCACATAGACCAGAATAGACCTTGAATCTGTCTTTATATAAATACAGTTTCCTGGTACTTTTTTCTGCATAAATCGATGTGTTTTGCGTGAACTCCCCCTGCAGGTGTAGTCTTGTGAGTGCAGTTTGGGTCAGATGCGTAATAGTTTTCAGGGCTTTTTCCACGCCCCCTTTTTAGACAACTACTGCCCTACAGGTCTTACAAGCCCACATTTATTCATATCTTTATACAACTGTTTATTTTGGAAAGTGTTGAACAAAAAGCGGTGAATTCAAATATATTTAACGCTGTTTAATTCTGACAGTAAATATTGTCCTATGATTCATACTTTCTCAAAAATCAAGTATTCGGGTTGGGGCTCGTAATGCTGGTCACTTGTAGGGCCGAACAATACAGAGTGTCCAAAAAGTTTGTTTAAAATTTACAAAATCTATTACAAAGGAAGTTGATTAGATATGTTAATCAGACTCTATTGTACTCAGTGGTTTCCAAAGTGTCTGACCTTATTTAATCCACCTCTATATGGGCTCCATTAGTGTCATGAAGCACATCGAAACTGGACTGGGTTTCTTGCAACGTTCATTGTAGCAGAGCCTCATCAATGGTTCAATCTCACCTGTGTCTTTTGCTTTAATTCAGTAATGTCCCGTGTCTTTGTTCCATACACAATATCTTTAACACACCTCCACAGAACCCATGATACACAATGTGTTTTCTGTTGAGGAGGAGACATTTCTTAGGGTTTCATTAAAAAGGACACGTCTTTAATCAATAGGATGCCTGACATACAGAAATGCAATGTGATTAAAAACTTGTATAACCACTTATTACAACAGAACAAGTCTAATTAATATATCTTATCAATTGCCTATTTACAATTAAAACATTTAATTACAAAGACTTCATGGACACCTTGTATATCACAACTGAAACTAAATTATAATCATCAAATTGCAAAAGGCTGACATTATTTAGACAATAGCAAGCCCTCTTCAAAGAACCAAATATCTTGTCTTTTTTTTATTTTTATAGAAGAATCTTCTACGTGTAGTTTAGACTTTTTTGCAAACGTACAACAAGTGAAATGAATGGGATTTTTGTGTTTGTGGCATAGCCGTTCATATTTCAGTCTTCTATCTAATGTTACGGCTCCTGGAGTTGTTTACAATGTGCACTCTGAACATATATCACAGATCTTATTGCAATACTTGTACAGTTTGATGTTTTTCCCCAAAATTGCACTGCCCAACAAATACCATTGTACAAATGGAGTCGATGTGCACAGGGTCGAAGGCACCGAGCCCAATTTCTGTCGAACCTATTTATTTTTGTCTTCCTGGTTCTTGTCAATAATTTTTAGCTGTGTTTTTTTTATAGTTTTGCAGACACAAAACTTTGAATTCACCTTTACAACTTTAACTTCTGCTAGAAACACTGACTACTAGACTTTAACTGGCCTTTTAAAACTGTGTGTGCAGGATCGATATAAGATGAGAGAACTATTATCTGTCGCACAATGGGGAACTTTCAGTGTTGCAACGCACAGTTTAAGAACAGCAAAAGAATGAAAATAGGCACTCAGAAATCCAGATTAATAATTATTAGAAAATAGACTTAAACTGCAACACTGCAACTTTAATAAAGTAAAATAAAAAAATAAATAGCTACAGGACTGCTATGTACAATAAGTGTCTCTGATTGTTATTTTGTACAATGCAGGATAAACAGCAGGTGAAGAGAGCAGGGACACACCGATCCAGCTTTTTCAGTTCCGAAATCGATTCTTTGGCTTTAAGTATCTGCCCACACCCGATATCAACCGATACCAGCGTAAGGACGGAACATGGCACTTATTGCCTTAAAACACAGTTCACTCATTACACAAGAGACCCAGTTGTGTTATGTAACTGTTATTTATCCTTCAAATAACCAGAAAAGCTTTGTAGGAATAAAAGTGGAAAAATATGAGACATTCTAGACATTCAAAATCAGCCTCTTAATAGTCTTACATCCGATTAAAGGCCCAATCACAATATCAGAATAAAATACTTAAGGTTTTGTTTTATACAGGAGATGATTTACATGGTCTTACAGTACTGCACACGGTTACTACAGGGGGATGGCACATGGACAGGGCTGGCACCTGCTTGCTATATTTTGAAATGTCAATTTAGTCAATTCAGTTTCAACATTTCTGTTCAAGTTTATTATAAAGTGTCACACATCACCCTGAAGAAAGAGTAATCATGTAAATTCAAAGTAGGTTTCAAGTCATGATACACCAAGACACGAATGAGACTTATCTAAGGAAGTTTTATCTCATGTTTTAAAGGAAACATATTATGAAACATCAACTTGTATTTGTTTTTAATTTTGTTAAATCATCATTAGCTTACTCAGAGTTGTATTTTGATTGATTCATGCATGTGTGAGTAATCTTGTATTGTCGTGTATTTGAGGGTTGAGTGCTCAGAAAATTCTCCCCCCTCTTTTCTCTACTTAGTCATGCTTTTTTTCTTTATTTATACAGGAGAATCCAAACAGAGGACTCTTTTTCATTGGTGCCCTGTTTAAAATACAAAAAAATTAGAAAAATGACAAATTAAAACCCCTAGGGAAACATGAAGGGTTATCAAATGTCAGGTAGCCACTTTTCAAAAATAAAAGTCATTTATTATTGGTCATTTTAAATCAGTTCTGCAGTGTATTATGAGCAAAATGTGAAATGATGACCTGCGTATGTTATAGTTCAAATTGAAGTACCCGAAAAAAAGAAAAAAAAAATCCATGTATTTTTAATGAGGTTTCAGGATCTTTTGGTGAATACAGTAGCGTAGCGAGTGGAAGGGGGGGGCAACAGCGTAGGACAGATGAAGAGATGAAGTGTGTTTTTTCGATAAGTCTTCCCAGAGGCTCTCAGTGGAATTGGGGGCCGCCTCTTCGTTCTCGTGCCTGATTGGTCCACCATGCCCGCAGGGATGACAGCGCAGCGGCCAGAGCCATCTTTATCAAAACCTATTTTCTATAGAGTCTTAATGTAGAGGTCCGTGTTCGTATCCAGGTCGCTACACTGCACATAGCACTTTTCTTGTATTTTGATACAACCCCACTGCATTACAACCTGCTGTGCTCTGCTAAATATGTCAATCTCACTGACAGATTTGACTAAATATATTTATGATTCTGAGGATTTCTGTCAGTTTTTTAGGTTCAGTTTAAGAATTAAAAAATAGAAGCTGGGTGATCTGTTTGGAATAGGATGGGCATTATTGATAATTTCATGAACATTATCTAAACATTACCTATCTGTTTGCCCTAGATATGAAGTAAAGTGTAAGTATGTCTCAGCAAGTTACAAAACTGGACCTGATGGCCTAGTTGGTCCTCAAGAGTATTATCCAATCAAAAAGCTGAATTGGCATCACATGAGTGTTGCCGTGCAGATCCAATGCTGAAATCCAGTTCTCTCTATCCTGAATCTTCAATGTCTAAACCCCATCATCAGAAACCAATCATTAATCAGTGCTAGTGCAGCCTCTGCACCTCAGGAACTGAAATTTGGAGGTTCTGGGTAGTGTCAGTTTCAAACTGTCGCACAGATTTAGAGTGACATTGAGCAGCTTTGGGGACCACCCTGGCCTCAGATCAGTTTTTAATTTGGTAAAACCCCTCTCACATAAATCAGTGTAAGATGGGGTCTTGACACTGCCCAAAAGGTGCTTCTGAATCCCTCCTCTTTAAATCATTCCCTTTTTAAATGAGTCTGCTAGAGAAGCTTCTCTCAATTGAACATGGGTCAAAGGTCACTTGGCACTGAATTTGTATTATATTTTGTCACCAGCTTTATACCTCTCGCACTTAAAATCTTCTGTAGAAAGTACTAATATTTGAAAAGCTGAAGCTCGTCTTAGGTATACTGGAACAGCAATAGAGTAAAGTCTTGGCTTTCTGTCTGCTAGAGCACACATATTGTTTTTACGTTTTACACTAACAAAACTAAAGTACTTACTGTAAATACGATTTATTGTTATTATGAAAAAGGTTGGAACATTAAATTAAACTGTACCTGCAGTAGCATTCTATATTATCTAAATTATATTACTGTATATTAGCCTGACATCAGTATCATTTTTCCAGTACCATTACAGTTATATGATAATGCACAAAATAAGTAAAAGAAAAAAGAATTTGCCTTATCTGGGCATAAAAATATATAATAAAATTGTTTGATTTTTTATAAGTAGTCCCCTCACCACTGTTCCCTCTAAGCTGCGCGTGTGCGCAATTGCGCACTGCTGACACGGTCTCCGCGCACAGAAAATCATTGCTGCGGCCAAAAAATCGAATCGGAGTTGAAAATAAAATAAACACACAACAATTCATTCTGCGCTATTTTTCAGTGTGACTCAGTGAATGTGACCGGGGACGAGCTGCTCCAGACAATTATGTGATTCACATACGTATTTGCGCAGCTTATCAACGTCATTGACAGGCGTCCTCATGGACCGCTATCAGTGGCCCGTGTTCGCCAAACTGGCCTTAGGATCACCATTGGAAGTGTGCATCGAAGGGCAGTTACGTAATTTCCGGCGCGACAAGGGCTGTCCCATTTCAACGCACCCTACTGAATGCGCCCGACAAACCTGCCCTTCCCTTTCCACCGTTTCCATGGAGATCGGACGTAACTGAAGCGTGCATACGTGCACACTTCACGCACTTCTATATCCCATCATGCACCACCACAACGCAAGAAACAGAAGAAAATGGAGTCCGCTGCGCAATATACGTACAAATGTTCATACTGGTTTACCGAATCTACAACAGAGCGACATGAAACTGTTAAATCTGAATAAAGATCTGTACAGTGTGTTTGATGATTAAAAAGGAGGGGAGTTACATGGAATAAAGGAATGTGCAGTTATTGCTAGACAATAAGAGACATTATTATCATTAGAAATTATTACTGCAATAAGAATAATGTAAGAATGTTCGTTTCTATTTTAAGCGTCAAAGACCAAGAGAAACAGAAAGTCAGAAGAGTTTAATGATCCACACAGGTAATGTGAACAATGAAGCAACGGACTCTCCGGAAAGGACAGAGTCCTAAGATGTGCACAAAATCTTCATGTGTTCCGGCACATTCCATAGGTCTGCACCCCCTCGTGGGCACATGTCATTTACCTTCGTGTTAGTAAATCAAGATACTAGCTTGATGTAGCGCTGCACTGCTAGAAAATCCCTCACAATAATAATATGGAAAGAACTGGCACGGCATAGAAGGGAAACAGTGCCCTCTACTGTTATTAAAGTGGTATAGACACTGGCCAAAATACCGAATTGTTAAACTGCAATATCCCACTATATGTACAACTAATCAGTGTTCTCTGGTTTATAGACTATGAATGTGAAAATGATATTTTTTACCTCTGTCTCTGCTATTACGTTTTCACAAGGTATATTTTGTTAACCCTTTAAAGTTATGAAGTAGCTACAAATGAGAAAAAAAATCACCTTGAACGTTATAATTGCCTATTGATATTCAATCTAAAAAAAAAAAAGAAACGGCTGTGACGACGACATCTTGACTTTTCTTCTATTAAATAATACATTAAAAAAATAACGTATGTAATGTACGTATCGTAGGCTCAAAGACAGCGGTACAAGTGCGGTCCATGGTGTAGACCTGTCCCACTTCAGCAAGATGGCGGCTACACTGAGGAGTACTTCGAAGGGACCCTTCAAAGGGTGCATTTGGCGAATTGGGACACAGCCAGTGTTTGTCGATGTGGAGTGAAGACAAGACTCGCTAATGATGCTGTTTAACCCCTTAATGTTACGACGGCTCGCCTTCGGGCGCACTCTTACGCACTATTTTGCAGCAGTTTTGCGTTTTAAACATGACGAAACGGACAGATCAAAGGAAGTACGCGACCGAGGACACTGTGGATGTTTGTACAAGTTAAACTAGAGGCATCTGGGACCTGGAGCGGTTCGTGGAACCGAGTGAAGATCTCACGATGGACTGAGGAGCAGAGGACCTTATGATTTGATGGACTGGATGCTGTTCCTGATCTGTAAGCGTGGTTTATTCTGCTATTGACTTAATTGTGGGTCAAATGTGTATTATGCGTAATCATTAGCATTAGCTAATGATTACGCCCCCAGATTTCTCTCAGTGTGTATTGGTCATTGAATACTGTCACTAGTTTATGAGTTGTAAAAATCAAATCGTGTCATATACTGAAAAAGAGTTAACGGACTGTCTCCCAGACCACAGTAGGACAATCTCACTCAGTGCACAGCAAAAGCTTCACACAATGGCTTATAATCATAATACAAGTCAGAGCTTTATAATAAAAATGTTAAGTGTATTTTCAACATTGGAGTTTACAGTTGGCTTGGTTTGGTTGGAAGCTCATGTTTTGCCATAGTTAAAATTAAATATTTATACTTCCAATAGCATTAACATACTACACAGGTCATGAGCAAGATTTTTGTCATTTTCAACGTATAAGTGTGGTATAAATGCGGTAATCTGATTCTTTTAATAAACCATTTAACTTGGATGGATGTGATGCAGCATGACCACAGTGCACACGTCTGATGTCGCTCACAGTGGTCCATGGGACCGCTCAGGGAGTTTGTGTGTTTGCTCAGACTCGTGAAAAATTAGAGGGAACATTGCCCCTCACTACTGTACGGTCCTGGGATCCATTGATACTTTACAGTGACATCACACAGGGGGTGTTGTAAATGTATGTGTATTGGAGAATGTTCAGCAATTTCCATGGAGACACAATACAGATATTAGAAAACGCTGTCAAAAAATATTTAAAAATTCAAGAAAAAATACAAAATGGATTTAAATGACACATTTTCAGGAGCCTGTGATCAATATGAATGTTGTTTAGGAGTTTGACTTCCACCAAAAAGGAGAGCGTGACTAACTGAAAAACTGTTGGCTAATGCTAACTAGCTTGTGATTGTAATGTTACTTGACAGGGACTTGTTGAACAGCACTAATCAGCTCGCCTGTTATAGTTCCAGCAAAGTCAGCTCTTTATGGTGAGATTGTGTTAAAATAAAGCACAGATTAAAATCTAAGATGAATAACACAGCTTCAAACAGAGCAGTTCCTACAGTTAGCATCACACCCCTAGGGAATTTTGTTGACATCAGCTGTAAAGTATCAGTTCATTCGAAGGTCCAGTTGCCAAACGTGAGAGCTCAATATGTTTAATTTTTAATATTTTTTATATTAAAAATCAATGGCTAGTTGTGCTTCTTTACATTCTACAAGTTTTGTAGACATTTTGTAGAGTTTTACTTTACCAGTGGAAAGCCATACTATTTGTCATGTAATACAACTTTCCAAGCAGCCAATATATAATTTGTCTAATAATAATAATTTTGCTGTTCTTTCTGCCTCCAGGTGTGGGAGCTGTCCTCGGGTGAGATGCTGCTGTCCATCCTGTTCGATGTTGCCATCATGTCTGTGACCCTTGACCCCTCAGAGTATTTCTTGTTCTGCGGTGGTAGTGACGGCAACATTTTCCAGGTGTCGCTATGTAGCCAGGTGAGCTTTGTTAACCTTACCCTAATGTAAATAGTTTTTCTTTATCTGATGGTGTTCTATAGTCAAGATGTACAAGGTGTCCATAAAGTCTCTGTACAGTTTTAAAATAAAAAATTACAAAGGCAAGTGATAAAATATATCACTTGCCTTTGTAACCACAACCACCATTTTCCAGCAATGTTGGTGCCCCATCACATTGGGTTCTGCGTGTTCTTGAGTTCCTCAAACATTTCCAGACCGTTGCATTAGAACGGATGGATCAAATCCATAACCACCACATTCACCAGACATCACACCGCTGGATTTCTTTCTATGGGGCTGTGTTAAAGATATCGTGTATGGAACAAAGACACGGGACATTACTGAACTAAAGATAAAGATAAAGATGTGATTGAACCATTGACGAGGCTCTGCTACACTGAACATGGCAAGAACCCCAGTCCTGTCTTGGTGTGCTTCATGCCACTAATAGAGCCCATATAGAGGTGGATTAAATGAGGTCAGACACTTTGGAAACCACTGAGTACAACAGAACAAGTCTGATTAAGATATCTGATCAGCTGCCTTTGTAATATTTTTTAAACTATGAAGAGACTTTATGGACACCCTGTATTTATCAACTTTGTCTTGTTAAACCCCTTTCACTATTTGGTTTGTTGAATATTGATATTGAAAAATTTAAGTACACCAATGTTGATCTTGTTACTGTAGAAGGACACAGTGGCTGCTAATTAGCTGGATGAGTGAAGATTCCACTGTATCTTTCTTTAGTCAGCGGTGTAGTTCTTCTCTCATTTCTTTTTCATGGTAGATTAGCATGTTGGAGCTTAGCACTGTTCTAATCCTCTAAACAAACGTCTTTGATAAACACTGCCTTTCTTTCTATTTATCGTCATTTCTAAAGCCACGATACTGTTTCCAGTATCAAAGCTGTTCTTTTCTCCCAACCTGAACCTTGAAATACTACTGGACTTGTTTGCTGTGCTCACAGTCTTGGACATCTCATCTGTGCTAAATATTTTTCACTTTTACTGCAGTGCAATAGCCCAGCTTTTTACAAAGTGCATACAGTGGGGCAAAAAAGTATTTATTCAGCCACCTATTGTTCAAGTTCTCTCATTTAAAAATATGAGAGAGGCCTGTAATTTTCATCATAGATACACTTCAACTATGAGAGACAGAATGGGGTGGAAAGAATCCAGGAAATCACAGTGTAGGATTTTTAATGAATTAATTGGTAAATTCCCCGCTAAAATAAGTATTTGGCCACCTACAAACAAGCAAGATTTCAGGCTCTCACAGATCTGTAACTTCTTCTTTAAGAGGCTCCTCTGTCCTCCACTCGTTACCTGTGTTAATGGCACGTGTTTGAACTTGTTATCAGTATAAAAGACACCTGTCCACAACCTCAAACAGTCAGACTCCAAAAATCCACTATGCCAAGACCAAAGAGCTGTCAAAGGACACCAGAAACAAAATTGTAGATCTGCACCAGGCTGGGAAGATTGAATCTGCAATAGTTAAGCAACTTGGTGTGAAGAAATCAACTGTGGGAGCAATTATTAAAAAATAGAAGACATACAAGACCACTGATAATCTCCTCCATGCAAGATCTCACCCCGTGGGGTCAAAATGATCATAAGAACGGTGTGAAAAAATCCCAGAACCATACAGGGGAACCTACTGAATGACCTGCAGAGAGCTGGGACCAAAGTAACAAAGGCTACCATCAGTAACACACTACGCGGCCAGGGACTCAAATCCTTCAGTGCCAGATGTGTCCCCTTGCTTAAGCCAGTACATGTCCAGGCCCGTCTAAAGTTTGCTAGAGAGCATTTGGATGATCCTTAAGAGGATTGGGAGAATGGCATATGGTCAGATGAAACCAAAATGAAAGTTTTTATTAAAAACACAACTTTCCGTGTTTGGAGAAGAAAGAATGCCAAAGAACATCATGTCTACTGTGAAGCATGGGGGTGGAAACATCATGCTTTGGGGCTGTTTTTCTGCAAAGGGACCAGGACAGGACGACTGATCTGTTTAAAAGAAAGAATGAATGAGGCCATGTATGGTGGGATTTTAAGTGAAAACCGCCTTCCATCAGCAAGGGCAATGAAGATGAAACATGGCTGAGTCTTTCATGACAATGATCCCAAACACACCGCTCGGGCAACGAAGGAGTGGCTTCGTAGGAAGCATTTCAAGGTCCTGGAGTGGTCTAGCCAGTCTCCAGATCTCAACCCCATAGAAAATTTTTGGAGAGAGTTGAAAGTCCATGTTGCCCAACGACAGCTACAAAACATTACTGCTCTAGAGGAGATTTGCAGGAGGAATGGGCCAAACTACCAGCAACAGAGTGTTGACAGACTTAGAGAAAACTTTTGACCTCTGTCATTGCCAACAAAGGGTATATATTAAAATTTACTTTTGTTATTAACCAAATACTTATTTTCCACCATAATTTACAAATACATTCTTTAAAAATCAGACATTGGGATTTTCTGGATTTTTTTTCATAGTTGAAGTGTAGCTATGATGAAAATTACAGGCCTCTCTCATCTTTTTAAATGGGAAAACTTACACAATTGGTGGCTGACTAAATAGTTTTTGTCCCACTGTATGCAGCGTGTGTATCAATATGACGTAATTTTTCACTCATCTCAATTTGGACAGAGATGAGTGAAATATTTAGATCTTTAGTTGTCATTTCAAAGCCGGTCAGAGGGTTAAATAAATGAGCATCCAACATAAATGAATGTGAACCTGTCCTCCTGCTGCTGCTGTGCTGAAACCAGGGTGTGCATCTGAACATCTGTTTGCATCTCGCCGCAGCTCATCACTACCGCCTCACATATAAAGTGTGCATCTAATTTTAGGGAAAATCTGTTGATTTTAAAAAATAAGTCCTTTACTCTGTGCATAAATTCATGTTTTCACTCTGCACTCTTATCTATATGCTAAAGATTCCCTGTCACCCAGAGGTCCCCTTCACTCCAAATCCATTTTTCGTGCTCCGTAAATGCCATTTCTTTTCTCCCTGTAAAATATGTGACATTGTCAGGATGTTTCACATTCATGTGTTTCTGACTTTGCATTTGGCATTTCATTATGAGACTCTAAGCCCTCCCGACTCAATAAGAGAGTTCATTATAAATGTAGGCTTATTCTGAACTGTTACAACTGCTCATGAGGGAGAGGAGGCGGAGAGGAGTTTCAAGGTGCACTCACTTACAACCAGGCCTTTGTACTTCTTCCCCTGAATATGCCTCAAGTCCTAAGATCAAAGATGGCCAACATTTCTCTCCAGTAGGATATGGTCATTGGTGAAACAGATGTGTGTTCAGCTTTGTCCCCTGCAGCATTTTCACAATGGCCTTGGCCCCCCACTGTCTTGTCTCAACTGCTGCCCCCACTGAGCCATCTCCTCTAATGGGTTAGCAGACAATGGACTGAAGACACCACTTACAAAAATATTTATCAAAAAACACATGTGGCTTGTTTTTCTGGCTTCTTCTAACTTCCTTCTGACATTTCATTTTTTTAGACAATATTTATTTTTATTTTTTGCTATTACTATGTTTCTGATGACATCCCAACATTCTATAGGCCAATAATATTTAATACAGATGGGGCATATAAAATGCTGTTTTTTGTTGTAATACAAGATGTTAATGGGTCAAATTACAAATAGAAATGATCAAGCTCAACATTTGCCATGAAATATCTAAAAGGTAAATTTACAAAGCACAATATAATCAATAGGGGAAAAAAATAGGACAATCAGGCTCTTGCCCCCATCTGAGAGTATGACATTTCACATTTTAGAATCTGAAAACTAGCAATATAGTTAACAACATTTCATTTGTTAGAGCCCCACTGCATAACATTCCAGCAAAATACATAAAGTATCAACTAGATATGTTTTTATTACACTATTACTGCCTCTTCAGCAGGCCACCTTTTTGTCTCCATGCATAGCTTTTCCTGGCACTTCCATAGAATGGCATAAAATAAATTTCCAGAGTTATGGTTTAAGATACTATGAGATGTATTATTTGACAGGAATGCACACAACAAATATAGAAATAGATTTGAGCTTGAGCACTGAGACTGATGTTTATTCTCTGTAGCAAAAGAAAATTCATTTCTGTCACTGGACAAAAGTTTTAGTTTTTTCCAGTTGACAGAATTGTATTTTCTTTTGCTATGGATCCTTCTGTATGACAGGGATTACACAGACATTTTTTGTGCTCTGTGAATCTATGCATTTTTCTCAAATTTATCACCAGCATTTGATCTCTTCATAACATGGAATATTTAGCTGTGGGATTGTTGTGCTGAGTTTCTGAAGGTTATGGACAAGTTTACATATCTACTTCCTCCTTCTACGGTGTGAAAATCAGCTTTAAGGAGCAACCGAGATTATTGTAGGTCACTTACAACATCACAAACCTGGACGTTTAAGAGATTTATGTCTAAACGCAACCCCAGAACATCTCCAGCCTCCATGCTCCCCCAGATCATAAAACATTCTGACAAATAAAAATATGCGTACCCGTCGCCCGCCTGTCTCTCCTCAAGTTGTTTTTTGCTTCCGCTGTCAGATTATCCGCTCCCTTCTTCTCACCTTTTTAAGAGTTCAAATTGTTTATACCAGGAGAGACGTGTGGCTTTCATTCACTTGCTTAAACCCGATTCACCGCGTAATCAAGCAGAGTTGATCCCGCAGCTTCCAGGGCCTCGGCGCTTCTGACGAGTTTATCAATGAACAGTCGACCCACAACAACAAGCCATAGGTCGCTACGGGTTACTGCATCATTACCACTGCTGCTGTTCCCCCGATGATGGACAGAAACCATTGAACTGTACTGTAGTGTTGAATTTTAATAACCTGCTCTCAGTGGCGTCTGTTTACACTGATGGACGCGGTAGTTTGCAACGCCAAAGTGGTGTTGCAAACTACCGAGAGTGTCATTTTGATATTTATGCTGCCAGCTTTGCATATTAATTGTTCTTATGTGTGTCGATTACAAGCCGTCTAGCAGCTGTTTGTAATGTTTCCAAAAGGAAATATTGAAAGTAGCACTGTTGTTGTCCCTAAAGGTGTCAGTGTTTCTGAAGTGAAAATAAATTCCACTGTGTAAAGTTATAGGAGTTGGCGAAAAAAATGTAAGTAAGTATGGGTATATCATGAAACAGGCAAAACTTTATGTACTGTAACTTTATGTAACTTTATGTACTTAGAGTCAGAGTGTTGTCCTGTTGTGAGCATAGAGTGTATATATAAATGGACATAGCTAACCCTCATTCCAAATAGGAAGTGATCATAGGCACACTTCCGGCTCCATTGACTCCAACATTCAGAAATCAGATTGTTTGTTTCAATATTATCTTTTAGCGCAATATCTGTCTGTTGCGATGTATCCTGCTTCAAAAATGTGTTGTCGTGACTGGTCTATGTGAGTTGAACAATCTAGCAGCTGTGTGTAATGTCAGAGAGGAAGTATTGCATGAAGTAACACTGTCATTTAGAAGTAGCATTTTAATTGGTGAAAGTATTACTATGTAGGTATTACTGTGTCATTTGGCTGGGATCCAGAATACACATCTCGTCAGTACTTTACGAGGATGTGAGTCTGGTCACTGGTGAATACAAAATACACAGAGATATCATTCTGGATTTGCCAGGCAGCTCTTATTATGAAACAGACAGAGCATATATTTTGTTGTTACAGTATTACGCTACCATATTTACCATGATAATGAGTCAAGAGCCCTTCAGTGTTGATGAACAGCTACTTTTAAAAATGTCATGACGCGCCTCGAGTCTTAACTGCTCTAATGTTAGCTGCTCTGATAAAAGATCATTATCCATGGCATTCTGCTATGTACTGCCCTCTGCTTTGTAGCATCATTCTGCAACAAAACAATACATTTAGTCACATTCAGTTCAGTATTGTTGGCTTTCAGATTGTGTGATGATGTTATTCTTCCAGGTGACGAGGGGAAGAGCCGAATTTCCCTATAAACAACACTGTACTTTGTCAAGAAATATCATACAAATGTTTTACTTGATTGATTTCTGAGTGACTGGACCCATTAATGTCTTGTATTACAACACATATCAGCATTTTAACAGCTTTTACAGCTGTATTAAATTTTATTGACCTCCAGAATGTTGTGATGTCAACTGAAACCTAGCAGTTGTACAAGTTGATTTCTCGATATATATATGTTTCACATTAAGGCATTTTACTTGTCTATCTTGCATTTAGCCAATTGCAGGTGTATTAATTGCTAAAAAAAAACAACCCAAAAAAACCTTGACAAACATGCATTTATACTATAAGCCATCTTGCCTCTTCACAGATCTGACTTGTAACTTACCCTGGTGGACTCACATGCTCATTTAATGCCATACTGAAGAACATTTCCGGCAAAGCAGCAGCATCTCCAGGAGGCGGAAACATGTTACATGTATTCCTTTAATCTAGCTCCCCCTTATGATGCTCACCATATGCTTGTTAATTAGGTCTATATTCAAGTAGAATTCTTGGTCAACTAAAAACTAAAGACCTATTAGTAACATTAGCAAAATATCTTAATACTCAAATCAATGATCCAACAATATTTGGCCCAAAGCACACTATTAGATTGTGTATTTCTATGAAAAAATGCAGAATTAATTCAGTTAAATCCCAAATCTCCATCTCACTCACTCCCTAACTTCTTCTATCTGATGTTGTGCATTTAAATCATTTACAATCCCCCAAATATAATTACTTGACTTATTTTAAGACGTAGTTGAAAATGTTTTTGTCTAAACACCGTTGACCAGTGAATTAACGAAATGACTTAAGGACTACAGGACTAATGTTAATTCTGATATCCGGCTGCGTCCGGAGCAATGAATCAACACTTTATAACTATGTGTTGCTCAGGAAACAGAAGCTCTTTGGTGGTTCCAGACTCGTTCTCGCTGGCAGACCTGCTGATGTAACCAAATCTATAATTGATGCAATTAAGGGAATCGATCAAAGCATTTAAGTCCGGCAGCGGGCCAGCGCGGGCGAGGAGGCAGAGGCACGTTGGGGCTGCCGATACTGGAGCTGCAAACTAATGAAGTAAAACTGTGCCTCTGTGTGTTTCAGAGCGTCACTCGGGACAAGCAGTTTCAGAGCGGGGACGGCGGCAACCAGGTGTTCACGGGACACAGGTAAGATTACAGCAAAAGATGAGAATATTCTTATTTAATGTGTTTGTTAATTTTCAAAAGGCAAAACCATTTTGAAATTATATGATTTATGTAGGGGTGGGAAATATTAACAAACATTATCTTAATATATTCATATAGTCATATATACATATGTCAACTCAACAGAAATGTGCTGAAATGGTCATGGTCACATTTTTATATATCTCTTTCAACCTTTAAGGCACTCAAAGCGCTTTACATCAAGGAACCACTCACCCATTCACACACATTTATACACCAGTGTACGCAGACAGTAGGGGTGAGGTGGGCTAAGTGCCCAAGGACACAATGGCAGTATTCATCTGTGGGAGTTAGAATCGCACCGACAACCTGTGGGGCAGTGGATCTGACTGTTTAACCAATTATTTTGATGTCAAGAGCAGGATTTGAACCACCGAGTGGACAAACGCTCTACCAAGAGAAAGTTTTGAAATTACTTTAAAATGACCCACAGAAATATAGTAGCAGTTGCCATGGTGACACAATTCACACCTTGGTGAACATTGTCAGAAAAGAAAAAATACAGAATGGATTTAAACAGCACATTTTCAGGAGCAGGTGATCAATGCGAGCGTTTAGGAGTTTGATTTTCAATAAAAGGTGAGCGTGACTGACTGAAAAACTGTTGGCTAATGCTAGCTAGCTTGTGTAATGTTATTTGAGAGGGACTTGTTTAACAGCACAAATCATCTCACATGGTGTAGTTCCAACTAAACTGGTTGTTTCTGGAGAGATTGTGTTAAAACAAAGCTCACATTAAAGTCGAAATTGAGTTACAGAGCTTCAGACAGAGCAGTGCCTTTAGTTAGATTCACATCCACAGGGTATTGATGACATTAACTGGAAAGTATCAATACTTTATGCCCTTATTTGACAGTTTACAACATGTTTTTTGTCCTAGTTCAGATATTGCAGAAAAAGTGAATACATAAAAAATAAACTATAAATTCAGAATATCTTTTTTACCTGTATTTTTTTTTTTTTTTTTTAAAGATTATTCTATTTTTTCTTTCTTTTTTTTCTTTTTTTAATCAACAAAACTTGGCTTGCATCTCCAGTACAACAATTACAACATCCATGTTCTCTGCCTTTCTGCAAATAATAACAGGTTGCGTAATGTAAAAGCTGCTCTTCCCCAAAGCTAGTTAGTAGTAGTTAGTAGTTAATGTCTGACCTTGTAATCTGACTTTTACATTTATTTGTGGGTTTTTTTTTTTGCATATTACATGTGTGCCCAGAAACTAGGGTAATATTATTTTATTGAAAATTAAATCAAATGTTTCTCCTTTAAAGTTTAGAGTGACTTTTTCTTGTAATTCCTCTATTATTTACACTGTCCTTGTGGAGTGGAGTGTGATTTAGAGCCCTGTAGAAGCTCTTTGGACACTGCTCACACTACTAAAATGACCTCTCCTCTTGCCACTCCAAAATGTGAAATAAGAAGTCACTGTGAATTGGAGCTGGAGCTGGAGCTGGGGCTGTTGGGTGGATGAGGAAAACCTTCTGACAGCCAAAGTACTGTGATGGGTTCTCCAAACTGAAATGACAAGAAACCTTTTTATGTGACAAGTAACTGCAGGTACAAGGTCCAAACATAGACTGTATATATAAATGGACACAGTTAACCCGCTAGCTGCTGCTATTTAAATAGGAAGTGAGTATGGGCACACTTCTGGCTCCATCGACTTTCTATTGAAAAGCTGTCACCCCTCTCTCTGTAGCTGCTGCTGTCAGGCTCGTCATTTTGGTCTTAAAACATTTGTATTAACCCATTCTACATGATCCTGACAATTTTATTTCACTATTTTGTCTGTAAATGAAGATATTAACTTTAATAGCAGACAAACCAGGCACCTTCTTTCCCCCAAGGTCGCTCCCGCTAGCATTTGATTGACATAGGTTTGATTGACAACGTTGCTAAGCGCCCGCTCCCTGCTAAACCAGCGATAGAGGCAGCAATGGGCTTTACCTTCAACAGCCTCACTCTAGATTGGCTCTTTGGTTGCTATGATACTTGCAGTTGGAATTACAAATTTGGAACTTTGCTCCAATGAGCTTCATTTGACTGGAGCCGAACACTATAGGTGATGTCACACTCACTTTGTCCACTTTTCATACACTCTATGAGTCCAAAGAAAAATAAATAGGCTTATAAATAGCCTTTGAATGCTAACCTAAAGGCAGCTCTTCAGTTTTATATCTGTACAAGGTTTTCATTAATTTACATTTTACATATTTGTATTTATTTAGTCTGAGAATGATCGATTAGTAATGGGGATTCACTGAGATCCTTTCAAAAATGATCGTGTTTGAGAGTAAAGGGCATGATAATTTAATACTGAGAATGCCACATGTATTCATTATAACTGTTTTACTATGCAATCTGTTTATGTTTACAGTGTCATCTATTCTGTGTGTCCTCAATAACCTTTCTCACTGTGGTGTTTAACTGTCTTTGACCCATTATCGATGTCTTGACCAAGCTCTTAATATTTTTGGGATGTAGGAACCTGGTGACTTGCCTCTCAGTGTCGATGGATGGGACACTCCTTTTGTCAGGGTCACATGATGAAACGGCTCGACTTTGGGACATTCAAAGCAAACAGAGCATCCGCTGCCTCACACACAAAGGTACGATGCCCACTCATTCACTTTACTGCAGCCATTCAATGTCCTGGAAATCCATTCGACCGAAGTATGCTGGTCATAAAAACCCCAAAGCTTATTGACTGTATTACATTCAATCTCGAACAGTAAAAACCTTTGCCTTCCAAGCACACAAGGAACTCCCCCACAGCCTTTCACTGTCAAAGCCCCAAGCATCTCAAAATACAATCTACCAACTGGATTATAGCGAAACCTCAAAACTCCTCTGAGGGAAACTCCTGCCTTTTATGATCCTTCACTATAAAGCCATACAAAGACAGAGCAATAATGTGTGTGAGTGTAAATTTTTAACCTGTGTCGGCAATGCAATATATTCTTGGTTGAATGGTTAATGGGCCAGTACGGGACTTTTATTTCTTCTTGTTCAGGTAAATGCCCTGTATCATGTACTGTAATGTAAAACCAGCGATTTGGGAAAAAATAGATTATAAAATAGACTATAAAAAATGATAAAACTATATAAAACCAAGTAACAGGGACACAGTTTTTGTGGCATGCTGTTGGATGAGAACCATATGGAAACTGCTGCCTGTGACTATCCCAGAGAGTAGTTTGTCTGTTGTGGTCATAGAATGTGTATATAAATGCACATAGCCAACGCTCTAGCTGTTGCGTTCCAAATAGGAAGTGATCATGGGTGCACTTCTGGCTCCATTGACTCTAGATCAAAAAGCTGTGTCCCCTCTCTCTGTAACTGCTGCTGTCAGACTCGGCATTTTGCTCTTAAAATGTTCATATTAACCCGCTCTACATGATCCTGGTGTTTTTATTTCACTATTGTGTCCGTAACTCAAGATATGAACATTAATAAGAAGGAAATCATTTGACTGGAGCTGAACGCTGTGGTCTATGGTTATGGTCCAATATTAGTGAGAGAAGGGACCGAGTGGTTAGAGTTTTGATGAAAACAATAGAGTTTTTTTCTTTAACAAAACATAGTCTGTTTTTTAATACGATTTTTATTTTCAACTTCACTGCCCACCCATGTGTTCCAGTATTCTCAACATTTCGACAGTAGTTCAGTATTTACATAAATCAAGTCAAGTAAATGATTGAAACTAATTTATGCCACTGACAAAAAACCTTTAAGTAGGATTACGAGCAAAAATGTAGTCTAAATGTACAATATTGTTAAAACTGAACTGTAATAAATAAATAAATAGCAGAGTGAAACACTTCAGTAGTTAGTTTGTATCTGTAATTAGTTTTAATTTATAATTGATTCAACTCTAAAGCTCAAATCTTATCATAGAACAGAAAAATAACAAAACGCTCCCTGCTAATACAAAGAAAAAGTCCCTAACTTTAATATTGACCCTCAAAAATGATTGTCCTATCTGACATATATAGAATGATAACTCGATATTATCATTACCGTGACAGGTCTAGGGTCAAAGGACTATTCTTGTTATGTAAGTAAATCAGCTTTTCACTGCCTTGGATGTAGTGTCCTAAAGTTATCCTCAAAGTCATCTCTGCTGTGATTGGGCACGTGAGTATTTAAAATGCCCACCATCACTCTCCCTGATGTGTTTCGACTCCTCAAGTAAAAGTCAATCAATAAACAATAGACTACATTAAGCCCATTCATTTCTCACCCAGCATCTGTATATCCTTACTCATTTATGTGTCCGTCTCTATGCTCTGTAACATTGCATCTATTTTTGAACATCTGACTAAGTAGACTTGTTATTTCTGGGCTCCGGTCCGCTGAGGTAAAGTTTTTTTTTTTTTTTGGGCAACGGCTGCTTTATTAATGATCTCTGTGGCACTGACCCTGATGGAGCCTTTTCTCGCGCTCATTCATAATAAGTGATTCCGCAGCGGCTGACAAGAACACGCCAAAGAAACGCCCCGCGGTGATCATGAGTGGCACTTTGTAATTAACCAAATCCTCTCTGTGCTGGGCTCGCTCTGAAGGCGATCGCACACTTCAAACGGACTGTCAGGAGATGATAATCCCTCCTTTGGCTGGGCTGTGCTGGTCAGCCTCCGCCCACTACACATTTAGAGACATTTTTCGAGTGTTGAATGGGGGTGACTGGGCACAGAAAAGGCCTTCATCATCATCAGTGACGGAGGCAAAAGCTTCCAAACAGATTTGTCACAGCCTCAGACGATTCGGCCACACTGCAGATCCAAGAAAGTACAAATTAAAAGTCGAGTGAGCTAAGGTGCTTAAAGTAATTTTGAATTATTTTAATATTGAAATATTCAATGTTGATTAAATATAGTTTGACCAAGAGTATTTTCTTTGACTCTTATTCAAGTTCAGTGTTCCATACCAATCATTCTAATTTTAAAGTTTCTAAACTTCTAACTGCCAACAGATGATTAATGTGCCCGCTGCTCGAACTATAGAGTGGACTGGAAGAATATCGAAAAAAGTGTCCTAAATGTCATTGTTGGTTAGCAGCACTTACAGTGTGGCTAGCACTCCTATCTTTCAACATGAACTTGGATTGAGTCGGACAACATTTGGTACCTTCAAAGCCTCATTCTTCTTATAGGTGCCAATACCGTACACTCCATTATCCTCCCATTGTTAAAGGGCCCATATTATTTTTCGTCTGTTATAACGTTGTTTCCTCATCACAAACAGACCTGGAGTTATGTTTTGTTTCATTCACTCACACCTGTTTAACACACAAACCCTGCATATTCAGGCTGAGTTCTTCTCTCAAACAGAAAACACTCTGTTCCACTTTGTGATGTTATGTGATAATACAGGAAATGCTCCACTGTATTTTTAAACACCATACACCTTCACTGGAATCATTTGGATAATTTCAGGCCTGGAATTGCCGATTTCTACTGAACTAAAGGAGCTGTTAACTTAAAAACTACCACTACCTGACATCACAAGGTGGAAAAGAGCATTTTGAGCTTTGGAGATGTAGACAGACTAATAATAAAGTGTCACTCAAGCACGTGTGAATGAAACAAAACACAACTCCAGGTATGTTTTTGATGAAGTAACAACGTTATAACATGGCTTAAATCTCATTTTGCATAATATGGGATTTTTAACTATCATAAATGGTGCGTTAGTAAATCAAAATTTTGCCTTAAGATGGGACCATGGCTGTGTCGTCTTTGTACATAGCACATTTGAGGATCAGTCATAGGTCACATTTGCATAACCATAAACTGAATCACATCATAATTTCAGGGTTATGCCATGTTGTTTTGCTGAAAAACAGTCTCTTTTGATACTATCTGACGTCTCAGAATTGGCATAAAATGGTGTGGTGAATTGCTGCTTAAACACAAGCTAAATTAGACTGATTGAAGCAGAGTCATGGGTTGTTTAGTTCTTCTAAATGGGTCACTACAAAATTGAGTTTCAGAAACACTGCCTCGGAGCATAAACGGAAAAAGATGGTGTGCTATATAATCAATTGGATGTTGCTAATGATTAATCTTGTTTGGTTCTAACTTGGAGCGCTTTCTCTCATTGTCTTGTATGCAGTTGGCGTCGCGCACTGTTTCACAAGCACAAGGCTCCAGTGGGATTGGGCATCAGAAATTCTTGTGTAGATGTTGGTACCCGCCGCTCGATCTGTGGAGTTTTGCTTCCGAAACAATTAATTTAACTGTGTGCTTTAGGGAAATGTAATTACACAAGTATCGCAGCTTCTCAGAGAGTCGCTGTCCAACTCTGAGGGACCACTTTAAGCTAAATGCAATCAGCAAGGCTTCTTCTTCAGGAGATTTCAAAGCCCTTAACAACAGGAGGATGTAGGGACTTGGGCTTCTGCAGATGAGGCATACATAAAACTGATTCCAACTCGCAAGTTCAGACAGAGTTCAGCACAGAGCTACGGTAAGGTGGAAATACACAAAGATATGAATCAGCCCCACTCAGAGTATCTGCAACTGGGTGCTCCTGTCTCCTCGAGGCTTCACACTTTTTCTATGTATCAAATCTCCCGGACTATTATTAACTATCAGCAAACTGTCAACAATGTCGTTCGGCTGCAGGCTCCAGAGCGAGACCTCTCCACTCTACAACCAGCTTCGACACAGCCTAAACAACCCTTCCATCTCCGGAATCATTACCACAAACTGAGTGACAGCCCGAAGGCAAGACGCTGCATTTAAAGATGATGGGTCCTGAAGGCAACAGGACAGCCAACAAGGACACCTGAAGGCAACATGTCATTTTTTTTTTACAAAAGCTCTTATCGTACATGCACAAGCGCTGCTAAGGCAAGATAAACCTCCAGAAATGAGTTCATCCCCAAGAGCCCTTAATCATCGAGGGTTTATTTAAAAAGATAACTTGGTAATATAAATGTTACCACTGACTTATCCATGACTTTTTGTTGGATTGTTAGCTTGCGGGGGCTTGCTAATGCTCTTTATAATGTAATCTTTTGTCTATAGAGCTGCTGCACCCATGTGACTAAATTTGACAGGGAAGCCATATTGGCAGAGGTGAATTAGCGGTAATGATTAGCTTATTCATTGGCGTTCATATTTGGCATTAAATTAAATTGTAGACAATGGTTTACCTTAAAACTTACAAGATGAAACATGAGTGACTCTTACCTGGCACCGGTGTGATTTTAAAGAGTATAGACCGCGCAAATTTCAACTTAACTCTGCAGTATCTGGACATCTGGTTTACTTTTCTCCTTGTTATTTCATCAAAAAGGATCCCTGGAGATGTTTGTGAAAAATAGACTTTATTATAAAGCCCGATACCTATTATATTTACTGATACTGACAGTTTAAATTATGTGAATTTGATAAAAGCATGATGTGGTCCTAGTGTGCAGATGCTGTAGCCTGTTAGCAGCTGAATCAGTAATCAGTAAGTTAATAAACACACAGAAAACACTGATTCAACTTTAGGTTGTAATTATTTTTTTTTTTTTAAATAACATTTCGAAGCAGTTAATTAACAGTTAGTTAATTCTCTGTCTGCCTAATTAATAGACTATAATGGTAATAACAATACACAAAGGTACAGTTTTTTAATCATTATGAGACTATGGCTAGATTATTCAAATAAAACCATACTTTACAAAACAGTATAGATGTACAAATACACTCATAGCTTAATTAATGTATGGATTGATTAGCTGCTACCCTGTTTAGCTGCAGAGATTCACTTCTACTATCATCAGTCTTGAGCTTTGTAAATCCGGTAAAAGGCTCAGGCTTTCTTATTCCCTTGGTAATGTGTAATCCACTATCTCTGAAACTCTGATAAAGTTTGTTAATTACGGGTGACATGGTTAGTTTCTATGGGAATTCTCTGCCAGTATGGGGTTTAGAGGTGCATGCTGGGATTGCGTGACAGCTCCATTAGCTCTATAAAATGGTCACCCTGCCTATTTTGGGGTGTTTTCGAGCAAACGAGCAGGTACGTGGCTGCGTTTGTGTTACGTGGCTGCGTTTGTGTTACGTGGTATTTTTAACGTTTGAAGACATAGAATAATACTGTATCTGATTTTACTGCCTTAAATACATGAAAAACAAATGTCCATCCAAATGTATTCCTCATTTTTCCTAATGCAATCCTAGCATCCTAATTATTCACGGCAATTACTTTATAACCATGTGTCACAACTTTCAGAGACTAGCAAACATGCAAACTGCGCACCCAGTTACTTCTTAGTTCATGGATTATAAAAACTCTTTATAATTAGATGCACGCAGAAATTTGACTATATTAGCTGACAAAAAATAGATACCACCCCTTTAACACTCACTGTCTTTTATTATATTATTTCTAAGTTCTGTCATATCAATCACACTTGAATCATTTTGAATTTATTGAGACATTTTATTACATAACTTTACTATATTTTTAGCTGCCTTACAGGTTGAATGACGAGAGCGCTGCACATTCCAGCAGTGTTTTTACCGATTACTTTAATTGTGTGTTGGCCCGACTCTGGCTGCGTTTGCGATAATGCAGTGCAGTCCTCCAGGTGTCTGCTCCCTTCAGACCCCATGTAAACGTTTAGCTTATCTCCCATTGCTTCTCCCTCTGCAGTGGGTTGGCAGCACGTCTGTCTCTAACACGCTGATGTATGGCGCTTGGACCACTTTTGGACCATTAGTGTAATTCTTGCGGCTTCTGCCAAGCACCCAATCAATATTTGTAATTGAGTGGGAGATAATTAGCCAGTTCCTATTACCACAACATGCTAGAAACCTTCTCCGTTTATGAACACACCTGAACAGAACATAGAAAAACATGAGCTATACTTGTATTATCTAAAATGACAGTTCTTGAAGGTTTGATGGATTGTCTTGGGGGTTATTCGTTGTACGGCATCTCTTTCGACTTCCAATGCATTTAAATTTTTCCATCTTGGCGGCTGTCACAGTATAATTTCCAGTGCTTGAGTGGTTGGGTTTGATTTAAATCTTTGTTTAAAAGCTTTAGCGACACTTTTTGCAAATTGCGTAACTTGACATAAGGCTTTTGATGAATGGGATTGAGTAAAACAATACACTGCTCAAGCATGACTCCCTGACCACTGAAGTGAATGAAACAGATTAACTCCTCATCAGAGCACCTGTTAACAGATGACATGTTACAGCAAGTAAATATTTATGTGGGAAGAATGAAAATTAATTATAATTTTTTATAGGTTCAGATCCATGTTAAACTGTAAAGCCTTCCTTGTAAGCAGTGGTTCCAAGGAAAACATGCAGTTTGCCAGTGATACTACAGCCTCGTTTCCACTGGCATGGTTCGCTTAGGGCAGGGTTATCCAAACTATGGCCTGGGGGCCATATGCGGCCCTCAGACCAGCTTTTATTGGCCCATAGGCCTCCTGCTGAACTGGCCTTATTGATCATAAGCAGTACGCTGCTAATTAAACTATTTCTACCACTATAACCTCAAACATCACATTGCATTGTGATCACTGTTCCCTCTAAGCTGCGCGTGTGCACAACTGCGCACTGCTGACACGGTCTCCGCGCACAGAAAATCTGTGCTGCGCACAAAAAAATTAAACCGGAGTTGAAAATAAAATAAACACACAACAATTCATTCTGCGCTATTTTTCAATGTGATTCAGTGAGTGTGACCGGGGACGAGCTGCTCCAGCCAATTATGTGATTCACATACGTATTTGCGCAGTTTATCAACGTCATTGACAGGTGTTCTCATGCACCGCTATCAGTGTTTTAGCCGATGTGGCCGATGTGGAGTGAAGACTCGCTAATGATGCTAAGTGTTTAACCCCTTAACGTTCTGACGGCCCGCCCTCGGGCAAAGATCCGCGCGTTTTGCATGTTTTGCAACATTTTTGCTGTCACATGTACAGTGTGTTCTTAGTGTCCAGTGTGTGTTTGTTTACATTTTGAAGTGTGTGTTTGTTCACTGTTTGCAATGTGTGGTATGTAAATATATATTTATTGTGACCCATACCACTTGTTTTGAATATATTTTCTATACAAATACACATTATATATGGTGTTTTGATATGTTATGTAAATGTGCAGTAATAGAGCAGCTGTGCAGATACAGATTCCTCTCAGTGTGTATTGGTCATTGACTGTCACTAGTTTATGAGTTGTAAAAATCAAATGATCGTGTCATATACTGAAAAAGAGTTACCGGACTGTCTCCCAGACCACAGTAGGACAATCTCACTCAGTGCACAGCAAAAGCTTCACACAATGGCTTATACTCATAGTACAAGTCAGAGATTTATAATAAAAATGTTAAGTGTGTTTTCACCATTGGAGTTTAGAGTTGGCTTGGTTTGGTTGGAAGCTCATGTTTTGCCATAGTTAAAATGAAATATTTATACTTCCAATAGCATTAACATACTACACAGGTCATGAGCAAGATTTTTGTCATTTTCATTGTATAAGTGGCTAAAGCACTTAATTAAAAGTCTTATAACAGAAGTGTAAATGCGGTAATTTGATTCTTTTAATAAACCATTTAACTTGGATGGATGTGATGCAGCATGACCACAGTGCGCACGTCTGATGTCGCTCACAGTGGTCCATGGGACCGCTCAGGGAGTTTGTGTGTTTGCTCAGACTCGTGAAAAATTAGAGGGAACATTGATTGTGATACAGACTTAAAATGAATGTGTTTCAAGCCCCAATACAGCGGCTCTGTCAAAGCTGTGTATAAAGTACCACACTGCATTGATCACTGGTCTGTGGCCCTCCAATTCTCATATGCTTTGAGATGTGGCCCTCGATTAAAAAAAAGTTTGGGAACCTCTGGCTTAGGGTCTGCTCGGTGAGACGCTGTTGTCAGCCAAACATTACAAAAGTTTTCTTAATAAATAAAAAAATAATGAAATTCCTTGAAATAATATTTGAATTATACTCGTGATTATAAAGCATATTTCAGCTATTCACAAAAAGTTTAGTTTGTGGGAGTGTGAGACATGGCTGTAGCTAAACCTAGCGTCAACACAAAACTACTTCTGGTTTATCATCAGCTTTTTTTTGCATTTATTTCACTTTTCTGCGCATCTACGCCATATTTTAACCTCTCTTTATGTAATGCAGTGGGTACCGATCACTTTAGACAGTGGAGACAAAGTGAAACAGTGGAAACGAGGCTTATGGAGGCCTTCAGATTTAGTTTTGATTTGAGCCTAGTTTAGCTCTGAGTTGAGACCCATTGGTCTGGTAGTCCTTGTCTAGTCCAGGGATACTCCCAATGCAAAAATCAAATTAGCAGAAATGACCTGTAATTATCAAAAATGGACCCTGCACAAACACTGACACTGCATGCACAAACCTTTAGACACAATTTTCTGGGTGAATCAAACACATAAATGAGTTATATGTAAGGCACTGGATTAAACAACTGTGAAAGGACTAAACTTACCCACAAAATATCATTTTATAAACTTTAAAAAAGAAAAAACAAATATAAAGTTTTGTATAATCAGTTCTTTTTGCACTATTTTTATTTTTAACAACATACCTAATACCTCAAAACCATATTCACAGTATTATGAATAACTGAATATATTATTATTATACGTTCCTACCCTCACCTATGGTCATGAGCTCTGGGTAATGACCGAAAGGACAAGGTCGCGAATACAAGCGGCCGAAATGGGCTTCCTCCGCAGAGTGGCCGGGCGCACCCTTAGGGATAGGGTGAGGAGCTCGGTCACACGGGAGGAGCTCGGAGTAGAGCCGCTGCTCCTACACGTTGAGAGGAACCAGTTGAGGTGGCTCGGGCATCTGCTCAGGATGCCTCCTGGACGCCTCCCTAGGGAGGTGTTCTGGGCATGTCCCACCGGGAGGAGGCCCCGGGGAAGACCCAGGACACGCTGGAGGGTCTATGTCTCTCGGCTGGCCTGGGAACGCCTTGGGGTCCCACCGGAGGAGCTGGAGGACGTGTCCGGGGTGAGGGAAGTCTGGGAGTCCCTGCTTAGACTGCTGCCCCCGCGACCCGGCCCCGGATAAGCGGAAGAAAATGGATGGATGGGATGGATGAATATATTGCGAATTTGAGTGCTACAGCCTTAAACTGTAACACACAATGCTAAAATATAGTAATGGTTCTGACGTAAAGTTGCGGAGGTTGGCTTTACACCAAGAGGAGTTGGTCATGTTTCCTCAGTGAGTTTTTTTGGGGTTTTTTTTACATTTTAAAGTATCGTTGTAAAACTTGTCTTTGACTTGCCAGGCAGTTAATTGAATAAAGAGCAGCATATTCTTGGCCAAAAGTTTCAAAGTCACCAAGCTCCAAACTCAAGTGAATTTAAATGTAAATAATCCATTGGCTGCATGTACAGTTATAATTTACTTTTTTGTTTGTCAATTTCCATCACAGGGGCTTTATAAATAGTTTTTAAACTTTGTTCCGACATGAGGTTCGATTTTAAACATATTGAACCAGCCTGGGCCCATTTGAACTGTGGCGTTATCGATCAAACATGAAGCAGGGTGTCACATTGGGACAATGATCTTGACAGGTGGGGTTAATCGTTTCTTTGCTCGGCATCTCATCCCTGTCTCTTTGAATTATTCATCCTCTGTCGTCATGGCGACCTGAGTGGCGGTTCATTCACCCGTTGTGATGTTAATGGAGGGGTGTGTCCTTGTCCTCCTTGTCAGTTTGTCGTTCCATGTTTACTTCTCTGCTCTGAGTGACTGTTAATGAGCAGGTCGGAGATTTTGGTTAAAGTGCATGTGACAGGTGGGCCCACTCATTTCAATAAAATATAGTTCACATGATTAAATTGAAGGTATTACTAACAATCTATTTTTATTTTTTTTTCTTTTGGTGAAATTTGTAATTATACTTCCTGGTTGGACACGGACAGCAGATATGACATGTGGAGGTATTTCTGTTACCTACCGTTACCTAGCAACCATAATGTCAACAAGGGTGAAAAGGTATCTAAATTACACAACAGACTAATAAATTAGACTAATAAAAATAGGGGAACACATTTATTTTGTTAAATGAAGGTTTAAACTGTCAGAAAAATGTCTTCTTTGTGTGTAAATTGCATTTTGGATAGATTTTTCAGTTTTGATGAATGCACCGCTACTTCCTATATTTTTGTACTTTTCCTCTCAACTTTTTCCCTCAAACTCCCACTTAACACATGTAAAACTATGATAAATCTTTACCACAGGTATTATCCCACCAAACCATGTCAGTATTAGAAAAACATTAAAACCGGTCATGCACTTTAAAGGTCCTGTATTACGCAAAATTGACTTGCGAGCTCCAAGCCATGTTATAATGTTGTTACCTCATCAAAAACAAACTTGGAGTTCTGTTTGTTTCATTCACACATGTTTGAGTAACCCTGCATTATTAGTCTGTCTAAATCTCCAAACCTCAAAATGCTCTGTTCCACCTTGTGATGTCATGTAGTTTTCAAATTAACATCTACCTTTTTTCCTTTTGTTTAGTGGAGATTGGCAATTCCTGGTCTGAAATCATCCATATGATTCTAGTGAAGGTGTATGGAGAAAAACACAGTGGAGCACTTCCTGTGTTAACACATGACATCACAAGGTGGAACAGAGTGTTTTCTGTTTTAGAGAAGAATTCGGCTTAAATGAAATGAAACAAAATACAACTCCAGGTATGTTTGTGACGAGGAAACAACATTATAACCTAGATCAGAAACTAGTGTAAAATGGGCCCTATAAGGATGCAACAGCTCAACAGGCAGGATGTCCGCTGATAGTTCAGCGTCAGCACGACCCTGAGAGCTCCAGGAAACTGCTCTGTAGAATGTCTAATCTCCCGAGCTAATGTTGACTTTTAATGAGCACTTTTAAGGACACATCACTCGGACTGCTGCTCCAAAGTCTGCTTTTTGGGGAACATTAACCACCTGTGAACACACCTGTCAGGTTTCATCAAGCAGTAAAAGCAATTATGCACTATTAAAATGTCCTGAATATCCTCAAATCATAATATAGTGATGGACGGTCCTCACTGTGCCAAAGATTATGTTTAGGCAGTGTAATCCACAATATGGACCTTGTACCGGAAGATCAGCTGACTCTCGGGAACAGCTATGGGTCTTAATAAATGTTATACACACACCCGCACCTGTTTTTAATGTTTTATATGGACTTGTATACTTGTTTGATTTTTTTTTTTCTTTCTACTTGTATTGTATTTTAGACAAGGTGCCCATGAAAAAGAGAGTCTAAGTGTCCTTATTTGTTCTTTCTGTCTCTTATTTATACAGGGGAACCCAATAAAAACAAAATCCTAAAATAAATGGACATAAGCAGAGGCCTGTCACAATAACAAATTTTGAAATACAATATATTGCTGAAGAAGGAGCAACAGTAGCTCAGTTGTTTGAGTGTTTGTCCACTGATCCGAATGTTGGTTCGAATCCCACTCTCGACATAAACATCATTGATTGGCGGTGTGTGGAAACCGCTATGAAAATGTGACAGTTTACTGTTTAAGGACTAAACACGATTCATCAGAGGTGAAAAAGTTAATGCTGTAATTGATAAGATGCTAAACGGATTTGTCCATCTAGAAAAAAAACTTTAAACTGCCATGTAAATGTCTGAAGAGTTAGCCAGTTTTTTCTGTAAGGACGGAGAGGATATTTTGTTTGTTTTTTTTAGAGGACATAATCCCCCAAAACTTGCAGCCTTTGCAGTTTGCAAACCAAGTCAGTTCAAATACACTTCATTTCAATGCATAATCTTATAGCTCTCGTGCAGTTCTGCTTCACCGTCAAAGACTAGTGTTATGGCTCCTCTGTGTGTCTTGGCAGAGCTTTTCTTTTGTCAGGAACTCAATCATTTCGTGCAGTCTGGTGCTAGCACTCATTTTCATTCTGACAACCTCAAGTCAAGTTTTAGCTCTTTTTAATTTATAGCCTATTATGTCGGCTTTGTACTATGAGATAAAAAGTACTACCTGAAGCAGTTTAGACCAATTGAAAATTCAGCCTGTGGGCCTCTTTTAATATTACAGCGTTTGTTTCTAATGTATGCATGTTTAACTTCATCCTTAATATATTTGGGGCTTTGTTACAGATAGTTGTAGAAGCAGAGATGGCAACTCAGGTTTGATCTCCTAATAAATTATATATAATGTCCCCATCTCAAGATTCCAGTGCTGAAAATTCCCGTATCTGTGTTCTTTGTTCTAAATATAGCTCACTGCTTTTGTTTGGACCAATCAGTAAGTCGGTTGTGATTTGCCACACGAAAATGCACACTAACAGATCTGATTACAAATCCTTCTGTAATGGCACCATAAAGGACAGAAATACAATTAGATAGAGGAAGACATCTTGTTTTCAAGTTTATGTCCTTGTACATCGCATAAAACTGCTATGGGAAAATCTTAATCTAGTTTAACAGTAGGGGATGGTATTCCGCTCGTTAATGGTATGCGCTGTGTTCGTTTCTATATTATACTGTCACCGAGGCTTAATGAAGGGAAAAATTCTTCAAAAGAGGTACTTCTTAAAAAACGACAATCTGTATCCGCACTGATTTGAGCCACATTTACATGAGTTACAGAAATCTCGAAGAAAGGCACTGTACGGCTTTATGAATTCTAAGCACTGCTCCTGAGAGATTAGCAGCAGGTGGTGTCAATCCCCTTTATAAGAGCGCTTGGGGCTGCCAAAACGCTCCGCCCTCCCCGAGACAGAGGGCACAGTGGACAGTGGCAGCGATGACAATCCAAACCCGCTTCAGCTCATAGTACCAGCTCTTATAATCTACTCATCGTCTTGTCTTCTTCCTTCTCTTCCAAGATGAGCCAAATCCGGTCACGTTCCTCTTCTGCATGGTCTGTTCCTCCTAATCGTCTCTATTTGATTTATGCCCACAAAACTAATCTATTATTTTGAAAGGGTCAAACTGCATTTCTGCATTTCGTGGTTTATTCGTTGTAGGTGAATCGTGGAAATCACTGAACAGAACCTCTCAGCTTCAGTGTAGTGATGATACTCGTCCTCTCAAAGACAAGCTCCAGGGACGCAAATTGACAGATCATTAGGCCTGTTTGAAGTTCGATATATCGCTTTAGAAAATATAGACCGTAAACGATAATATTGAAACTCATTTACGCCACAGACACAACAACCCAAGAGTGGATTTAAACCACAAAAACTATTCTAATCTACAATACTGTTAAAAATCACGAGCTCCAGTAAATAAACAGCTAAATTAAACACTTTAGTCATTAGTTTGCATCTGTAATGAGTCAGAGAAGTTATTCATTCAAAATTATGGCTTAAATCTTATCATATAGCCAAAAAATAACCAAACGTCCAAGTTGTGCAAAGAAAATGTACACATGATGAATATGGACCTAAAAAAAATATTATTCCAGCTTTCATAGACGGAACGATAAGTTGATATAGTGATTATGACAGGTCTACCAGTCGCCCAGTTCAGTTCTTCAGCTCAGGTTTGGGGTCTGGAGACACTACAAACGAGAAAATAAATAAAGACAGTGCTGTAGATACTAGCAGTTTATATACTGACAGTAACAGAACAAAGATTCGATTAAGGAAAAAGTATGATAAATGGTCATGTTTTTATATACCGCTTTTCCACCTATACACCAGTGTACACAGACACTGGAGGCGAGATGGGTTAAGTGGCTTGCCCAAGGACACAATGACAGCATTCATCTATGGGAGCTGGAGTTGCACCGTCAACCAATAATGTTCAGTGGACAAACACACTGCCAACTGAGCTACTGTCGCCGTTACAGTCAGCATTTTGTAATAATTAGAGGTGGGCAATGCTTACAAAATGACAATATTCAGACAATATTATGCAAGTGGAGTCTATTTGAAATGTGCTGAATTGTGTAAAGTATAGCACCAATTAGTAAAAGAAAAATTCTATTCTGTCAACTAGACAAAGTGAATGAAGCCATTTCGCTGCTCATCCAAGCCACTTCTTCAGTTCTGGTTAGAGTGCTGGTGAAGAACTCAATAAGTTAAAACAAAAACTAACTATTTAACAACTCTCCCCATCTGTTTTATATTATTGGCCTATAAAATGTGGTGATATCATCTGAAACCCAGCTATTGATTATATTGTACTTTACCATGAAGTATCTAAGAGGTAAATGTACAAATGTTTAACAAGATAATTTCTATTAGTGACTAGACTCAAGAACTCACTGTATATTATTGAATAGTATTAATTTCAGCTGTCCTCATCTATATTAAATATGACTGGTCTTTAGAACATTGTGATTAGACATGGGACGATATTGAAATTTGTCATCACAATTATCATGGTCAAAATAATTACGATTAACAATTCTGTTGTGATAATGATTAAAGTTGACAGTTGAAAAATCTTCTGTATCTCAATAATTATAATTTTAATATTATGAACAGGTTCCACATTTAAACAGCTGTTATAGTACTGTACTTTGTTATAAGTGACAACACGAAGACATTGGCGTTCTTGTCTGTAAAATGATTATTGTCGACACATTTTATCACAATAAATGATATTATTGTTTATCGTCCCATCCGTAATTGTGATGTTATCTGAAACCCAGCAGTATAGCACACATTGTGAATAAACTGTAAAATTAACCACTTGGGCGCTTTGTGGTTAACTGAAGATCTTAAAGAGAAAAGGATTGATCACAGGTGACCCCGAGCCTTGTTAACGACTCTGACAGTTCCTCCCCTTGCAACCTAGCATGCTGCTGTGTGCTTCAGTTTGTCCAGTGTTTGAGATTTGATTGAAAAGTGTGACACCGTTATCACAGCAAACATTCGATGATCCCACATGGATTGTCACGGACACAGACTTGGTAATGGATTCTAGAGGTAATCTGTAGGAATTTAATTTGAAAAGTCCCCAGACAGGAAGTGAGTGACAGCCAGGCAAAGTCAGCGCTGGAGGCAGGGATCAGCTAAACATTAAAAAGTACATGGGCGACAGTAGCTCAGTTGGTAGAGCGTTTGACCCCTGATCCACAGGTTGACGGTGCGATTCCAGCTCTCACAGATGAATCCTGTTGTTTTGTCCTTGGGCAAGACACTTAACCCACCTCACCCCTTTGGGTCTGGGTACACTGGTGGATGAATGTGTGTGTGAATGGCTGAGTGGTTCATTGACCATATTCCAGTTAGGTGGGCGTGCTCAGAGGTGGATAGAGTTAGGTTAGTCACGAGAACACATTTTGAAGAAAAATATATTGCTATAGAGATATACTGCATTAAACGATAATATTGAAACTACTTTACACCACTGACACAACAACAATAATGCAAGATAAACCCAGTAAACCATTTTTAAATAGACAGTATCATTAAAAGGCCTGAGCTGCAACACATAAACAGCCGGATTAAGCAATAATTATCCACAGAAGTTACTATTTCAATCCTCTACAGCTCAAATCTTATCGTATTACAACCAAAATAGCAAAAATACCCCCAATTTTGCTAAGAAAAAGTTCCCACAATAAATACTGAGCGCTAAAGTATATTGTTCCAGTTTTCATATATTGAACGATAAGTCGATATAGTGATTATAGTGACGGGCTTAGGTAGAGTAGCCAAAAAGTACCCAAGTAATATCTGTGTAAACCCTCAGTCGTCCAGGTCTGATCCATAGCAAAAGACAAAGTTCAAATCTGTCAGCTGAACAAAAATTGTTTTGTCCAGTTGAAAGATTTGAACTTCGTCTTTTGCTATACTCAGGTAATAGTACTGTTTCTTCAAAGTACAATGTAGTGGTCCACAAAAGTAAGAGTAAGCAAGTATTTGTTAAAACCTCTAAGTAACTGCAAGCATATAAATCAGATGCTACGTTCGAAAAGTTTAAGTGAAGTTAAAGTATTTGGAAGGACAAAACATGAAATAATGCACAAAAGCTGGTATTTTTAAATATTTTTAAAGGACAAACCCGAAAAATGATTAGAACAAAATAACGTCTGACGGCCCAAGAAACAAAAATGTTGAAATCGCTTAATATCATGAACAAAAAGGCAGACGGATATGCAGACTCAGTGGGAAAAGTAATCAAAACTTTTAGTCACATAAGACTAGGCCTGTCACAATAATCACTATATCGATTTATCATTCAATATGTGAAAAGTGGAGCTATATATTTCGAGGGATGATATTTTTTCTTTCTACTAATGGGAACTTTAAAAATTTTCTGCTCTACAATAAGATGAAGGCTTGACTAAATTATTTCTATGACCTACTACACTACTAACTAGTACTTCATCCGCCTATTAATTTATTGTAGCTCATATATTTTAACAATATGGTTGTACACATGTAGAAAATGTTTAACCTGCTTTTGGGTTTTTGTGCCAGTGACATCAATTTGATTCATTATTATCATTTATTGTCTATATTTTTTTCAGCGATATATCGAACTTCAAAATTTGTTGTGTTGGTGTCAAATGTATTACCTTGGGATGGGACAATATCTTCCAAAAATAATTTGGTTTGGTATAGGGATGGGACGATAAATGGTAATATCATTATAAAAACGGGTCAAGAATAATCGTTTGTGGGACAGTTTATCGTGTGTCGTAACGGGTGAGTGTGGCGGACCAAAGGATGCAGACTCGGGGAATATTTACAGGATTTATTGTAGAGAATAGGACAATGTACAACCAGTGGGTGATCCGGAGGTGAGCAGGTGAGCAGGAACACAGGAACAGACCACATGAAGGGACGACAGGACGACAGGCAGAGCAGGCAGGAGACATCCAGGACCGGAGCACGACAAGAACACAAGGGCGACAGGAATGCAGGCAGGAAAGACGTGACACGACAGGGTGAAGTGAACATGACAATGATCCCGCGCTGAGTCTCCTCTCCCAGCTCCTTTTATGCCCAGCAGGCAGGTTGATTGCACTGATGGGCTGCAGGTGCGCACGGGAGGAGCCAGGAGCCCAGCCCAGATCTGGCAGGTGAGGGAGGGAAGGAGCACGCAGGGAGGAAAACCCGGAGTGGACACTGCGGATCATGACATCGTGATAATCGCCAACAAAGATTATCTCCATTACATCACCAGAATGTGCAGAAAAAACTATTTCTCCATGATGGTCTTTTCTAGATAACGGATGTTTTTTGTTTAAATATGGAACCTGATCATAATATTACAATTATAATTATTCATATCCATAACATTTTAAACTGTCAGTAACTTTTATAATAGCCATGATAGCATCTTTAATCACAATTATTTTGGCCATGATAATCGTGACACCAAATTTCAGTATTGTCCCATGCCTAGTTTAGATTTGGACTGGACAAAATATGGGTTAAGTTCTGGCGAGTTTAATTTCTTGAGAAGCTAAAGTTCCAAAAAGCTGCGCAACAATGAAATAAAAGTAAATAAAAAATGGTGAGGCCAAAATTGCAAATTGAACCCCAAATTCAATCTTGTTTCCGTCAACAGAATCTTGTGTCTCACCTTGTGGAAATCGTCTAATTGGGTAATATTAGAGCTGGGTTGAGAGACATCATTTGTCCCCAATTTATAACTCCATCCTCAGACCTAAATCAAAACAAGGAAAACAAAAGTACTAGCCAGTATGCTAATAGGTGTGCGAGCAGCCATTAAGGGCCTGAACGATTACACAAAATATGACTTGGGCACAGTTCACTCTTGGTGTAGCTCATTAGACCTCATTAACAAACAGAAACTGTAAACAAACAGGTGTGTTAGTTTCAGTGTACTTGCTGCCTCTCTTCAGATAGATATAAGGCAGTGTCCACCAGTAATCAGACCAGAACTGAAGAAGTGAAACGGCTTCACTCCTACAACTTTTTGTCCAGTTGACAAATTTTAATTTTTTCTTTTACTGTGGATCATACCTGGACAATTGGGGGATTACACAGATACCAATTAGGAGTAAAACTGTTGTACAATATTATTATCAAGTGTAACTGTATAATTGTAACTGAGTACTACCTACCTTTAGCAGTGTTGGGCTGAAGGTTGCAGTAAATCCCCTCCTACTCGTCAGGTTGTTTGAGCTTTTGGCTGAGGTTGGCGTGAAATGGGGCTGGCAGAGCGGCACCTCGTCAGCGCGCTCCTCGCCTCCTGATTCACTGATTGAAGGCGGCGTTCTCCTCTTCGCTTCGTCTTTGTGTGTTCGCTCTGATAAGCTGCACATCAGGATTTGTTTTTTTTGGGCAAAGAATAGGAATAGGCTTTTTTTTTTTTTACAAAGAGATTGAAGCGAAGGCTGGTAGATTAAAGTGGCAGTTCTTAGGTCACTGTAGAAGATTAGGGGTTATTGCTGTGGGATTCTGCACACTGACTGTTGCAGGATTTGGGAGCACTGCTGACCTGGCATGGGTTAAATTAGACCTTGTTTACTCCATACTAGTTAATCTGAAAACTCGCAGGGTCATTTGTGCCGTTTGTTTTGGCACAAATTAAAGTCGCTGTACCTGATTTTTACTGTCTCCAAAACGTGAACAACAAAACAAGTGTTCCAAATGTGTTCCTCACTTTCCAAAACGCATCCTAATTATTCACTATAGTGAGATTAGAAGCTCATTTCAACAGCCAGGACAGAGTTTTGTGGTCACATTCACAAACATTAGCCTTCTAACAGTGCACTTCCTGGTTCTTGGAGGATAAAATTTGTTGATTTTGGGATGTCAAGATTAATCAGTTGTCCAATTACCGCAAATATTTATGGCCACGGTAGGTGAATCATTGGAGTTTTTGAACTTGCAGTATACCGCAGAACCATTACGAATGCAACACGAGTCATGAACAGGCTGTGTTTATATGTGTGTGTGCTTGTGTATGTAGGTGCGTGTGTGTTTGTGTGTGTTCGTGTGTACGTAGTTATGTATGTATGTAGGTGTGCGTTTGTTTGGAGCCCAGCCACACGTTTCATCATCAGTTAAGTGTGAATGAGCTTGTGTATAGTGTTACACACACACAGATGCACAGAGGCACAGAGGAGACTTACATGAGGCCGCAGTGAGACAGAGGAGAGACGAACGGGATATTAGAGCTGCTTTGAATCTCTTTGCTCTGTGGTTTGTTTTGCCATCTTGTTGTTGCAGAGAGAAAAAAGGGAATGTGCTAACTACAACCGCAACTTGTTTGCATTAAAGGGCCAGAGCCCAATAATCACAAATGGGAATCAAATCAATTTCAGAAGTTATACAAGTCCTCATTTTGCCTTGTTTTGCCTTGTTTTAACTTTGCAAAACAACAATTAGGTGTAGATTATAAGGAGTCTAACATTAACACCATTATCATGGACAAAATAATTGCGATTAATGATAATTATTGTTGCTGACAGTTTAAAAATATTCTGGATATGAATAATTACAATTTTAATATAATGAATAGGTTCCATATTTAACAACAGTTAAAGGACTGTACTTTGTTATAAGTGAAAGCAGTGACCTAGAGGAGATCATCAGGGAGAAGCTTTTTCTGTACATCCTGGTGACACAATGGCGATTATCTTTGTTGCCAATTATCACGAGTATAAAAAAAGTGCCATGAATTATTATTGTCAACCCTTTTTATCACAATAAACGATTTTATTGTTTATCGTCTCATCCCTAGTACAAAGACTTAAAGGTTTATATTACACAAAATTGACTCTTGTGAGGTTTGAGCAATGTTATTACTTCCTCAAAAACATACCTAAAGTTGTGTTTTGCTTCATTCACACATGTTTGAGTAACCGTTTATTATTAGTCTGTCTACATCTCCAAAGCTCAAAATGCTCTGTTCCACCTTGTGATTTCATGAAATGGTAGTTTTCAAGTTAATAGCTCCTTTTACCTTTAGTTCAGTAGAGATTGGTGATTCCAGGGCTGCAATTATTATGATTCTAGTGAAGGGAGTTTGAAAACACACTTGAGCACTTCCTGTATCACCACATGACATCACATGGTGGAACAGACTCTTTTCAGTTTCAGAGAAGAACTTAATATGCCTAAATATGCAGGGTTAGTGTGTTTAATGTGTGAATGAAACAAAACACAACTCCAGGTCCGTTTGTGACGAGGAAACTATATTAAAACAGCGTAATATGGGCCCTTTAAAGATAACGTCTGCCCTCGTTTTAACTTCAGTGTGTTGTGTGTTGTGTCGACACTTGAAGATTGTGATGAATCGTTAGCAGCAAATGTTGAGTGACAGCTGTTTCCACTTCACTTTGCTTTGTCATGGCCCCTGTGTTAATTAAACCACTGCCAAGAATAGACAGTTAATGTCATCTTATCAGCACAATCTTGCACATGACAATTATAATTACCACAAAGACGAGATATTCATTGTGTGATTAGGAGATGTATTACCCAGCCTTCAGATTTAAGCATATCAATTTCAACTTCCAATGAGGCTGTAAAAACTTTTGTACACGCCAATATTGTGAATGTCTTTTGGAAGAGAATCGCTAATTCTAAGTTGTAAATGTCCACCTAAACATTACTCACATTGATGATATAATGGCGTTGATAACCATAAGATCCAACTGCTGATTGTGCAGACTACAACAGTGAACTGAAGTCCAAAGCGTCAGTCAAATGGAACCAGACTTGTACCAGCTCGTCTGACTTTGTAACTGTTGGATCGCAGTCACATAGTGATCGATTGGGCGTTGATCAGAACGTATTGATGGAGTGATAATGAGTTGTTTTTTTCTCAAGAGGAAACTTAACATTTCTGCCTTAACTTAATCTTCCAGTGAAACAAATTATTTCCCCCTGACAACTTAAGAGGTTTTCACAAGACAAGCCCCTTAAATTCAATTTGGAGAGTGCGGCTCGGCAGCGCGGTTTCACACAGCAGCGAGGAGAGAGGTCGTTTTGCGTTTGCTGTCAGCTGTGATTTTTTTTGTGTGAATATAAATAAATAAGAAGCTCCAGGAGTCATGTTGAAGTCACCTTAGCATCTGCAGACAGAGAAGGAAGAGCAGACTTGTCTTTAACCAGCAGAAGACATTTAGCTACAGTCGAATTGTAAAATGATAAAACATTCAAGTGACCCACTTTAGGAAACTGGGCAGTCACACTGTGGTTTAGCATCTTAGGAACTGCACAGATTTTCATTTTTGTGGGTTTTAAATGTGTCTACAGTAAAAAATAATCGCCGTTATATTTTAATAATCTTTTTCTGGACTAGACTAGACTCAAAACACTTATGAGAAGACCTTTATGTAAGAAAGACCTCGGCATTATTAAAGCAAAATGTCCAAAAATAGTTAGCAATTTCTGATTTCAATAAATACTCTTTATACATAAATATTCTCTTTTTAGTAGCCCTCACCATATTTCAACCTTTATTTAGTTGGTAATGTATTCAAAAAGTCAATCAATCAATCAATTTAAAATGTCACATTTATATAGTGCTTTTCCACCTTCAAGTCACTCAAAGTGCTTTACATCAAGGAAATAGGCAAGGCAAGTTTATTTCTATATCACAATTTGTAAACAAAGTAATTCAAAGTGCTTTACAGAATAAGAAAGACATTAAAATCACATAAATCAAAACATAAATAATCAGAAATAATTATTGTAAAATTAACACTAAAGAGAAGAGGGCAGAATAAAACCCTTTCAGTCATATGTACAGCTAAAACAGAACTGTTTGGAGCCTGGATTTAAACTTTGTCAAAGTCTTGGTTTAGTCCTGACTCTGGGCACCATCAGGAGGCAGGTCCCTGAAGTCCTCAGAGTGTGAGATGGTCCATGTGGCTCTAACATGTGGGAGATGTTCTTTGGTGCTGGTCCATGGAGAGACTTGTTCACAAGCAGAGCTGCTTTAAAGTCTATTCTCTGAGCCACAGGAGCCAGAGACTTGAGCACAGGACACATGTGTGAAGTACTTCCTAGTTCTAGCCAGGACTCGAGCAGCAGTGTTCTGGATGTACTACAGCTGTTTTAAGGCACGTTTGGAGAGGCCAGTTACAGTAGTCTAACCTACTGGAGACAAATGCATGGATAAGTCCAAGTCTGGTTTTGACACTATACCTTTGATTTTTGCAATGTTTTTTAAGATGGTTAAAAAGCTGCAGATGTTATTGATTTGATGTGGCTGTTAAAGTTCAAGTCTGAGTCCATTTTTACCCCTAGATTTCCAGCCTGATTTGAAGGTTTTAAAGAGAGAGAGACTGGAGGTGACTGCTGACACTTTCTCTATGTTTCTGTGGGCCAAAGATGATGACTTCAGTCTTGTCTGAGTTTAGGTGGAGAAAGTTGTTTTGCATCCACACACTACTCACAGACACTGGGGGTTAAATGTCTTGCCCAAGGGCAAAAGCAGTATTCATCATTTATATGGGAGCTGGAATTGCACCGCCAACCCGCTCTTTTTTTATGCCGAGAGCGGGATTCCTACCGCCAACTTTTGGATCACAGAATGACCACTCTACCAACTGAGCTACAGCTGCCAGGCACTGTGGAAATATTCCCTTGACTGTTGGACTAGCCAGAGATGAATTTTTCTATGTATTGTTTGTAGCAACTCTGCTATTTTAAAACAGATTGCACTGCCACAATAATGCACATCTTAATTATCGAAAAGGTCATGCTTTTTGAGTTGTTTTGTATTTAGAATAGATCCACTCACTGTTGAAACTGTAGCACAAACAAGGTAACTGACCATTATCCAAGCCACAATGAGCCCAAAACTACCAGAAAATTGACTTTTTTGGGAGTACAGTTTCTCCAGTTGCAAAGTCATGTCCCCTCCAGACATTGTCAAACCACCTTGTGACCTTCAACGCTTCAAATTCACCGCTCATTTCCATTCAGCCGCCACAAATATCGGCCCAGACTGAAGCCACTTTAATAATTCACCGACAGATCCGCCGAAGAGTGTTTTTCAGAAAAGCATCAAGTTCTCTACACCGAGTTTATCCGGTTCTGCTCTGTGTTCTCCTGTACTGTACAGAGCCATGTTCTGTCAGTTTCAATTTGACGAAGATTTTATCAAAACTTGAACAATTTATATTCATTTTTGGGCATAACAGGAGACTAAAAGGTTTCTGTTTGGAAGCTGCTGAATTTTTTATAGTCTTGTCTTCCTTGTTGACAAGTTTGTTACGCCTGATTACATTTTTTCACCTACGTCATCCCGATTGACATGGGAACTGATAAAACATTGATACACTGAGGGGGCACAAAAAGGTATCGACTTGAAAATCTCAGACTAAGGACAGGTAAAGGGCATTTGTAATTTTGCGAACATGGTCTGAGACATTAAAGAGGCTGTATATTATATTATACTGTATTTTTCCATGCGCCGCTAGTTATTTTACCCCACTTCAGATATATTGTAAAAGCAGTTCTTTGTGTGCTAATGAGACCACTGTGCACTGTTTGCATTTAACTATAAAGCATGTTATTGTCCAAGAATCAGGAAGTGTGCCGTTAGCATGTTAGTAGTCGTTAATATTACCGTGATGAAAAAACTCCGCTTTGGTCTCTGAAAGTTGTCAGGCAAATCCAGAGATATTTCAGTATTTTTTTTTATACAGATTGATGTCAGTCTGGTCTCCATGTCCTCCGATGCATCTCAAGCCTGGTCAAACATGATCGTCCAATCAGATTTGTTTATTTCAGTGACATGTGAAACGAAGGAGCTCATTGGTCAACTGTGATTTCTCTCACCTTAAATTAACAGAGTTTGGTGCTTCACTCATTGATTCTGCAGAAATCCGCCATGTTTTTCAACCCCATGTGATTTTTTTTCCCCTTTATTTTTTCTGATACGGACAGACCATGCCTGTCCCTAATTGGCTAATCCACCTGTCATTCACGCCCATTTGAAAACGGGGAGATTCACTACGTCTTTGTAAAGTATTGAGGCAATGAATGTTGTGCACAGTGTTTATAAACCCATTGCAGTGAATAATCGGGATGCTTGAAATGCTTTTGGAAAGTGGGGAATCACTTTGGACCGCTGCAAATGGTTTAACAAGTTTGTTTTTCACACAGTAAAAACCAGGTACAGCCTCTTTAACTTGTTTGAGAAAGGTCTTTTCAATGTACAGCTAGCCATCTGGAACAAAATGAATACTTTTGCTTGTAGATCCACGTTTTCATTCCATTAGTTCCAATTCCCTGCCTTGATCGCAATAGTGAATACGTTTGCTGTGTGTGCACTTTTGCTACCAACACATTTTTTTTGCAAGATATCTGAACTCACAGGCGTCGTTCTTACCCCTATGGAACCCCCCCTTTCACCTACACAGAAATGCTATGGACTGGGCCAATTGTGAATCTAAGCAGCCCTGTGGACCCAATAAGCCAGCAGCAAAGGGTCATCCTCAGCGGACAGGAGTCAGCAGACCACCGTCACATGAAAGAGAAGACACTACTATTGGGGATTGTGAGGGCTACATTTTGGCCTGGAGAAGATTGTCAGTTTGAGAGAGAAGTGATAGAGGTGGTCTTTGGGGAAATCCAGAGATCCAGATTAAACCGAGGAGGTGGATTTAGACAAAATCTCTTTAACCTCGCTGGGTTAATGGACCACTAGTAATTATCCACTACTGGAGCTTGACAAGTCTGGCCCCCGGCAACATATTAAGAGGAATCCACAAAAGACCGGTCCAAACTTCATCATTTTACAACATTAACTGATATAGCCTGAATGATGCTCAGTGTAATATTTCTGATATGGGATTTGTCACCTGCTGGTCTCCATGGATGTGTAGAGGGTTCCGCAGTATGGCATTAAACTTGTCTAACTTGCATTTATTCAATTACAGGGGGTTTCATTACCAATATAAATACCCTAATAACATTGCAATTTTGCAGCGAGCCTTGCCCTCATTTGTTCTGTATCCTAGCCCTGTGTTTGCATTTAATTATAAAGCATGTTATTGTCCAAGAATCAGGAAGTGTGCGATTAGCATGCTAGTTGTTGTATTACGGTGTCAGAAAAACTCTGCTCTCATCTCTGAAACTTGTTGCCTGGTAAATCCAGACTGATTTCTCTCTGCATTTTTTATATAGATTGATATCACTTTGGTCCCCACGTCCTCCTCTACGTCTCTACCCTGGTCAAACATGATCGTCCAGTTAGAGCCGTGACACGTGTGAAACGAAGTAGCTCATTGGTCACCTGTGATTTACGCTTAAAACCAATTTTATCTCACCTCAGATTAACAGAGTTTAGTATTTATTTCATTGACTCTGCAGAAATCGAGATGTAAAATTTTCCGCAGTATGGCACTAAACTTGTCTAACTTGGATATCAGTTATAAGGGTTTTCTTTGCCAATATAAATACCGTAAAAACATTACAATATTATAGCAAGCCTTCCCCATATTTGATCTGTATCCTGACCCTGTGGCTAGGCCTGTCACAATTCGGGATGGGACAATATACGATAATATCGCTAATCACGATAAAAAAGGTCCGCAATTAATCATTCGTGGCATTTTTTAATAATCGTGATCATCACACATGATTATAATCGCCTGTATGGCTCCAGACTGCCTCACGTTTCTGGTTTCAATACAGCGTTTACATGTTAGTTCAGTTGTTTGCCCACAAGGGGGCCCTCTATCATAACAATGAAACTTGTTAAATTCTGTGGCTATGGCTCATGGCTAGTGGGCAGGCAGTGGATCTGGATCCCAATGATATATCCTCCACTCAAGAATGTGAAGTCTGATGTGTGGAATTATTATGGCTTTGAAAAAATTGCTGAAGTAAATATAGATGATAAACAATAATATTGGAACCAAACCATGAAGCAGAATCATCCCACAAAAAGTATTCTAAATGTACAAAATTTAAAAACATGAGCTGCAAGAAATAAATGGCAGAATGCAATAGTTAATTAGTTTGGGTCTATAATGAGGCATAGAAGTTCATAATTCAAACTTCTACAGCTCACATGTTACATATTGCAAAAGAAATAATCAAAAAGTTCCCACTAGCACAAAGAAAAGTACACTAGAAAAATATTGACCTGAAAATGTTTCATATACTGAAAGAGAAGTCCATATAGTATTTATATCATGACATGGCTTAGCTGTGGCATCACTTTCTTGTCACCATGGAAATAAGAAGAAAAGTTTAAAGCCATATTGTGGAATATTCTAGGCAAAGCAATACCATCTCTGCAGAGACAAGCATGTGATCCTCCCTCCACTGGAAAATGACTTCCTTAATAGACATTGATTTTTGAGAAATACTGTGAAGTTACGATGACTTTCGGCTACAGAAGACAAGAGACATTTTGATATTACTATGTGGATATTGCAGTAATAAAATGTTGCTGCAGTATGTTAATCCATGGCAAGCTTCCAGATGTAATTGTCAAACTGTTTAACCCAACAGAAAGTAATTATAAAATGCCGTTTGGTCTGTGAACATAACCCATTCACTGCTTGTAAAATACTATAGATGCACTGCCAGCGGCTCACATTTGCTGTTGCTTTGAGGACAATATTTGCCATGTATTGTGCAGCCCCATGATTTTATGCATTTGGTTTAAAGCCGTCCAACTGTGCTCCCAAAATTGCAATCTGATGATGTTTGGATTATAGACAGATCCACATTAATTCGGATGAAGTTGACTCTCAAAGGCCTGAGCTGACTTGAAAAGAATGGAAATCCAGGTGAAATGTGTCATGGCTTCAGCAGACTGCATAGTGCCGTGTTTGAGTAAAGACCATAGACTGTATAAAGAAGAGGACTCTGGAAGGAGTGGAATTTGGAATTTTGACCGAGAGTATCATAGCAACTAAAGGGCAAATCTGGAGCGACGCTGTTGAAGGTAACGCTGTCAATCAAACGCTAGTGGAAGTGACCTCTGGGAATGAAGGCACCTGATTGGTCTCATATTAATGTTCATATCTTGAGTTACGGACAAAATAGCAAAATAAAAATACCAGGATCACGTACAGCGGGTTAATACGACCATTTTAAGACCAAAATAAGAAACTAAATAGCAGTTAGGGGCGACAGTTTTTCTTATGTAAAGTGAACTGGAGCCAGAGTCGAAGGAGCTGGAAGCGTGCCCATGATCACTTCCTACTTGGAACGTGCAGCTAGCCAGTTAGCTCTGTCCATTTATATATTCAGTCTATGGTAAAGACACAGGGGACGTCCATGCTTTCTTTGGGGGGAACGCTAACCCAGCCACTTGTTTTTCACTCTAAAATGGGTGCCAATCCTGATCACGTTCAGGTGCCTCTAATGACACACCACCTGCATTTTAATGAGCATTGATTATCATTAGTCAAAGTGGTACGCCACCAAGTGTTGCCTTTCCAACAGGCGCTCCCCCAACAGGCGCTCTCCCAACAGGCCACATGCTGCTGTTTACTGGTTAATTTACACATTTCAGTTTGTAATAAGTTCTACAATACATCGAAGCAGTGGACTAGATCTGGAGTGTAGTGATTTTCAAATGACCTATGTTGCAGTAATTCAATTTGAAATATGTAATTAATCAGCGTTATTAGCTTTATGAGGTTAGACTTTCGCCAGTACTGCAAAGCTATGTAATTAAATTGTCAAAGGGGGTATTATGCAAAATCTTTTGTTTTATTTTTGTTTTTTTTAGCTTTCTACCATGTTATAATCTCATTAAAAAATGTCATCCATGCATGTCCCTGTAATTTAGCCATCTCTCACGCGCCATATTCAAACCCGCCCTGTGGTTAGCTATAAGATTTGTCCATTGCTCCGCCCACAAGCCTATATCACCCATGCTCCCATACAACAATTCTCCTTAAATATACAAAAACATGACACAAAACTGTACACAGCAACTTGATGTGCAACCTGACCTGTGATGTGCAGTAGTTTCATTAGTGAGATGCAGCTGATTGTGTGTAATAGCGGTTTGAAGGGGGAGTGACTTAGTGCGGGGGGCAAAGGTAGTGAAGACTCGGCGTCAAAAACAAAAGTGAAACACATAAAACAAGTTAACATGTTGTTTTCAAAACCATGAAAGGTAACATGATGATCTAAATATGTTTTGGCAGTTAATACTCCATAGAAATAAAATCCTCCCTCTTTAAATAGGGACCATTTTGCTGATAATGATTTTAAGTTAAGTTTAGTGTTGTTTTTTTTAATATTAACAGAAGACATGGTTAATATTTATTTAATGTTGAATAAAACTTTATCCCACATAAAAGAAAAAAAAGCTGACCTGAAAATGCACTTAACAGTGTAGTGTTGTAAAATCGTTCTGTTATCATGAGGTTCATTATACTGTTCATAAAAGGAAACAAAACAAAGATTTAGATTTAACTTGAAAGTAATTTCCCTTGTGCATAAAGTTTCTATTGTCAGCCTCGAGGTGCTGCAACAAAACATTGATTATAAGACTTTGTTGTGATGCTGATTGTCTGTGCCAGCTGTAGCCAAACTCCTGCTAGGCCTGATGGGTTTTCTTGGCATTCCTTTTAACCCAAGTCGTCACGGCGACAGACAGATGGGTGTGTCCCTCCGCTCTGTCTGACCCTGATGTTTAAACCGCTGTAGGCAGGTGTGAAGAGTCTGTGTCTTATTTAAACCAAACAGCTGAGACGCAGGAGCGGGGACACTTAATGTGAGGGGATGTCCATCTGTGCACTGGCCCTCCGTCAACAGGAGCAGGCAGCGTGGGGTCTGATATAGAGGCTGCTGCTGCTCCTCTGACACTAATGCAGCCATAAAAGATCAGACGTCTGCTGCAAAAGTGAAAGTGCTGTGTGTCTGCAGAGTAAACATGAAGCCGGAGCCACAGTTTGGGATCTAGAGCTATTTTAAACCCACATGACAACCTATTATTTTATAGTAAAGATCTGAGCAGTGCAGGAGTTGTTAAAAATATATATATATTTAATACAGTTGGGGGCAGCTAAAATTAATATTGTTAAAATGCAGATTTTTGTTGTAATTCAAGGCGTTAATGGGTCTAGTCACTAGTAGAAATGATCAGGTTCAATATTTGTGTTTTTTTTTGTTTGTTTTTTGTTGTTGTTTTTTTTTCGTAAAGTAGCTGTACATTTATGTTTGACTTTGTATAATGTAGTGAATAAGAGTCAGAGTTGATGAGGGGCAGATATTATAAGCTTTTGCTTCCTTCTGTGCCCTTTCATTCACCTAACAAAAATTGTACAAAAGCCGTAATACTGTATGCAGTTATGCGGATTGTTTTGTTTTAATGAATGAAATAAAATATTAAATTGAAATTGAATTGAAATTGAATTGTGCATTTACCTGTTGTATATTTCATGGCAAAGTAATCTGTCTCTTGCCCCTTTTTTATTGATTGATGTTGGGGGTGAGCACCATGCCAAATGAAATTGAAAACGCAAACTTCTGGGAGCCAGTTCACAAATTAGAGTTTTATCCAGATTCAATATAGTATCTTTATATTGCCTTTAACAGACAACTAAAGTCATCTTCTTCTTCTGGAATTTCACACTTCATTGCAGTTGGTTAAATTCACCTGCCACTCAGAGCATTACTGAGTCTGACCAGTAGGAGGTAATTGGTGGACCCACAGCCTTTGTCGTGCAGTTGACCTGGGCCAAGGGTGGGCTCTGTTTTCTGCAGACGTGATCTATATTTATCAGGAAATCTAAATATATTTCTCACACGTTTTTTGGTAATCGGCAACTTTTCTCTGACACTTAGAGGATATGTCACGTTTCACTGTTTTCACCTCAATTAGTCAACAGTGCATTTGGAAATGTTCTCGTGCCGAGTCAAACCCCACCCTCGTGTTCAACTTTTGCTGTGTCCCTAACAGTGAGTGAAGATGTGCTTCATAGTGTACAGTATAAAGCTTGGAAGTTGCAGTAGAGCGACTACGTTTTACACTTAGTATGTGGTGAGTTTTTTGAGACTCATGGTGAGTCTCCACCATAGATCTATTATAAAAACTAAAAAATACATTGTATCAGTCTTTCACAGCAACTTTACTAACACAATGACCAATACCAAAAGAAGGAAACCACCAGATGAATTAGTTTATGTGTGGAGATTTGCTGTAATGGCACTATTTCAGGAAATATTTAATTAATCCGTAAACACACAGCGGCGTGGTGGTGTTAAGTTGACGCAAAAGATTAAGCCTTTGTTCTGTGTAAATGTTCACCATTGTCAGCTGCTGTTTGTTTGTGAGTGCGCTGCTGCGTGCTGATTGGTTCACAGTCAAAATCTACAATGTACAATTGGTTCATGGCCGTGGCATATGCCTGAAAAATTTACCACGTGTGAGTTTTGTGAAAATCCATAAGAATCTTGAGTGTCGACAAAGCTCGTCTTGTTGCAGTAGAATATATTCTACTTGTGTGTTGAATTCTGTGTCCTCCCTCGAAGAAGACCTATGTCTCGTTTTCACGAAAAAAGACGACTCTTTGAGTTCACCGCGAAGGTGTGTGTTTATTTGAGCATAGAGCTGCAAGAGAAGATGAGTGCTTTACGATGGACTGTTTCACCATAATGGCATAATTATCACCATTTCACCCCGTTCTAATTCATGTATGTTTGATTGATTGTATTATCGTGCATTTGAAGGTCGAGTTTCTACCATTAAAGGGCCTCTACCTGATTTTTTTCTGATGCATTTGAGCAAACTCAGTCTGGCCCCAGTACAGACGTACTCCGTAAGCCGCTCTTGAGCTTCAAAATAAATCCGCTGTGTACTGTCTCCATCCAATTATAAAATGGGCTCTGAAAGTTGTGAAGACCACTTATAAACTCATTGTGATGAATAATTAGGATACTCGAACTCATAAGGTATGTGAGGAATTACTTTGGACCAGTGCAAACTGAACTAGCTCTCTTTTTAACATTAAGACGCTGGCAACTGTAAAAATCAGATATAGCGCCCTATAGCTGTTGTAGATCAGTATTACTGTGTGCAATCAAACGAAATGCATAATGATGATCTTTACATGTGTTTGTTACTGAAAACCAGAAAAAATATAATGTCTTGATAAATACTTATGTAATCTGATAATGTGTAATCAATAGGCTACAGTCTGAGGCAGTGGTTGTATTGAGCGGGGCTTGTTTGAGTCTTGTCTTTTGCTTTTTATCCCCTCTCCTCTGTTCTGCCCTGTTATGTCTGCACTCTGTTATGAAATATAAAAGCACAAAAACTGCCCAAAGCAAATGGTGCAAAGACCAGAACATGGCTCCACTTAAAGAAAAAGTAAACTCTGGCATCTCTGTGTTACTCATTTTTAGTATCAAGGCTAGTGCTACTCAATTAAAGATGATAAAGAGGTTATATAGGGATACAATAAGACATGATCTTGCAGAGAAGGGAAAATACTTTGGGTGCGTTTAGTGAAATAGTCAAATTTTATGTGTTGGTGAGAGTCACTTTGGCTATAATTCTGTATTCTAGAGCTGTTTCGGGAGTATTGAGCCCCCTGTTATATATGCATTAAGCAGTATTGTTCAAAGCCAGGCTGATTGTTGCTTAGGGCTGTGAGATTAATCAGTCAAATCACAATTGCACTTTGAATGTTTGCAATTAGGGAAGGCGGCAATTACATAAATGGTTTAATGCCCTCTTTTGCTCAACAACATGCCTCGTCTTGTGTAGGTTTGACCTCTGCTAACATGTTCTGAACTGCATCTTGTTATTGTAGTTAAGATAAAGAAATGAAAAAATGAAATGGTGTTGTCATGATCATTTTCCAATTTCCAGCTTGTTACTAAGGAATAGACCTGATGCCATGATGATGATTAAAAACACTCTTTATTTACATGACAGAATGTGATTTTCAACGTTAAATGGTAGTACCTTCTTTTCTATTTGCATGTGGCCTTATATCTGTGTAGTTCCACAGTGGTCCATGGGCGTATACTAGTCTATGTCAACTCAAGATTGTTCTAAAGACTTGGATTAGTCCTGGTTTAGTCCTGGTTTGGTCGTGATGTAGACTTGGATTGGTTCTGGTTCAGTCCTGCTTTGTTCAGGACTAAACCAGGACTATACTTGTTCTGATACAGTTCAAGATCATTCTACAAATACTCAGAAAAGGTTCGTTTCTGTCCTGTAGATGGGACTTTTTAGTACTAATACTTGCTCAAATGAGTATCTAGTATCGAGTAGTAGCAGATTTTTGATACTTTTGACAACCCAAATTTTGAAATCTCATCGGCTTTTTTTTTTTTTTTTTTTAAACAAAATTGTTCAGCCTTTTTAGTTTTGTGTAAAGTGTAAATCATGATCAAAACAATATCTGTGTGTTACTAATGTCAATAAATTAATATTCATACTGGAAGAATTTTGCTTTCAATGGGTTAAAATGGCCGCGACCCGGCCCCGGATAAGCGGAAGAAAATGGATGGATGGATGGATGGGTTAAAATGACTTCATGTAGACATTTTGTGAGACAGTGATTGGTAGGTCAAAATGCCACACTAAATCCAGCCTGGGTCCCCATGCACTGACAGATAACCAGGTTACAGGTTGGAGCTGTTGAATTCTCAGGAGAATTGCTTGTCCCGGTGCTACAGCCGGCTCTGGCTCCGGCTTCAGCTCGTTTCCCCTTTTCCAGGTTATTTCAGGTTACAAATTGAAGAGTTTCCTCTGACTTTGATCTGCTGGCTGCCTCCAGGCTCCTGCTCGGCTCCGTCCTTCTCGTTCAGCCTGATGTCATAAATCAGCTGATCCGTGTGTTCATGTGTAGGTACAGGAAGCCAGACTGTGGAATATCTACACCTCAATTAATATTAATACATAATATTATCTTTAAAGTGTATTATTAAACATGTTTTTCATAATGAATTAAGTCCTTCTTCATGCTAGTTAAGGTGTAGTTATTATAAAGTGCTATCAGAATATCTTTAAACTCTAGACCGTCAGTCATCCAGGCAAAGTCAATTTCAGGTTTCTAAAAATACTCATCTGAACTTTGGTTGAACTTGGTTGAATCTTATTTGTGTTTTTCTTTTGGCTTCATTTTTAAGGTTTTAGGAAAGAATGCATTTAATAACTGTACAAGCTGAGATACATGTTACTTCCTACTTTTAAAACATAATTTAATCCATTTTACCCCATATGTTTTGCAAAAAATGTACAAGTGTTTATAACTACACTTCAAATTTAGATATAGGCCACAATATGTAATCCTGCTGTCTAATCTGTCTCACCCTAAACTATTTGTAACTGAGGTGATGTTTTAGAGTATTTTTAGTTTCAGTATAGACACATTTTTCTACCACAGAACTAATCAATGATGATGCCGCCGCCATATCCTCCGCCATATAACGCTCTCTACAGGTTTCTCCAAGCCTCTCAAAGCGCTACACATTATTCATCCACTCCACACTCTGTAGTGGTGTAGCTGGGGCAGACTGACTGAAACGAGGCTGCCAATTTACGCCATCGGTCCCTCCAACCACCACCAGCAATTACGCACACACTGCATTTGTACAAACCAGGGCAGATGAAGTGTCTTGCCCATAGACTGAATATGTAAATGGGCATAGCTAACCTGTGAGTTGCTGCGTTCCAAATAGGAAGTGATCATCGGTGCGCTCCCGGCTCCATTGAATCCCCTCTTTCCGTAACTGCTGTTGTCAACTTTGTCATTTTGGTCTTAAAATGTTCGTATTAACCCGCTCTACATTATTTTTAATTTGGTATTGTGTCTGTAAATCAAGATATGAACATTAATAACGGACGAATCAGGCGCCTTCTTTCCCCGAGGTCGCTCCCTTTAGCGTTAGCAACAGGTTTGATTAACAGAGTTGCAAAGTGTCCACTCCCTGCTAAACCAGCGGTGCGAGCAGGAAGGGACGTTACCTTCATGAGCCTCATTTTGGATTGGTTCTTTGGCTGCTATGGTACTTGCGGCGTGAATTGCAAATACAGGACTCTGCTCCAAATTGGCCCCTATAACTGCTAACCTCGATGAGCTCCATTCGACTGGAGCCGAACACTGTAGGTGAAGTGCTCTTTTAGTTCACTTCTGTATACAGTCTATGGTCTTGCCTAAGTAGACAACAACAGAACTGTCAGAGCGGGAATCAATCCTCTAACGTTTGACCTCAGACTGCTTAAACCACTGAGCCACTGTCACCCCTCAGTGACGATCCTCACCGTGTTTATTTACAGTGACTCCAGGCTTTTCAGTTCTGTTAATTGCATTGTTCTACGTCATGGGTCTTTCTAAACCACTTGGTCACACCTCCTTTCTTTCTATTTCCAGGTCCAGTGACTAACGCTGTGATCATGCTGGCCCCTGCAAACATGTTCCTGCCTGACAGCCGCCCTTCGCTGCCTCTTCCGCGCTTCAGTCGTCATGTTCACGGCAGCGAGGGTGACGCCAGCGAGTCCGGGGAGCTCTGTGTGCGCCTCGGGCTCTACACACAGGTACGACACACACACAGAACTCAGCGCTAAAGAGGTACCATTGAAGGGAGGTGTGATTAAAGGCACACTATGCAAACAACTATCTGGATCTGAGTGACTATTTATTTGACTCTAATTGCACTGACAAGTAAAGAGAAGTGCTGGTGAATTGAATATCTGTGTGTAAAAAAGGCAGAAAAAATTCACTAAACATTCCCAGAAATCAGCCAGCTCACCCCAGGTTCCCCAAGACACCATCGGATTTCAAACCTAGCACTATGTAACCTTTCTGGTGTAGGGTCCGCTGCCTGGTTGTCTCCATGGAGATATTATTCATTTACATGGAATGTTTCAGAGTATGGCATTAAACATGTCTCTCTTGCATTTATTCAATTACAGGTGTTTTTACTGCATGTGAAAAGTGCATTCTTACTGTGAGCAGGGTCACATCTCCATAGATCTGACCTGTAACTTGGCCTGGTAGTGTCATCTGCATGTCTCCAAAGCAATAACATCTCCATAGAAACAATGTGACATCTTCTTTAGGCATAAAATACTGCTACAACATGCTTATTTAAGTGTATTGTCTTCATTCTGCCTATGTGTCGTGTTTTGTTTTTTGTGCTAATTGTTTGACTAGTTCGATACTCATTAAATCACCAATAACAATTAGGTGCAGCTCTAGAAGTAACTTCAGGTTGAATAGATTTAATTATCGGGCGACTAGGAGGCGGGTGAAGGTATTTACAGGATTAAATGCAATTTTATCATGTAGTGTGGCCTTCCAACAGAGTTTGTAGCAGTGTAGGAAGAAGGACTCAAGTAGATTTTTTCATGAGTATTTTTTTCTCAGGTATCTTAAGTAAAAATATTAAAGTATCTGTTTAAAAATGTACTTAAAGAGTAAAAAGTAAAAGTATTTCTCACAGATTTTGAGGTCTTATAAAGCTTCAAATTGTAGTGATTTTCATAAAGTTTTGTGCTGAATTTTTTGTTTTTTCTAGCTTTGATATTTTTGTTTGCTCATATTATGAACATGTTAAAAATGAACCCTCAGCCTTTTCAGCAGGTCTCAAACAATAATAAAAAAATACTTTTACTTTTTCAGTCCTTTCCAAAAATGTAGTGGAGTAGAAAATACAGATACCTGCTCTCAAATGTAGTGAAGTAAAATAAAAAAGTATCCACTTCAGTACAGTACTTTACTAGTTGTGCTTCATTATGTTCCATCACTGGTTTATACCCAGGGCCCAGAATTTCCTGCTTACACGACTGATTAATAAAAACTTTGCCATTAATATATTGTTGTATATTCTTAGGAGGAAGATGAAACCTACCTACAGAAAGCAGCTAAACTCAGTTCTTTAATGAATGCTGTCACAGATAAGGTCGGTCCTCACACTTTGACATCATTTGGTTTGAAATTTCCTGTAATTTAACTTCCCATCATGCCTTGTGTTTAGTCTGTGTTTGGTGACGGTGAGAACACAAAGGTGCGAGTGGCGGAGCTGGAGGAAGAGGTGCAGACTCTGAAGAAGGTCAATAAGGATCTGTATGACTTTTCTACACAGCTGCTCACCAAGCCTGCGTAGAAATACTCCATTCATACAACACAGTATACACACAGCCACGCAAACACATGTAGAGGTGGGCAACAAACATCAGTAATATCAGGAATGTTGTTTTGGAGCTATACAAAATTTGATACAAAACTCGGTATATTGTTACTCATCAGTTTTCAGGTAGTCAAAAGTTAAAACAACTGAGATTTTAACACACCAAATACAAAATTTTGCCTTTTTTCAAAGTATTCTGACACCAGGGACTGATAAATGTATTTACCAGCAGCTTATTGGGTTGTTCCAAGATTCCTGTTTACTTTTTGACGTAGTATTCACTAATGCATCTCTATTGATGTTTTGCACCGCTGCAACAAAAATGGCAAATTTCGTAAATAACTTCTTTTGCTTTTAGACGTTCGATCCTGACCTCTGTATGGTTTATTCTTAAAACTCACAATGCTGTAAAGAGAGCTAATTTAAGGAAAAGTGGAACAAAAGCATCTTGTTATCTTCCAAATAGGGGAAAAGTGTGTTTTTCTGCAGGTGATTTTAAACTTCATCGGATACAAACAGGAGGTTTTAGCATCTCTGTGTTGGTTTGCTTAAATAACACTTTTTGTAAATATTGCCCATTGCTACACACATTTAACTTTGTTTAGTTCAACAATGAAACACAACTTTGACCGAAATGGCTCGTTCTCTCCTCTGTTGTTTTTGGTCAAATCCCTTTTGATAAGAAATAAAATGGCCTGGTTTTCAACTTTTGTCAATTTTTCATTTTGGAGAAAGTTTAGGTTTTGACAGGAAGTGGTAATTATTCCAAAAAATCTGGTACTTGTATAGATTTACATTTTGATTTTCTGAACAAAACATTAATATAGATAATTGTTGTGACAAATAACATCATTCATTTAACTTTGGACTTGGCCATTAGTTTTTGAGAAAGTGGCGACGCAGCACATTTCCTCACGGCTTTTATTTAAAGAAAAATCCTGATCCTAAAGCAGAATGTGTGATCCCAATTAACCTCAACAGATTTCACTGTCAAAGCTGCACAAGACTCTCCCTTTAAACCGGCACATGACTCTCATTTTAAACTGTCACTTCTTGGGAAAACTCAACACTTTAGGTTGATTCTGCAAAGGTCAGATGGAAAAACTCATCCCAAGTATTGAGTATTGTGGGTCATAACAGTAACAGCTGCAGTGTGTCTTTCATTTTTAATATCATCCCTTTGTAAAAGTTATTCCACTTTATAAAATCGTCTGAAATGTTTCGAGTTTTTTTGGAAATGTTCCTTTCTTAACTATTTAAGTGTTTGCTTTAGTTTGTGTTTGTTTACCAGCCCCTTTCAGCTATTCCTCGAATGCTAAAGTCAAGAGTATTTAAGAGTATCATCTAATATGAATTAAAGGTGCATCTGCCAACGTCCTCCTAAAGTATAAACAGTACACATAGTGTATTTATGTCATTACTCCAAGGACAAACCATAGACTGTGTGTATGTATGTATGTTTATTTATATGTATGTTTATGTATGTTTATGTGCGTGTGTGTGCACGCGTGTGTGCATGCGTGTGTACACACACATATATAGGTGTATATGTATATACACACATACATACACACACACACAGAGGGTACATAAAGTCTCTTTACAATTTAAAAATGGACTTACAACAGCAGTTTATAAGTTATATTAAGTAGATTTGTTCCAGTTTACTCGGTGGTTCTAAAAGTTCACATTGCTTTTGTGTACGTCAGGCGTCCTGTTGATTAAAGAGACATCCTTTTGAATGAACCCCTAAGAAATGGCTCCTCCTCGAGAGAAGGCACAATGTGTATCATGGTTTAATGAGACAAAATGGGATCCGCAGACTCAACGAAACTATAGAATAAAGTCTGGAAGAAATCCACCATCACGTCTGTCAGTTCTTGCATGGCACAAGAAATGAATAGAGACAGGGACAGTGCGAGAGAGAAAGAAGTGGGCCAAGAACATTTGAGGAAAACATTGATCGTGTAAGAGTTGTATTAAATGAGGTAAAAAACAACAACTTTGGAAACCTCTGCGTGTCTGCGTGTCTGCGTGCGTTAAACCTCTCCAGACATGTTTTTAATGAGGGAACATAACATGTTAGAAAACTCAAAAAATCGATTTTTTTCATCATACCTCTCTTTAAACTATTTTCAGCAGCACACAGGAAAAGTATCTGTTAAATGGACAAAAAAATCATGCCACATGATCGCACTCTGACAAAGGTTACAGGAAGTCACCAAAACAAAGCACTGACCTCAAAAATGTTTAAATGTTTAGAGATGTATTTGAAGAGCCATCTTTATTTAGTGCTTTTTTACACCGTAAAACTTTTCATCACCAGAAACCACAGCCGCAAGACTTCAGAATCAGCACCAAAAGTGATGCAGGATGGATATTAGATGAATAATTAAAGTACGATGTCATCAACCTCTAAACCATTGCCCTGGAATTGCACAAACCTATTGCAGTATATTTCAGAACGAGTTTTACTCCCTTTACAACTGTACTACTGCTGTACTACTGAAGGGAAAATCATCTGAGCTGCATCTGAGGTCACAGTATCACATATAGTAACGCTACAGACAGTTAAAACAAGCAAATGGTGCACTTTTATAATGTATCTGTTTATTTTATTTTATTTTTTTTATTTAACTGCACCAGTAGTGTGTATAATCTATGGAGCAGAGCAGCACAGATGGCACATTTATAAATAATCAAGAGAAACATAATCCAAATAAAAGAAAATGGCTGAAACTCATTATAAATATTAAACGTGGGATTAATCTAACGTCAAACATAATATCAACTCTATAAAAGTCCCTGCTGTGTGTGCAGAGACAGAGACGACGCCATAATGAGCGGCTGCTTTGTTTACACTGGAGTCTGGACAATAAATGTATTTAGTCATCCAAAAATGTGCACACTTCACTTGTTTTAAATCAAATAGTACCACTGTATGTTTAACAGCAGCAGTGAGTAACATCAGGTCTATGTAGATGTAACTGAGGCCCACATGGCACAATGGGATTAATGTTGATCACTTGTATCGATCTGTTGTGATCGATCGGCAGCGTGGTAACCTCTGCTCGTGCTTTTAATTAATTGAAGACGAACTCAAAACCGCAAAGAAAAGTACAAATAGATTAACTATCGTCTACAGAAATGAAGATTGAATTATCGATACTGGCGTGAGTTTAAACGTAAACAGTGGCTCAAGTTGGTAAAGAGGTCACATCCACTGACCCACAGGTTGGCGGTGTGATTCCAGCTCCCACAGATGAATGCTGTTGTTGTGTCTTTGGGCAAGACACTTAACCCACCTTCTTCCCAGTGTCTGTGTACACTGGTGTGTGAATGGGTGAGTGGAGTTTCTTGATGGGCATGCTTTTCCACCTTCAAGACACTCAAAGTGATTTACAAGTGTGTTCCAACTTTTTTTTTTTTTTTTTAAACATTGAAGACCCATAGACTGTTCATATAAATGGACATATACTCATGGTCGGAATTCCTAATATGGAGCCGAACGCTGTGGGTGACGTCACACTCACTTAGTCCACTTTTTTTTAAACAGTCTATGTGAAGAACGCACCTCTTAAAAAATATAAAAAATACTGTTGAATTTACCATCTTGTTGACTCAGTTCCATGAAATCTTTCATGTTGCAAAAAATGTACATCAAACAAACATCAAATGACCCGAATGTTTAATGTAACTTGCACAGCTCTGTGGGAGTCGACGTGGTTTGTTTTATAAATATAGTTCTGACTTTAAATTTTAGTGGAACTGAAAACTTGAGGAAATGAGAGAAATTATAAAGTGTTGCATAAGTGAACTTGTTATACAAAAAATGTAATAAAGAGAAGACAATGTAGCGGGTGAGAAAAACATAATTTAAAGCCAACATCAGATTAGTTTAATGAAAAACAGCTGTTGGAAATGAAAAATTCAAACATGTCACTTCATATAGTTGTCAGTGGATGAGAAGACATGGCTGCCTCCTCTTTTCTCTCTATCTCCCTCTTCTCAAAATCTCTCCTCACTCTCTTTCCCTTTATCTATCTCCTGCTTTTGTTCTCTCTATATTCTCTCTCCCTTTGTCTTACTTTTTCTCTTACTCCCCCCTCTCTCTGCACCCTCTTCTCCTTCTTCCCTCTCTCTCTCTCTGATCCCCTCCTCTGTCTCTCTTTCTGTCCCCCTTTTCTCCCTCTTTTTCTTTCTTTATCTCTCTCTCGCTCCCTCCCTCTCCCTGCCCCCTCCTCTCTCTCTCTCTCTCTCTCTCTCTCTCTCCTCTGTCTCTCTCTCTCTTTCCTCCATCTCTCTCTCTGTCTCTGTCTCTCTCCCTCCCTTAGTTGTTCCTGGCTATGGAAGAGATAAAGTCCCTCCAGCAGGACACTTGCCTTCCCTCTGGGCCCACCCCCTGCTCCTCCCTCTGGACCCGCCTTCTTGACTCTCCCTCTGTTTCCTCCCTCTGGACCTGCCCTCCCTCCTCTCCGTTCACATCTGGACCTCCACAGTCTGGTCCCAGGGATGCTCTTATCTCCAGTCCCTGTCCCGGAGCAGAGGAGCAGAGCGATTAGGGGCTGGTTTGGCGTCATTCGGCTTTAACGCACTGCCATTTGTTCATGTAGGTTTCTTTGGCAAAATTAGAGCAGCATGGTGAGACTTTTCTTGAGTGCTTTAGCAGTTTAATCTTTTCACCAACAACATCAACATCCATCACTGGTTGTTTTTGGTACTTTGTTTTGGGCACCGCTGGACCTTTTTCACTTTATTTAAAAATGCTAACACAGAATGAAACAGCTGCATTATGTACAGAAAACAGACTCAGATTCAGGTAAGGTTAAACATTAGTGCTAAATTTCAGAGCTCACTGAAACACATTGGGGGTAAGTACATTTATATTGTAATGATTAATTAACTGTAATCCAAACAAAACTAAACTTCAAACTTTTCTGACTCAAGACGATTAAAACACTATGGCTCTACTGAAAACATGCAACACAGAAATACTTTACTTCATAAAAACGTACAAAGATTTCAGACTTAAACGGGAAAAATGTATAAAAACAATGTTGAAACCATCCATCCATCCATCCATCCATCCAATTTCTTCCGCTTATCCGGGGCCGGGTCGCGGGGGCAGCAGTCTAAGCAGGGACTCCCAGACTTCCCTCACCCCGGACACGTCCTCCAGCTCCTCCGGTGGGACCCCAAGGCGTTCCCAGGCCAGCCGAGAGACATAGTCCCTCCAGCGTGTCCTGGGTCTTCCCCGGGGCCTCCTCCCGGTGGGACATGCCCAGAACACCTCCCTAGGGAGGCGTCCAGGAGGCATCCTGAGCAGATGCCCGAGCCACCTCAGCTGGTTCCTCTCAACGTGTAGGAGCAGCGGCTCTACTCCGAGCTCCTCCCGTGTGACCGAGCTCCTCACCCTATCCCTAAGGGTGCGCCCGGCCACTCTGCGGAGGAAGCCCATTTCAGCCGCTTGTATCCGCGATCTTGTCCTTTCGGTCATTACCCAAAGCTCATGACCATAGGTGAGGGTAGGAACGTAGATTGACCGGTAAATCGAGAGCTTTGCCTTCCGGCTCAGCTCCTTCTTTACCACAACGGACCGATACAGCGACCGCATCACTGCAGACGCTGCACCGATCCGCCTGTCAATCTCCCGCTCCATCCTTCCCTCACTCGTGAACAAGACCCCGAGATACTTGAACTCCTCCACTTGGGGCAGAGACTCACCACCCACCCGGAGAGAGCAAACCACCTTTTTCCGGTCAAGAACCATGGCCTCGGATTTGGAGGAGCTGATTCTCATCCCAGCCGCTTCACACTCGGCTGCAAACTGCCCCAGTGCCTGCTGCAGGTCCTGGCTCGAAGAAGCCATCAAATCCTGTGGTTCCCAAACCAGGCCCCCTCCGGCCCCTGGCTGCGCCTAGAAATTCTGTCCATAAATATAATGAACAGAACCGGTGACAAAGGGCAGCCCTGGTGGAGTCCAACATGCACTGGGAACAGGTCTGACTTACTGCCGGCAATGCGAACACAGCTCCTGCTCCGGTCATACAGGGACCGGACAGCCCTTAGCAAAGAGCCCCGGACCCCATACTCCCAGAGCACCCCCCAAAGGACACCACGAGGGACACAGTCGAATGCCTTCTCCAGATCCACAAAACACATGTGGACTGGTTGGGCATACTCCCATGAGCCCTCGAGGACCCGATGGAGAGTATAGAGCTGGTCCAGTGTTCCACGACCAGGACGAAAACCACACTGCTCCTCCTGAATCCGAGGTTCGACTATCGGTCGGATTCTCCTCTCCAGTACCCTGGAATAGACCTTACCGGGAAGGCTGAGGAGTGTGATTCCCCTGTAATTGGAACACACCCTCCGGTCCCCCTTCTTATACAGAGGGACCACCACCCCGGTCTGCCATTCCACAGGTACTGTCCCCGACCGCCACGCGATGTTGCAGAGACGTGTCAGCCAAGACAGTCCCACAACATCCAGAGACTTGAGGTACTCAGGACGGATCTCGTCCACCCCCGGAGCCTTGCCACTGAGGAGCTTGCCAACCACCTCAGTGACTTCAGCCAGGGTGATGGACGAGTCCGCCTCTGGGTCCCCAGTTTCTGCTTCCTCCTCGGAAGACGTGACAGTGGGATTGAGGAGATCCTCAAAGTATTCCTTCCACCGCCCGACAACATCCCCAGTCGAAGTCAGCAGCTCTCCACCCGCACTGTAAACAGTGTTGGTGAAGCACTGCTTCCCCCTCCTGAGGCGTCGGACGGTTTGCCAGAATCTCTTTGAGGCCGTCCGATAGTCCTCCTCCATGGCCTCCCCGAACTCCTCCCAACCCCGAGTTTTTGCCTCTGTGACTGCCCGAGCCGCGGCACGCTTGGCCCGCTGGTACTCATCAGCTGCCTCAGGAGTCCCACGAGCCAACAAGGCTCAATAGGACTCCTTCTTCAGCTTGACGGCATCCCTTACTTCCGGTGTCCACCACCGGGTTCGGGGATTGCCGCCGCGACAAGCACCACAGACCTTACGACCACAGCTACGAGCAGCCGCATCGACAATAGAGGTGGAGAACATGTCCCACTCGGAGTCCATGTCTCCAACCTCCCCCGGGATCAGGGAGAAGCTCTCCCGGAGGTGGGAGTTGAAGACCCCCCTGACAGAGGGCTCCGCCAGACGTTCCCAGCAGACCCTCACAATGCGCTTGGGCCTGCCAGGTCTGTCCGGCTTCCTCCTCCGCCAGCGGATCCAACTCACCACCAGGTGGTGATCAGTTGACAGCTCAGCCCCTCTCTTCACACGAGTGTCCAAGACACGCGGTCGGAGGTCAGATGACACGACAACAAAGTCGATCATCGACCTCCGACCTAGAGTGTCCTGGTGCCATGTGCACCGATGGACACCCTTGTGCTCGAACATGGTGTTTGTTATGGACAAGCTGTGACTAGCACAGAAGTCCAATAACAAAACACCACTCGGGTTCAGATCGGGGAGGCCGTTCCTCCCAATCACGCCCCTCCAAGTGTCACTGTCATTACCCACATGGGCGTTGAAGTCCCCCAGGAGAACAACGGAGTCCCCGGTTGGTGCACTGTCTAGTACCCCTCCCAGGGACTCCAAGAAGGCCGGGTACTCTGCACTGCTGTTTGGCCCGTAGGCCGACACAACAGTGAGAGACCTGTCCCCGACCCGAAGGCGCAGGGACGCGACCCTCTCGTTCACCGGAGTGAACCCCAACACGCAGCAGCTGAGCTGTGGGGCAATGAGCAAGCCCACACCAGCTCGCCGCCGCTCCCCGCGGGCAACGCCAGAGAAATGGAGAGTCCAACCCCTCTCAAGAAGTTGGGTTCCAGAGCCCAAGCTGTGCATGGAGGTGAGGCCGACTATATCTAGCCGGTAACGCTCAACCTCCCGCACAAGCTCAGGCTCCTTCCCCCCCAGCGAGGTGACATTCCATGTCCCCAGAGCTAGTCTCCATGTCCGGAGATCCGGTCGTCGAGGTCCTCGCCTTCGACTGCTGCCCGGATCTCTCCGCACCCGCCCCTCATGGCTCCTCCCGCAGGTGGTGGGTCCACGGGAGGACGGCCCCACGTCGTTTCTTCGGGCTGGGCCCGACCGGGCCCCGTGGGGAAAGGCCCGGCCACCAGGCGCTCGCTGCTGAGCACCCACCCCAGGCCTGGCTCCAGGGTGGGGCCCCGGTAACGCCAGTCCGGGCGACGTAACTGGCCTCGTTGTTACTCTATTCATGATGGGCTTCTGAACCGCTCTTAGTCAGACCCGTCTGACTAAGAGTGTTGAAACCAGTTGATGTTAACGACATTGTGTAACAGCTCAGTACATGTGCATAAGAAGCCATTTTTGTGGTTCTTTTGATTGTAATGAGATTTTCATTTATCCAGGAGAGGTTCAATGTAGAGCAGGCTTCAGTGGTGGGCATCTGGACACGTTTCCAGCTCCAGAAACCATTTTACACTGATGGAACTGGATTCATCCCACTCTGAGTATCTTGATCCAATCTCAAAAGGAGGAGTTTTAGACTGAAACGGCCGTTAAAACTCCTCCCTTTGGCGTTACTCAAGCTTACTCAAGGTTTGGAGAAAGTAAAGATAGAAAAAATATCACAGGGGACTGAAAAACATGGCGGATTTCTATTTAATCAATGGGCGAAACCTAAACTCTTGTTAATCTGAGGTGAGAAATGTGTTTTTATTTGTACATCCCACGTGACCAATGAGCTCCTTCGTTTCACGTGTCACTGAAAAAACAACCTGATTGGACGATCACATTTGACTAACACTTCAGACACAACAGAGGACGTCGAGACCAGACTGATATCAATCTGTATAAAACATACAGGGAGATTTCAGTCTGGATTTGCCAGGGAATCTCGGAGTTGAATAAATTCCCAGCTCAATCAGTTGAAAATGGCTTCTGGAGCTGAAACGTTTTTATCGCAAAAGAGTCCAGATGACCACCAATGAAACCTTCCCTACTCCTCTCGTTGTAATTTAAAGGGTCTCTGCTTCAGATTGGAGTTTCTATAGAATTGTTTTTTTTTTTTTAAGGCACTACTGGCTCAGCGTGGATCCGTCTAAATCCTCCGCTCGCCCCGGCTCGTTCATTGTGTTATCAGATGAACAGTTGGGGCTTTGTACTCTCTACCTGACGCTGGGCTATCAGTCTGAAACTCCTTATCCACAAGCACAGGCCTTTATCACAAAGTCCAGACTCAACCCAATAACAGTCCACTTTAACAAGCTCAAATCCAGAGCTTTACCACATGTGCTTTAAGGTTATCCGGAGAAGGCATCACGGTGTTCCACACTTTGCATCTTTGCCAAAAACTGTTGACAACTCTATTTCACATTAAACTGAAGATGTGAAAAATATTATGATTATTTCTCCAAATTTTGGGCTTTTTTTGACATGTTCAGAGGGAATTTGACTAGATTAATCCCTGTTTAAAAGTAGATTTTGAATGCAAGCCAATTAGTTTCCAGTGCAGGAATAAACATGCGCTTGCCAGGAGCACAAACAGTGAGTTATAACAGACTCAGATATGAATAGGTTTGTGAACGTGCCAGCATCACTGCACTGACTGGTTAGAAGGCTAAAAGAATGATAAGGGAGGATGAGTCTAACACTGGAGGAGGTGCTGTGACCCTTTTGGCTTCCCGTAGGACGAGACCTTAACCAGCTCAGTGACTTTGACATTACACATCGTCCTGCGGGAATACCCACCAACAACTGACTATTTCACCTCTCAGCCCCCAACAGCAGCTGGACTCAAGGTCAGAGCGGTGACTGGACAGCGTGGGGTGGGGGGCTTATCGTTGGTATTCTACGACGCTGAAGACGCTCAATAACCTAAAGGTGAACTCCGGTTGACCTGTGAACTTTACTCTGTCTGTACGTATCAATGTTTACACCGAAGCATTACATAAGTTACAGTACTATTTTTAAAGGTCCTATATTACGCAAAAGTGACTCTTGTAAGCTTTCAGTCATGTTATAATGCTGTTACCTCATCAAAAACATACCCCAAATTGTTTTTGTTTGATTCACACATGTTTATTATTAGTCTGTCTACATCTCCAAAGCTCAAAATGCTCTGTTCCACCTTGTGATGTCATGAAGCGATAGTTTTTATGTTTACAGTTACGTTTTACCTTTAGTTCAGTAGAGATTGGCAACTCCATTTCTGAAATCATCCAAATGATACTTGTGAAGGTGTATGGAGTTTAAAAACACAGTGGAGCACTTCCAGTATTACCATATGACATCACAAGGTGGAACAGAGTGTTTTCAGTTTGAGAGCGGAACTCAGCCTAAATATGCAGGGTCTGTGTGTTAAACATGTGTGAATGAAACAAAACACAACTCCAGGTCTGTTTGTGTTGAGGAAACAACATACAGTGGTCCCTCGTTTATCGCGGGGGTTACGTTCTAAAAATAACCCGCAATAGGTGAAATCCGTAACTTATATATTTATTCTATATGTTTTGCAGCTGTAAAACCCCTCACCACACACTTTATACACTTTTCTCACACAGGCATTAACATTTTCTCACATTTCTCTCTTGTTTAAACTCTCTCTAAGTTCAAACCTTCATAGGCGCCTTTGTCGGTGCAGAACGTTTCATCGACATTGTGGGTTTTGTTGGGGAGAAAACTTGCAAACATACAGCACTTCAGAGTCACACTGCAATCTAACATTTATGTAAATTTGTCTGAACACATTCTGTACTGTACAGGAGACACGGCACAGAGGAGACTGATGGACAATGGTCTACAGTCCCTTAGCCAATCAGGACACAGAACTCAATGCAGGTTCAAAAAAAAAAAAAAATCATGCAAAATTGCAGTAAAAAAATCTGAGAAACAGCGAGGCGACGAAAGGTGAACTGCGATAAAGTGAGGGACAACTGTAAAAAAGATCAGAAAGCAGTGTAATATGAGCCCTTTAAGCTATTTTTTATCACAAGTTTGTCTAAATAGTCAGTGTGTTATAAACAATATTAAAGCCTAAAGTTCATTGTAAGTGCATATGTTTTGTTTTGTTTTGTTTTGTTTAGTTTTTTTAATTAGCTTCTAGCTGCGGTATAATTAAAGACTTGACCAATTCTAAGACACATGTACCATAATTGTGTTGTGTTTGTGAAGCTCCAGAGTCCAATTAGTCAAAACCTATATACGCTATAAACAAGACTTAGAACTGTAACCGTGTGCAATTTTAAATCACAATCATACGTACACAACACATGACCATTTTCATTGCTGCGTGTAATGTAAGCCACACAGGGCCACGTCCACACAGCAGCTCTGTTTGGCCTGAAGAGGACATTTGGGGGAAAGCAACACTCTGCAGGGGAGAGAGAGTTTGTCCTTTATCAAAAGTGATTCAAAATAAACCAGAACACAGTGTCATCATAAAATATATTCAATTATGTAACGCCATCCACTTGTGTTGGAGTGGAGTCACATTTGTGTTTATTTAGTCCTGGTTTGAACCCAGTTTAGTTCTAATTTTGGTGTGTTGTACATGTGTGAATTCAACATACACCGCTATAAAACTATAACAATTTTCACATGTTTTTCCAAAAATTTTACCAGCCAAGTCCTTCAAAGAAAATTTAAACTGGACAAATGTTTTTAAATCAGACCTGTTGTGCCTGTGTCTCTGCTATAGTTTTAATCGACGACACTCGTGGATCATTATATTATAATTTTCTCATTTTAAATCACAATATTCATCTAAAACGACTTAATAAAAGAAACAACAACACGGTGGGAGCTGAAGAGTCGGCGCCCCCTCTGGATAGCTGCACATCACACTGGCAAGCAGCGGATTTTTTTTTCATATAATAAAATTGGAGAACAAAATGCTTACGTCATAGTGGGCATGGAGGAGAAAACGGAGGTTGATCTGCAAAAAAGTGAATCGCTCCAAATACAACTTCGCGAGAGTAAATGTTGAGGGGAAGTAATTACATTTGTCCCTCACTATAACGTGGTTCACCTTTCGTGGCCTCACCGTTTCGCAGATTTTTTTGCACAATTTTGCATGCTTTTTTACACTGTATGAACGTGCATTGTGTTCTGCGTCCCGATTGGTTAAGGGATTGTCATTGTCATTCTCCTCCGTGCTGTGTCTCCTGTACAGTACAGAATGTGTTCAGGCAAATTTACATAAATGTTGGATCGCAGTGTGACTCTGAAGTGCTGTGTGTTTGTAAGTTTTCTCCTTGACAAAACCCACAATGTCGATGAAACGTTCTGCACCGACAAAGGCACCTACGAAGGTTTGAACTTTGAGAGAGTTTAAACAAGCGAGAAATGTGTTAAAATGTTAATGCCTGTCTGAAGAAAGAATATAAAGTGTGTGGTGAGGAGTTTTACAGCTACAAAACATATATAATAATTGTAAAAAATAAAGCTGACTACTTTGCGGCTTATTTTTAGAACGTAACCCCCACGATAAACGAGGGACCACTGTACAACATGGTTGATTTTGCAGATTAGGTCTGATTTAAGAGTGAATACGTTTCACTTCTCATCCAAGTAAAGCTTCTTCAGTTCTGACAGAATTGTGTAAGTCACTGCCTTAAATGTGTCTGAAGGGAGGAGCTAACTACACTGAAACAAACACACCCTAGTTTTTTACATGAATCTGTCGAGTCTGTCCTAAGGTGTGAACCTGAGTACAATTTTGCAGTGAAGTTCTTTTAAAAATTCATGACTTTTCCAGCGTGGATACAGCCTGCCATGGAAACAGGTGAATTCCCATAATGCAAAGTGGCAGGTGTCATTTAGAGTAGAGCCAGCTGGAACTAATGCTTTAAAAAGTCCTGCTATGACAGTTCTCACCCTGCATGACAACGTTTGGGCATTTCCCTGCTTTTTCCTTGTGTCTTTAGTTTCACTTTCACATCATCAACTTCACAAAATCCTCCCACGAGAATTTCCCATTTTTAAGGACCGGCATTGCATAAACTGGTGCCTACAACCGCAAGTCCCACTGGAAAAAATGTCTTTATGTCAGAGAGCGCGGCATGCTGGGTAATGAGGCTGGTGAGGAGGAGGAGAAGGAGGAAGACTCGGCCTGGCAGCAGCTGTCATGAATACTGGTGCGAAAGTATAAGCATCAAAACAAATGCGGGAAAGGAAACGGGGAATTTGGTTGCAAAACTGGAATATTCAGATGGAATTTTCAGAGAGGAAGTTTAGCCCCGCTGGAGTCTATGGGATTCAAGAGTTTTACAATTGTAGTTACGTAGAAGATTTTCTCAAGTACTTTTACTCTAACTTAATACAAAATTATGTTACAGGGGGTGTTTTGCTTCTACGGGGTATTAAAGAGGAGGTATTTTACTTCTATGGGGTATTAAAGAGGAGGTATTTTACTTCTATGGTATTAAAGAGGGGGTATTTTACTTCTATGGTGTTAAAGAGGGGGTATTTTACTTCTATGGTTTTAAAGAGGAGGTATTTTACTTCTATGGGGTATTGGGGGGGTATTTTACTTCTCAAGGGTATTAAAAAGGGGGTATTTTACTTCTATGGTGTATTAAAGAGGGGGTATTTTACTTCTATGGTATTATAGAGGGGGTATTTTACTTCTATGGTATTAAAAAGGGGGTAGTTTACTTATATGGCATTAAAGAGGAGGTGTTTTAGATTTATTGTATTAAAGAGGGGGTATTTATCTTCTGTGGAGTATTAAAGAGGTGGTATATCACTTCTCACTTCACTTGTGATGAGGGAACAGTGTTATAACATGGTAGAAAGCTCCAAAAAGTCGATTTTGCATAATACTCCCACTTTATTAAACCTTTTGTTTATTATGCATTAAGGCTATTACAAGTGTTGTCCAAATATTTTTTAAACTACCGTGAAGACTCAGACTGACAGTTCAGGTTAACAAAAAATGTACTTTGGTTGAACTTTGAATTTGATTTATGCTTTTCTTCTGAACATTTTTGAAAATTCAGATAATTAAATTAATTGCTACTATCCACTAAAACATGTTTTCAATCAGTTTTGCTTCAAATGTAATGTGGTAACTGGCTTTTTAAAGTAGATATTAGTGTTGTCACGATACTGAAACTTAAAACTCTGCTTTGATATTAAGGAATAGACTTGAAAATACCAATTCAGATACAAGAAACGTAACAAAAAACACTCTTTCTTTAGACAATAGAATGTTGCTGTATAGTACCCAGGAATCGTACACAAAGAGGAGGGATTGCTAACCACTCTGCCAACTCTGTGGACTATAGTTTTCTTTGTCATCTATATTACAGTACGTATACTTTCCTGAAGAGAAGCTATGCATTTTTCAGTTAGCAGCATGACACTATGTTCCATTCACTTTCTATTCAAACGGCCTCACTGACGGCACTGAACAACACCCCCTGTCTTCTCGCAGTGATGAAAACTCCACAAATATTCAGCAAAAACTCAGAAACTTTACGAGAAAAAGCATCATATTTCAAAACGAACTGGAAGTAAATATCTCCACATTTTGTTAATAACACAATAACACATATTACATCCATTTTAGCCCCTGAGAAGCCACAGCTCTCACAGAACTATCAATTTCTTGTCTACTTTTTCTGAATAATTATAGACCCAAGAGCAAACGCCGTAGGAGCTGACTGTGGTAGGCCTATTGACAAAACAAAGCAATCAGTTTGTTTGACACACGAGCTCATTTCGTCAATAGATCCGCCATAGCTTTGTTCCCTTCTGTCTGTTATATACTGTGGTCCTATACACTATTGATCTGCTGTGTGTTCTGATATTCATTCTCCAGCGGTGGAAAGTATCAAGTAAGAGTTTATTATTTAAAGCTGGGCAATATAACTTTTCTGTGGCATCTGCGTTTCTCTATGGAATGTCTGTAATGCTCCACAGAAATGCATTACAGTTGTCCCTCACTATAATGTGGTTCACCTTTTCTGGCCTCGCTGTTTGGTGGATTTGTTTAGGGCAATTTTTCATGCTTTTTTTACAGAATATGAACGTGCATTGTGTTCTGTGTCCTGATTGGCTGAGGGACTGTAGACCATTGTCCATCAGTCTCCTCTGTGCCGTGTCTCTTGTACAGTACAGAATGTGTTCAGACAAATTTACATAAATGTTAGATCGCAGTGTGACTCTGAAGTGCCGTATGTTTGCAAGTTTTCTCCCCAACAAAACCCACAATGTCGATGAAACGTTCTGCACCGACAAAGGCGCCTACGAAGGTTTGAACTTTGAGAGTGTTTAAACAAGAGAGAAATGTGAGAAAATGTTAATGCCTGTGTGAGAAAAGTGTATAAAGTGTGTGGTGAGGGGTTTACAGCCTTAAAATATATATAATAATTGTAAAAAAATAAAGCTGACTACTTAGCTGATTTCGCCTATTGTGGGTTATTTTTAGAACGAGGGACCACTGTACATCATAGGCTGTATAAAGAAGTAACCTGAGTGTGACGTCACCCACAGCGTTCGGCTCCAGTCAAATGAAACTTATCGAGGCTAGCAGGTATAAGCATGAATTCTGATGTATCATAGGAACCAAACAGCCAATCGGGAGTGAGGTTGTTGAAGGTAACACCGCAAAATGAGGAGACTGACAGAAGCAGTTACGGAGAGAAGTTTTTCAGTAGAAAGTGAATTGGAGCCAGAGTCAGTAGAGCCAGCTCGCCCATGCTCACTTCCTGTTTGGAACGCGGCGGCTAGCATGTTAGCTATATCACTTTTATATATATAGTCTATGCACTATACACCAACTATCTCAGTGAGGTGTTTTTTATTGCTAAAGTGATACCTTGAAAGATGTGTGTTCTTAAAATGAGCTGACTGGTCTCTCCACAGATCTTACCTGTAACTATGCCAGGTGGAGTTGCCTGCTTGTTTCCATGGAGATAAATAAATTTACCCTACGGTGGACCATACCAGACAAAGCAATAAGATCTAACCTAATCATAAACCGTAAACCCTAATGAAAGCTGCTTTAAGTACAAATGTATGTTGTTTTTTTTTACTCAAGTTGAATCTTGCTCCAATTCACTTTCTATTGAAAAACTGTGGCCTCTCTCTGTAACTGCTGCTGTCAGACTCGAATTGGGACACGGCCTATGATGTTCTCTTTGGCCACTCAAAGAGAATCTGACAGAATCGTTCCTGCTCAGTTAGTGGTCATAATGTTGTGCTTTGTCTTAGTGCATTTACCCCTCACTTTACCAGTTCAATCCTCCTTTACTGTTTTATTGCAGTGTTGGCAGAAGATAACTTCCCAGCAAAGCATTTCCAGCATCTCAAAAAAAACACTGCTTTTTAAACTATATTTCAACTTTGCTCTGCTTTAAGGACAAATCCCTGGGCTGGGATGTTTTGCTCCGCTGAGAGGAAACTTGGCATTACAGCGTCCCCTGTGTGGAGTTAGAAACCATGTTGGCATTTCAAACTTATGGACGGTGATACAGCAGTGTCACCATGGTCCTGTATTAAAGGTGCACTGTGGAACTTTTCTGGTTGATGATCCACTACCTGCTTTTGTCCCTACACATGATCGTGAATTACCGTATTTTCCGGAGTATAAGTCACACTGGATTATAAGTCGCACCAGCCAAAAAAATGCATAATAATGAAGAAAAAAAGATATATTTAAATGTAAAAAAGTGCAACTTATAATCCGGAAAATATCTCGAATGTTTCACAGTATGGCATTAAACATAACTATCTTCTGTAGACAAGAAGATGGTAGCGCCAAGTCTATGTTTTAGGTCAGGTCTGTGGAGAGGCAAGCTTGCTAACAGTCAGAATGCTGTTTTCACTTTAGCATATAAATTGACATACAACAGCTAACCTGATAGCTGCTACTTTCCAAATCCGAAGTTTTGGGGTTTTTTTTCCATATTTTTAACCAATAAAAATGTAATAGCACTTTTGTAACTCAATAAATGCATGAGACACAAAGTAAATGGTTTTGTGTAGCACTTTTCCACCTTTAAGAACCACTCAGCCACTCATACACCTGTGTACGCAGACACTGAAGGCGAGGAGGAAGGGGGTTAAGTGTCTTGCCCAAGGACACAATGACGGCGTTCACCTGTGGGAGCTGGAATCGCACCGCCAACCTGTGAGTCAGTGGATAAACACTCTACCAACTGAGCTACTGTCACCCTACACTGTGGGGCATTCCAGGCAAAGCAATAACTTCAAACTAGCAGGTGGCAGACCCCCCACCAGCAAAGTTACATAATGCACCTTTAAGTAGGTACAAGAAAAACTGGTACTGTAAGAACTAGCGCCCTGGACAGTGAAAATGAAGTGATCGGTAGACTGTGAGATTGGATACGATTTATGACTCCTCAAATATTCCCCTAAGTTTGGTAATAACTTGTTACCTTCTGCATAATCCATCTCACTCTGTAACAAGAGGTCTGGAGCCAGCTCTTTAAATCTCAAATGACAGAAGATCCATAACAACAGGCAGGTATTCATCAAGCCAGTCCGGACGTCCTCAGTGCAGGACCCATTTACCGTGTGGCAAAGTGTGGTTTTAAAAGCTAATATTGTACAGATTTTTAAATGATACACACCAGAAGAGAACATTCTTATACGTGGCTTGAATACTAACAAGAGAGTTCTGTATTTATATCTGCCCCTGATTTCACGGAGCATCACAACAAAATCCACTCACCCACTTTTTATCAGCAACTGGTTTAAGGTGCATTATGTAACTTTTCTGGTGTAGGGTCTGCTACCTGCTCATCTACTTTGGCTGGAATGTTCCATAGTACGGCTTTAAACTGAGCTTTCTGACATTTCGGTGACAGATCTTTTAATTGCTCAAAAATACATTTCAAAACATGCTTTATTACAATGAGCGTGCTCTCCTCTCCAGAGATCTGAACTGTAGCCTGGAATGTTTGTGTCACCTGCTTGTCTCCATCAATATGTTTTATGCCATACTGTCGAACATTTCTCCATGGAGACAACCATTTTACATTTAAACTATGCAGCATAATTTTGTTGTTTTCTTGAATCTTGAATTGAACCAAGTGACAGACCCTCCACCTCCAGTCGTACCCTGAACCTTTTAAAGTTAAAGGCACTGATCCTTACTTCAAACAGCCAGACTTTTTACGCAAAGGAAAAACATTTCCATGGAGACCAGCATGACCCTCCATTGGAAAAGTTACATAGTGCACTTTTAAGTTCGGACATTGCTGTTTTATATTTTACTGATGTTGACTAACTGAGCACGTAGGACGAAATGTTGTCTTTCATCAAGAGAACTTCGAAGTTTTTTTTGTTGTTGTTGGGTTTTTTTTTTGTAATACAACAGTTAAATGTCTGAACACATGTTTTCATTTGAGTTCTTTTGTTTTCATGATTATTTACACTTTTTTTTTTTTTTACTACATAATGGGTTTCCTCCACAGGATGGCAGGACGCTCCCTTATAGATAGGGTGAGGAGCTCGGTCATACAGGAGGAGCTCGGTCATACAGGAGCCGCTGCTCCTCCATGTCAAGAGGAGCCAGCTGAGGTGGCTCGGGCATCTGTTCAGGATGCCTCCTGGATGCCTCCCTGGGAGGTGTCTATGTCTCTTGGCTGGCCTGGGAATGTCTTGGGCTCCCACTGAAAGAGGTAGAGGATGTGTCTAGGTGAGGGAAGTCTGGGAGTCCCTGCTTAGAAAGCCTAAACGGCTCTGTAGTCCCTATAAAACTTACTCCTGTCAGGATAGGTGGCCCCATGCAAAATAATACAACCCAAACAACAACACATAAGGTGAATACAGACCCTGCACTGCCTTATATTTTGAACATAGACTCACAAAGCCTTGGCTGAGGTCTACTTTGAATTGTCTTGAATTCCAACATCTCCCCAGAGCGTCCCCTCGCCCTGACACACATGTGAGTCTTGCCCTCTGAAACACAAATGAAAAAATGAGATTAAGTTCCTCCACACTGGCTTCTGGGGCTGCGACATTTCCAGGCCCTGCCCTTCAAACTGGAGGCCATATTGGATGTTCAGTGACCACACAGTTCAGTCTTTTATGTCTTCATTACTCCCGCGTCCTAACTCCGCCCACTTTTCTTCTTACCTCTCCACTTCCACCCTCGTGTCCTTTCCTCAGCCTCCTAGTGTCCTTCGCATCCTCCTCATTTCTCTGGAAGCTATCTGCAGAATCTTAAACCCTGTGCGGTGACATTTAGGTAAAGAAAAAAAAACTGAAACGGCAGCAGCTTCACAGGAAGGAATCTGAAGTCGTTATTTAATAAGGTTCGCATTTGTTATTGTAATTTATGTACATTCTATTGAGTTTTGCTTTTGGTAGCTCATATCGTAACAACCTAGGGCTTTATTCAACCTATGCAATTGTCGAATATTATCATAAATCTGCTTAAAATATGTATCCGCGAAGTTATAGGAAGTAGAGATGATCGATACTACAGTACTTTTGGGAGTGTTTTGATACTGATACTTGATAGACATTTAAAGGGCCCATATTACACCGTTTTCAGATCCTGTTTTGTTTCATTCACACACTTTTAACACACAAACCCTGCATATTTAGGCTGAGTTCTTCTTTCAAACTAAAAGCTCTCTCTTCCACTTTGTGATGTCATGTGGTGATACAAGAAGTGCTCCACTGTGTTTTTAAACTCCATACACCTTCACTAGAATCATTTGGATGATTTCAGGCCTGGAATTGCCGATCTCTACTGAAATGAAGGTAAAAGGAGCTGTTAACTTGAAAACTACCTCTTCATGACATCACCAGGAGGAACAGAGCATTTTGAGTTTTGGAGATGTAGACAGACTAATAATAAAGTATTACTCAAACATGTGAATGAAACAAAACACAACTCCAGGTATGTTTTGGAGGAGGTATAACATGACTTAAAGCTCACAAGAGTCAATTTTGTGTAATATAAGACCTTTAAAGCTACTATCTGTAATCACACTGGCCGACCTGCTGCTGTTTTATTGTTGCGCTCGTCTATGTCACTGCAGTCTGATAGTGTGTCACTTTTGGTCTGACAGAAGAAGACCAGAGAGCACAGGTGAGTCTGAAAAAATACCATGTCTCAATTTGACGGTTGCACACTTTAAAGAAACGTTCAAAGGACCTGGCCGACGAAGAGCACTCCTCCATGTAGACGAAAGCCACTGTCTGTGCGCTTACGTTACGTCGCTTATGTTACGTTGCCTAGCAACCGTGACGCCTGCTGACTAATGAGCTAAACATTTAAAATGGACTCTGAAATAATTACAGTTTTACTTTTAATGATTTATTATTTAATTGAAGAAGAGTCTAGGTGTCATCGTCACAGGTGTTTATTTCTGTTTAGAGCGAATGAAATAAGGAATTAATCTTTCCCTTTGAATATCAATAGGCAAATATAACATTCAAGGTGATTTCTTCCCAGTTGTAGCTAGTATCACATAACTTTAAGAAAATATACCTTGTTTCTCCCGTAGAAGAAGTCACGCACGTTTCATGATGGGATACAGAAGTGCGCAAAGTCTGCATATATAAAAAGTGTTCCAAAGAGGAAACCTGACACAGATCACACACAGGTCAGACGGTTATGATGATGGAGATGTGCTGACACAAACTAATGAGGAAATGACCCTAGTATATCTCACATTGATGCCAGCCTACTAAACTAACTACTAAAACGATATATTCCTTGCAGTTATTCTAGTTTATTTTCTGTAATATTTCTACAAATTTGTAATGATGCAACAGCAGCATCTTGTACCCCAAACGCTCAGTAAAGCACCAGGCCGGATGATAAAAGTTGATAACATTTCATTTTCGTTCACAATTTCTACATTTTGTGAGTTTTGTGCCTGTTGGGGTAAAGTTGTTTTTCACTTCCACTGGTTCAAAACCCAACACAGGCACTTCTAATATTGAAAAAACCCTCAAATTGTCAAAGCATCTGGATCGCCTGGGCTTAATCTCCATACTGGATTTTTGGCTGTTCCCATCAACCTCCAAACATTTCAGTCTAATCCCCTAAACTGGTCAAATCCAGATGGCCCATGAGCGCAAGGGATGACCTCTGTTTAAAGCATAACATGTTAAAATAATTATAAAATCGTGAAAAAGTGTATTGTTTTTAGTTTACAGAAGATATATTTTTCTTTTTCCAATAGTATTTAATGGCCAAAGCTCCTTGTCAAATACCCATGGCGCAGATTGGCAGCTTCAATTCTGTCAGTCTGTCCCAGGGCAGTTGTGGCTCCAATAGTAGATTATCACCATTATCAAACTATAATGTACGTGGATAATGATTTTACATTTTGTTGATTGTAAAAAATAATAATAATAAATAAATGCAGAACTGACAGACCCCTCCTCTTCCTATTTTTACCATAGCAAGCAGTGGATTTAATTGTTGAAAAATGATTACTTTTTAATTTTTTGTCTAATTAATTGCGAGTACAAAGCAGTAGGTGGAGACAGGGGGTAGGTGAAAACAAACATTTTCTGAGCACTTAAGCCTCAAGTGCAGACCAATACAGTACAGGATTAGTCAAACATCTACTTATTTACTTACATCACGTTCCCGACATAAACGTCATTGTTCGAGTGCTTGGATTCACTGACCCACAGTTTGGCTGTGTGACTCCAGCTCCCACAGATGAACACTGCTGTTGTGTCCTTGGACAAGACACTTAACACTTCACTGGCGTATAAATATGTATGTTAATAAAACATGAATCAATAAAAATACAACTCTGAGTGAGCTAATGATGAGGCATCCCTATACACAGTGGGGCAAGAAAGTATTTAGTCAGCCACCAATTGTTCTCCCACTTAAAAAGATGAGAGAGGCCTGTAATTTTCATCATACACTTCAACTATAAGAGACAGAATGGGGGGAAAAAATCCAGAAAATCAAATTGTCTGATTTTTAAAGAATTTATTTGCAAATTATGGTGGAAAATAAGTACTTGGTCAAAAACAAAAGTTCATCTCAATGCTTTGTTATATATCCTTTGTTGGCAATGACAGAGGTCAAATGTTTTCTGTAAGTCTCCACAAGGTTTTCATACACTGTTGCTGGTAGTTTGGCCCATTCCTCCTGCAGATCTCCTCTAGAGCAGTGATGTTTTGTGGCTGTCGCTGGGCAACACGGTCTTTGAACTCCCTCCAATGACTTTCTATGAGGTTGAGATCTGGAGACTGGCTAGACCACTCCAGGACCTTAAAATGCTTATTCTGCCCGGGCGGTGTGTTTGGGATCATTGTCATGAAAGACTCAGCCACGTTTTATCTTCAATGCCCTTGCTGATGGAAGGAGATTTTCACTCAAAATCTCACGTTACATGGCCCCATTCATTCTTTCTTTTAAATAGATCAGTCATCCTGGTCCCTTTGCTGAAAAACAGCCCCAAAGCATGATGTTTCCACCCCCATGCTTCACAGTAGGTTTGGTGTTCTTTGGATGCAACTCAGCATTAGACGGGCCTGGACATGTACTAACTTAAAGAAGAAGTTACAGATCTGTGAGAGCCAGAAATATTGCTTGTTTGTAGGTGACCAAATACTTATTTTACCAAGGAATTTTTCAATGAATTCATTAAAAATCCTATAATGTGATTTCCTGGATTTCCTGTCTCTCATAGTTGAAGTGTATCTATGATGAAAATTATAGGCCTCTCTCATATTTTTAAATGAGAGAACTTGAACAATAGGTGGCTGAATAAATACTTTTTTGCCCCACTGTATAACGGTTAAAATCTTATAAAAATACATTTGCCATATTTTGTTCCTTTTAATAACTCCTTGTAAAATGGTCCATAAAGCTGCATTTGCTCTTCCGGGCTCTTGACATGTTTGGGTAACTCAGAGTCTTCCTCTGTTGATGTATTTTCCAGAGCCGTCACAGATTGTCCTCCCTCCTCAGTGTGTCCTGGCAGGTGTGTTGCAGCAGATTAGCCCCCTTGTCCTGATTCACCATTCTGTGTGGGTGCATTTCCAGGTAGGACGGACACGGCTTACTGTATTATGTGACACAAAACACAAACTGAACACAAATATATTTCGTCCAAACCCTTTCCTTACTGTCATGAAGAGAACGGGATGCCTCTTCCTTCATAACCCCGGTGCAGCTGCTGCGTGCCTCTTCTACTTTTAACAACATATTTATTTGAGCAAAATTTGTCTGGCCCCATTACAGATATATTGTACAAGCAGCTCTTGAAGTATAAGTCCGCTGTGTACTGTCTGCATTTGAAGCATGTTATTATTATGTGTATTATGTGTATCAAGAAGTGCACAATTAGCATGCTAGTTGTTGTTGTGTTACTGTGAAAGCTCTGAAAAACTCCATCCTGGCCTCTGATGGAGTCTGATGTGCTTATTAACTCATCAAGGTAAATAATTTGGATGTTCAGAATTCATAATGTAAGTGAGGGATAACTTTGGACCACTGCAGACCGTTTAAGATGAACTAGTTCTGTTTTTATGTTTTTTAAACTTTAACAAAATATATGTAGCTTTTACCAACATTGTTTTAGCTTCTGTATTTCTCTTAAAGGTCCTGTATTAGACAAAATTTACTTCAAAATCGAGCTTTTAGCCATGTTATAACACTGTTTCTTCCTCAAAAACACACCTAGAGTTGTGTTTTGTTTCATTCACACATGTTTGAGTAACACTTTATTAAGTGTTACTAAGTCTAGTTCCACCTTGTGATCTCATGAAGTAGTAGTTTTCAAGTTAACAGCTCCTTTTACCTTTAGTTCAGTAGAGATCTGCAATTCCACGGCTGAAATCATCCAAATGATTCTAGTGAAGGTGTTTGGAGTTTAAAAAACACAGTGGAGCACTTCCTGTATTACCACATGATGACATCACAAGGTGGTGGTGAAGTGTTTTCAGTTTTCAGAGAAAAGAACTCAGCCGAAATACGCAGGGTTTGTGTCTTAAACATGTGAATGAAACAAAACACAACTCCAGATCTGTTTGTGATGAGGAAACAGTATCAGAACATAGACAGATAAACAGTGTAACATGGGCCCTTTAAAAACCATGTGAAACTCCCTTTAAAGTGATCTCTCTCTCTCTCTCTCTCTCTCTCTCTCTCTCTCTTTCTCCCTCTTTCTCTCTCTCTCTCTCTCTCTCTCTCTCTCTCTCTGTTGCCAGTGCATGCCTCTTATAATTACAGTCTTTTCACTGTGAGAATATCAGGATTATAAACTCGTCTGCCGCTGTTTATCTGCTGATCTGAAGCTTTAGTCTGGTCTTGTGTTCCTTCATGTTCTCCAGTGTTCTCCGTTCTGTCCCGTCCCCTCTGAAGAGCCCCCCTCTCCTCTCTCTGCTTCATGTTAATTAGATTTTTAATTCCAGCTGCCGGTCGGGGATTTGTTTCATTCAAAAGCTGGTTTCACCCGGCTGACTGCTAAAGCTGTGTGTGTGTTTATCAGTGTGTGCACGAGAGAGAGAGAGGATAACCCCTGTTGTCTCCCAGTGTCTCTCGCCCTGTGAATTAAACCAGGATGTGTCTGACAACAAACGAAGCGGCCCCTGCTTGACTGGGCTGGGGTCACTGCTGCAGATCACACACACACATGCATACACTCACACACACACACACACACACACCCACACACCCACACACACACACACACTGAGGAGGCAGCAGACGGTTCACACACGCACACACACCCCTACACGCACACACATACACACATGCACCTACACACAAACGCAAACATGCACTCACACATGCACGCACACACAAATACGCGCACACGCACATGCACATATACATGCACACATACACCCCCACACGTATACATACACGCACATAGACACACACACACGTACACACCCACCTACACACACACACACACATGCACCTACACACAAACGCAAACTGAGGAGGCAGCAGACAGCTCTCTCACACACACGCACACACTCTGAGGAAACAGCTCACACACACACAGAGGAGGCAGCTCAGACACACACACACACACACACTGAGGAGGCAGCTCAGACACACACACACGCTGAGGAGGCAGCTCACACACACACACACACACATACACTTTGTTCTAGATCCAGACCGGAGCTGTGTTTCAGAGTTTGAATTGATCAGGTTAGCTTTTAGGGATGAAAGCCTCCATCGAGCAGAACAGATTATGAGTGTGATGTGTGAATGTAATGGACCAGTCGGATTAGCACAGATAAAACATTCATATTAATGTGTTAGGCTCTATAAGTTTATTTTTAGATACATTTGTCAGAAACATCTTCTAATAACTACTTTTAATAGCCTTTATAAAGCATGAACAAAGACTTAATTCATAAAAATTATTCAGGCTTACTAAATACTTAATTAATACCCTGCTGCCTCACCCCTTAATTTAGTAGGTCGTTCTCAGTGATTCACAAAAAGGAGTTTAGTTTGTGGAGCTGCGTGACGTGCCTAAAGCTAAAGCTAAAGCTAGAATAAACACAAAAGTACTACTCGTGCTGTGTTTATGCTTCAATGGCTCGCACCTCTGCTCCACGAGGTAGCATCTCTTTATGTAATGCAGTGGTGGGTTTGGCTCATGTTGTTGCGTGTTCTGTATAAGTATATTTTTTAGATACATTTGTCAGAAACATCTTATAATAATTACTTTTAACAGTCTTTATAAAGCATGAACAAAGACTTAATTCATAAAGATTATTCTACTATTATTCTACTAACTACTTAATTAATACCCTAACGCCTAATCCTTTAATTAAGTAGTTACTAAGCCTGAATCATTCTGAATAAAATTTTATGGTCATTATGGATTCTATCTTCAAGCCAGCCGATAATTTTACATTTGCCTGAACCTTCAGTGTCTATGGAACGACCTGAGAGACCGTGGGTCAGGAGGATCATGTTTGAAGAGCCCATGGGATGAGCCTAGAACTTCACTGCATCTGAAATGTGAACTATGTAACTTTACCAGAAGCAGAAGCCTCTTTTCACTGGCACAGTTCTCTCTGGGCCTTGGAGCGGGTCTGTTTGGTGCGGCTCCCTCCAGCCCAGTTGCGTTTCCCTGCTCTGGGCACGGCTCTGGGTCCACTGATGTCACTCAAACTTTACAAATGTTTTTTAATGAGTAAAATCTAAGTCGTATTTGAATTATACTCTTAATCATAAAACTGATCTCAGCAATTCACAAAAAAGCGTTTAGTTTGTGGAGCTGTGAGACGTGGCTAAAGCTAAAGCTAACAAAAGCACAAAACTACATCTCGTTTACTGTCAGCTTTTTCTGGATTTATTTGATTGTCTTCACCTCTGCTCCAGGACTTACCATTTCTTTATGTCTTTATGTTAGATGTTGCATGTTCTTAGCTGTTGCTTTGTTTTGTGGAGCATGTCGCCTCAACATTTAAGTTACCATCACTGGAAAAACAGCAGGTTATCGCCAGATCAAGTCAGAATTTGGTGAGAAATGATTATTTTATGTTTAAACAGTATCTGCGTCTTCTATGGAGCTTCTGTTGTTGGTTTCACAGCATGGTTCATTGGGTTTTTACTCTTACTTCAAACATAGTGTCATCCTTATGCCACAGTCTCTTTATCTAATATCTATACAGAGTCTTTCAATGCCTTTTATTATACGCTTTCTTCAGGCTTTTAAAACGACTTTTCCTTGAGGCATATTGTTATGGAATTCTTCACATCGATCGTGTCATCGCGATCCCTCTCACTTTTTCCACTTCCATGTTCCCACTCTCCAGTTTACCCATCAGTAGACCATATGCGAGATAAGCAATTGTTATTTTGTCTGCATATCCTCTGATCCGGCTTTAATTGGCACTTTATTTTTAGTGCTGTCTTGTTGTGTGTCACATTGGCCAATTAAGCCCAGGTGCCCTTATTGTCCATTAGGTTGCCATGGTACCTCGTCTGTGGGTTTCCCTGCTTTTAATTGGATCCATGAAGGTGTGTGTTTCATGGACGTTTTATTGTTGAAATGATATGGTAATAGGACTTCAGTAAACTTCAAATCAAACTTGAATATAAACATTGTGAAAAGTTTGTGAAGGCAGCTGCTGGATTAATTATAGCCATTATTGGTGAGAAAAATCCAATATGGCTGCCTTCGTTATATTTATTAATCAAACTATATTTTCATTATTATGTTTCCCAGTTTATATCAGCATTACGTCAGCACTAAGCAAACGGGCGCAGATTAATACAACTAAACAACACCCATGGTCCTAGTAAAATGGAATTAAAAACTTTTTTCTGCCATCTTTAATGTTTTGAAAAAGCAACCTCAGCCAATGAGCTTATTCCAACGGATAAGCCTTGTCTGCACTAAAAATATTGACAGAAATCACTGGGAATGACTGGAGGGAGCAGACATCTACGTATGGCTATATAAGCTCACCGAGGCTAGCAGTTATAGCGGCTAATTCGAAGTCAAGTTGCATATTTGAAATTCCGATCGTGAGTATCATAGCAACTAAACAGCCAATTCGGAGCGTCTACCCACGCCTCTTCCCGCCTGCACCGCTGGTTTAACAGGGATGCTGTCAATCAAGCTTGTTGCTAATGTTACTAGGAGTGACCTCGGGGAAAGAAGGCACCTGATTTGTCTGTTATTAATGTTCATATCTTGATTTACAGACACAATAGCAAAATAAAAACACTAGGATCACGTCGAACGAATCAATATGAACATTTTGAGACCAAAATGACGAGCCTGACAGCAGTATTTATGGAGATGGGTGACAGTTTTTCAATGTAAAGTGAATTGGAGCCAGAGTCAGTGGAGCCGGAAGCGCACCCATAACCACTTCCTATTTGGACTGCAGCGGTTAGAATGCTAGCTATGTCCATTTATATATACAATCTATGGATCTACATTATTGACCTTTATATGCCCCGCCCACTTTTGCCTCTAAATGCTACAAAAATTGCACTTTCTTTGTGGTGGCACTTTCAGTTAAGCATGAATCCCAATCATTTCAATGGAGAATTTCAGGAAAGTTTCACCACTAAAATCTAATATAAACAAAATTTTCAAAATTAAAAACTGGGACACATCCGGGTTGGCTGTTTGGTAATAATAAAGTTGTGAAAAGAGCAAGTAATTAAGAATATTGTTATGAATTTGGTCCTTTCCTGTCTTAAACACATATCTTTTTGTGAGTCAGTATCAGCTGAGAGACTTCAGTCAGAACATAGTACATATTGTTGTGTTCTCGCCATTTTCAAGCACATTTTTCTGTATTTTGACTGAACAAATGACAGTTTACACTCCTCTCTACTTTTGGCAGGTCAAAAATAGCGACACCTGGGACATATCTTGTGTTAAACTGGGACAAATCACTCATTCTGGATAGACCTGCTGGGACAGGGGACACACACAAAAGTGGGACTGTTCTGGGTAAATAAGAACGTCTGGTCACCCTAGATATAGTCACATAGTTATAAAGTAGGTTGATTTGTGTAAAATTTTAATGTTTATGTGACCAACAAGTCGACACTGCTCCTGTTGCTTCTCTGGGCGGCTTTAAAACGGCTCTGTAGTTGGTATAGAACGTATCTGCTGTCAAGATCAGCGTCCTCGTGCAAGATAATACAACGGTGTCCATGGCAACGTCTAGAATAAGGTGAATTGAAGAGACAGAAAACTCACGTCTGGCTACAGTGGGCTAAATCGCACCCTTTTAGCCCACAATAACTGGGACAGTGATTGAGGAAGGCCCACTGACAGTACGGCCCGATGGACAATAGCACAAGGTCAAACCCATACACCTGTCATTTAGACTCTCCAAAGAAACATCATATTGTACAAAATGGGAGAACACCGAATCCTCATCTGAAGATTGTAAACGTCTGGATTTGAACTCAGGCTTGAAGTCATTTGCGGAGTTGTGTGGAAGCGTCATAAACCATCACATCTCCGATCACAACAGCTCTGCCCTTTGGCCCTCGTGTCTGATCTACCAGTTTGATGCGCCATTATGTTTCCATCAGTCACTGGAGAAACTCTGTGAATGCCTCATCTCTACAATATGGTTCATGATTTGGGATTTCACTCTTACTTACAAACATAGTGACATCCTTCTAGCTCTATGCTGTCTCTTGTGTCACAGTAGTCTCTTTACCCAACAGTTGCTTAGAATCTTCTGCACTATGGCTTTAAATGCAACTGTCTTTTCATTCAATTGCAGGAGTTTTCCTTTCTAAAAATATATTACGCTATCCTATGGAACATTCTAGGCAAAGCAAGAGCTAACCTGCTAGCGCGCATAACATCATGGACACGCTTCCGGCTCCATCAACCCTGGCTCCAATTTACTTTATTTTGGAAAACTGTGTCCCTTGCTCTGTAACTGCTGCTGTCAGACACGTCATTTTGTTCTTAAAATGCTCGGTTTAACCCGCTCAACATGATCCCAGTGTTTTTATTTCGCTACTGTGGCCGTAACTGAAGATATGAACATTAATAACAGACAAATCAGGCGTCTTCTTTCCCCAATGTCACTCACGTTAGTGTTAGCAACAGGTGTGATTGACAGTGTTACTAAGTGCCTGTTCCGTGCTAAACCAGCGGTGCCAGCGGGAAGTGGCATTACCTTCAACAGCCTCGCACTAGATTGGCTCATTAGTTGCTATGATACTGGGGGTCATAATTCTTAATTTGGAACTCAGCTCCAAATTGGCCCCTATAATTGTTAGCCTCGATGAGCTTCATTTGTGCTATGATACTCCCTTAGTCCACTTTGTTATATAGTCTATGGCAATAATGTAGCAAGTACCGTTATTTCCTTGAGCAAGACACTTAACCCACCTCGTCTCCAGTGTCTGTGTACACTGGTGTATGAATGTGTGTGTGAATGGGTGCGTGGTTCCTTGATGTAAAGCACTTTGAGAGTCTTGAAGGTGGAAAAGCGCTGTATAAAATGTGCCCATTGATTATTTATAAAGTTCTTTAGTGAACAACAACTTTAGTTATGTATAAGAAGTCAAATAACCTTCATAATGTGAGTATCAAAACACAAGCTGGTGCACTGCGGAGTGAAGCAACAGGAACAAGGACCTAAGATGTATGTGAGAACTGAAATAAACACAGTGGAGCTTCTTCATGGGCTTTTCTCTCTGACTTCAAACACAGTGTCATCCCTCTGGTTGTGCCACAGTCTCTTTACCCAGTATCTAAGCAGAGTCTTTTATTATAAGCTTTGTTCAGGCTTTTAAAACGACTTTTGTACACCTTATTGTTGGTGTTTCTTGAAGATTAATTTAAAGGTGCGCAGTGTAAGTAATCTCACTCTTGTGGATCAATAGTTTGTCTAAGTTTAGGTGTAACTTTTTAGTGGAGGGCGCACCATCTGCTTGTCTCCAAATGTTATTGATGTTATTGCTAATGGACTTTTCATTGCTAAAAATACCAAAGAAAACAGCCATTCCTATGTTTAATGCTATGTTGCGGAACATTCCTGCTAAAGAAAGATAACTTTTATGGGACATGCAGGTCGACTGTCTACAAGAAAAGTTAAATTGTGCGTTAACTTTAAATTTACGCAACAACAAACAGTCAAATAACCTCCATGATACAAGTTTTAAATCAGCCCTATTGTGCTTGTGTCGCTCTATACTTATAATCTCTGACACCTGTGGATCATATGTTATAATTTGCACATTTTAAATCACAATATTAATCTAAAGTGACTTAATAAAAGAAACAAGTCCACTAACTGCTGTGTTAGAAAACTGCTGTGCCCAATGGAAGCTGATGTTGCCGTAAACGTCATCCCAAAAAAATTGTCGCATGCTGTCGGCCCCTCCTATGGATAACTGCGCATCAAGCTAGTGAGTAGCAGATTAAAATAAAATGTACCAGAATAGCTACATCACACTGCCAAATTCATATCACGAATCACTGAGTAACTACATCACAGTGGGCGTGTGTCGATGTCGGTGAAAACAGAGATTGATCTGCAAAATGATGTCTTGAAAATAGCAAATAAAATGGTAAATGACCAAATTTTTATATATCGCTTTTCCACATTCAAGGCTCTCAAAGCACTTTACATCAATGAACCACTCACCCATTCACACACACAATCATACTCCAGTTTATGCACACACTGGGGGCGTGGTGGATTGAGTGTCTTGCCCAAGAACACAAACACACCATTCATCTGTGGGAGCTGGAATCACACCTCCAAGTTGTGGGTCTGTGGATCTGACCGCTCAACCAAAGATGATTACATAGAGAACTGGATTCGAACCGCCAACCTTTGGACAGTGGATATACACCAACTGAGGTACTGTCGCGGAAAAATACACACACACACACACACACAAAAAAAAAACATGCACAAATCACTCCACATACAACTTTGAGAGGGTACAAGAGAAAGAAACAACTATAACATGGTTAAAAACTCTGAAAAGACGATTTTGCAAAATAGGTCTGCTTTAAAATCAAAATATAAACTGGTATGATGTGGAGTGAAATAACTGCAACAAGGATCTAAATATATTGGATTCAGACTGAAGTTAACTTGAGTCTACAAACTGGTGATGTAAACCAGCCGGTGCCAAGGGTCTTAAGGAGGAGATGGTCTACGTGCAAGACTACGCAAATCTAAAAATGATTCACACATATATTTTTGACGATTCTGGCATGTTTAAATAAAGGCAGTTCAGCGTCATACTATGAATATTTATGAAACATCCTTGCTCCTGTTAAAACTCTAATAAAGTTACAGTTTTTTTTCTCTCATATTGGTATGCGCTGACGTGTGTATGTGCCAGCTTTATCTAATAATCAATATGCTAATGGCTTTTATTCTGTAGGCGCTCCTGCCTTCAGGCTCTATGGTACTGTAATTGTGTTATGGAAAAGATGGGCTTTGTTGTACCTCACTTTTCCATCGGGGACTTCACATACAGTGTACAGAAGTGACGTGATGAGACGCAGCATCCACAAGACGAGATACGAGATTGAGTCCACGAGAATCAGACCAGATGAGATTATTTATAACATAATTTATAATCATTAAATTCTGCAGTTCCGTTCATAATTTTGACCTTTCAACTTCCATAATATTTTTGCATATTTTGTAGCACTTCTTGTGGAACTGCATCTTCTCAATAAATGTAACTCGCCAGAACCAAACCCCTTTTTTGTTCAATCCAAATGTAAAAAAACATAAAGAAAGAGTCACTATCCATCCATTTTCATCCTCTTATCCGGGGGCAGCAGTCTAAGCAGGGACCCACAGACTTCCCTCAGCCCAGACACTTCTTCCAGCTCCCCTGTTGGGAAGTGTTAGGCGTGTTCTATCAAAATGACGACTGGATTCGATCAGTTCAAATCTTAAAAGTTTATTCCCCTGACAGTTACAATCTAATACAGGACCCGGGGTCATATGATCTATCCCTCGTGTGTGCAGCAGGCGGTCTGTCTGCTTTTCCCTGGCCCCGTAACATAAAAATATAACATGAAACATGAATATGCAAATATTATGTTGAGTAGGTTGTCGCCCAGGTTCCTCCCTTCGGCCTCGCTCATCTCTCCGGGCTGCACCAGTCTATTTTTCCGGCCTTGAGTCTCATCCGACCACCCTGTAAAGGAGCGTCTACAGACCCCAATAGCCTTCCCCAATTCATATCACACAATATTGCTTTTAGCATAGTTTCAGTATTATCACAAGATGCTCCACTCTAGTATAAACATCGTGGCTGTCAGGCGACATGATTCACCTCCTACAATGTTGCCTTAACTCGGTTAAAGGAGTTTCTGCAAGGGACCAACTGTCTCCCATAATTCACGTTTTACCTTTAACCTAATTTCAGTGTTAGTAGATGGTATTCAACTTTTAGTATGGTGCTTGTTAGACAACCTCCAAAAAGATACAACATTCAAAGAATATATAAATTCAGTATAAAAATGGTGATTACATAATAATATTCAAAACTTATATGATTTCAGTATCAAAAGATATATATGTATATGTGATGGCCCTAAGAAACTTTATTCAATCAATATGCATTCCATATTTTTGATATATGTGTTTGTAATGCAACTTAAAAGCTTTATTACTTGACATACCCTTCAGAAGGCAAGGCGTTCCCAGTCCAGCCGAGAGACATAGTTCTTCCAACGTGTCCTGGGTCTTCCCCGGGGCTTCCTCCCAGTGGGATATGCTCAGAACACCTCTCTACGGAAGAGCCCAGGAGTCATCCGGAATAGATGCCCGAGCCACGTCAACTGTGGCTCTACTCCGAGCTCCTCCCCGTGAAACTGAACTCCTCACCCCATCTTTAAGGGAGCGCCCAGCCACCCTGCGGAGTAAACTCATTTTGACCGCTTGTATCAGCGATCTTGTTTCTTTCGGTCATTACCCAAAACTCATGACCATAGGTGAGGGAAAGAACATAAACTGACCGGTAAATCCAGAGCTTTGCCTTTTGAAAAATCTTGCGATATTGCATGAATTTTTGTCCCCCCCCCAGTGTGTTGCTCAAGGACACACCATCAGTATGTCCAGGGTACATCAGGAAAGGAGCCTGAATCTAAAATTTTCAGTCTTCTATTGGCCTATTAAGTGTTGATATTTGGATTTTCATACCTTTTAAACCAGATGCCCTACCTGTTACATTGCTCATTCTCTACTTTTACTACAATATTATGTACTACATTTTTTTACTACATTTTTCATTCAGTATTTTTGTACTTACATGGGTGTATATTTATCAGCCTGTTAGTATAAATGCTTTTTCCAATATCCGAACTCTGCACAAACATATGCACAACAGTATTCGTTCTTAAAAACTTTGTGATTAAACTCCCGAGTGTCCTTGAATGCATCACGATGAGTAACACTGTGCTAAATGGTATTGGACCACACACACGCCCTTGTAGGTATGCGCTGGTGGGGACTGTGATTGATAAAATGCCTGCTTCTCTCATTCTCACACATTCTCATTAAACTCTGTGTCCTCTGTCGGCACCATCAAGAGGCTATTGTTTCAGACCAACACACCCACAACGATAGAAGAGAATACACACATTTCGCCTCATTGGGGAGTCCTGGAGGTGTTATTGATTCGTACAAACTTTTCCTGCCCTACATAGTAATGGTGTGTCCTGTATTAATCCCATCACAGATTACAACAGTAGGGAAATGCCACACTTGACTTCTGCATTGATTTTGTGTTTGACAGTAATGCCCTTTCTATGATATTTTTATTTAACTTTAATGGCGGTGCACAAAGCATTTGATAAAACGCAAAAAACTCATCTGTTCTTTTGGGTCACAACCAGTTTTCTGTAACATTCAATCTAATATTTTAACTCATTTTCACAATCTGTTTGTATCATGGTCTGTATAAAGAAGTGGACTAAGTGAGTGTGACCCACAGTGTCTGGCTCCAGTCAAATGAAGCTCATCGAGGCTAGAGCAGTTATAGGGGCCAATTTGAGGCCGAATTTCATATTTGGAATACTGACGTTGTATCATAGCTACCAAAGAGCCAATGTGGGGTGAGGCTGTTGAAGGTAATGCCCCTTCCCACCTGCACCGCTAGTTTATCAGGGAGCGAGCTGTTATTTAAACCTGTCGCTAATGCTGGTGGGACTGGCCTCAAGGATAGAAGGCGTAATTAATGTTCATATCTTGATTTACGGACAAAATAGCAAAATAAAAACCCCAGGTTCATGTAGAGCGGGTTAATATGAGCATTTTAAGGCCAAAATGACGAGACTGACAGCAGCAGTTACAGAGAGGGGGCCACAGTTTTTCAATAGAAAGTGAACTGGAGCCAAAGTCGATGGAGCTGGAAACACACCCATGATCGCTGCATATTTGGAGTTATTACTGTCCATGGTTTGTATCGAGGGTACACTATGTACTTTTTCTGTTGGAGGATGTGACACTTGTCTCCATGGAGATGTTATATCTTTGCCTATAATGTTCCGCAGTATGGCATTGAAACTGAGAACTTTCCAAGAGCTGTTCTGAATGCACATGATGCCACAGTGATTCATACATGTTTAAATTTCTTTTCTAATACTGTGTGCTTAGAAACTAAGGTGGGTATTTTTGAAGGTTTTTATGTTTAACAAGTTCCACTCGCAGAACGATCTTATTCCACCCTGGGACTACAGCATTGCTAGATATTTAATTTGAAGTGCCATCAGACCAGAGCTTGGTAATATCATGAGGGAAATGTAATGGCATCTTTGATAAATCCTGTTCTTAATCAGCTTATGTAAGGTATTATTGGTGCAGGGCATTAGAGCTAGTCAGTGTTATGTTTTATATTATTTCCTTGGTTTCAACATTTCAACCTGAAAACAGGGAAACACTAGACACTGTATAGAACAGCCTCCCAAAGTTCATAACTTCAGCTAATTATACAACAATATAAAGTGAAAGCAAATCATTAATCTAATGAGCCCAAATTTGAATTTCAGTGAGTTTCTCTGCATAGCCTCACTCCAGCTGTGCCCCAAAACTCTGACTTTTTAAACTTCATAAATAGTCAATGAATCTTTCTAATATCAGCTTATCCCCGGGCAGAACGCTTCCTTTATTGTTTCCAGCTGTTTACATTCACTGTATAGGTCTATCTGGAGGGGTTTGGAGGTGCCTATGTTCCCAAGGCTCCATGTTCCCAAGGCTCCATATTCCCACAGCTCTATGTTTGCACAGCTCTGTTTTATTTAAAAGAAAGAAAATCTGCAAACCCTACCCTCACCTTGGCCATAACCTTAATCAACCAGCGGTGGCTGCTCTTGTGGCTACCTGGCTCACACACTGAACAGGTCCTGACAGTTTTTTGAGGTCACTTTTTAGCAACATATCATTGGTTTTTACCATCTAGGAAATGCAGCATGTGCAGTTCAAAGGACACAAGTAAGGGACTGTTGGATTGTGTCAAATGAACAGTTTTTTCCTGTATCCATAGAAACCGTGCAAGAGGCTAACTAAAGAGCTAGCTAAGGACCTTTGAGATGCTACCGGCTACCGGAAATACTGTGAGGGTATAGGCCAATTCATCACCGACTGAGACAACAGAGCAGAGTGAGTTTAGAAGAACCTTTCTTTTTGTAGGTCCAAAGTTCACCTGGTGCCCCCTGGAGGCTGCTGTGATACTGCAGGACACAGAGGAAGAACACCTTTGTCCTGAGGGCTGTTTCCTCCCTCAAACTGCTCTGATACAGGATCCCCTGACCGTACCTGACCAGTCCTCCTGTTATGCTCCACTGAGATCTTTAATTGAGACACAAAGGCTACTGAGAAGGGCTACACTGCTGCAGCTAAACGTTAATTTACCTCAGATACCTCAACTATCTTTGTTCAGTCTGTCTGTCTGTCTGTCTGTTCGTCCATCTATAATCTCAGAACCAGGCCCTAGCCATAACCCTACAGCCCAACAAATGTGGGAGCACAGAGCTGAGAGAGCAGACACTCTATGATTTTAGTGAATAGAGTGACTAATGCTTACTAATTCTAGTCACGAGGCACAGCAGGTCATTTATGTGATAAACCAGCGTATGGAGTTTGTTGCAGACTATAGTCAAAGATGTTCTGTTTGGTAAAGGAGTGTTTCATGTGCACGCGTTACGTAACTCGGCTCCAGCGTTTAGTCTGATCCTCCGAGTATGACGAATCCAAAAGCTCAGAGAGGAGCCAGAGCTGAGTCTCCCCCAAAACCCCCGAAACACTGTGCAAAAAAAAAAAAAAAAAACCTGTCTAATAACATTATAATAACGCAGCGCAGGAGTTAGCATAATGCCGCGCTAATGCCGTGCTAATGCTACTGTCATACCGTAATGCCCCCGAACGTACCACCGCCAAACAAATTTAATGAAATACTTTAGTAGGTATTCATCATCAGTGACAGCCGCTTAAGCTGCTTTAAAGTGTTTTGTGATTCACCTGTCCCCTCTTTGGTCAGAATACTGTTTAAAAGACATGAATGTGTAACGATAGCAAACCGTTTCTTAATACTTAAACGTCCTATATTACACAAAACTGACTCAAGCCATGTTATAATGCTGTTACCTCCTCAAAAACAGACCTAGAATTGTGTTTTGTTTCATTCACACATGTTTGAATAACACTTTATTATCAATCTGTCTACATCTCCAAAGCTCAAAATGTTCTGTTCCACCTTGTGCTGTCATGAAGTGTTAGTTTTCAAGTTAACTGCTCCGGTTTACCTTTAGTTCAGTAGAGATCGGCAGTTCCAAGGCTGAAATTATCCAAATGATTCTCATGAAGGTGTATTGTAGATGATGATCATTTTTATAGACGATGTAGGATATTGTATGTTCAAGCTCATGCTCTTATGTTGAAGTTTGGTTTGTGTTCCAATGATTTAAATTTGATGTTGTTTAAGTCATATTGTGCACCACTGCCCACGTCTGGACTCATTACAAAAAGCCTGTCTCCAAAGGCTGCAGGTGGATCATAATGACTCTACGTGTGCTCTTGAGGAGGCTGAGATGGACCAGTGCGACCAACATGTTTGTTACTGCACGAGTGAACACTTTGCTGTACTAAGAACTTTAATGTACAGTTTTATTTGCAGCTGAATAAGTCAGAAAATGAAATAATAATGTCACTCACAAATATGAGATTCAGTGCAATCAGCTTCAGTCCAAGATGTGGAGACACTGGTGTGGTCGTCTTTTTAAAACATAAATGTTAGTTTGTTTTGTCACTGTCCATGAGTCTGGAATAAAGGTGAATTGAATATTGAGTGAAACCACGGTGGAGCACTTTCTGTGTTACCACATGACATCACAAGGTGGAACAGAGTGTTTTCTGTTTGAGAGAATAACTCAGCCTAAATGTGCAGGGTTTGTGTGTTAAACATGTGTGAATGAAACAAAACACAACTCCAGGTCTGTTTGTGATGAGGAAACAACATTAGAACAGATCAGAAAACAGTGTAATATGACTTTAAATCTTTAAATCATCCAACTTGTCACTACCTAAAATTAAAGGTGCACTAAAATGTTGCTGTAGAGATGCTATTGGTATGACTGAAATGTTCCACAGTATGGTATTAAATTTGCGATCTTCAGGGAGACGAACTTGTGACACAGACAGACCAAATAGAGACGACCCTGTGCACAGTAAGAATACAGGACTTTCAAGTGCTATAGTAAAGTTTTCTGGTGAATAGGTCTATATGTAGGTCTCTGTAACAGGTCCCTGAAGAGTCCACTGTGTTTCGTCCAACTATTTTGAATTTATTTTGAAATATAAATTAACCTTATTAAACCTTTAGATTGTAATTAAAACAAAATATTAGCAAATGTTTACATAACCTTTGCAAAATATAAGACACCAGCCATAACTACACATCCCATACTCGCCTTTCTATTATCGCCTGTTATGTCTGAAATGTTCCACAGTATGGCATTAAACTTTGCTGTTTTCATCAAGACAAGCTGTTGATGCATCTATGCTAAGTTACGGGTCAGATCTGTGGAGAGGCAACCTTTCTTACAGTAAGAATGCATGTTTTTCAAGGTATTTTTGAGCAATAAAAACAAGTGTAGCTGAATGAATCAAAGATACGTTTAATGCTATACTGTGGACTTTCCAGGCAAAACTGTAACATCTCCATGGAGACAAGCAGGTAACAGACTCACAATAGTGCAGCTTTAAGATGGGGAGTTTAAGCTGCACTATGTATATCGAGTGTTTGTCCACTGATGTGAAGTTTGGAGGTTTGAATCCCTTTCTCCACATAAACATGATTGGTTGAGCGGTCAGATCCACTGACCCACAGGTTGGTGGTGCACTTCCAGCTCCGACAGATGAATGTTGTTCTTGTGTTCTTGGGCAAGACACTTTACCCGCCTTTCCCCCAGTGTCTGTGCACACTGGTGTATGAATGTGTGAATGGTTCCTTGATGTAAAGTGCTTTGAGTTTGTGGGTGAACCGGTGATGGTCCCTCATGTGTTTCTTACAACTATTTTGAATTTATTGTGAATAAAACTGAAGCTCTTAACCTTATTAAACCATTAGATTATACAGTTGTCCTTCACTATAATACAGTTCACCTTGCTGTTTCTTGGATTTTTTTTTTTGTGCAATTTTGCATGCTTTTTTTTTTTTTTTTTTTTTTTTAGAATGTATGAACATGTATTGTGTTCTGAGTCCTGATTGGCTAATGGACTGTAGACCATTGTCCATCAGTCTCCTCTGTGCCGTGTCTCCTGTACAGTACAGAATGTGTTCAGCCAAATTTACATAAATGTTGGATCGCAGTGTGACTCTGAAGTGCTGTATGTTTGCAAGTTTTCTCCCGAACAAAACCCACAATGTCGATGAAATTTTCTCCACAACAAAGGTGCCTACGAAGGTTTGAACTTTGAGAGTGTTTAAGCAAGAGAGAAATGTGAGAAAATGTTAATACCTGTCAGAGAAAAGTGTATAAAGTGTGTGGTGAGGGGTTGTACAGCTGCAAAACATATAGAATAATTGTAAAAAATAAAGCTGACTCACGGATTTTACCTATTGCGGGTTATTTTTAGGACATAACCCCCACGATAAAGTAGAGACTATTGTATAATTAAAATGAAATATTAGCACAGTTCCAGTCATAACTGCACATCCCTTGCTCACTTTCTTCTTTGGCAAACAATTTCAAACTAAACCCATTGATGAGATACTGAGACCAAACGTGTTTGTGTCTCGCCCGAGGGACCTGCCAAACACCCAGAACAGTGATATGCTTCAGCTCCCACACTCCTTAATGGGAAAAATGAAATAATAAAAAACATCCAGTGTGCGTGGGTGAGTTTTCAATGTATTAAAATGAAACACCAATGAAGGAGATGGAAGCAGCTGGTGACATGGGCAACAAAAGTTTGGAAAAGTAGAGTCTTAAGCATTTACACAAATTACAAGTAAAAATGGTCATGGCCACATTTTTATGCAGCGCATTTCCACGTTCCAGGCTCAAAGCACTTTACATCAAGGAACCACTTACCCATTCACACGCAGCATAGACTGTATGTATAAATGGATGGAGCTAACCTGCTAGTCTTACAGAGGTCATTGTGCACAGAGTTGGAGCCAAATTCCAGTACAAACCATCTCTGTGGGCCCACACTATGTTCTCTTTACAACAACTGCATATTACAAACTTTGTGAAGGCCCCCCATCTGCACAGACCCCTGGATAAATACCCTTTATACCCCCACAGTCCTTCACCTCTGTCTGAGCACACACTTGGCACATGCATTTTTACAACAACAACAACACTGCGGCCTTCTCTGGACCAGGAAGAACGGCATTTTTCAAAGGTTTTACATTTTTCACAGTGAAACATGAGGTGCAGTTGATAAAGTGATTCGCTCAGTGTCTTTGCTGTTTCCATATAGCCATAAAAATCATATATATACACATTTTGTTTGCTATTGTTTATGTTTTTGTATTTTATCACCCAAAATTAAAGCACAAAAACAAGCAAATTCTATCGGTAGCATGCAATGTGCTTAGGTGTGTAGAATTGTCTCATAGCAATAGAACAAATATCTTACCTTTGCGGCCTGACCTCTAGTTCAGGCTCCAGACAACATGATAACAAATGTAACCACTATTATATTTTTAGTTTGTTGGGATATTGTTTATGGCAATCAACGCATTAAGACCAACATAGAAGAACTGGGCTATTCAGGGAGCGTGCATATGAATGACACAGATTGGACTGAAATAAAATAAAATGTATTTGGCAAAAGCCCAAAAATAAGGTACGTGAGATACTATTTAATTAAATGAAATTGAATAACAAAGTAAAACCATAAACAACAAAAAGAAAAGCAGTCCCTTGTCAAATACTTTGACTTTTAATGACAGAGTTCTATTCATTTCTTTTTTGGGATTTAGTTCGCAAATTCAGTTTGTAATCACGTAAATCCATAATCCAGGGACTGCAGAGTCCTACCATCTCGCCATCACTAATGATAGATCACAGTTCAGTCCCATCAATAAAAAACCTGACCATTGAGTTGTATGTAAGCAAGAATGTGTAAATAAGGCTTAAAGTCCCAATTTGCTGCTGTCTAAAATTAAAGGTGCATGATAACAGGTCTTTTTTAGAGGTGTTTCGGGCATGTCCTAGCGAGAAGAGGCCCCCGGGAAAGACCCAGGACACGTTGGAGGGACTACGTCTCCCGGCTGGCCTGAGAACACTTTGGGGTCCCACCGGAGGAGCTGGAGGACGTGTCTGGGGCGAGGAAAGTCTGGGAGTCCCTGCTTAGACTGCTGCCCCCGCGACCCAACCCCGGATAAAGGATGGATATAACATATTTGTGGGAGTGCCTGCTAGCTGCTATAGATGTGTTAAAAGTAAGACTGAAATGTTTCACAGTATGGTATTAAATTTTGTGATCTACAGAGAGACAAGTAGAGGAGACTCTGCGTACGGTAAGAATGCATGTTTTTCAAGGTAGTTTTGAGCAATAAAAACAAGTGTAAAAATAATTAAATATGTGCAAAGATGTGTTTAATGCTGTACTGTGAAATATTCCAAGCAAAGGAATAACAGCTCCATTGAGGTAAGCTGGTATTTTGTGTGTACAGTTATCTCGTAGCGATAAAAAAAAAGGTCTGGCATTAAAATTCATTGAGATAGGATCAAAGGAGGCCAGCAGCACTAATGCAGGTGTGACCACTTTCTGCTCCTCTGTGTAGTATGTGTTACATAAGTCAGTGTGGAGCAAAGTGTGGAGGATATGCAAAAGCGAATATGCAAATCTCAAGTCTCTCCAAAAAGTGCCAAAAAGCCAGAAACTCTAAGACATTTCTGTCTTTTTGGTTTACAGTGCTGACACACTTTGTATTCTATCCAGTTTACACATTAAAATGCATTGGTTTTGTTCAGTGAGATGAGCAACAGGTCAACACACCTGACACCTGCTGGGTAGTTTTAATCATTTTTAGCACGTTTTGATTTAATTTAAACCTCTATTTTGCTGTTAACTTGGAACCCAGGCCTCACGTTTTCGCACACTGTAACTGTCACCATTTTGGAGATGTGTGGGCAATACTCCCTCACAGTTACATCAAATGATATGTCAGGATTTTTAACAGGTCTGAAGTGAGAGAGAGAGTGGAACTGAGGAGGATTTGGGGGTCGCTTTGGCTCCCCGGTTTTGCAGAGCTGCTGTGTTTGTGGCATTTGAAATCACTTCTTCTTCTTGTTCAGTGGGACTTCCATTTGCGCGTGTTGGCCCTGTTTTAGCGCACGGGACTGTCTCCTATCTTTGACCTTCACCATCCTGCGCCCTCTCTTCTGGTGAGTTTCCACACTTTTACCTGCGCACCTCAGCCTCCACTGACTGCCCCGCTCCTCCTCTGCCCCCCCTCCTCCCCCAGACCCCCTCCACCTCCCATCCCAGAACCAGCCGCCCGAACAGCAACAGTAGGAGTAGCGCTCTCCTCTCAGCGGCAGGCGGCGGAGGAGCATCGAGCGGAGAGCGGCAGAGCGATGCTGAGAGCGCGGCAGGATGATTTTCACCTCCACCTTGTCCTGGTCCTCCTCCACCTCCCGGACTCTCTACTCTCATATCGGACTCCGCGCTTTCATCTTTCTGCACTTGCTCCTCGTGCAGCCGTGCCTCCATCACCCGCAGCCGTGCCACATTTTGGCGCAGATTGGACACACAGTGCGCGTCGGTGCGCTCTTGCCCGCGCAAAGAGCCGCTCGTGTCCAGGTCCAAGCGGCACTGACCCGAGCTGCTACAGGCATGACCCGGGACGGAGACAACTTCTTACCCTACAACCTAAGTCTGGAACTCGTGACCCGGCAGCCCGCGGCCGCAGACCCGGAGTCCCTGTTCCGGTGCGTGTGCCAGGGTGTGGTGGTGCAAGGAGTGTCCGCGGTGCTCGCCTTCCCCCAGAGCCGCGAGGAGCTGCTACAGGTGGAGTTCATGGCGTCGTTTTTGGAGATCCCCTTCATCAGCGTCATTGAGCACGGGGAGCCGCTGGACTCACAGGTGGGAGGCTGTTTACCTGCTGTGGTGCGCGCGCTCCGGGCTCCAGGCGCACGAGGAGCTCCAGAGCGCGCGGTGTTTGGCTGGTTGTGCTCCGGGTTTGAGTGTGCGCTCCACTGGGGACTGTTGCTACAGTTTGACCTTGACCTGTTTGATTTGAGTGGAGTCAAATATGGCAGCGTCTGCGTCTGAGCCGCGCAGGAGACAGGTTCGGAGGGAAACATGTTCTGGAGGAAAGTGCGCGTGTTTGGGCTTAAACCTAATTGGGATTATAGTGGTTATGAGCAGTTTGAACTGTTTACACGCTGTATTACACTTTGCATTCTGGTTCTGATCCAAAAGTGCGATAGTCAAGTGCGTAATTAAGCCCGTTTTTAATCTCTTCAGTGTTTGATTCACAGCTTTTCTATTCTGGAAAAAAGGAACTGTGCCCCTTTTTTGTCGCTCTTTTTATATCAACAGTTACATTTGAACTGGATCGTGAGTTATGTCACAGACCCTCTGAACGGGACTCCTCTTGCATAAACCCCTTTCACAGAAGCTGTAGTTGCTTTCAAAATGGAAATAGTGGATTTGACCCATATGCTGTTACACCACAGCTCTTCAAAGTACTTACACTAAACGTGATTTATACATTACAAACTGGCCACATCTCTGCGTCCTTAACGGGATAAAGTGTTTGCCTGTGGGTAGAGCACGCTTTGGTTTTCTCATACATGCAGTGCCATTTTATTCTGTGAAGTGAAGCAGACAGTGGAAAAGCCTAAACCAGCCTCTGCCTCTTGTCAAACACAGACCTATGAGTTCAAAGCCTCTGGTATAATATATAGTATATCTGAGGGGCTGTATTCTGTGGACAGGAGATTAAAGGAGAATGGGCACAGGCCTGTTGGCACATATAGAACATGTAAGCAGGTCCCACCAATAAGGATGCAGATTTAGCAGCTGTAGAGGAGGGATTGGCAAGTCAGCTTCAGGGTATAGGTTTATTTATGTATTTATTTATTTAACAAATGGACAATATTCCCAGTTCTCAGTCTCATTTTGGTTTATTTTAACATGTGTTCCAATCTTCAGTTCTTCCAATCTTCTGTTTTGTATTTTGACGATAAGTAGGACAGACAATATTTGCTGGAGGGTGGCTTGTATTAATTTTGCTCTTGGGCCTGGAGAGCCCTGCCTGCAGTAAATAACAGTGAATAGGATCTGTATGATCAGTCACCTGGTCCTTTTCCTGATTCATATCTAGTGTTGCCTTCTCCGCTCTTCGCTGTATCGCTCACATCTATTTCCCCGCGCTCTCTCTCACTGTATCGATATGTTTTCTGCGGCTTGTGTTCTGGGCCTTTTTGAAGGGAATCTGCTGAATGTCAGTCATATCTTCAGGAGCAGAGAAGCAGATTTCAACATTTTCATTCATCCACGAGTGTCATTAAAAGAAAAATCAAAACAGGAAGGACTTTTTTGGCAATCAGGAGATTTTTTTGAATCATATTTGGCTGCTGCTGGACTTTGCAGTGCTATGCCAGATATATGATTAAAATGGAGTCCTGTACAAGTGTATGGGTTATTTTGATGGGTGTGTGTGTTTGTGTGTGTTTGTGTGTTCGCATGTGTGTGTGTGTTTGTGTGTGTTTGCATGTTTGTGTTTATATGTTGGTGTGTGTGCCTGCATGTTTGTGTGTGTGTGTTTGCATGTGTGTGTGCGTTTGTGTGTGTTTTCATGTTTGTGTTTGTGTGTGTGTGTTTGCATGTGTGTGTTTGAATGTTTGGGTGTGCTTGCTTGTGTTTGTGTGTGTGTTTGAATGTTTGTGTGCGTGTGTTTGTGTGTGTGCGTGTGTTTGCGTGTTTTGTGTGTATTTTCATGTGTGTGTGCGTGTGTTTGCGTGTTTTGTGTGTATTTTCATGTTGGGGTGCGTGTGTCTGTGTTTGTTTGTGTGTGTTTGAATGTTTGTGTGTGCTTGCATGTGTTTGTGTTTGAATGTTTGTGTGTGTGCGTTTGCGTGTGTTTGCATGTTTTGTGGGTGTTCATGTTTGCGTGCGTGTGTGTTCATGTTTGTGTGCGTGTTTATTTGTGTGTGTGTGTTTAAATGTTTGTGTGTGTTTGCATGTTGGGGTGTGTGTGTGCGTGTTTGTTTGTGTGTGTTTGAATGTTTGTGTGTGCTTGCATGTGTTTGTGTTTGAATGTTTGTGTGTGTGCGTTTGCGTGTGTTTGCATGTTTTGTGGGTGTTCATGTTTGTGTGCGTGTGTGTGTTTATTTGTGTGTGTGTGTTTAAATGTTTGTGTGTGTTTGCATGTTGGGGTGTGTGTGTGCGTGTTTGCATCCACTTATTCAAACTCACTTCTCCTCCTGTCCCACCTGCAGTGTTGCTTGATCTGATTGTGTTATTGTGTTGTTTTCTTATACTTTGCTGTTGCAACACTGTTATTTCTCTGTTATGTGATAACTAAGACTTCAAATCTTAATTACATACAAAATTCTACAGGAGAAATGGTTTTATTGCCACTATGGATTGTGATAGTCCTGTTTGTACGAGTGTGGCCTGTTAAAATTTTAAAATCTATTGACACTTTGCAGCTGATGTCATCAATGTTCCCTGGGGTGTGATGCTAACTGTGGGCACTGCTCTGTCTGTCTGTCAAGTTAGACTTTAATCTGAGCTTTATTTTAACACAATCTGATCGGAAAGAGCTGATATAGATAAAACTTAAACAGATGAGCTGATTTGTGCTGTTAAACCAGTCTCTCACACGTAAAATTATAGTCACAAGCTAGCTAGCATTAGCCAACAGTTTTTCCGTTAGTCACGTTCACCTTTTTGTTGAAAATCAAACTCCTAAACAGGACCATGAACGCTCACAGGCTCCTGAAAATGTGCTGTTTAAATCCATTTTGTATTTTTTTCTTGAGTTTTCAGACTATTTTTTGGCAGTATTTGTTAATGTGTGCATTGTGTCACCATGGTAACTACTGAACATTCTGCCATAGACATACAGGAAGAAAACTGAGCTGGAGAAAGGTGGAATTTACTGTTTAACATGTCTGTGGCCAGAGTTGGTGGTATTCAGAGTACAGTTAGTTTCCTAAAATCAAAGGAATACATTGCAGTACTTGATCGCACAATTTTGGGTTCAAACTGCTCGTAACTAATGAAAAAATTGAAAGTGCTGCTCTTGTGGTGAGGCATTTGTGATTTTTTCTTCTCCAATTAGTGACAGAAAACACAAAACAATCAGTGAAACAAACATAAGGCTGTTTTTAATCCTGTTTTGCATCTTTACGATATAATTTAAATGTAACTTAGTGTAAAAGTATTCAAAGCTTTCAAAGAATACAGCACTCTGATTGGACTATGTAACATAATACATTACAAAATACATTGTTGGGACCACATTGTATGGTCCCAACACTGTCTATGACTTGGATATTACTTTTACGCACAAGTAAAAATGAACACTCGTTTTCGTACAGTTCCCCATTGCTGGTGTCACCACTGTTCATAAAGCTGAAGTGGGACGCTGTAAAAACTCTGCCAAATCTAAACCAATTTGATAAAACGCTTCTTCAAATCAGTTGCCAAAAGGAATGCTTCTCAGATAGGTGCCAAAAATGTAGATGGGGTTTTATAGCTGCGTGCGTTTCCTGAGGGGGGTTTCCCAAAGGCGCTCCAGTACAGTTTAGAGCCTGTATTATATCACAGACAAACTCCCCGGGCCGCACTGCTGTCCTTATTTACATTAAAATTGGACAGAACATTTTGTTATTTGGGCCGTACCTGTTATAAGAAGATGGATTACACACGTCACTGGTAAAATATTGCAAAAGAAAAATATAAAATCTGGACAAACTGGACAAAACTTTGTAGGAGTGAAGACGTTTCGCTGCTTCTTCAGTTGTGGTCAGATTACTGCTGGACACGGCCATATATCTGTCTGAAGGGAGGGGCTAACTACACTGAAACTGTAAACACCTATAGTTTACAGTTTTTGTTTGTAGGTTGTGCTACCCTAAATGCGCACTGTGCCTGAGTCCTACTTAGCATAGTCATTCAAGCCCCTAATGAGTGATTTCACACCTATTAGCATCCTGGCTTGGTTTGAATGACTACAAACAGAAACTGTAAACAATATTTGTTTTGAGTTTCAGCGTCATTAGCTCCTCCTTTCAGTCAGATATAAGGCAGTGTCCAGCAGTAATCCGACCAGAACTGAAGAAGCGGCTTGAATGAGCAGCCAAACGTCTTCACTCCTGCAACTTTTTGTCCAGTTGACAGATTTTATATTTTTCTTTTGCTATGGATCAGACCTGGACGACTGAGGGATCACACACATCACTGGTAAAATGATGATCACCCTTTTACCACAACCTTTCAACCATTTATATAAAGAGAGACAGTTTTTTATTTTTTTTTATTTTTTATACATTACTCAACTTCAGCTGCCAAAGCGCTTCACATAAAAGTCAACAGAAAACAGGTATAAAGATCACACGATACACTGGAAAAGTACTATAAAACACCAAGATATCCTGTGTAGCTAGTGTTAAATGCCAGGGAGAAGAGGTGGGTTTTCAGGCTAGTTTTAAACTGTGTTACAGATTAGGAGGATCAAGCAGTGCGATGTAAATGTGTTGGTCTGAAAGCGTTGATTTGATTAGGCAGGAGGTTTTGAGGGCCATACTGTGATAGTTAAACAAATGGGTAAATAAAAGTGCGTTCTTGTGGAGTGGTGTATAATTCTGCCGAGGCTAGGATCAGCCAGTGTGTGTCCTACAGAAGGAACAGCGGTGCAGCAGAGACAGGTGACGCACACGGGGACTAGAGCCACAATCACTGAGACAATGAAGGCAGATTCCATTACAAAAGTGTGACATGCACAAAGGTAATTTTTACATTTTTATATAGCGCTTTTCCACCTTCAAGGCACTCAAAGCACTTTATATCAAGGAACCACTCACACACGTTCATACACCGGTGTACGCAGACACTGGGCAATGACACAGTGACAGTATTTGAGTATGTCGAGAGCAGGTTTCGAAGCACCAACCTTCAGATCAGTCGACGAACACTCGCGCGGATACTCACAATGTAATTTTCTTGCATACTGACCCACATTTTAGAATAGTTTAAAGTGCAACTTGATACTGGCAGCTTAAAAACAGTCTATCCTATTGATTTTAATATCAAATGTCAAAATAAAAACCTACATATTGACAATTTGATAATTAGTGATGTTAGTTTCATTTGTCAGGGAGTGATATGAGTCAATTTAACTTCCTGCTTCAGTTTGTAAAGTTCACTGACTGAGATATGTGATGCGTGTTGTATTAAAATTTCATTGTCACATTGTTCTGGCTCGCTATTAAAAAACATTATGAGACTTTCTGGGCCAACTACAATGAGTAAATGGTCTTATTACATCAGTTTATATGTCCAACCAGGATATCGACTGAACCGATACTTGGAAGCCGATATCGGTTGTAGCATTTCTACTCGCCGCTATACTTTTGGCGTGTCATTGTCCAGCATAAGGTTGGACTTAAGACATTTTTATTACGCTGTTGTTGGCATTTACGCTAAATTTGGCACCACATCAGCCATGAAAAAAACTTCTACATGCTGTAATGTTTTCTAGGACAAATTAGGACTGTTGCTATAGTGATTAACATTTTAAAACTAAATATTTTATCTTTTGAATGGAAGAAGTCCTCAAAATGTCGCATACACCAAGAATCTGAAACTTATGAATATGAGTCAGTCACCAAAACGTCCCTTGTCCAACGAGGTTCATCTGGTTTTCTGTATTTTTTTTAATTCTTCAGACCAAGGTTTAGTTTGTTTTCATACATGACAGTCTGGGCTGCTCGCTAGCGCCTCAGGGTGGTCACGTGATGAGAGAGCCACATTATGGACTGGGATGAGGCAAACATCATTGGGACAGAGGAAAACAAATATCGTTGCTGGATTAAGGAGGCAACAGAAATACGGAAATGTGCCCATGGGAGTTTGAACTGGGACGAGGAGGCCTACTACTTTACTCTCACACATCTGGGATACTGTCCTGAAGAAATCGAACTGCAGATGGCGCTGTCATCCTGCCTCCACTGGTAGGAAGACAGCATCAAAACCTGTTTAAATCAGCTGACCAGACACATTGCGGTAACATCACGTGACCACTCTGAGGAAGAGCGCTAGTGAGGAGTCCAAACTGTCAGGGATGAAAACAAACTAAATATTGGTCTGGAAACAGAATCTATTAAAATAAAATGCTCCTGATTTTTCATAGTTTATTCATTGGACACATAGACTGTATATATAAATGGACGTAGCTAACCTGCTAGCCGCTGCTATCCAAATAGGAAGTGATTATGGGCGCGCTTCTGGCTCCATCGACTTTGGCTCCAATTCACTTTACGTTAGAATAGAAAGACTGTCACCCCTCACTTTGTAACTGTTGTTGTCACACTCATCATTTTGGTCTTACTCATCATTTTGGTCTTAAATGTTCATATTAACCCGCTCTACATGATCCTGGTGTTTTTATTTCACTATTGTGTCTGTAAATCAAGATATGAACATTAATAACAGACAAATCAGGTACTTTCTTTCTCCAAGGCCGGGGTTTGGTTGATGGCGTTGCTAAACCAGCGTTGTGAGCGGGAAGGGGCACTACTTTCAACAGCTTTGCTCCAGATTGGCTCTTTGGTTGCTATGATACTCACGGTTGGAATTCTAAATATGGAACTAAACTCCAAATTCGCTGCTATAACTGCTTTAACCTCGATGAGCTTCATTTGACTGGAGCCGAACGCTGTGGGTGACATCACACTTAGTTAATCCACTTCTTTACACAGGCTACAGTTGGTGCCAATGTTTTCTGTCACCGGAAGACTATTGGCTGCAAGAAACATGGTTAAAACATGAATCTCTGTGGTCTTTAATAATAGAACAATAATAAAGGTCTCATATTGTCTTGGTTGATTGATGCATTTACATGGATAAAATCATTTCATATCATTACATACAACAGTCTGGTGTGGACTTATATAGGACACAGGACTCACATCCCTGAACAAGTGTAGCTCAGGGGGGCTCTGCGTGAGGAGAGATGGGCCAATGATCAAACATTAGCGAGCCCAGGGAAGAGCAGGACATTTAGAAGTGATATTAATCAAATGGGCGTACCCAGGGGTGAAGTCAGATGAATGCAGAGGCCTTAATGCCGTAAACAGAAAATCCATACGCGTGATGCATGTCCACTAAAGAGCAGAGACAGGCGTTTGTGTGTGATGTTATGATCTAATGATTTCCTTTAAAGATACAGTATGCAACCTTCTGGACGTGGCATGTCAAATGCATGGTTCCATGGAAATAGAAAGGTAAAACCATACTTCAGAACATTCTCCATGGAGATAGATATATAATGCTATACAGAACAACATTTCCATGGAAACAACAGGGGGTGGCTTTCTTCCAGGTCAAGTAAGAGTCAGGTTTGTGGAGATATAAGCCCGCTCAGAGTGAGGATAGTTTTCAGTGCAATAGAGACACCCAGAATGAAAAAAAACATGTTCTATCTTCAGTCTGTTTTTTTGGCTAAAAAGTTACATACTACATACATAAGGAAGTCATGTGGATCATTATTGTTATATTGTAAGTGTTATAATGATATGGTTTAAAAAATATATAGAACAAAAATATTTACCCAACAACCATCTTCATTTGAATAAATTCTGTCTAAAAAACAAAAAACACAACTACTAGAAAATTAATGCTAAACACGCAAAAAATACACTGATGGTAGCAGCAGTTTGAGAGCCACTACTGCTTCAGAATCTTAAAAATAAAATATTTTAAAATTTTTGTTGAATTGTCTCCTTATCCAGTCCTAGTTTAGTATACAGGGAGCATCCATTTACTAAAACCTGTCCCTTATGAATAAACTAAACATCACAACTGCACATACAACACAGAAAACCTTAATGGTGCTGTACCAGATTTTTTCTGTATTAAAAAATGAAAAATAGACCTAGTTCATTTGTTTGCAGTGGTCCAAAGTTATTCCTCACTTACTGTATGCATTTAGAGCAGCATTATTCACAGCAATGAGTTTATAAGCACTTCTTACAACTCTCAGACACAAGGGCAGAGTTTTGCTGTGACGTTAAGCTAACAAAAACTAGCATGGTAATATGTACTTCCTGATTATGTGCCACTAAAACACTTGCAGACAGCACGCAGCAGACATTTTGACCTCAAGAGCTGCTTACACAGTATATCTGTGCTGGGGCAGGAAATGTTTTGCTCAAATGCATGTGAAAACAAGCAGGTACAGCGACTTTAATATTAGATATGTTATTTCATTTCTTTAATCAACTATAATGGGCAGATTTTCAACTTTGAACTACTGTAGGCGGGACTGGTGCAGTTCATAAAATAGTTGGCATCATGAGAAAAGAACATTATGTGGAAATACTAAAGCAACATCTTAAGACACCAGTCAGGAAGTTAAAGCTTGGGCGCAAATGGGTCTTTCAAATGGACAATGACCCAAAGCATACTGCCAAACTGGTTATAAAGTGGCTTGAGGATAACAAAGTCAATGTTTTGGATTGGCCATCACAAAACCCTGATCTCAATCCAACAGAAAATTTATGGGTGGACTTGAAAAGGTTCCACCAGTTCTGTCAGGATGAATGGACGAAAATTCAAAAACTATTGTGAGTAGCTTGTGGAAGGATCCAAAACGTTTGACCCAACTCATACAGTTTAAAGGCAGTGGTACCAAAGACTAATGAAATGTATGTAAACCTCTGACTTTGAAGAAGTAATGAAATGTGTCTTTAAAAATCCTTCTCTCATTATTCTGGAATTTAGCAAATAGAAATAATTTTGGTTATCCTAATTGACCTAAAACAGTAAAAGTTTAGTCTGATTTCTTGTCAGACAGTGAGAAAAAAAGCGTATGTGTCTTGTTATATTGTGCATGTAAACTTCTGGCTTCAAATGTACACAACTTGAAATTCTGAGCCAAAGCCAGTTCACAAACCTAAAAAAACAAAACAAAAAAAATGTGACCATCCTTTGGACACCCACTGGGATCTCGATATCACACCTGCTCACCCATTCCCCGCAACTGTGGCTCTCTCCAATCTTTGTTTGTCTTTCTATTGACACCAAGGTGGGTTGTATAGCTGCGGATTTTCATTTTATTTTTATTTTTTTTCACCACCTCCATACCAGTGTCTCCTCATCCAATGTTTTACCGGGTACAGACAGCAACAGTGAGAAGTGATGGGAGGAGAAGGAGAGGAGGAAAGAGGGAGAGAGGGAGAAGGAGGAGGGCCTGGGGGGTAAAATGGAGCAGGCTTGGAAGAGGCAGGGACAGTGTTGAAAAGTGTTGACAGCGCATGTGTGCCCTGAGCTCAGCCGCTGTTTAAAGGAGGGACACACCAGTCGAGTTTGGTTAAATTAGGTGAGCTGTCCGTGGTGCTGAAACAGAAGACTCAGGCTTTACACGTCAGCTCGTTTTTTCATGGAGATAGATTTTATTTTGAGTTTTATTCTCTTAAACAGCAAAGTTAAAGTGCATATGACAAGTTTTCGTGTTGTTTTAATTATAACTTCATTTAGTGAGGTAAAATCTATCAAGTGGAAGTTTGTGAAGTAAAGTTGACAAAACAAAATCAAAATTACACCAAGCATCCCTGAGTTTTAAAAAGAAATCACTTCCTTTCAAAATACAGGGACGATATATATAAGTAACACGATTTTTCGAAAGTTAAAGTGGGACTGAACACCACAACCACATTTCATATAGAGCAGCTAAACTGGGCGGGGTCTGGAGGCCTAAAGGGGGGAGTGAGGGCGGAGGAGGGGCGGGGTCTGGACATATAAGGAACAGTGTGATTGGACGGGTATTCACATTTTAAACTCCACTCCTGCAGCCAGGTCTTTGTAATTAGAACCACCTGGCTATTATCGTGGCAGTCCTGAGTGATGTCACCAAATACAAGTAGTTGCTGTGGCCACTAGAGGCAGCACACACTTAGTTTTATACATTTTTGACCAGAAAGCTACACATTTACCTTGTTTGCACTAAAGTTGGCCCAAATAATACTATTAAAACACCATAGATACAGTGCCATCGTGGAACAAGTAGATTTAGTGTTTAGCTCCACTTCCTAAGATTAAATCAACAAACTTAGAGTGATATTGTGTATTTTTTATTTGTAAAATATCTGTGTAATAGTTTAAATCATGCTAGGTTGGCCCTTGTTAACAGTAAGTTCTGCAAAATGTCCAGACGAGCAGGTGAAACGTTCCAAAAAACAGCTTTAAACTAAATGAAATTTACTATGTTTTAATGTAATATGTTGTTCAATCTGTTACATGCTCAAACTTTCAAGGGGAAAAAAGAAAAAGCAGAGTGCAGTTTGATTCGATTAGGGGCGCTGTCCGTGGTGCTGAAGCAGAGGACACAGGCAGAACATGTCAGATTACTGTTTTCATGGAGACAGATTAAAAGTTTTCCTGCTCATAAAAATAAAACGTAGCTTCCAAGGACACTGCAAAAGGGAAGACATTTTAATTAGCTGTTGAAGTATCTTTGTGTAAACAAGGACCCGAGGCCAAAACTTTCACACTCTTGCCTCAGTGCTATAGATTCACAGACTCACAATTTTCCCTCAATTTGTTCAATTCCAAGACAAGATGGAGATGACAGGGAATGAGAAAACTTATATTCCCATAGCTAATGCATGGATGCTCACTAACAGACGTGAACTTTTTTCAATTATTTAAAACAGAAAAACGCTTTTAAGCAGGCTACATCAAAAGTAATTGCACTGTTTATAAGTTCACTAATTGGCTTCAGGGAACATGATGCAACTTGGGTCTGTTGGTTGAGTTGAAAGAAGTTCTCCCAAAAGCAATAACACAATGAGCGCGTTTATAAGCACTCGAGTTTCCCCATTCATGAGCCTTATCTCGGTTCTGACAGTGTTCTGGATGTAATGTTTACATGCGCTCAGAGGAACCAGGATGTTCATAGCTCTGTCTACATGAGGAATCAGAGTATCCTGGATATTTAGAGTGTTACAATGGCAAGTATGGCACAGATATGGCAAGGAGCTAAACAAGTCAACAACTTTGCTAACTTACAGTTGTTGTTTTTTTTTCTTTGATTTGGTAGTTTCTAACAAAAAAAGGGACAAGATTTCCAGGAAAGCACTGTCACAGTTTCGTAAAAAGGCTCTACTTTGGCTTCAAACAGTTCTGTTTAGCTGTGCATATGACTGAAAGGGTTTTATTCTGCCTCGTCTCTTTTAATGTTCATTTTATGATGGTTATTTATGTCTTGATTTGTTTGTTTTATGATTGTCTTATTCTGTAAAGCACTTTGAATTACTTTGTGTACAAACTGTGGCTCTACAAATAAACTTGCCTTGTCTTCCTTATTAAGAGTTGAAAAATACAACAGTCCCACAGCATCAGTTTAGTTCAAGAGCAACACAGACAGACACAGATATTAGCCTGGTGTTCAAATGTGGATGTATTAAACAGTACATGGTTTTATTTTATGTAAGTATAAAATATTATTACTTTAAAAATCTGGTAGAAGTTTGACTCTTTTTGGGAAAGTTCCTGCTCCTACTGTATCTGTTTGCACACGCTCAGTACAGCTCCAGTGTGAGAAATACTGCATCTACGTGCCACAGTATCCTGAGTACTATCAGAATATCCCAGTGAGAGTATCCCGGTTTATTATAACTGGAATATGGTTTTATCCAGGATACTGAACTCCAGATTCTGCGTTTACGTGGACACACACACAAAAGGATACTCAAAAAAACTGGGACACTCTTTGTAAACCCACTGATTGATTTGAGACGATTCTATTGGTGGACACTGCAAATTGAAACTGAACTTGTTAAATGCATTTTCTGAACAAAAACTTTGCTTCTGCCTTTTTCTTTTCATTTCCCTGCTATTAGTTCCTTGCTTTTCATTAAGGGTCCTCTCTGGGTTTGGAGTGTGCTCTGTGGCTTTGTTGATGTCAGCTGCTCCGCTGAAATGGAGTTCTTTCAGACCATTCTTCATCCTTTGGAAAGTACAGAGTGAGTGTGGAGTGTTTGGAGCTGGGGAGGCACCTTGATGTGTTTTTTAGCCCAATTCCCACCCACTGCCAAAACACAGTGACATAAAGCGTGGCCATGATACAAACTCCAAGGAAGGTCTGATCCACATTATTCTGTCCTTTACATAATTTTTTTTAGTTGGCAGGACTAAAGCCGAGGAGTGAAAAATGGGAGCGAAGAGAGACAGACAATATTCTGCCTTTACAACCAGTGCTGGGAAGTAACTCAATGAATGTACTCAGAATACTTTTACTTTTTCATTTGGTGGTATTCAGAGTACAGTTACTCATGGAGGTATACTTGACAATACAATTTTGGCTTTGAACGGCACAGAATCAGTGAGAGAAAAATAAAACACAGCTCTTACAGTGTGAGCGTGTGTGATTTTTCCATTTATAATTAGAAACAGGGCAACAAAAATCAAGCTGTTTGTAATTATGTAATGTTTTATCACTATAATATAATGCAACTCTGTGTAAAAGTATTTAAAGTATTCAGAATACAGTACTCTGATTGGACCACGTATCGGAGTACTTTACAAACTACATTTTAATACAGGCAGTCACTATTCTGCAACATTTTTTTTTTTAAGTATTCCTCCCATCACTGCACATCACTCACACAAAATAAAAAAGAGAAAAAACACAAATTTTTCAAATAATTTAGTACTGTTTAGTGTTGCAATATAAAACTAAAACTTCATCTCAACACTATGCAAAATGTTGATTTCAAAACCTCTAACCTAACTAGTATTTATACAAAAAAACAGTGTATTTTTCCACACAAAATAATAGTTTCTTTAATATTACCATATGGCCATATAGCTCTCGGATACATCCACCACACTCTACTTGTTCAGACCATGTCCAACTTTGCCCATTTTAAATACATTTTAGTATTGATTAGTAAGTGGGTATTGATTTATTTTTTTTATTTTTTTTTGACCACCCTACAGTACTTCTAAATCTCTTGAAACTCACTTGGATTTTTCAGGGCACCAGTTTTATTTGAATCCCAAACCAATACATTAATTTGCTTTTATACATTCCTTTTAACCCAAACCAAGTCACCTTTCTCAGCCCCCCCTTCACTCCTCTCTGCTGGAACTCTGGATTTGAGTGTTGGGGTTCTGGCTTTGCTCGGGCACTGGCTTTGGGGGCACTGACTGTGGGAACACTTGCTTTAATGGGGGGCACTGACTTTGGGAGCACTGGCTTTGCTGGGGCACTCTCTGCTCCACTCGACCTGCAGGGGGAGATTCTGTGTATTAAACCTAATCCAGATGCTGTAGGAGCAGCAGGGGCAGCGGGCAGCACCTCGGGCCCATCTCAGGCCTAATCCTCCATCTTGGTCCTGGGAGTTGACTGGGATTAGACCACACTGTGTGTAAGCACTGGGGGAATATGGGAATAACCCAGTCATGTTGAGGATATAGAGAAAATAAAGTCCTCTGCTGTACAGTAAAAAGTAACAAGTAACAAGGCAGGACTTAAAGGAACTGTAGTAAGATTTATAATGATGTAGGTTTCACTTTATAGTACTTTGACATCTGTGTTCAAATGTTTATTAAAAAACAAAACAAAAAACAAAAAAAAATATTATTATTATTATTATTATTATTATTATTATTATTATTATTATTACTAGCTTTTTTTTTTTTTTTTTTAGACTTTAAATTTCATAAACTTAACCTATCTGTGTCCCCAGATATGAAATAGCTTTTTTCTGATATCAATTGCAATACTGATTTATCCTTAATTAGAAAAACATTGGCCATGACATCCTGTTTATTTCTGCTATAATTTGGATTTTGGTTCTCAAGACGATCATCCAATCAGAGAGCAGAATCGCATGAGTCTTTCAACCAGAAGTCATTTTCTACAGTTATAACAAGGTTCACAGGTGAACAAAAACATGGCTGCTTCAGGGTGTTGAAACGTCTCAGTTTGAAAAGAATTGTTCAGATGAGCCTCTTTGAAACTTTTTGTACCATAAAGGAGAGATTTTTGTTGCATACATGATTTAATTGGAGATTCAGAGGTGGTAGGGGGTGGGGGGAGGTGGTTGGAGGAGGTTTTTCAGACGCAACAGGCCGGGAACATATGGGACTGAGATAGAAAATAGTCTTATTGAATTTGTGCTGTGGTATGAAAGATTAGGCAGCAAGAAAGTTAGATTTGTGCTTAAATCAGATGCAGGTAAAAAGCAAAGGTTTTTAAATTGTCAGAGCATGTCCAACACTGCAGCTGGTGGAGGTGGGACGTCCACCGAGATTCTGTCAAGCCACTGTTGCAGAACTTGACGACATTAGAGCCGCTTTTGATAGAATATTACATGTGTTTGGTCTTGGTGCAACTGTTTTTTATAGTCTTGGTTTACACGACCAGTCAAACGTTTGGACACACTGACTAAGCCCCTGACCCCCCAGTCCCTGCACAGCCGTGTCGCAGACTCTATAGAGACTCATTCACAGAGAGATTCGGACACACAGCTCACTAACTTTGGGTCATGTGAAAACTCAGATAAAACTTGATTTGTTTCATAAATAATGATCAGATTGGACTGGCACAAGTTTTTATGGACTAATAATAATCAGACAAGTTTATGTCAAGCTGGATTGCACATAAACGGATTGGATTTTTTATCGGAGATGTGGAAATGATCGCTCTGTTAACAGCTCAAGCTAAAGTAAGCAGCTCAACTCTAGCAACTTTCCACAGAAATTGTTTATTTAAGGGTGTTTTAGTCATAATTGGGATCAGTAGTGCGATAAACCAGCGCTTCTACTGATACCCACTACTTTTCAAGGTGCATTGTGGGAAATTTTGAGTGCACTGTTTTTTCTCCATGGACATTCAGACACCACTATAAATGGCCTCACCGCTAAATAGTGCCCCCTGTAGGGAAGAGTGTGCACATTCAGCCACTTTTTCATTTCTGTTTCTCCTAGATTCTCACTTAAGCATCAAAACTATGACTGACACATGTGGAGTGTAGTAAACTTTACCTTTACCCTTTGTTTTGACTGCTGCTTTGGACTTTTTGCATTTCTTGACCCTGACGTGGCACAGGAGGTTTCATCGAGAGAAGGCCAAGGGTTTGTAGAGCTGTTCACAAAGAAAAGAGCAGCTACTTTGAAGATTTGAATTAAAAAATCTTAAAAATGTAGTTGAGTTACTTCCCTTTTTTCTTTACTACATAAATCTTGCTTTATATTTGATGTCTTCTCTTTGGATATAACATGTACAAAGTGGTAAACTGGTAAATATACATCGCAAAGGAAGGTGTGTCCAAACTTTTTTGCTCTTGAACAGTATCTGGCTCCAGTTCTGAAACATAGAATAGGTAGATGTGTCTTTGCATCATTACAACAATCATGAGATGAGATGGCACACCTCCAACACAACGCACACATACAAAGATAAGAATAATCCCCGTATTTAAAACTCTATTTGGCAGAGCGCGTTCCTTTTTAGAGACCCAACCATCTCAGAACACACATATTAGATTTAGATATTGTCTTGGCTCTTTGGACAAAATGGACGAATTACATTTCGGACTGAGGCGTTATTGTCCCTTTTATGACCTGGTATTATATCGATGCGTCGGCCGGGCCAAACTTCCATTGTCATATTCAACGTTATGGTGATGTATAAATCCAAATCTAGTGACCCCAGCAGGTCCCGTGTCCCCCGGCGACCTAGATTCCACTTCCTGTCACAGTTCTCCATAGTAAAGGCAGAGCGGGTGAGTGTGTATTGATTCACGCTGATGGGATTATCTTGGGAGGGATTTTCATTTCCACGCTCCCTCTGCCGCCTCTGCCTCAGAACCAACAGTCACATTAAAGTTGCTCTGTGATTTGAGGGGTTTCCTTGTATTTTAATCACGTCCTTCACGCTAATGCTTGGGATATTATTTTGCGATTCAAAGAGTAATCCAGCGTTCAAACAGGTATAATTTAAAAACAATGAAATAAAATTAACAAAAGAAACAAAGGGGCAATGGAAGGAGAAGGAAGGATGGAAGGAAGGAAGGAAGGAAGGAGGAAAGTAAATATATTTTTAAAAAGGGAAAAAAATTGAACCTCACTATTGATTTTTTCTTTTCTTTCTAAATGACCTGCCTTTCTCGGTTATTTCTTTCGTTTTCTGTTTTATTGCTTACCTACACACACACACACAGGCAAACACACACACGCACACAGGCAAACACACACACATAAAAGAAAACTTCGCTGCTTGTCCTTCTTCAGTTCTGAAGAAGCAGCTTGGATGAGCAGCCAAACGTCTTCATTTCTACAACTTTTTGTCCAGTTGACAGATTTAACTTTTAACTTTTACAAAGTGTGAACTGAGCCTGACTCATATTTAGCATAATCATTCAGGCCTCTAATGGCTGCCCTCACACCTATTAGCATCCTGGCTAACTCAATTGTTCTCTTTGTTTCCTTCGTTTGCTTTGGGTCTGAAGATGGAGTTATAGATAAGAGATAGATGATGTCTGAAGCCCTCATTTCTGTTCAAAGAAGGATTGTCTTTCCTAACAAAAATTGCTTATTTAACTCCCCTCTGAAACACACTCACACACTTAGACTCTCGTATAAAAACATAATGAACAGATGCCATTCTTACTGTCTCACTCCCTTCAGACCTGGATGTGTCTTATATTGTTTGCATTGTCTCTCATATCACAATAAAATAAATAAAAAATGTGTTGGTTTTGTAAATGTAAACTCTTGTCTCTATAGTGATGATATCGCTTTGCCTACAATGCTCCACAGTTTTGCATTATAGGTATCTTGCATTTCTTAAAGATCTTATATTATGCAAAATTGACTCTTGTGCACTGTACGCCATGTTATAATGCTGTTACCTAATCAAAAAACATACCTGGAGTTGTGTTTTGTTTCATTCACACGTATAAAAAGCGGGTCGCTGGGTCCGGCTCTAATGTGGGTCACTGCGTCTGAGACTGGCAACTGAACAAACTGCATTCACTTTGTTTGATTCAAATCACTGTTTTAATGGGACCTTCTCCAAGTTTTCCAATCCTCCGTGAGTTACCTGACACGTTTGTTGAGGAAATATTCACATTAATAATTGATGTTGCTGTGTAAACAAAGCAAACGATACCAGCTGACTTCAGATTGAGTCCTGATTGCAGCATACAGAGAGAGAGAGAGGCGAGAAAGGAGGGCACAGGAGGGAGCAGAGAGGTGGCGCTGGCACTGGCACTGGCGCTGCTGTGGCACAAGAGGTACTCCACCAAATGAGAAGTGATGGAGTGTAAATCGGTGCCCAAGCAGAAGCTCTCTCTGCCTCTCTATAAAACACACACGTATTATTGCTGTTTCAGATGGCATCACAATGTTCTATAGGACCATAATGTTTAATGGAGGCGAGTGCGGGGGAAAGAACTCGTATCTCTGTGTTTGAATGTTTGGGAATGTCAATATTTCATACGCTGCAAAAAATGAATATCTGTCAGTTAATGTGTCTTGTTCACATCATTAAAGGGCCCATGTTGTGATATTTTCTGATCTTTGTTATAATGTGTGTGTAATCTCTCAGTCGTCCAGGTCTGATCCATAGCAAAAGATGAAATTAAATCTGTCAACTGGACAAATTGTTGTAGGAGTGAAGACATTTCGCTGCTCATCCAAGCTGCTTCTTCAGTTCTGGTCAGATTACTGCTTGACACCGCCTTATATCTGTCTGAAGGGAGGAAATAATTACACTGAAACTGTAAACAGCTATTGTCTCTAGTTTCAACCATATTTAACCTGTAATTACCGCCTGTTGTTCTCTTTGTTTCCTGTTTGTTTTAGGTCTGAGTATACAGTTTGAGTTTGGTGATCAGTCAGAGATTATGTCTCAGGGCCCCTATGTTATAATGTTTTTTCCTCATCAAAAACAGACCTGGAGTTGTGTTTTTGTTTCATTCACTTATGCTTAACAAACAAATCATTCAAATTTAAGCTGAGTTCTTCTTGCAAACAGTGATGTCAGGTGGTGATACAGGAAATGCGCCACTGTGTTTTTAAACTCCACACACCTTCACCAGAATCATTTGGATGATTTCAGCTCCAGGTTTGCCAATCTCTGCTGAACTAAAGGTAAAACGTAGCTGTTAACTTGAGAACTATCGCTTCATGACATCACAAGGTGGAACAGAGCATTTTGAGCTTTGGAGATGTAGGCAGACACAATTCCAGGTATGCTTTTGAGGAGGTAACAGCATTATAACATGGCTTGAAGCTCACAAGAGTCCATTTTGAAAATTTAGGATTTTCAAACCTGCTTTTGACACTCAGATAATGAATAATATTTTAACACCATGGAACTTGGGGTGCTTGTCTCTATATGGCGTTGTCATTGTTATTGCCTGGAAAGCTTCTCTGTATGGCATTAAACTTGTCCAACTCCATGGAGAGAAGCATGTGGCAGCACCAGGTCAGATCGATGGAGAGGCAAGCCCACTCATAGCAAGAATGCACGTTTTCCCAGGTATGTTTAACTAGTACAAACACCTGTAGATTAATTAATGCAACGTTGGTAAGTTTAGTATATAACACTGTGGAATACTTCAGGCAAAAGTTACACAGTGCGCTTTTAAATTTGAAATACACATGCAAATACACCTCCTCTGAACTGAACGCTTAAATCCGAGCATATGTTAGCGCGGCGGCATGTTTACCCTCCATCTGATGCATGTGGCAGTGAATGTGACGCCCCTCCGTAGCCCGCACGACGGCTCAAAGCGTCGCCACGGTAATAATACACTTTGTTATGAATGAGAAACATGGTCGACGTGCTCTATAAGGTTCAAACGCGTGACTTATTTCCTGTGCGCAGTGCTAAATGGAAGCCGGAGTTGGTGTAGAGTGAATGAAAACAAAATGAATGCAGATCCAGAATTGCACGTTTATATATTCTGAATTCACAAAGTCCATGGGGTTTAGTAAATGACCCATCACTCCTCCACAGACAAACCGAGCTCTCAGTTTGATCATGTTCTGTTTACACTGGCACAAGCCCAGCCCCATTCTTCTATCTGCCTGTGGGTTCACTCTACATTTGCCTTATTGTTCTGTGGGCCATTAGGGCTGTTCACTCGAGCTCATGCTAACAAACGCGGAATGTGTAATACAAAGTCAATGAGGGAGCTTTGATTTCCCTGTTTCATTCAGAGCTGATGTAGTTCATATTTTCAACACAACATGCAGTGATAATAATTTTGTAAATGTGGTGATGATATAGCTTTCTTGCAGTATTCCACAGTATTGCATTAAAGATATGTTGCATTTCTTCAAGGTCCTGCAGTATATTTCGCAAAATTGACTCTTGTGAGCTTTAAGTCACGTTATAATCCTGTTACCTCCTAAAAACAGACCTGGAGTTGTGTTTTGTTTCCTTCACACATGTTTGAGTAACACATTATTATTAGTCTGTCTACATCTCCAAAGCTCAAAATGCGCTGTTCCACCTTGTGATGTCATGAAGTGGTAGTTTTCAATTTAACAGCTACGTTTTACCTTTTGTTCAGTAGAGATTGGCAATTCCAGGTCTGAAATTTTCCAAATGATTCCAGTGAAGGTGTAGAGTTTAAAAACACAACGGAGCACTTCCTGTATTACCACATGATGACATCACAAGGTGGAGCAGAGTGTTTTGTTTTTGAGAGAAGAACTCAGCCTAAAGATGCAGGGTTTGTGTGTTAAACATGTGTAAATGAAACAAAACACAACTCCGGGTCTGTTTGTGATGAGAAAACAACATTAGAACATAGACCAGAAAATAGTGCAATATGGGCCCTTTAAATTACAAGTACAAAAGTGTTTTTAATGCTCCATGAAAAAGCAACATTCTGACCAGTTCTGACCTGTAACTAATGGCATCACATGTTGTTTTCATAGAGATTCCAGGCAATGTAATAACATCTCCAGACCTCTCCAAATTCACCCTTATAACTGCTCTAACCTTGATGAGCTTCATTTGATTGGAGCCGAACACTATGGCTGACGTCACACTCACTTAGTCCACTTCTTTATACAGTCTATGGTTAAAATATAGACTTTCAGTATAATTGTAGCTGGAAGGCTAAATCCAAACTGAATCTTAACTTGACATAATGTTACACTGTTATGACACACTTGGTCTGAATGTGACCTCATGTTAATGCAGCAAGTGTCATCTCTGGGTCCCTCCATTCGCTGATTTATTGGCAAAAATAACACCTCTGAGACGGTCCCTGCTTCTCTGTCACGTTACATATGACAAACTACACAACATTAATATGTATGTATCTTGTTTATATGTGACTTCACCATGTGTTTGTCAGCAGGACCTATAGAAACAAGTTCAAATTAATATTAATATTCTGAATTCAAGTCATAAAGGTACACTATGTAACTTTTCTGGTGATCTGCCAGCTGGTTAAGGTTAGGTTACACTTTATTGTCTTCGTACAGAAAATAGTCCTCTGCATTTGACCCAGCCTGTCAGGAGCAGAGGTTATGCAGTCCAACGCCTGAGGACCCATCTCCGTGGTCTTGTTGTTAGCCTCGGTCAGGATTATCTGAGCTGGAGGATTGTACCTGCGGTGCATGTTCTGGGTCTCCATGGAGATATTATTGTTTTGCATTATTACAGTGTGCTCCCTGACCCAGATCTTGACCTGGTTAATATCTGTGTAATCACTGGGACTGTCCTCTGCTGCACTGGCCTGTCCATATGAAATAAAACATGGTTCAAAGTTCAACCTCTTCTCTGTCTAAAGAAACAAGTGAAATGATTTTTACACAATGGAATCTGATATTCATTTTATGCATTCTTGTGACTTTAAATCAGACCTAAATCAGAGCTTTTAACCAGGTTGTAGTTGTTTCCTTCTCATTGACCCTCTGAATTTTTATTTGGAGTGATTCATGTTTGAGTGATCTTTAATTTCTTATTTTCAAGATGTGATTTTGCGGCTCAACCCTCAGTTTCACCTCTCCCGGTCCACGCCCACTGTGATGTACTTACTCTGTTCTTCAGTATTACTTTCTTAATGGATGATACACGTAGGATTCAGCAGCGTCACATAGTCATTTTGGTGGAAATGATTATTGTCATGGTGTTTACGGCGACGTCAGCTCCGTAACTGAGCACCACAGTTTTCTAACTCAGCGAAGTGGTGTCAGTGGACATGTTTCTTTTATTTAGTCGTTTTACATGAATATTGTGATTTAAAATGTGCAAATTATAGCATAATGATCCACAGGCGTCATAGATTATAACTAAAGACAGACACAAGCACAATAGGGCTGATTGAATGCCCTTTTAAACATATTAGTATTGGGATAAGTACTTCACATTTTCTAACTTTCTATTGTAAAACTAAACAACTGAAGCTGTCATCCCACTACGCTAAAACTGTGTGTTCATTGTGAAACTGCCGAAAGAGCCCTGTGATTTTCAAGACCAATCCCCAGATAAGTTTCAACATTTGTGGATCGTAACTTTGCACATTTCTTTTAAAAACAGCAGTCGAGTTATACAAGCCCCTACCTCTCTGTAAACTGTAAACACAACTATACAAAAGCACTAACGAAAACATCTGGGAGCTTGTGCAGTCAGTGGTCCATTTGTGATTAACAGTGGCAGTAAATCTCTCCATAAATCTCACCTGTTCTACGGCAGCGTGGGTTCGGTCTCCTCCTCTCCTTCTGTCTCACACTCGGCTCCTCTCGCTGTCTCATTTATTCATAACTTCTCTGCATGCTGCTCCTATACACATTCATTAGAGCTGCGAGGAGCCGGATCACGCTCTCTTTACGCACTATTAGTTCCATATTAACTTACTTACTTGAGCGCTACCTTCCTTAGCGATGTGGTAGACACGCTGCTACTCCATTCACATCTGTCTCTTGTCTTATTACTCTCAGCAGGCAAACTCCGAGGAGGGTCATTATATTCTAAATGTTTAAACACCTCAAGTTTTTATTGTTTTACAGTTACTTTTTTTTTGGATTTGAGTGTAACTTCTATGCCGTCTGCTCGTGTTATTGGTTTGCTTTGAATGTTCCACAGTATGGCATTGGCTTTAAAGGTCCGATATTACACAAAATGAACTCTTGTGAGGTGTAAGACATGTTATAACCGTGTTACCTCATCAAAAACATACCTGGAGTTGTGTTTTGTTTCGTTCACACATTTTTGAATGACCTTCGATTATTAGCCAAAGTTTTAAACGCTCTGTTCCACCTTGTGATGTCATGAAGTGGTCATTTTCAAGTTAACAGCTACGTTTAACCTTTAGTACAGTAGAAATGGGAAATTCCAATCCAAATGATTCTTATGGAGGTGTATGGAGTTTAAAAACACAGTGGAGCCCTTTCTGTATTACCACAGAGTATTTTCAGTTTGAGAGAAGAACTCCAGGTCTGTTTGTGACGAGGAAACATTAAAACAGATCAGAAAACAGCGTAATATGAACCCTTTAAATGTATCTTGTCTTTATTTCATTACAGATGTTTTAACTGTAAGCAATGTCACCCCTCCGCAGATCTGACCTGTAACTTTCACCAGTAACATTTGTAGTTGGGGATCCATTGAGGATCCGCCATCTGCTCTGATTTTGATTTGCCCTCAATATTCCACAGTATGGCTTTTTAAATAACTCTAAATGGAGTCACCTTTCCGCAACTCTGACCTGTAACTTGGCCCAGTGGAAACAATCATAGTTTAGTCAAGTTTAATGGCATATTGTGGAACATTCCAGGCCATAGACTGTATATAAAAATAGACATAGCTAACCTGCTAGCTGCCACGTTCCAAACTCTGACTCCAGTTGACTTTATATTGAAAAACTGTGTCCCCTGTCTCTGTAACTGCTGCTGTCAGAGTCATCATTTTGGTCTTAAAATGTTCGTATTAACTCGCTCTACATGATCCTGTGGTCTTTATTTTGCTGTTTTGTGTGTAAATGTAAATATCCACTTCTTTATTCAGTCTGTGTTACAGTCAAATGAGACAATCAGGTGATAGACGTAGTGCATCATAAGGATTTTTAAAATGTTAATGTATTCTGTTACTGTATAAAATATAATGAAGATTATTGTGTGAATGTAAAAGCAGAAAAATGTGCTGGAGTCAGACTTTTCTTTTTTGGGAGAGTGATTATGTGGGTTTGAATCCATAATTAAGAAAGGCTTTAGGCGTCTACTTATAAGTACTGTATATGAAATCAAATCACAAAACAACGATGACAACTGGGTTCCTCTGTGACACGGGACATTCAGAAATCTAAAGATGAAGAAACAATGAAGTTTACAGACAAATATGTGGGATGTGATGAGTATTTTGTATTAGTCTGTATTTTTGCATATAGAACGTGGTACAGTTGTATGTGATGTACTGAAGGGGGTAAAGAACAGTTTGTCTGGGGTACTATCTCGCTCTGGGGGCAACTGAAAGGGCAGCAAGCAGATGAAAATTTATCACTGGCTTAACTGAAGAGATGACAGACAAAAGGGTGAGAAATACTAGGCTGTGATTGGCTGACAGAGGCAGTATGATCTCAACAGTGACGCCTGAAAGTAAAGGAAGGAAAGGAAGTAAGATTTCTATTCAATTTCTCCATAGACTTTTTGAAAAATTCAAATATTAAGAGTTCAAATGCATTGCAGAGGCTAACCAGCTATAAGCCTACTAGCTACATGTTAACTAATACCAAGCTCCGGGTCTAAACATGGCCGCCTATTGAAGTCAATGGGCCATGTCATATGGCGCATGTCACGAGTTTAGCCTTTACATCCGGTCCTGTCTAAGCTAACGGTTAAAAAGCGTTTTTTAAGACAACGGATTTTGAAGTGAGAAAAAGTTTATGATCTGAAAATAGGTAAAATTTGCCACAAAATTCGAAAGCTGTAGGTGCCATGCCAGCCCCAGTCGGTCCCTGTCAGTCCCTGTCATTCCCTGTTGGCCCCAGTCGGTCCCTGTCAGCTGAACACGAGCAGTTTGTGATTTCATTCTGGGCCAGAGGGATTTTTTTTTTTGTTATACCAAAAAGCACATTTAAAACACAAGATTCTTCAAAATGCTTTAACTATTTAGTGGTTTATGAAGTTTCAGAAGCAGATTTGAAATAAAACCACTTGTGGTCATTCGTTACCACAGAGCTGATTATCCCCGAGCAAACTTCCAAACTTTTAATATGAGTTTTTTGGTTTTTTTTTTTTTTTTTTTTTTTCAAAAGGTCTATGGAAAAAAATGAATGAAAAATGAATTTCCTGAACCGGGGCGGTCACTGTTGAACGCGTTTGCCTCTAAATGCTCCAAACCACACTCTCTTTGTGGTGGCATTTTTGGTTAAGTGGGAATCCCAGTCTTTTCAATGGCCAGGTCAACAATTCATCAATTCTCCAGAGGCTTTAAAATGGCCCCGGCAACTTCTGGAACAAGGTAAATAATCCTGAAATCAATTTGACTTGAACCAATGAACTTGAACAAACTTTGTTACAAATGGTTCATTCCTTCAGTAAAAACAGAACCAAACACCCATAGTTGTGCTTGAATGTGAGTGTTAAAATGCATCTGGCAGGTTTCATATTTCTCTAATTATTCCTTGGTTTGGTGGGATGGCACCTGGGGTAAATAAACCCTTTAAAAATGTAAAAACAAAAACAATGTAAATTCCGGGCTGGAGGCACCTGGAGGCAAAAGCGAAATGGGACGTAATACGATTTCAATGGAGGAACTGGGATTAAACTCAGAATATCACAGAATATGAGAAATCACTGGGGCTTTGGCAAATGAGAAGCACTCAGACAAATGTGAGAGTCAGAGCCCCGTTTAAAGACTTTTACAATTGTGTTAAACAGAATTTCTTTATTTAAGGAGATTATGACAGAGACTGGGCAATTTTGACAAAGGTTAAGTGTAAATTTTTAGATTTTACTGAACTAATACTGCAGTTTTTCACTTCATAAACTGATATATTTCACATTTCATCATAAATTATACATTTTGTGAAACTCAACTACCATTTTTCCATTTTTCTTAGCAGAGAAGCAAACTAACATTTGTACCCTGGAAATTCAAAATGGGGGTTTATCTTGTTATGAAGTCTTAGAACCATTAGCATTTAGTAATCACCTAATCATTAAAAAAGTCTCATTCAATGTTTTTTTTTTTTTTTTTTTTTTTTTTTTTACTACTTTCTAGATAGATTTCTACATATATACAAACAGAAATACGGAGCCCGGCATAGAACATTTACAAAATACAATATTAATACGTGGCTATGAGATAATATCATGTTCCCACACGATATTATCTTGAGGGAACGACTTAATTAACTCAAGGGAACGAGATATTATTAGATAAGTTAGTAAAGTTAAATATCTTGTGTGCTCATGAAAATATATGTATAGAAATTATTACGTTCTCTAATATCTTGTTCCCTCAAGATAATGTATTTTTTATTTTGTAAATTTCATTCTTCTCCTTTCCATCATCTGCGGGGCTCTGTACAGAAAACATCAAATATATGAAGTAAGATATTTGGAATTATGTAGTAAAGAAAAAAAGTGAAATAACTGTACTAAATATTTTTTCAACAAAGCAAAATGTATACACTTTGAGGATTTGAATATAACAAATAGTAGTAAAAAAAATTAAATAAATAAATAAAAAACATGTATGAGAGAATGTGTCCAGACATTTAACTGGTAGTGGATGTATGTCTGGTTCATTTTGCCCTCACTTGCCTCCATTGTGTAATTTTGGACATTCTGATGACGTAGGATTTTAAAAGGGGCTACATGTTTCATAGATTCAGTCAAGTAACAGTTTGTAAAGAAAAAAAAAAGTACTAGCAGTGAAAGTTCCATCCAAACTCCAGAGAAGATTACCAACAAGGAAAGTCAAATCTGGAAAAAAAAAAAAAAAAAAAAAGAAATCATCATGATAACTGTGTTTTAGTGAAATGAGTAGTTTAACCTGTCATTTTAAGGTCAGATGCTGCAGGTGAATGGGAAACTTTCTTAAATTTAGAGATATAAATTTGAAACTTCTCCTGGAGTTCACTCACATAAATATAAGAAAAAAATGTGTTACAGGTTTTTCATTGTGTAATGTTTTCATCTAGAAATAAGGGATTTTATGTGTGAAAATGGACAAAATGAACCATTTTTGGGAGGTTATCTGTGTGATCCCTCAGTCCTCCAGGTCTGATCCATAGCAAAAGAAAAATATTAATTGTGTACTGGACAAAACGTTGTAGGAGTAAAGACGTTTCGCGGCTCATCCAAGACGCTTCTCCAGTTCTCTATTATTGGGACATTAAAAACACAAAGAAATGAGAAGAGCCAGGTTTAAATTTATTTTTTTCTTTTTGTTTGTATTAGATACTCAAAAATACACAGAGGGGATTATGGATCTTATTTAGTATTTGAGTAAACTAGATCTGACTGAAAATCTGCCTAAAAATTCTAATTTCCCCTCATTTTTTGGAGTTAATACTTGAATAAATCAGACTTGGAATTAGATATGAAAAAATCCTTTTGTATATTTGGTCAAAATGTTGTTAAGTACAAGACTGTAAAGTTTTGTGTGTGTAGGTGCTACTTTAGGGCCTCATCCTTCTGTATGGACGAAAATGCATTTTGAGAAAACGGCCTTTGAAGTTACACCGTCCCATTAAACTCTATGGAGACAGGTTGATTAAATTCAATATTAAAACATCTTTCTCTGCCAATTGGACGGTTTTGTTGTATCCACATGAAAGCTTATAATTTACGAAACCAAACTGACCAAAACACACAAAATTGAAATAAATGAGTTTCGCCTGTAGTTGTCCATTGATCTGCAGAGGTCTGAACACCACATAGACCGAGTAAACAGACGACAAATGAAGGCACCATATGTCTTAAATCAGCAAAGGTGGGCAGGTTTTTGGCTATTTTGGAAGGAGGATTTTGAATGACGCACTGCACCTAAACAGCTGAGCCCAGGTCCAAACGGGAAACGGCTCTCTTTGGCTCTGAAATGAGACAGTACGAGGACGGCCAGTCTGTCTGGCCCTGCTCTTTGTACAGCTCAAGGAATGGCTCCAAGCTATTAGCATAAGCAACGTGCATTGTCTTTGACCTGTTCATTAGCTGAAAAATAAGCTAAAGTCAGCGTGTCTAATCCGCATAATTTCTACATATCGAGCCAATTAGCTGGACATGGCTAACATTTACAGACGTCCGCTGGCATCTATCCAATTACGTGCATTTCTAACCACATAACTGACCCATTGTACTGAACTCTCTCTATATTCATTACTGATGCACATGTGGTAGAGGGGGCCCTACCATAGAAGTGCTTAAAAATACACTGGGAAAACATAAATTCTTGTGTAATGACTCGGCTCTCCATAGATGTGACCTGTACCTTGGTCTGGTGGCGTCTTTAGAACGCGCCAGACACAGCACCTTTAATTACCCCTGTATTTGTATTCTGTATTGATGTTTTTCGGACACCAGGATGTTGTAATCCCACATAAAGCAAGAGTCAGATTTTCTTAATAACTTTGTACTTGTTCATGAAATATTCAAGAAGTAAATACACAAATGTTTAAAAAGGAGGTATTATTCAAAATTGATTTTTCAGAGCTTTCTGCCCTGTTATAACACTGTTCCCTCATCAAAAACATGACTGAACAGGTTTTATATGCCCTCCATGCATGTTCAGTGATCTCTCCCTGGCCCTATTCGTCCAAGGCTTCATCCACGAGGTTTGGTCACACATACTCCTACATGACAGTTCTCCATAAATATACAAAAACATGATACAAATAGTGCTCTGAAGGGGGAGTGACTTAGTGCTGAGAGCAAAGGGAGGGAAGACTGAGAGTGTCAAAATGAAAGTAAAACTTATAAAACATGTTAATATGTTGTTTTGAGCGAATATAGCATTTTCAAAACAATAAAAGGAAACATGGAGATTTAAATATGTTGTTACAGTAAATACCCCATAGAAGTAAAATACCCCTATTTAATACCCCATAGAAGTAAAGTACCCCCTCTTTAACTTGATAATTTCTATTATTGACAAGACCCAAACAAATCTGCATTTTATCAATATTAAAAGTAAAAGTACACATAAAAAGGTAAAAAGTTACTCAAGTAAAAGTATCACATGAATAAATCGACGAAAGTAAAAGTATTAAAGTACCTGTTTGAAAATGTACTTAAAGAGTAAAAAGTAAAAGTATTTCAAACAAGTGTTGTTCATTTGTTAAAATGTTAAATGTAGTGATACTAATAATAATTTTTTAAAAATACATATTTTGTTCAACAGTAACAATACGAATCAAGGTCTTATTTTTTCTCATACATTCTGTGTATTTATTTTCGTTGCTCAAAGCTGAGGCTTGAACAACATGCTAAAAATAACCACTCAGATGATATGAAAAGTACTTTTACTTTTCAGTCTTGTAAAAATGTAGTGGAGTAAAAAGTACAGATACTGCTCTCAAATGTAGTGAAGTAAAAGTAAAAAGTATCCACTGTAAAATGTACTTAAAGGGCCCATATTATGCTGTTTTCTGATCTTTGATATAATATTGTTTTCTCATCACAAACAGACCTGAAGTTGTGTTTTGTTTCATTCACACAAGTTGAACACACAAAACCTGTATATTTAGGCTTTCAACCTGAAAACACTCTGTTCCACCTTGTGATGTCATCATGTGGTAATACATGATATATACTTGAAAACTACCACTTCATGACATCACAAGGTGGAACAGAGTGTTTTGAGGTTTGGAGATGTAGACAGACTAATAATAAAGTGTTACTCAAACATGCGTGAATGAAACAAAACACAACTCCAGGTTTGTTTTTGAGGCGGTAACAGCATTAGAACATGACTTAAAGCTCATAAGAGTCCATTTTGCGCAATATGGGACTTTTAAGAACAATACTTTACTTTACTTGTACTTTGTTACCTTCCAGCACTGTCTGAAACCCAGAGGTACACCGCACACAGAACATATCCTGGTAATCCCTGTGTATTCTATATAAATAAATGGTGTGTACCTTTGTGCCTCCATACCCCATTACTCCCGTATCAGTGGATTTGCAGAAATAGCCACATTCACTCGGGTTCCATACATTGCTCATATCGGCCTGTGCATTACATAAACATTGCGTCTGGCTGTCCGATTACCTGTTTCCCCAAAGCGTCGCTCGGCTATTAGCTCGTCTGACGGCTGCTTTTTCATTCGCATTTCACGGTAAACACGGCGGGCCTGATTGAAGTGAGTCAGGGCTTCCAGATTTGACTGTGAGGTGAACCCGCTTTGGCTCGGATGCGTTTGGTGCAGAAGATGAAAACGCTTCCAGAGGTGTCAGGTGTGTACATCACACAGGAGGAGGCAGACTGCACTCTGATTGGGCCCTTTAACACGCTAATATATGAGGCTAATAGACACTTCTAAAAGGCTTCTGAAGAGTTGTGCTACAAAATGAGATGAGGAGGAAGATGAAGAGGAAGATGGCTCACCTAATTTCAGTACTGTGGCTTTATCCTGTAGTATCGTTGAGTACATTTGCAGCTGTTTTTGGCAATAAAAGTGGATTGTAAAATGTATAAACTGCAGTAATGGAACATAACAAAGTAAAAGTAGTAAAGTAGTGTGCTTAAGTATACATTTTAGGTATCTGTACTTTACTTAAGTAGATTTTTAAATGGATACTTTTTATTTTCACTTTTAATTACATTTGAGAGCAGGTATCTGTACTTTCTACTCCACTACATTTTTGAACAGGTCTCAAAGTGAAAGTATTATTATTATTATTATTATTATTATTATTATTATTATTATTATTAATAATAATAATAATAATAATAATAATAATAATAATAATAATAATAATAATAATAATAATAATAATAATATAAATTAAATTTTTATTGTTTGAGACCTGCTGAAAAGGCAGATTTATTTTTATTTTTTTTAACATGTTCATACTTTGAGCAAAAAAACCCAAATATACAAATAAAAACATCTACAAAAAAAATTAGGGATTCGGTTGTTTCTGTTGAACAAAATTCTGTCAAATCTGTATCAAAATCAACACATTTGAAGCCTTATAAGACTCGAAATCTGTGCGAAACACTTTTACTTAAGTTGATTTTTTCATGTGACTTGAGTTTTTCTTTGCTCTCATATCTGTACTTTTACTAAAGTAACAGAATTGAGTACTTCATTCACCTCCAGTAGACTGTAATGGAGATTAGCAAGGCTGTAGCACCAAATTGTGGGCCCTAGGTAAAAATCATCTTGGGAGCCCTGCATTATGTTGTCTTATGAAAAATGCATATTACTGAGATTGTGAGGGGCCCCTCCCTCCACTGGGCCCCGGGGTTGAGAACGATTTGGTAATCTGTGAAAGTAGATCTACAGATTTTTTAAAATAGATTTTTGTATAACTACTACTACTACTACTACTACTACTTCTACTACTGCTACTACTACTACAGCAACAACAACAAAACCACTACTACAACTATAACTACTTCCACTACTGCTTCTACCACTACTACTACTACCACTACTACTTCTGCTACTGCTACTACTACTACAGCAACAACAACAAAGCCACCACCACCACTACTACTACTACTACTACTACTACTACTACTACTACTACTACTACTACTACTACTACTACTACTACTACTACTACTATTACTACTTCTAATACTTCTTCTGCTACTTCTACTACTGCAACTACTACTACAACAACAACAACTGCAAAAACAATACTACTACTATTGTTGCTACTGCTACTACTACTACTACAGCAACAACAACAAAACCACTACTACTACTATTACAACTACTACTACTACTACTACTAATAATAATACATCTTCTACTACTACTACTACTATTATTACTACCACTACTGCTAATTCTACTAATTCTAATACTTCTTCTACTACTTCTACTACTGCTACTGCTACTGCTACTACTACTACTACTACTACTACTACTACTACTACTACTACTACTACTACTACTACTACTACTACTTGTGATGATAATAGAAGTATTCTAGCAGTATTAGCATAGTAGCACTCACAACGGTTTCAAATCTTTGTCGGTGTTTTTCTTCCATGTGTCACTTATTTCTAAGTTGTGCTGAACAGGTTGTTTCATTAAGACTTGTCTCTGTGCTTTATTAATTATTAAACACAAATCACTACTTGCTTCTAAAAATACTCACTTGGCTGTTTTATAAATTACCTCAGACAAATTAACTCTGGTGTCTAATCGACCTGCTCACCTTGACTCACAAAATGGTACAGTTTTTTTCATCTGTTTACGACACTTGAAAGGCAAACCGCTCCCTGTTTATTTCTGTGCCCAAACATATTGTACTTGAGCACTATATTTGCATATGAATGACTTTGTGTGAGATAAGAAAGAAATGGGACACATGCATATTTAGCCCTAAGCTGGTGCGACGGATATTTGGTCTCCAACTGATGCTTTGATTTTTATTAAAATGTCAGAAGATTTACTCGCAGTCCGGATTAGTTCTATACACAACGATAGACTGGAGGTTATGTTCTATACGTCAGAATTATCTACATGTGTAGGCCTGCACGTGTAATTATGCATCTCTCAAGAGACAAAAGAGCCCGTCTATGTTTACAATTAGCCATTCTTTTGTCAAACATGTTTGTTTACCTGCTTTACATGTTTCCGCTCCTTCCTCACGAGCGTCATGTGACAGTGTAGTGAAGGTGGAGTGATGGTGTAGTTACGGTGTAGCGTAGTGATGGTGTAGTGCAGTGATGGTGTAGTGCAGTGATGGTGTAGTGATGTGTAGTGTAATGATGGTGTAGTTATGGTGTAGTGTAGTGATGATATAGTGATGGTGTAATGTAATAATGGTATAGTGACGGTGTAGTGTAATGATGGTGTAGTGTAGTGATGGTGTAATGTAATAATTGTGTAGTTATGGTGTAGTGACGTGATGGTGTAGTGATGGTGTAGTGTAATAATGGTGTAGTTATGGTGTAGTGACGTGATGGTGTAGTGAAGGTGTAATGTAATAATGGTGTAGTTATGGTGTGGTGACTGTGTAGTTATTGTGTAATGATGGTGTAGTGATGCTGTAGTGTAATGATGGTGTAGTGTAGTGATGGTGTACTTACGGTGTAGTGACAGTGTAGTGATGATGTAGTGTAGTTATGGTGTAGTGATGGTGTAGTTATGGTATAATGATGGTGACCTGATGTGTACTGACGGTGTAGTGATGGAGTAGAGATGGTGTAGTGATGGTGTAGTGACAGGGTAGTGATGGTCTAGTTATGGTGTAGTGGCAGTGTACTAATGGTGTAGTGACAGTGTAGTAATGGTGTAGTGATTGTGTAGTTATGGTGTAGTGACGGTGTAGTGATGGTGTAATGATGGTGTAGCTCCCCTTCCCACCTGTACTGCTGATTTAGCAAGGAGCAGGCCCTTAGCAATGCTGTCAATCTGGTCATGTAGCATTAGCAATCTGTTGCTAACGCTAGCGGGAGTGACCTCGGTGAAAGAAGGCACTTGATTTGTCTGTTATTAATGTTCATGCCTTGATTTACAGACACAATAGTGAAATAAAAAAACAAACAAAACAGGATCATGTAGAGCGGGTTAATACAAACATTTTAAGACCAAAATGACGAACCTGACAGCAGCAGTAAATTAGAATCAGAGTCGATGGAGCCGGAAACGCGCCCATGCTCACATCCTATTTGGACCATGGCGGCTAGCAGGTTAGCTATGCCCATTTATATGTACAGTCTATGGTTCTGACTCCTGACAACTTGTGTTCCGTTGGGTGTTCAGACGTCTATAGTAGGTTTTGGTCATTGCGTGTGGGCTTGCTGTATATTTTTATTTTACGGATGTGTGTTTGTGGATCCCAAAACGTGTCGGCCGATTACATGTCACAATCACGTCCCATCTGATGCACGCACAAAATAGCTCGAGGTTGTTAGAGATGGCATTTCATTTGCACACAGTGGACACCAGTTACTGCAGTGCCAAGTTTGACATTGCCACCAAGGACACTACTCCCTCTTATTATTGTGTGGTTTTAGCGGAATAGAATGAAAATGGAAATTGCTACGTTGCTCCAGTCAGTTATATTGGTCTTCTAGGTTGAGCGTGTGTCATTATGTGCAGAATTATAAAGGTTTCAGGGCTGATTTATTGAGATGTGTATGTCATAGAGATAGAGCTTCCAATCATACCAGTTGAGATAGCACTTGTTTTATTACAAAGGTGCTGAGCCTTAAGCCAAGTGGGATTAGAAAGGGCATCTGACATAAATAGATAGAAAATAATTAATCATCGCAATTCAAACTCAGTGTTTTCCATTTATAAAGGAAACAATATAGGTCGCCCATAATCTAACATTCTCCCCCTGCCCTAATCTAAAACAATCTGGAGTGTACATGGGTTTCAGCTTCCTATATGGCGCCATTTTGAGGACGGCTGACCATTCAAAAGATATAGAATTGTTAATTGTTATGGCAACAGTCACACTTTTTGTTTGTTGTATTATCATAAACATAGAGTAACTGTACAGGTCAGAAAAATACATTTATATACTTCGCAATTATATAAGATTAAATTAATGAAAATAGTTTGTACCACTATAAACGTTAGCATCTGAACAACCGGTCAAGTACATCAGATACACAAAAAGAACAGGGTGAGTTATGGAGAGGTTTGGTTTGGCTGGTGGTTTTGCTTGGTATAAGTTGGTATAAGATTGGGACCCATAAATGAAACTGAGATGACAGAGGAAACTTTGGCTATATTCACATGCACACCGATAAATGTGACCGTTTTCTGATTTCTGGAGTGATCAGATTATGAAATGTCATGTAAACAGTTCTGATGTGAGTAATCTGATTTCTCCGGTCACTCCCAGATGCAGGTTTGAACAGGGAAATTTGTGAAAAGGGCAAATTTATGTGACAAAGATAGAAATGAAAGACAAAATATTAAAGACTGAAAGAGTTTTTAATTAATTAATTAATTAATAATAATAATAATAATAGTAATAATGCTAATAATAATAATAATGCTTTAGTCTTCCAGATGCTCAAAGTTGTTTTATAATTTCGTGTATTATTCATTCACTCCCTACTAGAAGAAGGTGACTGACAGACTGATGGAAGCAAGGCAAAAGTACCACATGAAAAAATGTACTTAAGTAAAAGTATTTAAGTACCTGTTTAACTTTTTACTCTTTAAGTGCATTCTTAAAGTATTTCACACACATGTTGTTAAATGTCGTGCTATTGATTAAAAAAATTATGCATATTTTGGTCAACAGTCGCAATAAGAATCATTTTCTTGTGTATTTACATTAGTTTGCTTTAGTTAACATGGTAAAAATAAACCCTCCTATCATATGAAAAGTACTTTTTACTTTTCAGTCCAGTTAAAAAATGTAGTGAAGTAAAAGTAAAAACTATCCACTGTAAAAGTACCTAAAGATTTTACCAGTGCACACCATCAGCTCTTCTGACCATCACCATCACACACACCACATTCATACTAGGGAATGTGGGTGAAGTGTCTTGCCTAGAGACACAACAACAGTTTTTGCCACTGGCGCCCCCCTGTGGTACCTGCGTTCCCACTGGTCTCCCATCCAAGTCCTGACCAGGCCCGTCTCTGCTCAACGTCTGAAATCTGACGGGATCAGTCTTTGACATGAGGTTTGGCCTCACACCAGCCTCCATCAGCCAAACACAACAGTTACTCTAAAAATCCATTCATTGAGCGACGCTCTGCTTGAATTGGCTTCTCTGTAGAATTTACTCACAAAGTCGACCATCAGCCTTTATAAACCACTCTGACTATTTCAAACGCACGTTTTATCCATGAATGACAATTGTTATCGGTTAATGCATATCCCACACCATCTACTTAAATCTGCTGTAATCCTTTCCTAAATAAGACCAAAACGAAAGCGTGCATTGCGTAAGTGTAAATATTAAACATACATACACCCATACACATCCATACATGTATCTGGCTTTTGTGCATTGTGGTTACATAATGCCTTCTGCCTTGTGTGCGTGTGTGTGCGTGTGTGTGCGTGTCTTTATGTGTGTCGGCCTGTGTGTGTCTGTTTATAGATTGCTTTGTTGTGCTTTTTGTTTAAATCCCCATGACGTTTGTAGACCTCCTATGTTAAAATCTCTTTGTTTTTTTGGAGTTGCAAACCTCAGCTGTTTGAAATGATCTGATTGTGCAGTTATGGACTACAGAGCAGGACTATATGTTAGACAACTACTCAAACCAAAAAAAGGATGAAATAACAAGACTAAAGCTTTTAAATAGAGAAAACATGCATTTAAGTGCTGTGATCTGTGTCTTCTTTGTGTTTTAGAGTCTGTTTTGTCCAAATAATAAAAATCTGATTATGTTTCATGTTTATAGTGGCCTAGTCATGATTTGCTGGTTGATCATTGCAGCTCTATATAAGACTGAACTCTTGTCAAAATGCTTGGTTAAAGGTTGTACAACTGGTCCACACAGTAATTCAAAATGCTTTACAGAATAAGAAAGACATTAAAATCACAAAACAAACAAATCAAAACATAAATACTGATCATAAAGTGAAAGTAAAAGAGGAGAAGAGGTGGAGTGAGCGTTTGTTAGAGCTGATCCTGTGTTTCTCGCCATCACAGACGAGAGAGGGATTATCAGCGCTCTGAGCTGTAGGCAGACGACGAGCAGCAGCCAGGAGGGTCACGAACGAAGGAGAGGAGAGAGAAGGAGAGGAGGAGGGCCATAAACGAAGGAGAGGAGAGAGGGAAAGGAGGGCCATGAACGAAGGAGAGGAGAGAGGGAGAGGAGGGGAGAGAGGGCCATGAAGGAAGGAGAGGAGAGAGAAGGAGAGGAGGAGGGCCATGAATGAAGGAGAGGAGAGGGCGAGAGGAGGGGAGAGAGGGCCATGAACGAAGGAGAGGAGAGAGAAGGAGAGGAAGAGGGCCATGAATGAAGGAGAGGAGAGAGGGAGAGGAGGAGGGAAACGAACAAAGGAGAGGAGAGAGGGAGAGGAGGAGGGCCACGAACGAAGGAGAGGAGGAGAGGAGAGAGGGGCAGGAGAGGAGAAAGGGCCACAAATTAAGGAGAGGTGGAGAGGGAGACGAGGGGAGAGAGGGCCATGAAAGAAGGAGAGGAGAGAGGGATAGGAGAAGGGCCATGAATGAAAGAGAGGAGAGAGGGAGAGGAGGGGACAGAGGGCCACAAACTAAAGAGAGGAGGAGAGGAGAGAGGGGGAGGAGGGGAGAGAGCCATGAATGAAGGAGAGGAGGAGAGGAGGTGAGGAGAGAGGAGGAGAAGGGGAGAGAGGGCCACAATTGAGGGAGAGGAGGAGAGGAGAAAGGAGAGAGGGAGAGGAGGAGAGAGAGGGCCACGGACAAAGGAGAGGAGGAGAGGAAGACAGGATAGAGGGGGAGAAGGCCACAAACAAGAAAAAGGAGGAGAGAGTGAGAGAGAGGGCCACGTATGAAGAAGAGGAGAGAGAAGAGAGAGAGGGACACATATGAGGAAAGGGAGAACAGGAAAGAGGAGAGGAGAGAGAGGAGTAGTAGAATAAAGAGAACAGATGATACAGGGGGAGAGTCGAGAGACAAGTGGAAGAAAGGATAGAGGACAGATTAGTGGGTAGAGGAGTGACGAACTGGCCAGAGGAGAGGAGAGGAAAGGGATAAGAGGAGAGGAGGAGAGGAGGAGAAGAAAGAAAAAGGGACTAGGTGAGAGAAGAGGAGGGAGGGAATGGAGAAGAAAAGGGGAGGGAAGGAGCATAGAGAGAGAGAGAGAGAGGATACAGGATGAGTTGAGAAAAGTGAAGAGAGAAAGTGTGAGAGATTAAGTGAGAGGAAAGAGGAGAGGAGGAGGAGATGGGGTGAAAGGAGACAGGAGAAATGAAAAGGAGGGGAGAGAGAGGATACAGGAAGAGAGGAGAGGATATGGGACAAGAGGAGGAGAGTGTAGAGTGGAGAGGATACAGGATAGAAAATAAGAGAGAGGATGGAGAGGAAGGATGTGAAAGGAGGGAGGGAGACACAAAAGTGAACATTCGAATAGCAGCTGACATCCAGCCCGGCGGCCATGTTCTGACTCAGGTTCAACCCAAGTACACGGTGACAAAAGACACATCACTCTACTTATGTGTACTCTTCAGGTTATATCTTTATCTATGTAGGATGTTAGTTAAAGCTGGAATAAAAGAAACTGATTCATCAGGTTTGTTTATGCAGGTGTGAAGATATAAACACGCCTGGAAAAAGACCTCTGCAGCTTTAATAGGCTCCTGGTATAGACTCCTCCCCCTGTGTATAGACTCCTCCCCCTGTGTATAGGCTCCTCCCCCTGTGTATAGACTCCTCCCCCTGTGTATAGGCTCCTCCCCCTGTGTATAGACTCCTCCCCCTCAGTATTGATTCCTCCCTCTGTGTATAAACTCCTCCCCCTGTTTATAGACTCCTCCCTCTGTGCATAGACTCCTCCCCATGTGTATAAGCTCATCCCCCTGTGTATAGACTCCTCCCCCTGTGTATAGACTCCTCCCCCTGTGTATAGACTTCTCCCCCTGTGTATAGGCTCCTCCTCCTGTGTATAGGCTCCTCCCCCTGTGTATAGACCCCTCCCCTGTGTATAGACTCCTCCCACTGTGTATAGACTCCTCCCCCTGTGTTGTTAAAACTATATTCAACGCAACTTTAATGAAAAAGTCTTTTGTAAAAGCAGAACTTTGTGTCATAAATCATACATTCTGTCTTAGAAACCATTTGTAGAGATGGGATTTTCGGCTCTTTCATGGGAGCCGAATCTTTTTGATCCGTTGATGTCAAAGAGCCGCTCAAAAGGCTGGCTCTTTTTATGTTTATTTATATGACAGACGCCCATGTGAGAACTCATTTTAACAAGCTAATCAAAGAGAAAGGACCGAGGCTCAGATGTGTTTTGAAATGGTTCAAACTGAGAGTGTGAGTGTGAGTGTGAGTTTACCCTTTGAAATGAAGCAGAATCAAAATAAAACACTGCACTACAATAATAATAATTGAAAAAAACAACCGTTATTATGATGCCAAATGTGGCTCATGTCGCCTGCTCTGCGTCTGTGATGATTCTTGTGTTTGTTCAGTATAAAAATGCATGAAAAATTAGAAAGAAAATGAGATCTGGTTCCAACTGTTCACTTTAAGGAATCGTTCAAAAGAGCCGACTCGTTCACCAACGTCACATCACTAAACTTTTTATCTGTTGCCAACTTGTGCGAGCGAGTCCTGTGAGTGGCTGTATGATGCTCTGGGATGAGAGCTGATTGGCTAGACTTTGGTAGTTTGCCTTGTTTCACTTTTCTGCTGGGAAAAGCAGTTCTGAGGTGCTAAAGGACAAAAGACTCATGCATGTGTCTCAGAGTCATGTGTTAAAGGGCTGGTGAGAGCTAGGGACAAGTTAAGGGGCCCATATTACACTATTTTCTTATCTGTTCTAATGTTTTTCCTCATCACAAACAGACCTGGGGTTGTGTTTTGTTTCATTCACACATGTTTAACACACAACCCTGTATATTTAGGCTGAGTTCTTCTCTCAAACTGAAAACATTCTGTTCTACCTTGTGATGTCACATGGAAATACAGGAAGTAACTCCATACACCTTCACTGCAATCATCTGGATAACTTCAGCCCTGGAATTGGCAATCTCTATTAAACCAAAGAAGCTGTTAACTTCCTTCATGACATCACAAGGTGGAACAGAGCATTTTGAGCTTTGGAGATGCTTTACCTACCTACCTTAAAGATCCTCTACCTATTTTTCCCCCTTTTTTTTTTCAAAATTTATCTTCTCCCAATACAGATATATTGTATAAGCCCCTCCTGAGCTCAAAATATGTCTGCTGGGTGCTGTCTTCATCTAATTTTAAGGTGTTTTATTGTCTGGTACAGTGGTCCCTCGTTTATCACAAGGTTACGTTCTAAAAATAACCCGCAACAGGCGAAATCCGTGAAGTAGTCAGCTTTATTTTTCACAATTATTATATATGTTTTAAGGCTGTAAAACCCCTCATCACACACTTTATAAACTTTTCTCAGCATTTTCTCACATTTCTCTCTTGTTTAAACTCTCTCAAAGTTCAAACCTTCGTAGGTGCCTTTGTCGGTGCAGAATGTTTCATCGACATTGTGCGCGTTAGCATGCTAGTTGTTAGCTTTACCGCACGCCTAAACTCAACGCAGTAAATTATTAAGATCAGTTCAGTTCAGAATGCATAAGATAAGTGAGGAATGTCTTTGGACCACAGTGACCCGTTTAAAATGAACTAGTTTTGCTTTTCAGATTCTTAAGACGGTAAAAATCAGGTACAGCATTAGAGATTTGCTAATGTGCGTCTTTTCATGATCTGCTGATATTTTGGGCCTGATTTGTAGGGTTGTTTTTTCAATATTTCCCCAAATTATTTCAGTTAAATGTATCACTAATCTCTTTCTTAAAAGGCATCTATCTCTATTCAGCACCTTTTATGTTCCAGCGCCTTTTCCGTAGCACTGGTTGCGAGCACGTCCAGTCCAGCCTTCAATCCCATCTCTCCCCGGCTGCTCAGTATCTCCCCCTGTGGCCCAGGGGGAGCAGAGGATTAGCGTAGTCCTTTAGCCTGGAGTCTGTGGGCTTTTGGCTGCCGTCAGGAGGGAGGTGGAGTGCTGAGGTGGAGCAGGGCTGATTACACAGCAGCAGGTGGAGGATGGATTGTCTCAGACTGACAGGAGATGGCCTATTTCCACAAAGAAACCCCCAGAATAATTTCAAACGTTCACTTGTTGGAATGAGGAGAAACATGGCGGAAAATTAAATGCGTTTTCGAGGGCCTTGTTCTCAAACAGGTGTCGGGATTGGCTCGTCACTGGCCCACTTTCGCGTCTCGGGGCATCTGAGCTGTCATGGCTGCCTGCCTCTGTCTCGAGCCTCTGACAAATCTGCCAAATTGAACTTAGTCACTTGTTTCTGTATTGTTTCTGACTCATTTTCCTGCGTGGAGTGGGGTGGAGCGGCTCACACTGAAGCTGTTAAAGAGGATATATTGCGCAAAATGTACCTGTGTAACCTTTCCATCATGTTATAATGCTGTTCGCTCGTCGTAAGCTTACTCTACGTTGTGTTTTGATTGAATCGTTCATGTTTGAATAATCCTGTTTTGTCCTGCATTTGAGGCTTGACTTTTCTGATTGGACTGCGCCCTTCCTCCACCTCTCTGTTTTGTACTTACTATTATTACAAAGATAGATCAATATAACGGATTGCAACAAACTGTCCAGAATCAGGGCAATGCCTTCATTAAAAGATTGTGTTTTTATTTTATATTTCATCAACATGTGCTTGAAGGAGGGGGTGTTAAAGGAGGTACAAAGTTGATTTTTACTTACTTTTGCCATGTTACAATGTGTTACCCTCATTAAAAACAGCCTTGAAGTTGTTTTAAATGTCATCCATGCATGTTTGAGTAATCTAGCGATCTCTCCTGGCCCTGTTCCAACCCTCCTTACGGTTCGCTGTAAGATTTGTCCATTGCTCCGCCCACAAGTCTACAGTATGTCACCCATACTCCCACACGACAATTCTCCATAAATATACAAAAACATGATACAAAACTGTCCTCAACAACTTCACAAACCTGATGTGACGTGCAGTAGTTTTGATTGCGTTGTGATAGTGCTCTGAAGGGGGAGTGACTTAGCATGGAGAGCAAAGGGAGGCTTGACTCAGAGTGTCAAAAATGAAAGTGAGACTTAAAAAGCATGTTAAATGTTAATGTTTTTCGGCAAATATAGCATTTTCAACCAATAAAATGAAACATGGTGATCTAAATAGGTTATGTGTTAGCAATTAATAGCACATAGAAGTAAAATATCTCCTCTTTAATACCCCATAGAAGAAAATACCTTCTCTTTAATACCCCATAGAAGAAAATACCTTCTCTTTAATACCCTACAGAAGTTAAATACCTCCTCTTTAATACCCCATAGAAGTAAAATACCTCCTCTTTAATACTCCACAGAAGTAAAATACCCCTCTTTAATAATACAAATTATGTTGATTTATTACAAATGTTTTCTTAATGTAAAAGTTTGTTTATAATTGCATGTTTGATTCTCAAGATTGTGTTTGTGTGTGTGTTTTCAAGATGATAATAATAATCAGAATACAGAACAAGCTCCTCAGTTTGGGTTTCCAGATCCTACAAGTGTCAATCTTTAAACGACAGCAATCAGCTCCACATGTGGAGGTGTGATGTGTCATGTCAGATTAGGTCCGAGCCGTGATAGTCGAATGAAAGTGATGCCGGCAGCTGGGATCTGTCTAAGTAATAGTTCGGTTGTGTAATGCGGGCCCTTGATAGCTCTTACAGTGGAGGTTAAAAGTAAAATACCAAAAACGCTGTGTCACCTCGCAGAAAGACTCCCCTGACCCGTTTCCAAAAATGATTCCTCCATTTTAACTTCAGCCCAACACCTGTATTTCATTAGTCACAGTGGTGTGGCTCTGGACGGTGTGCGGCAGAGGGACTGACCCATCAAACTCACACTGAGGAGATGAAGCACAGGTGCTCTTAGTCACAGTCCTGAACTTTTGCCCCTCACAGTTTATTCTTTCAAGCTGGAAACTTAAGGCTGTAGTAGTTACTTTTTGAGACATAATTACCATATTTTCCAGGCTATAAGTCGTACTTTTTTCATAGTTTGTCCGGGGGTGCGACTTATACTCAGACGTGACTTATATGTGAATTTATTAAAATATATAATTTCACATATTCGTTATTGTCACAGTGACAACCACGCGAGGGCGCTCTAGGCTTGTACCAGTATCTACTCCTGTACCATTGGAAATTAAAAGTTTCAACATTATGGTAATTTAAAAGACATCTGAGAAAGACTGAACAAAAAGAAAAAAAAAAAAAAGAAATTTGTATTCTGATGAGTCTTTGTCTACCTCTGGAGTTAGCAGAGTTGTTCAAAAGCAACAAAGACGATGAAGAATTCAATGGATTTTGTGATTTGGAGTGAGATCCAGAGTAAACTTGTTAGCTTGTTTTTTATGCTTTAGTGTTTAGACTCATATATGTTTTTTTCTTCATTATTATGCATTTTTCAGCTGGAGCGACTTATACTCCGGAGCAACATCTACTCCAAAAAATACAGTAACAGTGACATAACACATTAGGATCAGTTCTGTCTTATTTTATTTTTGTATTCGTCTTACTCCGGAAGTTGAAATGGGCGCCACCATCGACATTTGGGTGATATTATTTTGCATGGGTCTGGCAATTTTGACATGAAATACGTTCTATACGGACTACAGAGTCATTTTCAAGCCTCCAGAAAATCATGAGGTGTTGACTTGTTGATCACATGAATATAGAACATTTTACACAACACTATTTTATATCAGATTTTTGAGGCAAAATTCTCTCTCAACCTGGAAGTACCACCACAAAGAAAACGAGGTTTGCAGCGCAGGTTATAAGCAAAAGTGGGCGGGGCCGAATAAGGCCAATAAAGGAAATAAATGCTGTTTTCCGTCTCTGGTATCAGGTATTGGCAGATACTTAAAGCTCTCCATCCATACTCCTGAGGTCAAAATAAGTTTATTGTGTACTGTCTGTGTCTAATTTAAAAACATGTATTGACGGATAATCAGGAAGTGCACTGTTAACACGCTACTTAACAGTGCACTTGGTCTCTCAAAAGTGCTTATGAACTCATCACTGTGAATAATTAGAATGTTCTGAATATATAAGGTAAGTGAGGAACGACTGTTTAAGTCATTCAACCTCTTACAGTGAAAGGATGACTTTTATCCTACAGAGAAATAATTCAGCTGGAGCTTTCTGGTGCTCGAATGCATCAAACAAACTGGTCCAACTCACTGACCAAGAGATCTGAATATATTACATATCTGTTTTTGTGTTATCTGGATGCTTTTGTCGAACTATAGTACATAATGAAGATGTATAATGCAATTTCTGTTGCAATTTGCAGTTACTGTGTAGAAGGAATTCAAACCTGGATGGGATAACTTTTATTATTTTACTTTTTTATATTATTATTATTATTATTATTATTATTATTATTATTATTATTATTATTATTATTATTATTATTATTACATTGTATTATTGCTATATGCATTTATTTATTTATTTTTTGTTCTTATTCGGGGGACTGTTTGTAGCAAATCAATACAAAAAAAGAGATCAGACTTTAAAATGAACCAGTTCTGTTTTTCGTGTTGTCTAAAGTTTGTTGAATGTGAAAATGACAAAAATACTCCCTACATGCTTATTATCATAACTGGTCACAGCTCCAGGGCTCCTCGCAGCTCCAGCAGTCAGCACGAGTTATTTAATCACGTCACCTTCATTATGGACACATGGTCACAGGTCAGCCCCGCGGTGAAAATGAAATGAACATGGACAGACGGGTCGTTTGGAGTTTGTTACAATGAGAACTAGTCATTTATAATTTAAAACACACACGCAGCTACATAAATGTGCTGTAATTCAGCTCTGCAAATGCTAAATAGTGATATTTTCAGAGCTTGTTGACAAATAAACGTGGACTGTGTAACTTTTGGAGATGTGGCATTAAACTTATCGACTTATAGAGAGATAGTTTCAAAATTCAAATAACAAAAAATCAACATGGCTTCACTACAGCTGAGCAATCCCCCGTGTGCGTGTTCTCTGTATGTGTTCTGTGTTTGTGTGTTTTGTGTGTTTGTGTGTTCTCTGTGTGTGTGTTCTCTATATGTGTGTTCTGTGTTTGTGTGTTCTGTGTGTGTGTGTTCTGTGTGTTCTCTGTGTGTGTTCTGTGTGTGTGTGTTCTGTATGTGTGTTCTGTGTGCGTGTGTGGTTCTGTGTGTGTGTTCTGTGTGTGTTCTCTGTGTGCGCGTGTGGCTCCGTGTGTGTGTTCTCTGTGTCTGTATTCTGTGTGAGTTTTCTGTGTATGTGTGTGTTCTCTATGCATGTGTTCTCTGTGTGTGTGTTGCCTGTGTGTGTCTTCCTCGTGTGTGTGTGCTGTCTGTGTGTTCTGTTCTGTGTGTTTTCTGTGTGTGTATGTTCTGTGTGTGTGTTCTCCGTGTGTGTGTGTGTTCTGTGTGTTCTGTTTGTGTTGCGTGTGAAGCGAGCTCTTGTCTCCGCTCCATGTTTTGTTGTTGATTGTTTGATGTTTACACAGTTAATGTGCAGGTCAGAGCGGCGCCCCCTGCTGTTTACTCTGATATAGAATCACACTCGTCACATTCACACCGTTAAGTTTGATCAGAGACAAAGTGATGAAGACGAGTGAAGAGGTCAGAACTGAAACTTTACATCTGCAAAACGTATGACGACTTCATAAAGAGGGTTTTCAGTGATAAAATAAACTGAGTCTGAGAGAGAAGGAGTAAGAGAATGAAAGAGAGGGAGAGAGAGACAGGGAGAGAGAGAGGGAGAGACAGAGAAAGAGTGAGAAAAAGAGAGGAAGAGAAAGAGAGAGAGGGGGGAGAGGGAGAGAAAGAGAGAGGAGAAGAGAGAAATAGAGAGGGAGAGAGAGGGAGATAGAGAAGGAAGAGAGAAAGAAAGAGAGAGAAAGGGAGATGGAAGAGAGAGGGAAGAGAGAAATAGAAAGATAGAGAGGGAGAGAGAGAAAGAAAGAGAGAGAAAGGGAGATGGAAGAGAGAGAGGGAGAGAGGGACGAGAGAAAAGGGAGGGAGAGAAAGAGAGAGACAGAGAGAGACAGAGAGAGAGCGAGAGGGGGAGAGAGAAGAAGATAGAGACGAGAGGGAGAGAAAAAGAAAAGGGAGAGGGAGGGAGAAAGAGCGAGGGGGGAGAGAGAGAGAAAAGGGAGAGAGGAAGAGAAAGACAGAGAGAGAGCGAAAGGGGGAGTGAGAGAGGGAGAGAAAGAGAAAAGGGAGAGAGAGAGAGGGAGAGAGAGAGAGAAAGAAAGAGAGAGAAAGGGAGATGGAAGAGAGAGAGGGAGAGAGGGACGAGAGAAAAGGGAGGGAGAGAAAGAGAGAGACAGGGAGAGAGCGAGAGGGGGAGAGAGAAGAAGATAGAGACGAGAGGGAGAGAAAAAGAAAAGGGAGAGGGAGGGAGAAAGAGCGAGAGGGGGAGAGAGAGAGAGAAAAGGGAGAGAGGAAGAGAAAGACAGAGAGAGAGCGAAAGGGGGAGTGAGAGAGGGAGAGAAAGAGAAAAGGGAGAGAGAGAGAGGGAGAGAGAGAGAGGAAAGAGAAAGAGAGGGAGAGATAGAGACAGGGAGAGAGATAGAGAAAGCGAGAGGGGAGAGAGACTGAGCAAGAGAGGGAAGAGAGAGGGAGGAGCAAGCATGAGAGAGAGTGAGAGTGGGAGAGAGAAAGAGAGAGAGGAAGAGAGAGAAAGGACGACAGGGAGAAAGAGACAGAAAGAGAGAGGAGAGAGGGAGACAGAGAGATACACACACGGAATTGTTATTTTAATCTGAAGCCCATGTCTCCTTTATAAATCCACAGCTGTCCACCGTGAACCTGCTTGTTTTACATTTTATCTGTGCGATAGAAGAACAGGTGCAGTGTGTAAGTGGCTGAATTACATCTAAAACTTTTTCACTTTTGAAACAGTTCAGACACGGCTGTCTCGTTGTATCTAATTACATCATTCCAAATCAGAGACAAGAGTGTTTAAATCACCACATAAAGCCGTCCCACACCTGTACTCTGGCTCTGGCTCCTCTGTGCTGCTTTGGCTCAGTTTGAGGCTCTAATGAAAAAACGACTGGACATAAAGTGGACAGACACGGCACTTTTCAGACTGGACTTTCTGAACTTTTGGGGGAATTGTTCTGACACAGCCACTTTCTATTGTTTGTGTTTTTCTTCTGACAAAATAACTGACAGCTGTTGTACAAAAGGGAGCGCTCAGAGGGACTGTGGGAAAGGGACACGAGCAAAACAACATTTGCAGGATGCTGATATGGTGCACAATGTAAAACTCAGCTAAAAGTGTTGAAGGCGGCCATTTAAATCTTAAAGCCACACTGTGTAACATTTAAGCCAAAAAAGCATGATTCTTTCAGTTTGGTTGTTTGCACTGAAAAACTTGTGTCCTAACTGTGAGCGGGCTTGCACCTCCACAAACCTGACTCTTATTTCCATTTAAATCTTATCCTTTGGCTATAAGACTCCTCCGTATGGTATAAAAGTGACCAAGTCCTGCTTTAGTCCTGGTTTAGTCTTAGTTTAGTCCTGACTCAGGGCACCAGCAGGAGGCTTGGACTAAATCTGGGCCTAAACCAGGTCTAAACCAGGATTAAACCAGGACTAAACCAGGACTAAATAAGGACTGAATCAGGACTAAACCAAGACTAAACCAGAACTGAACTAGGACTACATCAGGACTACAGCAGGAGGCCGGACCCTGAAGTCCTCAGAGTGTGAGATGGTTCATGTGGCTCTAACATGTGGGAGATGTACTTTGTTGTACTTTGTTGTACTTTGGAGACTTGTATTCTCCATGGAGAATGTTCCACATTACAGCAGGTATGTTTTTCACTTTCTGTTTCCATGGATTGATGCAGGTAATGTGCCACCTGCAGAAAGTTTATATTGTAAATTAACTTTACTGTTACATCCCAGAATCCCCTGAGAACTACACAGTTTTATTATAAAACCTTTACACTAAGAGACCAAATTGGCACCAAGATAATTGATGAACAGCACATTTCATCTGGGACACAGCGCTGCCGAGACCCTGAACTGAGCACAATTATATCTATTTATTTTTATTTATTTTTATTTCCACAGGGAGAGTCCAGTGATGGTACTGGACTGTCCTGTTCAAATACAGAACAATACAGACAAAAACAAACCAAATAAATGCATATTTCCATCTAAAACATTAAAAACAGGAGCAGGTGTGATAATAAATATTTATCTCCAAATTACTGAAGTGCATTTATGGCACCAATCTGTCCAGTTTTACACGTTCTTGAAATGTGTTCCGTTTTTGAAAAGCAAAATAACCCAAAAACATTTTTTTTTCCCATTTTAGTTCTAGTGCAGACATTTTTTAGATGGAGACAATCATGAGATCTTAGATTTAAAGTTTTTCTCCACCTCTCTATTCCACTCCTCTTTCTTCTTTTCCTTTTCTCCTCTCTATTGTTCAGTTTTGAGACACAGACAATCATGAAGTATTGTAGTAAAAGTTTTTCTCCACCTCTTCTCTTTCAACTCTCTCCTCTCCTCTTTCCTCCTCTCCTCTCCTTCTCTCCTCTTCTCCCTCTCTCCTTCTCTCTCTTTCAGTTTTTAGATATAGACAGCCATGAGATCTTGTATTAAAATCTCCCATATTAAAGTTCAACTAACAAAGTAGTATATTGAGTCAGTCTATCGTCGTAGTCCCATAAATACATTTTATAAATACATTTTACTTTTTCATAGAGTGAACAGTGATGTGCTTAAGTTCATCACCTGTTATGAAATAAAGGGCTGAGTTAAAGAGTGAGTCTACATGTTTCAGAGTACAGTCTGAAGTCTGCATGTGTGTTATTTTTACATAATCCAGTACATTAGTGTTTTTATGTGGATTCTGTCTATACTGGACTCAGACTGCACCTCAGGCCTGTCTGATCCCATCAGTGGACGACACCTCCGACACCCTCGTCTGCAGCAGATTGAACACAGCTGCATTCCATTGTTTATGTCGCCTCTGTCGTCCTCTGACTGACAGCTGTCTGTTGCCATGGTAACACAGTGACAGTACAGACCCAAATAATTGACAGATGATTCTTCTGTCTCGAACAATTCAAAAACCCTCCATCATCATCAGTAAAAGGTTACACTCAACATATCTTTGCACAGTGGAGTCATTAGGATCAGTTCAGTATAAAGTAGTGTCAGTGTGGAACTGTGAAGATGAACTGTTCTACCCATAGACTGTTTATATAAATGGATATAGCTAAGTGATCATGGGCGCGCTTCCGGCTCCTTCAACTCTGGCTCCAGTTCACTTTCTATGTAAAAACTGTGTCCCCTCTCTCTGTAACTGCTGCTGTCAGACTCGTCATTTTGCTCTTAAATGTTCGTTTTAACCTATGGTATATGATCCTGGTGCTTTTATTTGGCTATGTTGTCAGTGAATCAAGATATGAACATTAATAACAGACCAATGAGGCGCCTTCTTTCCCTGAGGTCACACTCGATAGCGTTAGCAACAGGTTTGATTGGCAGCGTTGCTAAGCGGCCAACCCCTGCTAAACCATCGTACGTGGGACAGCTATGATACTCACGGTTGGAATTCCAGATAGGGAACTCGACTCCAAATTGGCCTCTATAACTGCTCTAGCCTCGATGAGCTTCATTTGACTGGAGTCCAGTTCTTTACAGTCTGTGGTTCAGGACTCATGTAGTTGGTACAATATGGGGCTCCTTTTCTCTGTATCATATGGGATTATGGGGTAACAAGGGTAAGTTCACATTTTATCTTCTTTTATTTAAAGTTTGAACACGAGACTGTAATCCCTCATTCAAGGAGTGGTCCAATTAGGGAGCAGGTCTTATCCAGCTCAGTGTGGTATAAATCGCAGTGCCTCAATCCAGTACCATCGATTGAAAATAGCTTCTGGATGGGAAATAGCAAAGGAATCATTCTATTCCTTTGGAGTGAAGGCGCCTGGCTAACAAACAGAAACTGTAAACAAATAGGTGTGTTTGTTTCACTGTGCTCGTTCTGGATGGGAACACCTTGATTGCAAACCTTCACTACATTAAAGTTTGAAAAGTTAAAAATACTATGCCATTATGTATCACCAAAGTAAGTAAAGTGTGTAATGCATTTGACCCATCTGACCCAATGCCAATACTCAGGGCTAAGCTTGGTCATTATCATGCAGTTTTTGGGTTGGCACTGGAGTAAAACAGACACAGGAAGCAGCACCAAATTTTGGGGCCTGGGTACAAATCATCATGGTCTGTACCCATTACATGTTATCTAATGAAAAAAGCCCATTACAGACTCTTTTAAAGGGCCCACTCCTGCACTGGACCCTGGGTAAACCTTCCTTTTACCCCCTAGTCCAGTGCCCCGATGAGGTTGACCACAAAACCTCCAAAAATCCAGGAATCACCCCGGACGAGCCATCATAATGCCAACTCGTTAATCTACTAAATGTATTATATTTGTTATAATAATCTCGTTTGTTGTATACACAGCCTGCTTCTGGAATAGTTTCACATTTAGCTGCAGTAAGTAACCTTGTCCTCTTTAAAAGGCCCACATACTGAAGAACTATGAATCAATCTGCAGTGTTTTGGATCCACGCAAGGAACAAAGCGATTCTTTCTGGACTCATTAGCCCATTAAAAAACAAATTATTCTCTCCATTTCTTATCGACGTATTCCCTATAAGTAATCAGATACAAAAATACAACAAACCGCTGGAGCAAACAAGCTTAAAAGCAATTACTGGCAGAGTCCTTTGCAGAAAACTGATCGATATCTTAAAGCACCAATTTCACTTGTGTAATCCCGTCTTTTCTTTTGCTCTGTTACTACTGCTGCACGAGTCATGGGTTAGAGCACTAATTTACCCAAAACATATCCCTGTATTTAAAGCAGATCTTTTCTGCAAAACCGTTTTTTCAGAGCTTTAACCATGTTATAGTTGTTTCGCCTCAACATTTACTCACCCAATGTTGCATTTGGAGTGATTCGTGTTTGAGCAGATCTTTAATTGCTTATTTTCAAGACGCCATTTTGCAGATCAACGCCCGTTTTCACCTCCACCGGTACTCCACTGTGACATACGCACCTCTCCAGTTTTATTTTCTCAATCGGTGATACTCGTAGGATTCGGCATCGCTGCGTACTCATTCTGGTAAAAATGTTTTAAAAATCCGCTGCTCGCTAGTGTGATGTGCAACTATCCATAGGAGGCGCCGACAGCTACATGGCTGACGTTTTCGGCGATGTCAGTTCCCATTGGACACCGCAGTTTTCTAACACGGAAGTCGGCAGATTTGTTTCTTTTATTAAGTCGTTTTAGGTGAATATTGCAATTTAAAATATCCAAATTATGACATAGTGATCCACAGGTGTCACATATTCAAACTATCGAGTGACAAAAGCAAAGTAGGTGTTCTTTAATCTAAAAAAAAAAAAAAAAAAAGGATTATATTTTTTACTTTGGGTGAAGTTTATATTCATTTTACTTCCTGGTTGGACATGGGCAGCAGATATGACATAAGCTAAGTAGAGATATTTCTATAACTGCAACCATAATGTTAACAAGAGCCAAAACTTAACTTAAATTAAACAATAGTTATCATACAGTTTCATTAGTCTAATAATAACACCTTTTTATTATTCAATGAAGGCTTAAACTGCCAGAAAATATCTTCCTTGCGTGTAAACTGATCCTCCATTTTAGTTTTAGAACAAATTGATGACTTCCTGTATTTTTGCACTTTTAATTTCAATTTTCTTCCCTCTAACTACAACTTTGATAAACATTTACCACAGATACTATCCCACCAAACCAAGTCATAATTAGAAAAAACATGAAAGCCTGTCTTATCACTTTAAACTGAAACTGAACCCTTGTGAACGAGACAAGGGCAAAACACGGACCACATTTGCATTCAGTCTGTGTTACCGTGACGCCGTATAGATTTTCCATGACTCTGATTGGCTCTTGTACAACAGTATCTGTGTCTGTACGTTGCGTTCGTTCTGTGTAGTTCAAATGTGCTGAAATAACACTACGATATGATCAATATTAACAGTACACTATTGAACACGGCTCAGGGTGTACGCATTTTTTTGTTATTCAGTCCGACTGGCAGGTCAGTAATCTCCTAAAGCCGTGGAGGTGCAGCGGCAGATTAGTTTCCCATCATGCATTTCTCCCTGACCTCAGTGGAGATCTCAGCATACCTGACTGAAATATTAGGGCTTAAATTAAGACAGAAAGTAATCAGATGTCGGCATGCCAAGATAAGGCAGACGCAGTGTCCGGAGCCTGGGAGACAGTGCTCACGGCTTAATTGTCTGATTAATCTAATTAGGAAGATAATGTGTCCCACTGATGCTTTATTCGGTATCCATAGTGATGAGGCGTTTTGGAAAGGGCAGCCGTAGTGTGCTACAGTGACGCTAAGGGCTCCGGTACAATAACAGTAACATTACCATAATATATATTTTTGCAGTTAAAGGTGAGGTACGCAGTTTTATTCTTGTAAATGGTGTTTTATTTTACCCCAGAGAATATTGTAATAAAAGCAGCACTTGTGACAAAATTAGACTGCATCTAATAATAGCTATTTTCAAACCCATAACAGGGCTGCAGACTTGTCACCTTTTGGCAAAATTCGGCATTTTGGTCGTTCATGTGCACAGACCGCTCAGGTGAAAGTTTTAAGTGCTCAGTATGTCTGCTCTGTTTGTCTGACGGTCACATTTTAAAGTACTTTTGCAGCACGCTAATACGAAACTAAGTGACTGTGGCCTCCATTTGGCACGATGCTGGTGCACTGTGTTTTTTTAACAATCGTTTTCATGTTCGCCAAGGAATTATAATTTATAGCAATGTGCAATAAGGCGAAGAGCGTGCATGTACGTGTGCCTAACCAATGAGGCCACTATGTAACAACCGCCTAGATCTAAAATCAACAGAAACATAAGTGCAGATCTACATATGTGATACGGACAGTGTGTTTTTCAGGAGATAAGATTATAACAAGTGAATATACTTGAGATTAAAACTTTGACCAAGTCTTATTACATTTACGTAAGCTAATAATACTAACAGAAGAGTTCAAATAGTAGTAAAGTAGGGTAGTAGTAAATGGCTTACTTATTTAAAGGCCTCCATGTGAACTACATGGGACACCAGCTCATAAACTAAGGCCCAAGCCAGTGGGTGATCCCAGTCTAGTGAAGAGTCCATTTATTGTTATAAATTATGTTTTATTTTCTATTTTCTCTGAAGTAAAAAAAATCATATTTCCTCAACAAAGTATTAATCTACCTTCTGAAATCAGCAAATTCCATAGATTTTGTTCAGAATTTCCATCAGACGCCCTTTTTGTCCCTTATTGACACTTGTGGTCTAATATAAACTATAATGTAAATACAAACACTTTCTCAAGTGGGTGTTTTTGTAAAATTTGCAATTTCCAGGCAGAAAATCTTGCCGCAGCAAGGTGCAGATGCAGTAATGACCACAGTATTTTGAGCACAGAGGACGTTTGATGACATGTCACAGATGGACGGTTACACTGTCACCTTTTTCACTCTGCCCCAGTTTAGAGCCCTGCATGAACGCTGCTACGACTCACTGCACATTTGTGGACCTCTCCTGCTTCACTTCACTCGCTGAAAAAAGCTGTTGTAAAATTGTTTATGCGTCCAAAAATGTGTGCATGTGAATACTAGCATTGTGGTAAATGTTTTGTGAGAGCTATGAATGAGCTAGACAGGTTTAAGTATCTACTTCCTTCATTTTATGGCATGAAAATTAAGTATTGCAACTTTTCGTTTAAAGTTGCAATACTCAATTTTCACACCATTTACAGTTTGCAGTTTTTACAAGTCACAAACACAAAAATATTCCAAAACAAACTGAAGTTATCAACAGGGCCGTCATTCTGAGCAGAAATGCCCAGAATCTCCTGATATGCATCCAAAACAAAGACCCACACACAGTTTCATCTGCCTCCTTGTTATGTTAAGGAGCAGCGGCTCTATTCTGAGCTACTGAGCGACTGTGAGCTCTTGATCCTATCTTCAGTAAATATTTTTAGATTACTTCACAACAGAAAGCACAAACCATGATAGTTTGCGGCTGATGTCATCAACATTCCCTGGGGTTATGATGCTAGCTGTACGCACTGCTCTGTCTGGGGCTCTGTTAGACTTTATTCTGAGCTTTATTTTAACACACACTGATCAGAAAGAGCTGCTTTAGTTGGAACTACAAGAGGTGAGCTGATTAGTGCTGCTGTTAAACAAGTCTCTCACACATAAAATTACGAACGCTCGGATTGATCACAGGCTCCTGAAAATGCACTTTTTAAATCTACTTTGCATTTTCTCTTGAGATTTCAGATGATCTTAAAACTTTTTGAGGATGTTTGCTAATGCGCGCATTGTATCGCCATAGTAACTGCTGAACATTCGACTTCAGACATCCATGCAGTACATCCCCAAAATGACACCATTGCAAAGCATCAATTAGATCTGTCGTCAGAGAAAAACAATATCTCACCGACGATGTATCACACAGAACAAACTTCTCTTCAGTTCCATTTACTTCACATAATTGTAACAAAGACGCAGATGCTGGTGTCTCCTTGCTCCTCGTCTTCTCTAATTGGTTGTTGAGGGAAAATAATGCTCTTCATTCCAAATCCCATTACAAAGCAATATTCACACTCCAGCAGCTCAGCGCAAGCACAGCCCAAACAGAACCAGCACTTTTCACCAAGCGCACGGCTGACCTCCTTATCCCAACTTCGCCTGATAAACTGGACTTACCTGGAACTTGGCTGTAGCTTTTGGAGTCCGGCAAAGTTTGTGTTCCACCCGATAACGTCTTCTCTAATTTAGTGCTGTCGTTTGCCATAATGAATATATAATTACATAAATGACTGGCTTAATTACTTTGCTGCTCGTGAAGACTTTGACTTTCTCCGACACTTGAAGTTTAATTTTGGGGTTACATTGCATTTGGGGAAGTATATACTGTCAACACGCTGATTGAAATAATCTTTGGATCGTTTTATAGTGAGCCAACAAGGGAGTCGTACACTGTGGAGGGTCTCTGTGCTGCAATAAACAGTTTGCTGATAACCAAACAGCTGATGGCGCTAAAGACCAGTGCTGTGTTGTGTTTAGGGCTCGCGGGAGATTTCACGCTTCTACCTTTCGAATATAACTCACGTTTTTATTTACTGGTGTTGCTTTTACACACAAACTTCACACACAATTTGAGTTCTGAGCTGCCTCCGGGCTGGAAGACGTCAACAAGCGGCTGAAATATTGATATATTTGGTCATTTAACTCGAGGAGGTTCAAAACTAGCGGCCCCATTATTAATGTAGGATTTGTTTGTGTGGTAAAATTTCACACTGGTAAAAATGTGATAAATTTTCTGCTGGAGGGTCTGTCTATCACTTGATGGTTGCATGAAAAAGTCTTCCTTGAATGTTCCACAGTATGGCATTAATCAGGTAAAACATTATAAGCCTGTGCTGAGAATGCTATATCATGGAACTTTTCAGACATTCATCCATTCCATCCATCCATTTTCTTCCTCTTATCCAGGGCCGAGTCGCAGGGGCAGCAGTCTAAGCAGGGACTCCCAGACTTCCCCCACCCCAGACACATCCTCCAGCTCCTCCGATGGCACCCCAAGGTGTTCCCAGGCCAGCCGAGAGGCATAGTCCCTCCAGTCCTCGGTCTTCCCCGGGGCCTCCTCCTGGTGGGACATGCCTGGAACACCTCCCTAGGGAGGCGTCCAGGAGGCATCCTGAGCAGATGCCTGAGCCACCTCAGCTGCTCCTCTTGACGTGGAGGAGCAGCAGCTCTACTCCGAGCTCCTCCCTTTTCAGACAATGTCTCCATGGAGACAAGCAGGTGGTGGGCCAACATCATTCTGAGCATTGGTTTCTGCAATTAATAGTGATAAACAAAAGTCCTCTTTCATGAAGACAAAGTGTCTTGCTCATTCTGTCCAAACTTTTCTCATTAAGGGCCACTTATAAAAACACAGACAAAGCTGAGGACTGATTCAGGGCCACAGACTGGTCACCAGTACAGTGAATACTTCAAATCTGTGTGTTTATTACAAGTTAGACTGAACCATTAGACCTTTATTCATGCTTACATCCTCAATCCTAAATATTTGACATGGGCAGTAAGTAGATTTTCAGAAATTTACAGTAAAAAGTAAATTAAGTCAAGGCAGGGGTGGGCAAACTTTTGACACACGGGCCACAGTGGGTTCTAAAATTTGACAGAGGGGCCAGGCCATTATATATATAGATGCAACTGGATTCTCCTGCCATCCAGGACTCCTCAAACTCAGAGGAAAGAGGTCCTGGACGAGGTACCCCTGGACAAGGTACCCCTGGACGAGGTACCCCTGGATGAGAGCGCACTGGTCAGGGCGCTCCACCAAGAGTTGGAGCGAACGAGGGTCAAGCTCGCAAATCAGGTCGAAATAAGTCAATCACTGGACTTCAGGCTCAAGACTCAGGAGAGGAGTGACCAAGAGAAAGACTTGGAGATCCAAAATCTCACTGATGTCCTCCAGAATAAGGGCAAAGAACTGCAACATGAGACTGAGGCCCATCGGCAGAGAATAATCCTCCATCTCAAGTTATTGCAGGAGATGATGGGGGTGAAAAAGGAGCTTCACAATCTCAAAAAGGTCACAGTAAACAAAAACGTGGCAGACTTGGAGTTTCAAAAGTCACTGCTTTGCTCCAAGAGAAAGAGAAGGAGATGGTTTCCCACATCAGTGCCCACAAACAGCTGAGAAACCTGTACATCTACGCAGGACAGGAAAACATGCAGCTTAAACAGGAGCTTCACAACACCAAAAACCTGACAGCAAAAATGGAGCTGGAGTTGTATAAGGTCAAGGACAAGCTCCAGAAGAAAGAGAAAGAGCTGCATAGCGTCACCAGTGTACAGTGTACATAACAATATCAGACAGCATTTTCACAGTGCACTGAGTGACAAAGTGCAGCTCACACAAGAACTGGCCTTTACAAAAAGAAACATGGAGGCAATGACCAGTACTATTAAAGAACAGGACACTCCAATCGCTGCCCTGAAACGACAAGACTGGTCTGATCCAGAGACCTCCAGATGGAAAGAGACAGTCCAGAGCACTAGCGGCAAAACCAGGGTCGACGAGCAGAGGGACGACAAAACACCACCAATGATGGACATCAACACAAGCATCAACAATGGTGAAGATGCTACAAAGAGAAAAAGACGAGCTGTCCAGAAAGGTGCAATCGTCAAAGCTGCAGTCGCTGCAGTCGTCCGAGAAAGAGGTGTGCTTCCCTAAAATGGAGAAGACGAAACTCAAATCTGCTCTTGAACCCTGCATTAAGACAAAATAAAACTCAATAAAATTATTTGAAATATTTATTTTTTGTGACTGACTTACATGCAGCCGTACAACTGGTCACTATTATGAAGCATATTGGTGAAACCTGAAGTAAAAGTAAAAATACAAAAAATACACAAGTAAAAGTAAAAGTATTAAAGTACCTGTTTAAAAGTGTATTTAAAGAGTGAAAAGTAAAAGTGTTTAGCTGTTTTAAGATTTTGAGATCTTATAAAGCAGGGGTGACTCACTGAGGGCCATATCTTGAAAAATATTCGACAAGGAGGGCCACGGACCAGTGTTGAAAAATTCAGATGGTGCATTTAACATAGTTTTGACTTCATGCTTTAAATAAAGTTTTAAATATTAATATTAGGTCTGTATGACAATGCAATGTGATGTTATTTAGGTTACATTGGTAGGATTACTCAAATTTGTCACAAAAAGTACTGATTATGAGCAATTGGGCCAGTTCAGCTGAAGGCCTGAGGGCCAATAAAAATTGGTCTGAGGACCGTATTTGGCCCCCGGGCCATAGTTTGGACACCCCTGGTCTTGCTCATAGAGTGGCACATTAGCAAGGATTGTATGTCAAACACTCGATCTGCTGCTGTCAAATGTAACTGATGTCTACCTTTTATAGGACAATATGAACACATTCTCTAGCTTCAAAGCAACCAAAACAAAGACTCCTCCGCCTCCTTGCTATGTTAAGGAGCAGCGGCTCTACTCTGAGCTACTGCGCGACTGTGAGCTCTAGGCACTTCTCTGTCTGAGACTCAGTTAGACTTTAATCTGAGCTTTGTTTTAACATGATCTGATTAGAAAGAGCAGCTTCAGTAGGAAATACAACAGGTGAGCTGATTTGTGCTAAACAAGTCTCTCACACATAAAATAACTGTCACAAGCTAGCTAGTATTAGCCCGCTGTTTTCCCGTTAGTCACTTTCACCTTTTTGTTGAAAATCAAACACATAAACAGGACCATGAACGCTCGGATTGATCACAGGCTCCAGAAAATGTGTTCTTTAAATCCATTTTGTATGTCTATGGGACAAAGAGTTTGTGGGTTAAATCCTTGGGTTGACTCACTGTTTTTGTGTCAGCTGAAGGATTTTTCCACCGTATAATGTTTATATAAAATGATCGAATATAAATCGCTCCTATTCACAGTGAACAGTTATATAAATGTATTAATCTTCCGCTGCAGAGTATCAGCAAATGACTGTGGCCACATTATAAAACAGCCCTGTGCTTATAATCCCTCCTGCAGACCTCCAGAACGATAAAACAGATAACACAGATACCTGGGAGACAATTACCTGTTATTTGTTCTGTCTGACTCAGATGTAAGAGGTGATCCAAACAGCTTAGTGGTCCAGAATGAGGTCTAGTGTCACCGTAATTGGACAGGGCAGACACACCATGGCTCCAGGATGCTGCCCTCGGAGACAGCGGGTTAATGTGAGGGCAAACTTCTGCTCACAGCTTGTGATAATAATCTTAGAGTTAGAGGTTGAACTTTGAACACCGGCAGTATGGTTAATGCCACTTAGGTTCTGTCCTGAATGGCATGATTGCTACTGTAGGAATGCTAATTAAAGGTAAAAATGAAAAGTAGCAGGTAAAAAGGTGAGAAGTTGTCTGGAGAGCCCAAAATACTCAAATGAGAAGAGAGCTATTTAAAGGCTTAGGTCATCTATATGTAAAAAGTTACTGTAGACTTTAGAAATAATGTATTTTTTGTATAAACTTGAAATAAACTGTTAAAATATCCTGAGATAGTCTTTTGTTTATACATTTTAATGGCTGATGGATGCTTAGACACAGTCACAGTGAAATGGTCCGTCTGGTTGTGAATCATTATGCTTTGTATTTGTAATGCTCTTTACTTGTCGAAGCTTCTCAAGGCTCTACGCTGTATCATCTTTAATTTTCTCCATAATCAGTGGTGGTAAGAAACTACTGAAGCCACAGCTGCCCCGGGGGAAACTGATTCTGCACTATTGGCCCCGCTGACTACCAACACTTGTTCAGTATCTGTTCTTTACTTAAGTACATTTTAAAGTGGATGCTTTTAGTTTTCTTATTTTATTTGTAAAGGCACAGCACATATTAATGAACATTTAACAATATAAATATTTACATATTTATATTGTTAAATGTTCATTAAAGTCAATGTGGCTAGTTTCCATCTTCAGTACCTTGGCAGGTTGATGTCAAATATTCTACAGGACAGGGAGGAGAACAGCAACACTCATACTAAAACAAATTTACTTTTACTTTGCTGCATTTGAGAGCAGTATCTGTACTTTACACTCCACTACATTTTTAACAGGACTGAAAAGTAAAAGTACTTTTCATATGATTTGAAGGGTTATTTTTACCATGTTTGTGGAAACATCTTGACTAAAGTTTTCGAGTTCAAGCTTCAGCTTTGAACAAAACAAAAATAAATACACAAAATTCATAAAAAATCTAGAAATTAATTCATATTGTTAATGTGACCAAAATATGTATCATTTTTAATTAATATCCCCACATTTGACACTTTAACAACTGAACAACACTTGTGCGAAATACTTTTTACTCTTTAAGAACATTTTTAAACAGGTAAGGTAAGGTGTCTTGCCTAATGATACAATGACAGAACTTGGTCCGAGAGAGAATCGACCCTTTGACCTCATCATGTCTGAAATAACTGTGCTTGTTCTGTCCACTCTCTAACAGTGCTGGCAGAAGGTAACACTTAGCCTAATTGTTCTATGCAAAATAAAAACATAAAACATGGAATACTAACACAACATTTAATGGGGCCTTTTATAATGGGCACTTAGTAGAAAAGCATTTACATATTTGTCATTGCACGATGGGATAAACCATGCCAAAAGAGCTCAGTAAACTCATCATTTCAAGATTAACCCTAATCCTAACCCTAACCCCTGAACTAGAACACTTTGTTGTGTTGTTGACTGTAAGAAGTACTGCCCTGGTGGAGGTCTGTGCTTAAGGTCTCTTGTTTACTTATATAACCCATGTCTTTAGCCTTAAATTCCGACCTGCAGAGTTTGGTGGTTGAGGTGGGACTCCTCTCAGAGTATTTCCTGGATGTTCTATATAAATCCGCACATTTTGTTGCTGTGGCAGAAGTAAACAAACACCCAGCACTCCCTCCACTCCCTGCGCTCCTCCACTCCTCCACTCCGCACACTCTTTGATCAGAGTAGGGATGATCCAGTCGTCTGTCTGCTGTCGTCTTCTGCCTGCTCTCTCTTTTAACTCTCTGTCTGATGGATGGCCTTGACATGGGACTGTGTGTCAGGAACTACTGGGTATTCTCATCCTCCAAATCCCACTTTCAGTACTAGTACCATTGTGTTGTAAATCCGGTGGCGGAGTGAAAGAAAGTTTTAATCCTACCTGACCTTTTAGAAAATGTTCAACGTCTTACTTCAACAACAGTCTGAATTGTTGCATCATAGACTGTATATATAAATGGACATAGCTAACCTGCTAGCCATGGGTGCACTTCCAGCTCCATCAACTTTGGCCCAGCCTATAAACAGACTAAGCAGCTGTGTAGGGCCCCAAGGCCACCAGAGGGCCCCCAAGAGCCCATACATTTATATTGAAAATAATATAATATATCAAGTTTTACTGGACACAGCGCTTGTGAGTTTACAGCAGCCTAAATATCCCTCTAAAACAATTACATTTATTTTATATCTATAGTAGCAAAATATCTACTGCTGCTACATTTGTTTTTGAGCTGGGCAGAGGTGAGAGCAGCTATGTGTTTATACCGGTACAAGGACCTTTTATAATGCAAATGCAAAGGCCGGGCTTGCCCCTCTTTATGTAATTGCTGCTGTCAGGCTCATCATTTTGGTTTTAAAATGTCCGTATTAACCCGCTCCCTGCCAAACCAGCACCTGGGGCATTACATTAATAACAGACAAATGAGTTGCCTTCTTTCCCCAAGGTCACTCCCGCTAGTGTTAGCAACAGGTTTGATTGACAGCATTACTAAGTGCCCTGCTAAACTAGCGGTGTGGGCGGGAAGGGGCGTTACCTTCAACAGCCTCCACCAGATTGGCTGTTTGGTTGCTATGATACTCACGGCCGGAATTCCAAATATGGAACTCAGCTCCAAATTCGTCCCTATAACTGCAGCCTCAATGAGCTTCATTTAACTGGAACCAAACACTGTAGGTGACGTCACACTCACTTAGTCCACTTCTTTATACCATCTGTGGTTTACGTTCTAAAATCTGCATATCATTTCATATTGAGGGCTAGAGCCTATCTATGTATAACTCTGCGGGAGATTAACAGTTTTAGAAAGAAAAGGCCTATTCAAATAGAAAACCTTCAAATGTCGAAACTTCTATTTCTTTGTTTGGGGTTGGCTCAAAATGTTGCTGTATTAATCTAGAAGCTAAAAGTGCATTCACCTGACAAGAATCACATCATTAGGGTTGAATAATGCATCACTCCTTCAAGCTAATTGGTAACAACAACAAAATAAAATCACCTTATCTTTTTTGAGCTGACAGAAAAGACAAGGACCCTGTGCCAGTTTTCATTTAATGTGGATATTACAGAGATATTAACCATAAATCAGGTCTGAACTTTGACAGTTAAAAGACAAATTCTCCCATAGAAGTCTGACCTGTCCTCCAGCCATAAACTGTATAAAGAAGTGGACTAAGTGAGTGTGACGTCACCCACAGCGTTCAGCTCCAGCAGTTATAGTGGCGAATTTGGAGCTGAGTTCCATCTTTGGAATTCCGACCACGAATATCATAGCAACCAAAGAGCCAATCTGGTGTGAAGCTGTTGAAGGTAACGCCCCTTCCCACCCACACCGCTAGTTTAGCAGGAAATGGGCACTTTGCTACTAATGCTGTCAATCAAACCTGTTGCTAGTGGGAGTGACCTTGGGGAAAGAAGACACCTGATTTGTCTGTTATTAATGTTCATATCTTAATTTACAGACACAATAGTGAAATAAAAACCTCAGGATCATGTAGAGCTGGTTAATGGTTTTCAATGTAAAGTGAATTGGAGCCAGAGTCAATGGAGCTGGAAGCACGCTCATGCTCATTTCCTATTTAGAACATGGTGGCTAGCAGGTTAGCCATGTCCATTTAGAAATAAAGTGTATAGTATTAACCTATGGGGATTCTAGGATGTTGTGTAATCATGTGACCGTAGTCAGAGGTCAAGTCTGGGCATAAATGTGTGGGTTTTATTCGTATAGTCACCTGCAAAAACCCCGAGCACTTTTGTAAAACAAAATGGAAACCGGTTACGTGCTGCCATGCATATACAATACATGTCCTGTTTACTTTCCTCAGTCCTCAGCTCCACAGATGGGAGCCAGACAACCCTGAATTATAAAACATTAGCTCTCATTTTCAAAACAATACCCCACATGTCAATCCGGGTTTGCTTTAGAGTTGGTCTTATCACAGGTCTCAATCTTTTGTATCGTGTAGGTGTGGTCAGATATGGAAAGGATTCAGAATAATTTCTTTTAAAATGTTGCTTTTTGAGTGAAGAGGCAAAATCCTGCCTTTTATGTGGGTATTTTCCTGTAACGATCTGTTTTTTTTTTTCAGATTTGTGAACATTTAGTGCGTGTTTTAAATGCAGCTGATTTACTGATTATTGTGTGTTTTTTCATGTGGTTAGTCGAATATAACATGTAGTATTATTTTACATTTTTATTAATTATTGGGTTTATATAGCGCATTTCAAAACACCGAAAGCGTTTTACACTGGATTATCCCTTCATTCCACACTGAGATACTATTGGAGCCACAGCTGCCCTGGGACAGACTGACTTGTACCATTGTTCAGTGTAAACCACATTATGGGTCAGAACCAAAAAGCCCCGCCCCCTTATAGTTCATATGAGATCTTTTTAACCCAAACTGTGTGATCAGAAGTCGTTATTTCTAAACAAAAATAAAAAGTGAACGCAGAGCTGTGGGTGGGGATAGGGGGTAGGTGAAAACAGAAATTTTGGACCTTAAACTGAGGATAATACATCTTTATTCTTTATTCTACACCATTGTAAAGTCAGAATGTTCCTCGTGTATCATAGTTAATTCCCTGTTTTCTTTCCACATAACGCCAATATGACTCAGTGACAACAACTTGAAATGGCGTGCAGTCATCCCCTGTTTGCTGTGGGGTTAATGTCTTGACTGGAGCAGTGCATTGTGGGTAGCCCGATCAGTCATAGGGGACGTTGATAAGAATGTGCGATTTGCATCTCTCGATCTGGGATTGAGTGAACGATTAATGTGGTGTGGTCTGTGAATACTAAAAAGAAAAGAGAGGTTTTTTAGTTTGTTTTGATGTAGTTTTGATATTTCCACTATCAAAAGTTATCACTAACATCGATTTTTTCTTCATGTTAGTCATCATTTTCATTGTCATTTGATTTTGTTCTATTAAAACAATACAAACAAAAGTCTTTAAGTATTCACTTCCTGAACATAAACAATGGAGACAACACAAAATAGCAAAAAATCTCCTTCCAAAGCCTGAAATCTGCTGCAAACCACATATTTTTCTGACAAATCCTCCCTGGCTTGTAGTTGTCCTAAAGTAAGTATTCACTGTTTGTTGTGGGGTTAAAGCCTCGACGGCAGCAGTGCATTCTGGGTAGTCCGATCAGTCACAGGGGACGTTGATAAGGACGTGATTTGCGTTAGTGTCTCTTTAAGGTTTCCTGGTGGACTCTGGGTCTGATGACGGATGTAGCTGGCGCCTCGTTTGTTTACTGCTGCTGGCCGTCTGTCGCTCTGATTAACGACTCGTCACTCGTCATCTGTCAGAGGGATTAATTGGCCCCGCTGTGATCAATGATGGATTAATAATGGAGGAGATGTGGATGAATGGGCCCCTGCTGGGAAACCCTGTGTCCTTCACTGTGTGGGGTCAGCGGCCAGGGGTCTCTGTGCCGTGCGTCTTTAAAAGGTCAGCACACACACGCAAACTGGTTCATCTGAGGTAATTAAACAGGGAATGCACTTGTCTTTGATTTAAAATGCGAGTTGACAGATTGTGATGTTGGCGAGGATTTCAATGGATTTTGAAGTAGTAAATAAATCCCATTCATGAAATGCATTTAAAGTCATGCATATTTTAGTCTCCCTGCAGTCAAATTTGTCCTCTGCGTACAACAGTAAATGGTCAAATTTTTATATAGCGCTTTTCCATTTTCAAGACGCTCAAAGCACTTTGCGTCAAGGAACCACTCACACATTAACACACACATTTGGGGGGGGGTAAGTGTCTTGCCAAGGGACACAACGACAGCATTCATCTGTAGAAGCTGGAATTGCACCGCCAACCTGTGGGTCAGTGGATCGGACCACTCAACCAATGATGTTTATGTCGAAAGCGGGATTGAAACTGACAAACTTCTGATCAGTGGGTACAACAGTGTTCCCTTGTTTTTCACGGGGGTTAGGTTGTAAAGATAACCCGCAATCAGCGAAATCTGCGAAGTAGTCACCTTTATTTTTTACAATTATTATATATATTTTAAGGCCGTAAAAACTCCTCACCACACACTTTATACACTTTTCTCACACAGGCATTAACATTTTCTCACATTTCTCTCTTGTTTAAACTCTCTCAAAGTTCAAACCTTCGTAGGCGCCTTTGTCGGTGCAGAACGTTTCATCGACATTGTGGGTTTTGTCGGGGAGAAAACTTGCAAACATACAGCACTTCAGAGTCACACTGCGATCCAACATTTTTGTAAATTTGGCTGAACACATTCTGCACAGAACTCAAAAGATATTATAGTGAGGGACAACTGTACTGTATATGACATGGATTTAGGTGGAATAGAGCAGTTATAAGTGGTCGTTTAGTTGATTTAATAATGCAATGACCAAATTATATTGTTGATGTGTCTTTGGGCAAGACGCTGCATGCTGAATTTAGTCTTTGGAGAGCATATTCATAATATTAATAGTAATACATAACACTTGTATAGCATTTATCATGACAAAACGCAAATGAAAGAGACAGAGATGCAGTTATTTCAAGGCAGTTTTGAACAGGTGAGTTTTCAGGGCTTTTTGGAACATGGTGAATGTGGATGAGTCTCTGATGTATTTGGGCAGGGAGGTCCAGAGGGTGGGGGCAGCAGCAGCAGTGGAGAAGGCCCTGTCCCCCCAGGTTTTGTATTTAGTCCTGATGGGAAGAGACAGGAGGTTGGCGTCAATCTATCTATCTATCAATCTTTTCTTTTTAGAAACAAATAAAAATGGCTTCCAGTATTCATTTCCTGAACATGAACAATACAGACTTTTAATTCAACACCAAAACTAAATTTTTTTCCTCCAAAGTCTGAACTCAGAATAGAATTCATTTGAAAATGTTGGTACTTTTTGAGTTAAGGTGCAAAATCCTGCTTTTTATGTGGGTATTTCCTGTAGCCGTCTGGTTCTACTCAGATTCATGGGTTTGAACATTTAGTATATGTTTTTTTAGGCAGCACGATGGCTGAGTGGCAACACTCATGCCTCACAGCAAGAAGGTTTGGTTCGATCCCCGGGTCGCCAGGCCTTTCTGTGTGGAGTTTTGCATGTTTCTCCCCGTGTCCGGATGGGTTTCCTCCGGGTACTCCGGTTTCCCCCATCAACCAAAACATGAACGCCCTTCGAGACAACTGTTGTTGTGATTTTGGGCGTTACAAAAATAAAATGAATTTAATTGAATTAAAAGCAGCTGATTTACAGATTATTGTGGATTTTTCTTGTTGTTTATTAATAATTATTATTATCAATTACTCAGTGGTGGTGAAGTACTGTTGTAGCCACAGCTGCCCTGGGACAGACTGAATTGTTCCATTGTTCAGTGTAAACCACATTATGGATCTAAAAAGCCTCAATTACAGAAACATGTCCATTTCAGAACCAAAAAGCCCCGCCTCCTCATAGTTTATATAAGATGTGGACCCAAAGACCCAAGCTCATCACTGACAATTTGAAACAACAGAATCTCGATGAAAATTGGATTAATCGCTCTGCCCTAGTTGGCTGCATTTGTGAACACCACAAACATTAGAAACTACACACTTGGGGACTGAATTATGAGACAAGACCGGACACCATTTTTGACAGGGAAATGGTGAGGAGGAAGCTGCTGTCCCTCTGTGGCTAAAGCTGACACTTCCTTGTACTGATCATTTTGTGTGAGTGTTGCCAGATCCTTCCACACATCTGAGCATGCTCTCTGGAGCACTGGAGGATGCCAGCGCACATGGACAGACTCACTCCAGGCTTATGTTTTCATTCATGCTGCTCAAGACTAGGGAATGACACTGGGAGATACAGCTCTGGGGCCTTCTCAATAATCTGACAAAGATGGAACAGTTCGAACCAGATATTAGATCAGATTCCGCTCAGGAGTTTAAGGCAGAATATAGAGTTTACTTTTGTCATAACTGCTGTGTGTTCAGGCATTAAAGGGCCCAGCGTTATAATGTTGTTTCCTCATCACAAACAGACTGGAGTTGTGTTTTGTTTAATTCACACATGTTTAACACACAAACCTTGCATATTTAGGCTGAGTTCTTCGGTGAGTTAAGTGCTACATAAAACTTGAAATACATGCGTTCTGACTTTGAGTGCATTCGCCACTCCACAGAAAATACCCTTGACGTGGTCTTGTGGCACTACCTGCTTGCACAGTGCGTTGACTATTACTATTTTACAGAGATTTTAGCATTAAAACTGTACTATCCTTCACAAAAGTAGAAGACCTTGTGCAGGAAACATTCTCGCTGACGTTTTGTTTTTGTATAACTTTCGGAAGTCAATGTGGGCGATTCCTTTTATGCTGCTTCTGAAGTAATGTTCAGGCTGTGAATATTCTCTCAATAATCTAGTTTCTTTTACTGTTTACACTCACACATACTGGCCTGAAATCTATGAAGAATAGTCCTTTTGGGACCAAAGCTCAGATCAAGTCCAGAGTCTCACCGGACTGCACCATCTCTTATCTGAACATTTGTGTGGAATGTGTTTTATAATTGAAAAGTGAAGTAAAATAAGTCCAAGGCTTTGCACACTGTACACTTTGAACACTGCACTACTCTGGCATCACACGTGTCATATCACATGTTAACACCAAGAAATCTAAAGGTGCCGCTCATGCATGACTTTGATCAAGAGCATAATATAATGAACCTTTTTGTGTATTAGAAAAGTGAATGGATTTCATCTCAGTTTCCTGCTTTGCTCATGATGAAATTAATTGTTATATCTTACCGTAACTTTAAAGAACACTTCATTTTATTACAGTGATCCCTCATTTATCGCGGGGGTTACGTTCTAAAAATAACCCACAATAGGCAAAATCCGTGAAGTAGTCAGCTTTATTTTTTACAATTATTCTATGGGTTTTGCAGCTGTAAAACCCCTCACCAACACACTTTATACACTTTTCTCACACAGGCATGAACTTTTTCTCACATTTCTCTCTTGTTTAAACACTCTTAAAGTTCAAACCTTCGTAGGCGCCTTTGTCGGTGCAGAACGTTTCATCGACATTGTTTTCGACATCGGGTTTTGTCAGGGAGAAAACTTGCAAACATACAGCTATTCAGAGTCACACTGCGATCTAACATGTATGAAAATTTGGCTGAACACATTCTGTACTGTACAGGAGACACGGCACGGAGGAGACTGATGGACAACAGTCTACAGTCCCTTAGCCAATCAGGACGCAGAACACAATACATGTTCATACGCTGTAAAAAAAAAAAGCATGCAAAATTGCACTAAAAGTCTGCGAAACAGCGAGGCCACGTAAGGTGAACCACGATATATTGAAGGACAACTTTACACTAAAAGGTTATATTTGTTTGCCATTTTTCTGCATTTCTCTAAATATTTTACACATCAAAACCACTCACACAGTCACATGGGCGGGGTTTTTAATCTGTTTAGGGAACATTACATTGACTTACATGAATTTCCTTGAGATTGGTACAACATAACCAGAGTCATAATTTATATTAACCTAAACCCTAATTTTAAAGCAACAGAGTGTAACTTTTTAGCCAAAAATAGACTATAATAACAGCAACAGTTTTTATTTTTCTGGAAAACTTACCCGTGTTACCACGGCTACAAACTGAAATGCCTCACCTGTAAAAGCCAAAGTTAAATCTGTCAACTGGGCAAAAACTTGTAGGAGTGAAAACGTTTTGCTGCTCATTCAAGCCGCTTCTTTGTTCTCATCAGATTACAGGTGAACACTGCCTTATATCTGTCTGAAGGGAGGAGCTAACTACACTGAAACTGCAAAATATTGTTTGCAATTTCAGTGTAGTGTAGTTATATACACTTGCTATTGTTTACAGATTCAGCCTTAATGGGCCTAATGGCAGGCTATATTGTTCTCTTTGTTTCCTTTGTGTGCTTTGGGTCTGAGGATGGAGTTATAGATGGGAGACAGGTGATGTCTCAGGCCCCTATTCCTGTTCAAGGAAGGATTGTCACAATAATTGTTTACAGTTTCAGTGTAGGTAGCTCCTCCCTTCAGATAGATATAAGTCAGTGTCCACCAGTAATCTGACCAGAACTGAAGAAGCTGCTTGGATGAGCAGCCAAACATCTTCACTCAACTTTTTGTCCAGTTTGCAGATTTAACTTTGCCTTTTACAATGGATCAGAGCTGGACGACTGAGGGATTACACAGACATCTCACCTGTGAATATGAAAAGCCTGTTCTGTAATTGTTATGTCAGTGTTTCACTCTATTCACCGCAGTTGAGCATTAGTTTACTCGTTGCAATAGTGATGTCATGATGATAGCAGCGAAGCAGTGATACAGAATACGATTTAACTGTTGCCATAACTACTTGTGCGTTATCCAGTGTTAACGCAGACAATGAACTCCTCACTGACCGTGGTATAACTAGAATTATATACTTGATGGTTACATTTACAAATATGGGTTTAAAAATCTACTGAAAAAAATACAAGTATACTCCAAAAAGTCTATTTTTAGTTAGCCACATTCTGCTCCTGGACGTGCTGCACCATTTCCGGTCCATTCTGTCTATTACCCACCACCCCTTTTCTTTTCTTATAATGCGAATAACGTCCACATCTTGACTAGAAAAGACATAAAGAGTCCAAAGAAAGGGGAAAAACCCTCAGAATCATGTGGGCTTTGAAGTTTTCAGTTCATTTCAACAGCAATTAGCATGTGTTAATGAAACCAATGTATGTATCTGGGCTAGTTTGGAGATATGGGGGTTTAGTTATAGGGGGTGTAATGCCAGTAGAAGAGAAGGTTGATCAGGTTCAGCAGTTACAGAAGAGATTTCATTATCGACCCTAAGCTTCAAATGGAGGGAGACAGAATAGTGTGACTGTGTGTGTGTGTCTGTGTGTGTAAGATTAGATTGGTGGAGTGTACTCTGCGATATAAGGAATAATGAACCAATTCTCCAACAAAAATCCCTGCATTTGTCCCCCTGCCTGTCTGTCTGACTGCCCGTCTCTCTTCTGTCTTAGCGGGTCTCGCTGTTTAGGTTTGATTTCATTGTATCTCTAGTTTGCAGCTGTTCCTTGTGTCCTTTACGCTTTCGTGCCTTTCCCTATTATTTTTGCTCCCAGGAACAATTAGTTTTTAATGCACTAGATTCTGTGTGTGCTTCTATGTCGATCACACTTGCAAGAGCACACCTGTTGGGTTTCCGTGCTTCTTGGGGACTCTATGTTGACTTAAATCAGACCTTTTGTGCTGGTGTCTTCTATATAGTTATAATCTATGACACCTGTGGATCATTATGTTATAATTTACACATTTTAAATCAAAATATTCATCAAGAACGACTTAATAAAGCGCTAGAAAACTGCAGTGCCCAATGGGAGCTGACATCGCCGTAAACGTCATCACAACAAACCACTGAATTTTTTTTCATTTGAACCAAAATGACCACGTGACGCTGCCGAATCCTGCGTGTATCAGCAACAAAGAAAATAAAATTGGAGAATACAGTAAGTATGTCACAGGGGGTGTGTACCGGTGGAGGTGAAAACGGGGATTGATCGGCTAAATGGTGTCTCGAAAATAAGAGATTAAAGATTGCTCAAACAGGCACAAATCTCTCCAAATACAGATTCAAAGGCTCCATGAGAAGAAACAACTATAACATGGTTAAGAGCTCTGAAAAGTCAATTTTGCAGAATAGGCCTGGTTTAAATTTATGTTTAACCTTAACCATAGTCACTATTTGTTAGACCTCAACTTAATTCCAAACCTTAACTTATTTTAACCCATCTTAATTTTAGATAATGTTCTTCATCTTATAATTAAGGATTTATGAGATGGGGACCTGATTGACTAGCAAAAACCTCTTTACACTGGCATTCATCACTCTATGAGCGAGACATTACACTTATTGTACCCATAGACTGTATATTTAAATGGACATACAACTAACCCGCTAGCCGCCACGTTCCAAACAGGAAGTGATCATGGGCGCGCTTCCTGCTCCACTGGCTCAGGCTCCAATTCTGGTTCTAACTCACCTCACTTAAATGCTACTGTCAGACTCCTCATTTTGGTCCTAAAATGTTCATATTAACCCACTTTACATGATCCTGGGTTTTTTATTTCGCTATTGCATTCGTAAATCAATATATGACCATTAATAACAGCCTTCTTTTCCTAAGATTGCTCCCTCTAGTGTTAGTAACAGGTCTGATTGATAGAGTTGCTAAATCTTGTGTTTTTTTGTAGTAATTTCAGATTTGTTCCGCATTTTCGGCAGTGGTGACCATATAAATAAACTTTACTGTGTGCTTTATAAATCAACTTGACCTTGACCACAACTGGACCAAACCTGGGACCAAACCAGAACTAAACCAGGACTCAACCAAGTCTACAACCAGGACCACAGCCACTGGATAAGCTGGATTTCAGGTATGCGTTGCTCATTTTAACAACATGGTAATTTTTATGTTCTTAAACGGCATTTTATCCATAAACTGGCCCAACTTGAAACAGCAGAGACAGGAGGGGTGACAGCTCCGTCGCCGGCTGCTAGCTTCAAAGGCTTTTGTCAAACACTAGATTATTTTAAGGATACTGTGGCTAGTGGGAGATTAGCAATACTTTCCACTCTACCTCCGACTACTGTGAAAGATTATTCATGATTTCGCAAGAGTTAGCATCACTAGAAAGATATTTTTTCTTCTTTCTTCTCATTTAGATGCAACTGTGTTTTCTACCTGCAAGATATAAACCCCAAATTATTTATAGACTCAACAATTTTCTGCTTTCACAATCTCTCTTATGTTCATGTTCGAGTTTTTCCAAATGTTTTAATGGCTGAAAATTATAGAAAGTTCAATGCAAAGTGTATTTTAAACACACTATTATAAATACAACAGATTATGCTGAAATGTGTCCATATAAACAAGAAAAAATTAAAGTTGAAATCCTTTATTTTCCAGGGTCTTAGGGGCCCAGAACTGGACCCTCTTCCTATTCATTTCTATTAGATGCAAGGCAAGTTTAGCACAGGAGTCAGCAACCTTTAACACCCAAAGAGCTGTCTGGACCCAGTTATATATATATATATATTTTACCTTTATATAAAAAACTACAGGGTGTTGCTTATGAAATCCATGTCAAAAATTTCAGCAAATCAGGGCTGTATCTTTACACAGGACTGTAAGCTGTCGTCTGTGTGGCGTGAGTGGTGTTTGGGGAGTGTGAAGCTTATTTTGAGCTGGATAATTAATAAAATTGTTTTAGTATGTCAAGATCACAGTAATCTTTCAATTTAAACTACAATCTAAAAAAAGAATGAACACAAATAAAATACACTTTCTGAATCCTGGTATAGCACAATTGGTACACAAAGTAATTCAAAGTGCTTTACGGAAAAAGAAAGACATTACCAATCAAAAAATAAACAAATCAAAACATAAATAACATTAAAAGAGAAGAGTGCAGAATAAAAACCTTTCAATCATACAATCATATGCACAGATAAACAAAGGGGGGGCCAATATTAAGGCTTTTTGCTGCTGGGCCCCAAAATGTCTGTGCCTGGTGAACAGTATTGTACATGCAGATGTAGATATGGACAAAACTCTAAAAATCTTAACAGTAGTAGTTTTCTAATATAGTACTTTCCTATTGTAAGGTTAAAAGTTCATGTATGTATTTCATGTGGGAAAGTCTGTCACCTGCTTGTCGCCATGGAGATGTCATTGCTTTGTTTAAAATGCTCCTCAGAATGGCATTAAACATATCTATCTCCATGAAGACAAGCTGGTAACAACAAGTCAAAGTTACAAGTCAGATCTGTGAAGAGGCACCCTCAAGTTATACTTTGCAGCAGATGTCTGTCATCAACATTTCCTGGGGGTGTGATGCTACCTGGAGGCACTACTCTGTCTGAAGCTTTGTTACTCAAGTTAGACTTTAATCTGAGCTTTGTTTTGACACAATCTGACTATAAAAAACTGATTTAGGTGGAACTATATCAGATGACCTGATTTGTGCTACTAAAAAAGTTATTCTTAAATAAAATTACAGTCACAAGTTAGCTACCATTAGCCAACAGTTTTTCAGTTAGTCACTCTCACCTTTTTGTTGAAAATCAAACTCCTAAACAGGACCATGAATGCGTATTGTATCACCATGTTAACTACTGAACATTCCGCCATAGAAATACATACAGAACACCCCCAGCGTGATGTTACTGCAAAGTATCAATAAGAGTAAGAATGTGTTTTTGAGCAATAAAAAACACCTGTGAAGAGATAAATGTTAGACAGATGTGTTTAATGCCATACTGTTGAACATCTAAAATCTCCATGGAGACAAGCAGGTATTGGACCCTCCACTAAAAAAGTTACACAGTACACCTTTAAGTATCTCCTTGAGTTCATTTGTGTGGCTGTGTTTGTGGTCTCTCTGTGACAGTTTTCAATAGGATTCTCCGTGGGGTTCAGGTGAGTAATCTCATGGTCATTTGGAGTGGGCAGGTGCCAGGTCCTATTTGATAATGAAATTAGTCTCTCCATGAAACTATTGAACAGAAGCATCAAGTGCTCGGGAATAAATGAGTAGAGCTCAATGTGGCACTACAGAGCAATAACATAACAAACTCAAGACTTACGTAGGTGTGGATGGGATTTATCACATTAGAGGGACTGAAATCTGTGCACTTTATAAGGACATTACAAAAATGAGGTTTTCATGGGATAAATCATTCAATTTTAGATCAATGACAAAATTAAAAATATTTGGATTTTGGTTAGTGTATGTTATTGGTTTTAGGTTAGGGGTTACACATGTAACTGGATCTGTTCAAAACAGCAGGTGACTAGTTCCAATCAGATGGACAGTCGGCCTGGCCATGTCTGACGTAATGTAAAGTCTGTGAGGTTTTTGCTAAACTCACTAAATCCTGACAGATCGAGCAGTGGACAGACACTTTAAACACTTTACAAATGTGAGGAAATCTTCATTGCAGGATAGTTCTGCTTTTACAAAGGTACATCTTTGTGTGTTGGGGCTAATGCTAATGCAAATTTGTTGTAAGGACGGTCCAATTATTTTTAGGTGTAGATTATGTGTTATGTGTTTTTAAAATATTTATTAGGCTCCAAAATTAGCATTAGCATTAGCCTCGACAGGAGTGTCCTCCGGTGAAGTTTTCCTCACATTTGTAAAGTGTTTAAAGTGATGTCTGTCCACTGCCCGATCTGTCAAGGTTTATTGATTTTAGCGAGACTCGGCAAAAACGTCATAGACGAGAGCCGACTGTCCCTCTGATTGGAACTAGCCGCTGCCGTTGCGCACAGACAATAATGGTTAAGGTCAGTCTCAAGGAAATTAAGGTACGTCAATGTAATGTTCCCACAAAGCATGAAAATCTATAGTTCAGAGAACTCAAGTATCCAAAGAGCTCTTATACGTCCCTCATTAACATGTGTGAGTCTTTGTCTCTGTCAAAATTGTGTTCAAAGGTGAAAAGATTTGAGCAAAAACGTGTATGAATCATTCATTGAGTAAGTTTCTGTTACTTTGATGTATCATAGTGTCACCTGTCAAAGCGCTCAGGCTTCAGGTACAACTAATTGGGGCCACACTTGAGAACATGGACCATGTCTGACACTCTCAAAGTCAAACAAAGTCTTACACAAGTTACACTGAACAAAATGACAAAATATGGTCATCTTATTTATAGAGCACAGTTTCAAAGTGCTTGACAGAATGAACAAGATGCATTCAGATGAAAATAAAATGAGTCAAAATCAAATAATCATAAAAAATGTAAACTTTTTCCCACTCATTTTTCTCATAGATCTCATCATCTGAAAAAATGAATATTAACAGTTTGAAAGCTCAGGGTGAATCAGCTGTGTGATAACTAATGAGCACAAGACCTGTATTTTATCTGAAATCAGTTTCTGAAACTGGATATTAGTTAGCACGTAGCTCGTTAGCACGTAGCTCGTTAGCACGTAGCTCGTTAGCACGTAGCTGGTCAGCATGTAGCTATTTAGCCTCCGCGATGCTTTTGAACTCTTCATATTTAAATTTTTCAAAAAGTCTATGGGAAAAATTAAGGGAAAGAAGAAGTGGGTGGGACTGTTGAGCTCCATAGTAAAGAAAATAATATTATGTCTTAGATGTTATTTTAAAATGAATTACTGTAATCAGTAGTAAAAGAAAAATTCAAATCTGTCACCTAAACTAAAAGTTGTTGGAGTGAAGACTTTTCACTGCTCATCCAAGCTGCTTCAGTTCTGATCAGATTGTCTGTGTAATCCCTCAGTCGTGCACGTATGAACCATGGTAAAAGAAAAATCTCATTTGTCACCTGGACAAAAAGTCGACATTGTGTTTTTCTTTACATTGTTTGATCTGATATTCTGGACTCTCAGCTTCTTTGAGCGTGAGCCACTGTTCACAAGTCAGACTCATTACAGTTGCAGTGTCCCTCTACAATGTCCACTCTATAGTGCCCTCTCCAGACAGTAAAAAAAAGTAACCTTTGTTTCCAGGAATTGTCCTCCCTTTAGGTCCAATCAGGCCAGTGATTAACTTAGTGAGCAAATGAGTGTGTGTGTGTGAGTGTGTGTGACTATCCCAAATGGCCGACTGCCAAATTAGCCGCATGCGTTGTCGAGCTAATGAGCGTGACCTTCAGCTACTTAATTTAATCTGAAACTTCGGGCTACATCCGCTGAACTTTGACCTCTCGATTGTCCCTTTCACAGCATACACTACATTACCAAAAAGGGGGCGGGGCTTGGTACTACCGCCTGATAAAACTGTTATTGCAGTGACATGGCTGCGTCCCGAAGCGTAAAGAGCTAAGCGGTCTGGGCCTGTGTGCTGCTGGGCCCATCTGGCAGTGGGCCACTGTGATTGGCCGGAGCTCCGTCCTCATTAGAGGTCAGAAGTTTATATGTGGCTTGAATTATTTCATTCAAACTATTTATTTTACAACTATTTTAATCCACACCGAAAACAGAAATAGAAAATCCCTTTCAAATCACTTTCCAACATTCTCCTTTGAGACAGATATGTTTTAAAGCCATACTGTGTAATATTATAGCCAGAAGAAGAGCATTTCCATAGAGAAGCAGGAGGAGGCCCCTCATCAAGGCCAAGTAAGAGTCAGGTTTGCGGAGATGCAAGCCCACTCACAGTAAGAATAGATGTTTTTTATTTCTGTGCGAACAAAAAAAACATATTTCTATTTTGCTTATGTGTGTTTTTTGACTAAAAAGTTACATGATGGGTTTTTAAATGCAGCACATAGTAAAAGAATCTTATCAACTTCTCTTAGTTGGAATTTTGACCTAATTGTTACCCCTAAAAAGAAAGTGGTTCATTGTATTTGACTATATTTTAATTCTGCTCAGATAAACCTTTCGTGTCTTGAGCCAGTGGAGAATTTTGTGCGTATCGTCGATGTTAAGGGCCACTCAAAGGAGGTACTGTATAGGTAGATGATATTTCAGTGTATTAGAGAAAGTATTTCCCCCATTAGGCCAATACTTTGTGAAGAGGAGGAAGCTGATGGTTCTGCTGCTACGGCGTATGTAAAAGAATGGCTTCAGATGTGACTGAGAGGCAAAGCGAGCAGCCTGCGAGTGTCTGACGATGATAGACAGGTGACAGGAATGAACGCTGACTAAAAAGTCTTCTCCTTCTCCTCTCCACTCTAAATGTCTACTCACTTTGGTTCCGTCTCGTACGCCTTGAGCGAGTGCTGCGGAGTTTGACAGCATATGCAGTTGGAGCACGATGATAATTGTGTTTTGGCCACTCGTCTTTAAAATTCTAGTGGGACGGGACCCTCAAGCTGCTGTATTATTGTGTGTTTTTGCTTGTCACATAGTAGTACTCTGTCACTGCCCTGGTTGTCCTTGGAGACATTTCGGGATGATTGAAGATGCCTCCTTCATCTACACAGATACAATGGAGCAAGGAAAGCAACATGGATGATGATTTTGAGTATTTTTGTGTAAAACTGCTTTGTGTGGCCTAAGTGACCAGTGCAGGAATCTGAGGGCGTCGGAGAGTTGAGTGTTGTGATGATAACCTTTAAGGACGTCTCCCTGTGGATGGGGCTACAGCTCAGAATTTAAAAAACAGACAAAGTTGGACCCATTAAAACTCTGGCTGGATGGTGCTGACATTATGTTTTAAGTATTCATGCATATATCAACTACTTCTTGGAAACTTTCAGTGACACCTTGGCTTAATGCGTTTGTATTTGGCATCCAAACTTTCAGATCAGCAGACCAGATGATATTGGATGCTCTGGATGTTCCAAGGTCCCAGCTAAAAGGGGACTGGGCTTTTGCTGTAGCTGGTCCCAGACTCTGGAACAATCTCTGTCTGGGTAGTTTTGTTTTATAAGATTGCACTTTATACTGTCTTTGTACAGCACTTTGTAAATAAATTTGACTTGATTTGACAGTAACCAAATTATTTAAACACACAGTCATCGGTCAACTCACTGTGACCTTATTGGGTTTAAAATATCTTGAAAAGCCAGTTCTTTTATGTGTTTATCACTTAAAGATTGACGAGGTTCAGTTTCAGGTGGATTTGTTTTGCTGTGTTAAAACAGTTTGACGTTCAGACAAAAAACACTTCAGTTAGAGTGACAGCAGACACACAGGTTCTCTCTTTTTGCATAAAAGTCACAACTCAGTCACAGTGTAAATGTAAAAATAAGTTAACAATAAAGATCAAAGTTGTGCAAAAAATGTGTTTATTAAGAGCCATGATTGAGGAGGGGACAAAGCTGTTCCTATCATGTTTTGTTGAAGGGACCTGGAACCTTGTGCCTGAAGGGAGCAGGTGGAACTCCTGTGAAGGGGGCTGTGAGTTCGAGCGGCTGACACTCTCAGGTATCTGCAGGAACTGTCTCTGTACAGAAAGTCAATACTCAGCTGGGACTGTCCCATCAGCTTGACCACTTCATAATGTGACTCTTTCTGTTCTTGTCCTTCAGACTCAGGCTCCAAACCAGGTCACAAGAGAAAATGACTTAACAGATTCTGTGAAGAATACGATGAAATGTGATGAAAATGGTGAGCGTGGTTGGCTCGAAGTGAAAGTGCGACAGCTCCTGAGGCAGAAGAGGCGCTGATGCCCCCCCCCCCCCCCCCTTCCCCCTTCTTCTTACTCAAAGTTTAGGGAGCTGTCTATTACGGTCCACGGGTTTTTATAGTTGTTAACAAGTTCAAGGCTCTGACCCATAATATTTGTGTATTAGTCCTTCTAAAATCAATAGTTTTTGTTGCATTGAGTTTCAAATTGGATTTTTCGTCTCCCTGGAGAAGGCTCACCACCACGGCCTCATCTGCATACTTTACATACTTTACAACAGTTTTCAAAGGCACTCTGACACATATTTGTGTAAAGAATAAATAAAATGAGAGCAATTATGCACCCTTGTGGTGACCCAGTGAAAGAATAAGCACTTTTTGACATTGAGTCATTAACTGTACATCTGTGTTCTGTTGATTGAAAAGTCTAAAATCCACCCAACAAGATTGTTGCTTAGGTTAAAATGTTCTAAAAGTCTCTGGATTAAAATTGAGAATACTTTGTGTTAAACGCAGATGAAAAATCTACAAAGAGCTTAGCATGATTTCCTTTCCCCTCAAGGTCCTTAAAAAGCAGATGAAGCAGAGTGAGTGTGGCCTCATCCTCTGTTGGGCCTATGGGCAGATTGTGCTGGATTTAGGTCAGGGGCACCCAAAGTTTTTTCCTCGGCGGGCCAGAATGAATGCACATTAGCGGGTCGAGGGCCAAACCTAATGACAGTTTGCACATAAAAATATTCCTCTGCAAAGAAATGCATGGTTAAATTGACTTTAATATTTGGCCTCTTTCTCTTAACAGTGTTTTCAGTACAAAATTGAATCAAAATAGATTATTTTTTAAATTTCAGTGCCTTTCATAGGCCAAATAAGACCCCCTGGAGGGACAAGTTTGGGCACCACTGATTTAGGACTTGTTTTGTGCCCCTTACAACCTCAAACTGAACCATTTTTTGTTTAAAGTTGAGGGGTCACTGAATTTAAGCACATGAATTTAAAGCACAGGAACCACAATAGCATCCTCCCAGATCTAATGCTGTTTTTCCAAAAAACGATTTAAACAGCAAACGACTGGGCACAGCTCCTTTAACAGGATTTTAGCAAACGGCCACAGATAAGATCTGGACCTGAACTCTTGTTTCATTTTGTGCATCTAAATGCCCTTTCAATTTCCTCCTGTTGCAATTGTGCTCTAGGTCAAAAAGACTTTCAGAAAGATCCAGATTTTTGCATTTAAAACAGAAGTATCAAAACAGTTGTAAAAGTCATTGAGTGAATTGTCAAAGTCAATGTCTGAATCTAAACGAATCAAAATGATGTTCCTGGTGTTCTTGTTTCCCTGGAGACCAACAATAGTTTTCACTGAGGACCACACTGACCCTATTTTGTTGGTGGCTGTCTTATTCCCCAGTTCTGATGTATACCTTTGCTTTGCTTTACCAATTTCAGCTTTAAGCTCCGTTTTTGCCAGATGCAGGTCTGCTGCTGTTGAGCCCGTGGCCTGTTATTGGGATATACTTTCACTACCTTTGTAGCAACAAACATGTCCCTAAAAATGTGGCTTAAGATCATAAAACAGCTGTGATTTCATCCAAGTCGTCACATGACTGTTTAAACCCAGTCAGTACAGGCAAAATATTTTTGCAAAGTGAGCTCTGAGTCTTCTGACCAAATTTTTAGTTCTTTGATTTGGACTTTTTCTCTGTTCAGTAGAGTCTTATATTTGGGCAAATATACACACAACTGTGGTCAGCGTTGCTTAAGGGAGGGAGGGGAAGGGCTTTAACTGACCCATAACACAAGTCCAATACTCTCCTTCTAGTGGGGCAGTCCACATTTTGATAAAAGTTTTTTGTTTGTTTGTTTTTTGTTTGTTTGTTTTTTTGTTTTGTTTTTTGTTTTTTTCGTGGAAACATGTTTAAAGTCACCCATAATGATGTTAGAAATGTCAGGGGAAATGCCCTGCAAGTTCTGAATAACTTCACATGCTGGAGGCAGAAGTTGCATCAGCTCTCAGGTGAATGTAGACAGACTTATGAACCTCTGTACAAACTCTTGTGGCAAATAGACACAATAGTGATGTTGTGTTACAAAATATGGCATTAAACATATTTCTCTTGCATAATAAGTTATTGATGATTCTGTTGCTCAAAAGTGGGGTCACTTCTTCACAGAGCCAACCTGTAACTTGACTTTGTGTCATCACCTGCTTGTCTCCATGGAGAAAGATGTTTAATGTCATTCCAGGTAAAGAAATAACATGAAGATAACCCAGTGGCAAACTCTTCACCAGAAAAGTGCCATAGTGCACCTTTAAGTTTTATCACTGTTTAAAATGAACCTGTTGAATGTGAGACTGAGGTAGTTTGCCTCAGTATCGCGGATTTGTTGGAGCACTTATTTCTGCAGTGTTTCATCCATATTTTACTGCCAATCATCATTGTCATATGTTGAAGAAAATACATTTTTAAAAAAGCTCCTTTTAAATTTAGTGACAGCTGTGCGTATTTAAAGAGTGGGTACAGCCTGGGGTCACAGAGCTATAGTTGGAAAAACAAAAATAACAGTTTCTGGTATTTTGCAAAGTGTTTGGTTAAATTCAGTTTTCATTTATGGACCCAAATAAACTTAACATTTAACTGACACTCATTTCATTATGGGTGATTATAATCATGTTTCCATGAAAAAAAGAAAAAAAAACTTTAATCAACATATGGACTGCCCCACTAGAAGGAGAGTATTGGACTTGTGTTATGGGTCAATTAAAGCCCTTCCCCTCCCTCCCTTAAGCAACGCTGACCACAGTTGTATGTATATTTGCCCAAATACAAGACTCTACTGAACAGAGAAAAAGTCCTGATCAAAGAAGTAAAATGTGCTTTCCTAGGATCCAGAACACACACTTTTTCAATATTTTACAAAAATGTGATTCTGGTCACTGGTGAATCCCCCCGTTTTCAAATGGGTGTGATTGACAGGCGACAGGTTAGCCAATCTGGGACACACATGGCCCATCGGTTTGGAAATAATAAAGTAAAAAAATATCACAGGGGGCTGAAAAAAATCAATGAGTGAAGCATTAAACTGTTAATCTGAGGTGAGAGAAATTAGATTTAATTTATAGGTAACCAATGAGCTCCTTCACTTCACATTTGTCACTGAAAACCCTAATCTGATTGGACATTTGGCCGGGCTTGAGACACAACAGAGGACCTGGAGACCAGACTGATATCAATCTAAAAAATACAGAGAGAGATCAGTCTGGATTTGCCAGGCAATACATTTGCAGCTTTCTGGTGATAAAGTGAGTGTGTGCCTTCAGTGTGTGCCTTCAGTGACCTCTGTATTTTCAAGTAGTTGGTGATGTCACAAAAGACCACCCTGATTACAGCCAGGTGTTTCTGATTACAAACACCTGACTGCAGGGGCGGAGTTTAAAATGAGAAAAGCTGTAGACTAATCACACTGTTCCTCATATGGACAGACCTTGCCCCTCCTCCCCCCTCACTCTCCCTTTTAGTCCTCCAGATGCCGCCCCCTCCTCTCCCCTTTAGTCCCTTTAGTCCTCCAGGTACTGCCCAGTTTAGTATCTCTATTTGAAATGTGGTTGTGGGCGGAGTTTAGCCCCACATTAAGTCATTTCTGATCATGAAACTTTTTACAATTTGGATTGATGTCAAGATATAAATATAAGAGGCTTGTGAATAGAAAAGAAAGCTCACTTCACATTGGTGTAATATAATTTGCAAAGCCCGACATCTCATTATGTCACCCATACACAAATCATCAGCGCTGAGTGCATTCTTGACATGCTCTTACCCCTCTGCTCTAATTTCCAGCCTGTATTAAAGAAAAACTAAGGAAAAAACACATTTTTTTCTGTCTACTTGTCAATGGTGAGATACTGTTATGGAGGCATAGACTTGAAAGTTTCCGCTGCATAAAGGTCTGCTGCTCTTCATTCAAACTAATGCTGTTCTGAATGAGGAGAGACACAGGAATATTTTAAAACCTCATCTAAAGAACCAAGCCAGAGGCAAGACTGGACATTGCTCCAAAGTTGGATCCTAATAAAAGGGAGAGAGGGTGGCGTAGGTCCAAGAAAGTAAACATTTGGAGAGAGCATCATAAAATCCTGACCTGAATCTAATTGAAAATACAGGTCTGTGCCATAAAGACTCAAATGGGACTTTTCTAGCAAAGGGAAATAGGACAAAAGTCTGAGGCTAGTGAACAATGTAATAGTGTTAGTGCGCTGACAGGAGAACCACACTTTGCTATGTGCACTTTTGGGATAGGTTTAAAATAGAGTTTCCTTTATGATGTTCACTGTCTCCACTGTTCCTTGAAGCATACTTTTCAAACAATGTCCTTTTTTATTTTTTTTTTATTTTTTATTTTTTTTTAGATAATTTCAACTAAAGACTAAAGGTTGTTTTTTTTTTAAATGTTGTTGAATATTTGAAATTATCTAGACTCTTCACTACTTTAACACTATTAAAAACCTAAACGTCCTACATTACACAAAATTGACTCTTGTGAGCTTTTAGAGAGCTTTTAGAGATTTTAGAGATGTTACATTAGAGTCTATTTTTATTATTATTATTATTATTATTTTAAGCTATTTATCTATTATCTTGTTTTATTGCATATACCATTTTCCTTCTGTTCTTTAACTGTGCTGTGCAATACTGGAATTTCCCCACTGTGGGAATAATAAAGGCATATCTTATCTTATCTTAAGTCCTGTTTTAATGTTGTTACCTCCCCAAAAACATACCTGGATTTGTGTTTTGTTTCATTTACACATGTTTGAGTAACACTTTATTATTAGTCTGTCTACATCTCCAAAACTCAAAACACTCTGTTTCACCTTGTGATGTCTTAAAGTGGTAGTTTTCACGTTAACAGTTCCTTTTACTTTTAGTTCAGTAGAGATGGACAAATTCAAGTCTGAAATCATCCAAACGATTTAAGTGAAGGTGTATGGAGTTTAAAAACAAAGTGGAGCACTTCCTGTATTACCTTATGACATCACAAGGTGGAACAGAGTGTTTTCACTTTGAGAGAAGAACTCAGCCTAAATCTGCAGGGTTTGTGTTATGTCTAACAGAAAGTTAAAAAATCAATAATGAAACAGAAACAGACAAGGAAATTAATCAACAGAAAACAAGTCTAATGGAGAAGTGTCCCAGAGCGCCCCCTGTCCTTAGACCCTCCTCCTGCAATAACAATTGTCCCAGAGTGCCCCCTGTCCTTAGACCCTCCTCTTGCAGAAATCGCTGTCTCAGAGTGTCCCCTGCCTTAGACCCTCTTCCTGCAGGAGCCACTGTCCCGCCTCCGTTCTTTTTTCTTTATTACATGATTCCATATATATTACTTCTTACATCTTCTGTATGTATATAAAAAAGAAAGTAGTAAAAATAAAGAAAAGAAACATTGAATAAGCGAGTGTGTCTATTGCATTTATTATTTATTCTAACATCCTTAACAGTGCCTCAGTCAGAAGAGCAGCTGTCTTGTTACCATAAGGTTGCTGGTTTTAATCCCACTCTGCTATTTGTCTTACTGTAAGCTACTGAGGGATTGTGAGTGAGTGTGCAGTGAGTAAGTAAGCTAATGGACTACTTTAAAGCTCCTTGAAAAACTTGTCAGGCTTGTAAAGTGCAATTGAATTAAGTAGGACAGTAAATATGCAAAATGTCCAGATACGATAGATACACAAGTTAGTCAATGTATAGTATGTGAGCACTTAAGGGCAGGCATTTTAAGAACTACTCCATTTTGTTACTTAAGTGAAAGTACAGATACTACAGCAAGGAAAATACTCAAGTAGAAGTAAAAGTATCACATGAAAAAATCGACTTAAGAAAAATATTTATTTATTTTAATATAATACCTGTTTAAAATGTACTTAAAGAGTAAAAAGTAAAAGTATTTTGTTTCATAGTGATTTTGATAAGGATTTGTGCTAATTTTTGTTTAAAAGAAACCACTGAATCAATTGTTTTTTCTGCCTCTTTTTTATTTTTTGTATATTTTTGTTTGCTCAAATTATGAAGGTGTTAAAAATAAACCCTCAGTTTTTTCAGCAGGTCTCAAACAGTAATAAAAAAATATTTTTACTTTTCATTCCAGTTCAAAAATGTAGTGGGTAGAAAGTACAGATACTGCTCTCAAATATAGTGAAGTAAAAGGAAAAAACATCCACTTTGAAATGTACTTAAGTGAAGTAGAGATACCTAAATGTATATGTATACTTAAGTACAGGGCTGGCCCAGGTTATAAGCAGACTAAGCAGCGGTTTAGGGCCCCGAGGCCACCAGAGGGCCCCCAAGAACCCATACATTTATATTGAAAATAATATATCAAGTTTTATTGGGCTTGTGTGTTTACAGCAGCCTAAATATCCCTCTCAAATGATTACATTTGTTTTATATCTGTAGTAAGAAAATATCTACTGCTGCTACATTTGTTTTTGAGCCGGGCAGAGGTGAGAGCAGCTATGTGTTACACCGCTGCAAGGATCTTTTATAATGCAATGTAATGTCAAGGTGAAGAGAGCGGAGTTATAAAGTTGAACCAGGAGGCATCAACTGTCGGGGGCCCCAGAGACAAATTCAGCTTAGGGCCCCTGGCCTTGTTTAAGTACAATACTACTTTTACTTTGTCACTTATAATCCTAACGTTCATCACTGCTTATACAAATAAAACACTTTTTTCCGGTGTCTGAACTCGCAGCTGGAGGTGTGAAACATCCAGACCATTGACACATGAGCTTATCCCAGAGACTGGCGCTTTAGCTGGGCGGAGTTCCAGCTGGCAGCGATGTAATCTGATTGGCCGGAGCAGTGATTACCTAAATGTTGGATGTAAACAGCGTTGGTGTAATGTACTGGGCTCTGATATGATGGATGTGGGCTGGAGGGGGAAGCCAGGGAGACGCATTGATCCGTCTGATCTCGTTAATCTGGTCTGGGCTTTTAGGCAGATGAACATCACCACTGGTTTTAAAAGGGGGCTTGTCTGGAGGGATAGGGCCATGCTACCAATACCCTCTGTGATTGGCTGTTTCTACAATGTGATGATACTCTCTCTCATATAGAAGAAGCAAACGATGTTGAATTTGAAATCTAAATCCAGAGAGAAGGCCAGTTATGCTGCTGTATTTATCCAAAAGACCACAGCATCTGCATGTCAGTACTGAAAATGCATACCCACCTCGTATGCGCTGTGTCAAAGTTTGGGAAATGGATTATGTCAGAAAACCAGGTCAAAGGTCATCGTAAGGTCCAGTCCATGGGTGAGACACAATATTTCAAAGTGGTATTTTTACACAGAATCAATACTGCTTTTGTTAGAGCCTGTACAAAAAACAACGTTGAATTGAGTTTATAGATTTGGCTGCTCTAATAATAGAATCGCAATTTGACCAGACGCAATTAGCATTGTTCTGCATAAAAAAGCTAACCCTGTAGTTTAGATCTGTGCAAACATGTTCTGAAATCTGTGTGACAGATGCCCTCCCTCTGTCTCCATGGGATCTTATTCTGCGTAAAAGCTGCTAACCCTGTAGTTTAGACTGTGTTGGCAAGAAATCTTTTAATACAATATAATTATGTAAAACTGCTTCACTATAATTACAATGGATTTTACTTTTGTTGTTCATTAAGGTGTTGGCAATGTTAGTTAAAGAGGGAGTATTTTACTTCTATGGAGTATTAACTGTAATACATAACATTTTTTGATCACCATGTTTCCTTTTATTGTTTAGAAAATGCTAAATTCACCCAAAACAACGTTTTAACATGTTTTATAAGTTTAACTTTCTTTTTTGACGCTCTGAGTCCAAAGTCACTTCCCCTTCACAGTACTATCACATTACAATGAATGAATTAATAAAACTACTGCGCATCACATCTGGTTTGTGAAGCTGTAGTTTATTGTTCTGTATCATGTTTTTGTATATTTATGGAGGACTGTTATGTGGGAGCATGGGTGACATAGGCTTGTGGGCATGTTTTTGATGAGGGAACAATGGTATAACAATGTATGGTAGAAATCTCAAAAAAGTCGATTTTGCATAATACTCCCTCTTAAAACATAGTCAAAATTATGTACATTATCTATAATTTGAAAAATATGACACCAGAAAACCAGCAACATGATATAACTTCATTTTTATTCAAGTTTTAATTTTTATTTTTTTTTATTTTTTTGTCCCTTTCAAAACGTGAACCTTGTGAATGTAGCCCGCGCTCCTCTTCTGAGCAGCTCTGAAGGCTTCAACTGGGACAGAATTTGCATAGTGATGGTTTGGGCCATTTTCACAGTAGCACAATGGTGTTTTTCCAAATCATTTTCCTTTATGAGATGAAAAAGTCCGAAAGAGCCAAGCGGGTTGTTTTGTAGCAGGGAAAACTGCATGATGTGAGTTATATCCAAAAATCCCTTGGTCTGTTGTTGTGATGAAAGATCCAAGATGAACTGATGTCACATGAAAAAGCCTTTGTACCAAGTGACCAAGAACTTCTGGAGGTGCCAAATACGGAGATAATTGGAAATAAACAATTAGCAGTGTGTCCATCAGAGTAGGGCCTTTTAACAACAACAAAAACAACAATTGGATGTTTCAGAGCTTTTAACCATGTTATAGTTGTTTTCTTCTCATTCACAAAGTTGTGTTTGTGCCTGTTTGAGTAATCTTTAATCGCTTATTTTCAAGACACCATTTTGCCGATCAACCTCATTTTCACCTCCACCGGCACACGTCAACTTATTTTTGCTTACTTTGTTCTTACTTCGTTCTTTCTTTGTTCTTACTTTGTTCTTCAATTCTATTTTCTTAATTGGTGATACTCGTAGGATTCAGCAGCGTCATTTTGATACAAATTTAAAAATAAAATAAATTAAAATCCGCTACTCGCTAGTGTGATGTGCAGCTATCCATAGGGGACGCCAACAGCTACACGGCTCCTCTTTGTTGTGATGATGTCTACGGTGACGTCAGTTCCCATTGGACACCGCAGTTTTCTAACGCGGACATCAGCGAACTTGTTTCTTTTATTAAATCGTTTTTGATGAATATTGTGATTTAAAATGTGTAAATTATAACATAATGATCCACAGCTGGCATAGATCATAACTATAGAGCAGACACAAGCACAGTAGGTCTGCTTTAAAGGTGCACTGTGTAACTTTTCCGGTAATTTCCCACCTGCTTGTTGCTATAGGGCATTATTGCTGTGCTAGGTGTGTCCTGTATATCATTAAACTTGTCTATCTTTTATTCATTTGCAGGTGTTGAATAACTGCGATAAGTACCTTGACAGACATGCAATTTACTTACTGTGGGCAGGTTCGCTTCTCCACAGATCTGACCTGTAACTTGGCCAGGTGGGCTTAATGCTCTACTGTAGAACATTATGGGTAAAAATGACATGGTTAAAAGCAGGTGACAGACTCTGCTCTTCCAATTTGTGCTAGTTAGACTTGAGTGTTCCTGTATACAATGGATTTTACCCATGCAACTTACCCATGATGCAACACTGCAATCTGCACAAAGAAGTCTGGAAACAGTGGCTTTAGCTCCACATAGGCCATACACTGTTTGGTTATGATGTTGTGAGGTGAGAGTGCTAACTACTCTGCCGCTGTTCTGAGATTCAACCCAAACAGTGCGAGTTGTTGTAGAATACTTTTTATCCCTCCTGTGCCGTTGTGTCTTTGTCCCGAACTCCCCTCTGCTTGCGTTCTGCCCTTCACATCGGATGTACGTGCTCCCTCTCTCTTTAGCTTGTGTAGTCTGGGTGGATCGGTCCCGTCAGCCCCTGGGACAGTCTCTGGTTCTGAGCCACGTTGCGTTTGAGGCAGTACAAAAGAGGAGCGGTTCTGAGCGCTGCTGATAAACATGGAGCAGAATCAGGACAGAACCGCTGGGCCTAAGGTGTCACCGCTGGGGCTGGTCCAAGTCCTGGTACTGGTCTAGGCCTGGATCCGGTCTGGTTTTGGAGCTGGTCCCAGGTGCGCTGCAGTGAGTCCTGTTGGTCCCGAGTTTGGTGTGAGCATGTTGTAAATGAGAGCTCATTACACAGGGACAAAGTTGTGTAAATATTTAAAAAGCAGCCGCGGGCACAGCTGCTGACACAATATTAATAACACATATGGAGCCTGTTACACTGCATTTCACTGGGGTCAGCAAATAAACTGTGATGATGTCATTGTTCAGATATGATTGGAAATGTGTAGATTTATATTTCATGCATTCTACAGCAAACGTGTGTAGGCTGTACATGGTCAGTGGTCACGTTTTTATACTTTTATACAAGTCACTCGAAGTGCTTTACATCAAGGAACCACTCACTCGTGTGTTAAACATGTGTGAATGAAACAAAACACAACTCCAGGTCTGTTTGTGATGAGGAAACAACATTAGAACATAAAAACAGCGTAATATGGGCACTTTAATGTTGCGCAGTTTCATCATTACATAATCTGCTTCTGTTTTTGACAAAGACATACTGTATTTACTGTACAGGCCTGGAGACAACATAAGCGTGTCAAAAGCCGCTAATGAGATCGTTCAGAGCTTGTTTCTGACACATTTCTGTTGCGTTTTCTTGGATGTTGTGTTCATATTTCCTGGTAAACCAAAACAAACGTGGCTGGTGTTTCTACAGTTGTGTGTCTCCCTCCCGTCGTTTCATGTTCACTTCCTGATATTTTATTCACACTTTATCGAGTATGTTCTTTCATTTGGGGTCTCGCTTTGATCTGGTTTCATCCTGGGAAAGTTTTCTGACAACACAGAGCAGACTTGGCAAGTTTTATCAGCATCACGCAAATCGAATCTTCAAGGCTTGAAACAAAACAGGTTAAAACCAGTCACTGTTGTACAATTAGGGAGACATTCAGCCAATCAGATAATATTCACAGAGTTTGTATAATCTGAGGAATATTTTTTAGTCAAAGAAGAGGAATTTTAAAGAAGACAGGAGAATTTGGAGTTTGGTTTTGGGGGTTGTTCCAAGAGGCAATAGACCCAACACAGCAGGGGGAGACAGTAGCTCAGTTGGTAGATTCGCCGCCATCTGATTCGAAGATAATTGATTCGAATCCAGGTCACAAATTTAGTAGAGCAGCGAAATCCTCTGACACTTACCCCCCTCACCTCCAGTGTCTGTGTAAAGTGGTCCCTCATTAATCGCGGATCTGCGAAACAGCAAAAGGTGAACCGCGTTGTAGTGAGGGACAACTGTACACTGCTGTATGAATGTGTGTGTGTGAATGGGTGAGTGGCTCATGGTGCTTCAAGTGTCTGGAAAGGTAGTGACCATTTACCATAAAAACATTTGTAAATATGTGTTTCATGAGTAGCACAGGGCCGAACAAATAATAATCCGATATTTTCCCGACAAGCCTTGTGTTGTGATTAGATTATGAGCTAATATTAGGATTGTGTTCAAAGTTCAAACCTTTTAAACCTCCCCTGGAGCATTTACATTTGAGTGAAGCCCAAGTATTTCAGAACCAGCAGTGGAAAAAGTGCTCCATTTTGTCACTTAAGGAAAAGTACAGATACTAGGGCAAAAAATAATGAAGTAAAAATAAAAGTATCACATGAAAAAAAATGACTTAAGTAAAAGTATTAAAATGTACTTAAAGAGTAAAAAGTAAAAGTATTTCATGCAGATTTTGAGATGTAATAAGGCTTCAAATGTAGTGATTTTGATAAAGATCTGTGCTGAATTTGGTTCACTAGAAACCAGGGGTGTAGCACCAAATTCTGGGCCCTGGGTTCAAATCATCATGAGGGGCCCCACTACATGATGGCTAAAGAAAAATGTTCATTACAGACTGTGAGGGGCCCCTCCCTGCACGGGACGTTGGGTAAATAGTACCCTTTATCCCCCCCAGTCCAACGCCCCTGCTAGAAACAACTGAAATGATCGCTTTGTTTTCTCCTATCTGTTTTTATTTGTATATTTTTGTTTACTCGAATTACGAACGTAACACTAAATGCCTCAGCCATTTCAGCAGGTCTCAAACAATAATAAAAAGTAGTAGAAAGTACAGATACTGCTGTCAAATGTAGAGATGTAAAAGTAAAAAGTATCCACTGTAAAATTAACTGAAGTAAAGTACAGATACTTAAAATTTATACTTTACTTGAATTGTATTATGTTATGTTCTACCACTGTTCAGAACATATCTATTTGAAGAATTTGAACTAAAGGTTTAGATAAGACAGGATATTTTTTTATTTTTATTGCTTAAATAACTGCATGTCTTTGTGTTTTGCTAACTGCGATCATTCAAATAACATTTTCCACTTCAAAAATCTTGAGTCCTACTGTACAACTATAATTCAAATATATATCGCGCCAATCTCTCAATAGATCACACTGTGTAACACCATGGAGTTGATTTCCGCTCACATTTTATTTGGTTGAATGACACAGGAAGATTAACACCATGATCCCATCACCTCAGGAAATAACCGTTAGTGAGGAGGATTAGCGTATGTGTGCAAAACCAAACCAGCATTTATATTTAACTACACCAGATCTGCTTTACTCAGTGTTTTCCCAGGATGCCGCGGGACAAGCAGACCCTGCAGGTGTCCATAGTTGTTTTTAGTGAAGAATGGTGAAATCAGCTAGTTTGCACACAACCTCAGGACTGTAACTTCTGCTTGATCTACACAGAGAATGGAACATAAGGAAAACACTGGGATTTGGGTCTGAGGTGGGACAACATTTGGGTTATAGGATGTATGGCTGACAACAGAGAAACGGGAGGAAGAGAAGGAGAGCTGGAGGTGTAATTTGTTCCCACCTTGTTCGGTCCGCTGTGTTATTGTGGTGTCAGTGATGGTTATTGTGACGGTTCCATCTGCGGGGGGCGCCATCTCATTTACAGAAAATAAGAGGCTGCAGTTCTCGCTCTCCTGAAGTCAAATGGAGGCAGCCATTTTAATGTGACCTTCAGACTTTGGATAATGAAGCAAACAAACTCGGAGAAACTGGGATCAGCTCTTTGTGTGTCTGCAGCTGAGTAACAGATTTGGAAGGGTTGCTGTATTACATATTGTCCAATGTAAATGTAACCAGTCATATTATTTATCTTTTGTCTTGTGTGCTCTCCACAGAATCGGTTCCACCTGCAGATGGTGAAAGGCGTCCCGGAGTCAGGCCTGTCTAATCTGTTGCTGACGGTGCTGAAGCGCTCGGGCTGGAGGGAGGGGACGGTGGTGCTGTGTCGTGGGTGGGAGGAGGCGCGGGGCCTCCTGGAGCTGCTCGATGATCGGACAGACGTGTCGTGGGGCAGTAGTAACAGCTGGCACCTGAGGGCGCTATTGAACCTGACCCAGTCGGCTCATGACGACACTCAGATCCACGACTTCCTGTCCCGTCACTTCAGACACACACAGCCCGCGCCCGCCTCCGTGCTGCTGTTTGGGGCGGACCCTCAGTGCGCTGCTGCGGTGCTACACAGCGCTCAGGACCTGGGCCTCACCCTACCTATGGTGCACTGGGTCCTGGGACAGCCGCTCAGCCCTGAGGCCCTGCAGGCCATCGGACTGCCCCTAGGGCTGCTGGCCTATGGAGAGGTGGAGCAGAAACCTCTGGACTTCTACATCCGGGACGCTCTGCAGCTGCTGTCCCGAGCTATCACCACAGCAACCATGATCCGACCAGACCTGGCTCTGATCCAGAACATGGTGAACTGCTACGACAAGCCCAGCCGCGAGGAGGTGCAGTCCTCAGGGGAGTACCTCTCCAGGTGAGACCCTCACGCACACATCAAGAGTTTGGCTTTTATGTTTAATTTGACACAATATGTGCACTTTAAAAACACGAGGAAACACTGATCTGTTCACTCCCCTAGTGTCTGTTCAGCACTCATGTTGGAATTACAGAGGAACTGTAAGACACTAGATGTGTTCATAATCCTCAGGACAGTGGGAGAAGTCTCTTTTCTCTCGCTGAATACAAACACATCAGACAGTGTGACTTATACATGAGCAGATTTATTAAAGCGCTCGGAGCCGTCCCATTCTCTGTCTGTGACCTGCAGCTGGAGCCTCTCATCTGCACATCGCACAGGCTCTGGAGGATAATGAGACTGTCCCTGATTCTGCCCCTGAGCTGTACCCACAAAACATCACTGACTCCATATTTATATTCCTCTTATATTCTCATTTATTCAATATACACAAAACAAGACGCAGTGTTTGGTGTCTCCCACAGAGAGTCCAGACGAGCAGCTGGTTATTATCCGAGGTGTAGTTTCCAACAAAGATATAATAAGACATTTATAAAACTTAAAGGTCCAATAGAGGTTATGCAGACAACCTCAAAATGTTTTAAATGTTTAGAATGAGCAACATTATATGAGTGTCAGTGGTGAGTAATGATATTTTCTTCTGTGAAAGCTCAGAACACTAAATCTAAAATGTGACAGAGCTGCTACAGTCTGATAATAAATATAAAAGTCCACAACTTTGCTAAAAAAACATTTAAAACAAGAAAATCACATAGTTAAAGCTAACCAAGGTCACTGCACACGCTCACATTTATCAATCATACACACTTTGGATTAGACAAAGTTGAACTGAGTCTTTCTCTTCTTAAATAACATGTTTTTGAGTCTGTGTGTTGAGGAAATAATTATTGTGGGGTGAGTTAGTGTCCTTTATCTCCCTTATCTTTAGCTAACAACTACTTTCAGTTTCATTTTGCCGTATAAAGCTAATTTGAGAAGCATCTTTGAGTGTTTAGAAAAGCTCTATATAGATAAAATGTTTTATTATGAGATAAGAAATCGCTCCATGGACAAAAATTAAGCCAAAAAAGCAAAATAAACACATTTACTCTGTTATGCTGTGCTATTGGTAGGTTTCAGATGACATCACAACATTCTATAGGCCACATGTGTCAAACTCAAGGCTCATGGGCCAAATGTGGTCCGCCAAGTCAATTCATGTGGCCCAAACAAGGTAATTTAAAGGGTATAACTGTCTTAAAATGTCAGTTTATCAGAAGATAGCGAGTTATACAGCCAGATTTTTACATCTATGGAAATACATATGCAATATTTGTAAATTGAATAAGTAATAAATACAGTAAGTTTATCAACAACTTGAAAAACTTGTTACATTTATTTTACATTACAGTTGGCCCTTTGAGAGTTACAATTTTCCTGATGTGGCCCTCGGTGAAAATGTGTTTGACACAGCTGCTCTAGGCCAATAATATTAAATACAGTGAGTTCTTGAGTCTAGTTACTGATAGAAATGATCAGGTTCAGCATTTACCTTTTGTATATTTCATGGCAAACAATGTAATTAAAACGAAAAACACATCTCCCCCACATCTGAGAGTATGACATCATCACAGTTAAGAATCTGAAAACTACCAACACTTCTGCCTCAGTCAGAATGTTGAGGGGAATTTCTCAAATAAATGTATGTCAGTGTATAACCTCTATAGCTATTTATGTCTCAGAAGGTCCCACAGTATGTCATTAAATTTACATATCTACCTCTATGGAAACATGCAGGTGACACCACTAGACCAAGTTGTGGGTCAGCTCTGTGGAGAGGCAGGCCCGTTTACTACAAATGCATGTTTCTTTTACCAAGATCCAAAAGTGTTGTGCTTGTCAGTGATGTGGTTTAAGGGTTCGACCCCAGACCACAAGGCAATTCCTCTGTGTCCTGTTTCACTTGAGCCGTCCAGGCCAATAAAGCCTCCGGGCCAAACATAAATAAATTAAAAGAGAGAAAGTAAAAGAAAAATTCAATTCTGCAACTGGACACGAAGTTTTAGAGTGAAGACGTTTCGCTGCTCACTGAAGCCGCTTCTTCAGTTCTGGTCAGATTACTGCTGGACACTGTCTTATATCTGTCTGAAGGGAGGAGTTAACTACACTGAAGCTAACACACCTGTTTGTTTACAGTTTCTGTGTGTTGGCTAGGTCGTTTGTGCTAAAGTGTGAACTGTGCCTGAGTGATGTTTTGCATAATCATTCAGGCCCCTAATGGCTGCTCTCACACCTATTGGCATTCAAGACCTCCGGCTCCATGGTACACGTTACAGCTCAGGACACTCAAACAACATGTAAGATGCACAGAGAAGCTTTGGCGGCGCTCGCGCTCTGAGCAGTCTCTGAAGGCATGGAAGCTCTGCCTGCTCACTTATGAGGCCGTTATGGGGAAAGCCCGAACCAGATACTATTCAAATCTAATAGAAGTAAACAAAAATAACCCCAGATTTCTGTTCAGCACTGTAGCCAGGCTGACAAACTCCCACACTGCTAATGAGTCTCTTATCCCCTCGAACATTAGTTGTGATGACTTTCTTCAATTCTTCGATTACAAAATTACAACCATTAGAGACAAAATCAACAAAGCTACTCCTAAAATCAGCTCTGAGCAAATCCAGTCTGTAATACCAAGATCCCACATAGATCCTCTAATAATATTAGATAAATTTACTCCTGTTGATGAGGTGGAGATTACCTCAGCCATCATGTCATCCAAACCATCAACCTGTATGCTCGACCCTATTCCAATCAGACTCCTCAAAGAAGCCCTCCCCCTAATAATAGATTCCATCCATAACATAATAAATATGTCGCTAGAAAATGGCTACGTTCCTCAGTCCTTTAAGTATGCTGTGATTAAACCCCTTTTGAAAAAAACCTAACCTAAATCCTGATGAACTAGCCAACTATAGACCTATCTCTAATCTTCCCTTCCTCTCAAAAATTCTAGAACGAGTGGTGGTGAAACAGCTCTGCCGCCACCTGCAGGACAATAATATATTTGAAAAATTTCAATCTGGATTCAGAGCTCACCATAGCACAGAGACTGCACTGCTTAACCCTTTAAGGACTGAGCACACTATGGGCCAGTATAGGTCACCTAGACTTTTATATTTTTGTTAGCCATAAAAATCATATTAAAGGAAGTATCGAATAAATGACCCACGCTCTCATTCGTCACCTTCGTGGAGCAACAGAGGCAGATTACCGTAACTGACGGAAAAATATTTAAATAGCCCCGTGCCTCCGCTTTGAGACACCGTTTGAATTTACTTGAGAGAACGACTGGTTGCAGAGTTACGCTGCTGGAAAGTCCGCATCCGCGCTCTATCGAAGACGATAGCCTTCGACGCTATAGGGTTAAAGTAACAAATGACTTACTACTAGCTGCTGATAACGGGCTGGCTTCAGTCCTGGTCCTACTGGACCTCAGTGCAGCGTTTGACACCATTGATCACAACATTCTACTGCAGAGGTTAGAATGTGACATTGGAATCAGAGGGACCGTCCTCAAATGGTTTAAATCCTATCTATCAGATAGGTACCAGTTTGTTAGTATAAACCAGAGCACCTCTCCCTGTTCTAAAGTAGCCTGCGGTGTTCCACAAGGATCTGTGCTTGGTCCAATCCTGTTTACTCTGTATATGTTGCCATTGGGGAACATTATCAGAAAACATGGCATTAATTTTCACTGCTATGCTGATGACACTCAGCTGTACTTATCAATGAAACCAAATCAGACTGATCAAATAGATAAACTCAGTGCCTGTGTGAAGGACATCAAAACCTGGATGACCTTGAATTACCTGCTCTTAAATCCTGAAAAAGGTCATTGTCGTTGGTCCCAAAGGTCAAAGAGACTCTCTGTCGGACCAGATAATCTCACTCGACAATGTGAGTATAGCTTCTAGCCCTACTGTAAAAAATCTTGGAGTCCTATTTGATCAAAATCTCTCATTCACAGCCCATATAAACCTAGCTTGTAAAACCGCAAACTTTCACCTGCGAAATATAACTAAAATTAGAAATATTTTATCTAAAAACGATGCTGAAAAACTCATCCATGCATTTGTTACTTCCAGACTTGATTGCTGTAATTCTCTGCTCGCCGTCTGCCCCAAAAGTACTATAAGGAGCCTCCAGTTGGTCCAAAATGCAGCGGCCAGAGTCCTAACAGGAACTAAAAGAAGAGACCACATCAGTCCTGTACTAAAATATCTGCACTGGCTTCCTGTCGAGCTTAGAATCAAATTCAAAGTCCTCCTCCTGACATACAAAAGCCTAAACGGTATGGCCCCATCCTATCTGCAAGATGCTATTGTCCTGTACCAGCCAAACAGAGCACTCCGCTCTCAGAATGCAGGACTATTAGTGGTTCCTAGAGTGTCCAAAAGTACAGTGGGAAGGAGAGCAGTCAGTTACCAAGCTCCTCCCTGCTGATGTTAAACAGGCCCCCACAGTCTCTGTATTTAAGACCAGGCTTAAAACCTTCCTCTTCAGTATAGCTTATGACCAGGTTACCTAGTGAGGGAGTTAGGGACATTAAAACCCGGGATAAGATAGGCTGCAGTAGGAGATAACTAGCTGGGGGAAGTATGGCAACCTGAGCACTATCCTCTGCTTCCTCCTATTTTCTCATCAGCAATGCTATTCACATGTTGTCCCCTGTCCCACTCCCCCTGTGGAGTGTAACTCTTTCAGATGCCCCGATGACAGCTGGACCCTCTCCTCCTCCCCGCCTGGCCCTCCTCCACCCACCTCCCTCTCCTCCTCGCCTGGCTCTCATCCTCCTTGCCCGGCTCTCCTCCTCCTCGCCTGGTCTTCCTCCTCCTCGCCTGGCCCTCCTCCGTCCCCCTCCCTCCTCCTTGCCTGGACGATTTTTCTTGTTTTGTCTGATTTTTCCTGTTGTTTGATTTTCCTGTTTGTTTTTGTGTGTAGGCAGCACGATGGCTGAGTGGCAACACTCATGCCTCACAGCAAGAAGGTTTGGTTCGATTCCCGGGTCGCCCAGGCCTTTCTGTGTGGAGTTTTGCATGTTTCTCCCCGTGTCCGGATGGGTTTCCTCCGGGTACTCCGGTTTCCCCCATCAACCAAAACATGAACGCCCTTTGAGACAACTGTTGTTGTGATTTTGGGCGTTACAAAAATAAAATGAATTTAATTTAATTTAATTCTTGCAGCGGTGGATGAAGTACTCAATTTTGTTACTTAAGTAAAAGTATTAAAGTACCCGTTTAAAAATGTATTTTAAGTGTGAAAGTAAAAGTATTTCACACAAGTGTTGTTCATTTGTTAAAGTGTTAAATGTGGTGATATTGATTAAAAAATAAAAATAAAAAATACATATTTTGTTCAGCAGTAACAATACAAACCAATTTCTTAATTTTTCTTATGAATTTTGTGTATTTAATTTAGTTTTGCTCAAAGCCGAAGCTTGAGTTAAAAAACTTTTGTCAGGATGTCAACATGAACATGTTCAAAATAACCCCCCAAATCATATTAAGTACTAAGTTTTTACTTTTCAGTCCAGTTAAAGTAGAGTAGAAAGTAGAGATACAGCTCTCAAATGTAGTAAAGTAATAGTAAAAAGTACCCACTATAAAGCGTACTTAAGTAAAGTACAGATTCCTGAAAATTCTACTTAAGTGCAGTACTTCATTAATTATACTTCGTTACTTTCCACTACAGTGTACTGGCTATAACTATTGTTTTTCTTGTGCAGATTTAGGTCTGAGGATGGAGTTATAAATAGGATAAGGCCCCTATTTCTGTTCAAAGATGGATTGTCTTTCCTTACAACAGAAAAAAGGCAGCGTCCAGCAGTAATCTGCCCAGAACTGAAGAAGCAGCTTGGACGAGCAGCCAAACGTCTTCACTGTAAAACGTTTTTGTCCAGTTGACGGAATTGATTTTATTATTTTTTTTTAAATATGAATCATGCAGAGAGATTACTCATAACAGAAAAGAGAGAGATTTAAAAGTTTAATACCATACTGTGTCATTTTCCAGTCCGCACAATACCATCTCTGTGAAGACAAGTGGAGAGCATGTTTAAACTGGGATCTTAAGAACTATTTATTCTGATGAATTCCTTAAAGAGGCTCGCTCACTAGTGCTAACCAGAGCCAAGCTGTGCATTTAAAACATCGCGATGAAAGGTTTAGGAGGTGCATTCACTTGTCTGATGGAAAAAACATCAAACAATTTCACCCAAAATGAAATTACGCTCTGACGGTGCGAGGAGATAAAGCCGTCAGAGGCTGGATTATTGAGCGGCGAAGGAGAGCGATTCATGAATCGTGAAGTGAAAGTAAAATACAGGTTTGGATGCTGGATGTTCAAATCTTAAGTGAAACTAAGCAGATTTAGATACAGAACGCCCCTGCTGTTTCCAGTGACACACAACAGTATAATATCGTGTGACGTAAGCCAATGAAACGGTAACCTCCTTTCTCTCATGTGTCTAAATCTGAAGTTGCAGAAACAGGATTTAATCAGAGCCTGATTCTGAGGAGACGATGAGAGCTCACTCACTCACACAGATCAGAGCAGCAGCTTCAAGAGGCACGAGCTGTGAAATCATCTTTGGCTCTTTTTTTACAATTCACTTTTTAAACTTTTAATGAGCGTAAACTACAGTTGAACTTAGATGTGAACTGTAAGCCAAACCAAAGTCCTGGCACTGATACAAACATCAAAATAATACTTATGTGAAATAACAGGAGGAAGGTTAAACAGCAGAATAAAGGTGTTAGAACAAAAATACGACAGACGGCAGTTACGACAAAGTGTAATCATTAATCTGCAGTTGTTGGCAATATTACACTACTACTCTTCATTTTGAGACAGTCCAGAGCAATTTCACAGTTTTTAAAAGATTTGATTTACTGCTGAGATAATATCTTAAACGTTCTAAAGTGACCGCTTCAGATATTAAATTCTTCCTCATTTGAACAGAAGGAGCATCATTACCAACCCATTTTGACATTTTAGGCCCTGTCCCAATCCCCACACAATACACTACACACTTGAATCAAGTCTGCATTTTCTGAAAGTGCTCTGTCTTAACCTCCTCTTCATCCCTCTGTACTCTGTCTTAACCTTATCTGCTCCTCCTCCATTTTCACCTTGTCTCCTCCTCATCACTCTGTACTCTGTCTTAACCTCCTCCTCTGCTCCTCATCCCTCTGTACTCTGTCTTAACCTCCTCATCTCCTCCTCATCACTCTGTACTCTGTCTTAACCTCCTCCTCAGATCCCTCTGTACTCTGTTTCAACCTTCTCTCCTCCTCATCCCTCTGTACTCTGTCTTAACCTCTTCCACTGCTCCTCATCCCTCTGTACTCTGTCTTAACCTCCTCCTCTCCCCCTCATCCCTCTGTACTCTGTCTTAACCTCCTCCTCTCCTCCTCATCCCTCTGTACTCTGTCTTAACCTCCTCATCTCCTCCTCATCACTCTGTACTCTGTCTTAACCTCCTCCTCAGATCCCTCTGTACTCTGTTTCAACCTTCTCTCCTCCTCATCCCTCTGTACTCTGTCTTAACCTCCTCCTCAGATCCCTCTGTACTCTGTTTCAACCTTCTCTCCTCCTCATCCCTCTGTACTCTGTCTTAACCTCTTCCACTGCTCCTCATCCCTCTGTACTCTGTCTTAACCTCCTCCTCTCCTCTTCATCCCTCTGTACTCTGTCTTAACCTCCTCCTCTGCTCCTCATCCCTCTCTACTCTGTCTTAACCTCCTACTCTCCTCTTCATCCCTCTGTACTCTGTCTTAACCTCCTCCTCTCCTCTTCATTCCTCTGTACTCTGTCTTAACCTCCTCCTCTCCTCTTCATCCCTCTGTACTCTGTCTTAACCTCCTCCTCTGCTCCTCATCCCTCTCTACTCTGTCTTAACCTCCTACTCTCCTCTTCATCCCTCTGTACTCTGTCTTAACCTCCTCCTCTCCTCTTCATCCCTCTCTACTCTGTCTTAACCTCCTCCTCTGCTCCTCATCCCTCTGTACTCTGTCTTAACCTCCTCTTCTGCTCCTCAGCTTCCTGCCAAACACATCCTTCTTGGGCCTGACTGGACCAGTGGAGGTCGACCAGAACCGTTCTGTGGTGCTCACCGCTCAGCGCTTCCACATTTGGAGCCTTCGGCGGGACGCTCTGGGACAGCCCACCTGGGTGACTGTGGGGAGCTGGGATGGGGGGCACCTGCAGGTGGAGGACCAGGGAGTGTGGCAGGGACCCAAGCCCCGGTACAGGAGCGATGGAGCAGGGAGGAGCAAGGGCCGTTGGAGGCCGGGTATGCCTGCGGCAGGGAGCAGGGTGCGAGTGGTGACATTAGTGGAGCACCCCTTTGTGTTTACGAGGGATGTGGACGAGGACAGCAGCTGTCCCGCAGGGCAGTTCTGCTTGGATGCAGGGACAAATAATTCCGAAATTTTGGCACGATATTTTCATGAGGTTGGTCGAGGGAATGCCAGCGTCCTGCCCCGAGAGGCGGCTAAGTGCTGTTATGGATACTGCATTGACTTGCTGGAGAAGCTCTCTGAGGATCTAGGGTTCGAGTTTGACTTGTACATAGTTGGAGACGGGAAGTACGGGGCGTGGAAGGGCGGCCGCTGGACAGGCCTGGTGGGAGACCTTCTGAATGGGTTGGCAGACATGGCCGTCACTTCCTTCAGTATCAACTCTGCTCGCAGTCAGGTGATTGACTTTACCTCTCCCTTCTTTTCCACCAGCCTGGGCATTCTGGTGCGCAGTAAGGATACAGCAGCACCAATAGGTGCCTTCATGTGGCCCCTGCACTGGTCCATGTGGGTGGGCATCTTCTTGGCCCTCCACATCACTGCTCTGTTCCTCACGCTGTATGAGTGGAAAAGTCCATTTGGGATGACACCACATGGGCGGAATCGTATGAGAGTATTTTCTTACTCGTCTGCTCTGAACCTGTGCTACGCCATCTTGTTTGGGAGGACCGTGTCTTCAAAGACCCCTAAATGCTGGACAGGCCGCTTCCTCATGAACCTGTGGGCCATCTTCTGTCTACTGGTGCTGTCCAGCTACACAGCTAATCTGGCTGCGGTCATGGTCGGAGAGAAGACGTTTGAAGAGGTCACAGGGATCCATGATGCTAAGGTGAGACACAGAGACATGCGGCCAATCAGCTACAGGCATTTTCAGATATCGCTTGAGGATTAGCAATAAAAAAATATATTTAAGTTTGCTAAATTGAACGAGTTATGGTTTCTAATTATAGTTTTAATTTGTACTGCAGCTGAAAGAAAACATCAAATCAATTAAGGTCATTTTGGCTACGGACCCAATTTGAAAACATGAAAAGGGTAAAAACGACTGAGCATAAATTGGATGAATGTTTTTGAATGTCAAAATACTTGTATTAGAATAATTAAATAGAATTGAATTAAATCAGTTTAGACTGTGTTATTTATATTTAGAACAATTCTAAAAGCAACATCTTGATTTAGAGATAAAAAGTACATTTTATTTAATAGATTATTTTTCAAGACCAAGGTTTAGTTTGTTTTCATCCCTGACGTTGGACTGCAGGTGGCGCTGTTGTTCTGCCTCCACTGGTAGGAAGACAGAGCCACAACCTGTTTAAATCAGCTGACCAGGCACATCACAGCAACATCACGTGGCCACTCTGAGGCGCTAGTGAGCAGTCCAAACAAACAAACAAACAAACTAAACCTTGATCTGGAAAAAGAATCTATTAAAATAAAAATTAACAGAAGACCAGAGGAACCTCATTGGACTGTAAAAAGTCAATATTAACACTAGAACGTATTTCTTCTGAATGATCTTAAACATGACAGCTGTAACAAGCTCTTTTGTAAGCATTTATCCACAGTTATTGTTGTGCCTTTGTAATCGTTGCCTATTAAAGCTCCCGTGACGTGCCGTTAGACATAGACCATTTAGTGACAAATGGCTCCACCGATCCTCCATCAACAGAACAGGCGCTTCAGAAAAGAGCTGTAACATTTTTACACCAACTCAGTGTTTCTAATGATTATTGATAACTATCTACACATTCATTACTCTGTGTTAGTGAAGGGCCTTTTGGCTCTTTTATGGGATCCGAATCTTTTGAATCCGTTTGTATAAAAGAGTGTTTCAAAAGACTGGCTCTTTTCTGTGTTACTTATATGACAGAAGCCACTGTGAGAACCACTGACTGTATAAAGAAGTGGACTAAGTGAGTGTGATAGCATTCAGTTCCAGTCAAATGAAGCTCATTGAGGCTAGCAGTTATAGCGGCTAATCTGGAGCCAAGTTGCATATTAGTAATTCCAACTGTGAGTATCATAGCAACACTGTCAATCAAACCTGTTGCTAATACTGGCGGGAGTGACCTCAGGGAAAGATTATTTGTTTGTTATTAATGTTCATATCATGATTTACTGACACAATAGCAAATTCAAAACACCGGGATCATGTAGAGCGGGTTAAAACAAACATTTTAAGACCAAAATGACAAGGTTCACTGCAGCAATTACAGAAGGAGAGGTGACAATTTTTCAATGTAAAGTGAATTGGAGCCAAACTCGATGGAGTCAGAAGCGCGCCCCTGAGCACTTCGTATTCGAAAGGTAGCAGCTAGCACGTTAGCTATGTCCATTTATGAACAGAGTCTATGGTGAGAACTCAATTTAACACCAAACTCATCAAAGAGAAATGATCATGGCTAAGGTCGGTTTAAAATGGTTCAAACTGAGAGTGGCAGAGTGTTTATTTATTGAAATGATGTATAATCTAAATAAAACACTGCACTACAATAATAATAATTTTAAAAGTAAGTGTTATTATCATGTCAAATACATTATCTGTGCAAAAAGCTCTCACTCGTGTTGCTTGCTCTGCGTCTGTGCTCATTCTTTTGCTGATTCAGCGATAATCACTATAAAAAGGCACAAAAACTAGAAAAAGACATCGATTCAGCTCTTTTCAAAAATGAGATCCGGTCCCATCCGTTCACGTTAAGGAACCGGTCAAAAGAGCCGACTCGCCACATCCCTGCTCCGTGTTACTGGTGAAATCCTCCAGAGCTGATAAAAGCGTACGTTTTCCCATAGCTGCTTGGTGACTTCAGTCTATACTCGTTATTCATTAACTTTGTGCCTCTTGTCATAAAATAATTGAAGATTAAATTTGCTCTGTGGATCACCTGCTTCGTCCTAATTACGTTTTTAATTCAGCTGCAGATTGGACCATCAAGCACGTCTCTGGATGTTTATGCAGCGCAACGGCGAGCGGCACAGGCACATTTTAATTGGGCGTCTGTCTGTGTTGTGATTGGACTGTAAATTTTTAACGAGAAAAGACCCAAGAGTCAAAGGCTGAGATTCAAATGCTCATTTTTCTTTCACTTTTGGTTCATTTGTTATTTCTTCTTCCTCTTCTTCTTCTTCTTCTTCTGTGGCGCCTGTAGCTGCACCATCCGTCTCGGGGTTTTCGTTTTGGTACAGTGCGTGAGAGCAGCGCCGAGGATTACATGAAGAAGAGTTTTCCAGAGATGCACGAGTACATGAGACGCTTCAATGAGCCCACCACGCCAGATGGGGTCGCCACTCTGAAGTAAGGGACCACACGCTATTCGATGCGACCTTATGATGTCATGTGGTAATACAGGAAGTGCTCCATACACCTTCAGCCCTGGAATTGTCAGTCTCTGCTGAACTAAAAGTAAAAGGTACTATAGATGCTAACTTGAAAACTACCACTACATGACATCACAAGGTGGAACAGAGCATTTTGAGCTTTGGAAATGTACACTTCCAATTTGTATAATATAGGACCTTTAATGGGGATATGCAAAATTGACTTTTATGAGCTTTTAACCATGTCAAACACTCAAAGTTGTATTTCGGGGCCTATCATATGAGATATTTTTGCTTAAAGGTGCATTATATAACTTTTTTGGTGAAGGCCTGCTACTTCACCATTTCATTATTCCTGGAATATTCCACAGTATGACTTTAAATGTATCTATCTTCATAAAAGGTAATTTGGAGCAATAAAAACACCTGTAATTGGATGTTAGACAAGTTTAAAGCCATACTGTGGAGTAACATCAACAGTGGCTCAGTTGGTTGAGTGTTGAGTGGCCACTGATCCGGAGGTTGGAGGTTCAACTCCCACTCTCGGCTTAAACATTATCAGCTGACCAACCAGATCCACTGACCCACAGGTTGGCAGAGTGATTCCAGTTCCCACAGATGAATGCTGTTGTTGTGTCCTTGGCCAAGACACTTAACCCATCTCACCCCCAGAGTCTGTGTACACTGGTGTGTGTGAGTGTGTGTGTGTGTGTGTGAATGGTTCTTTGAGTGACAACAAATTTAACCATTTTCATCTCCAAGGCGGCTGCTATTTAGTAGTGACGGGACTTTTGGCTCTTTTATGGGATCAGAATCTTTTGGATCTGCTCATGTTAAAGAGACGTTCAAAAGACTGGCTGGTTTACTATTTATTTAGATGAGAGAAGCTAATGTGAGAACTCATTTTATCTACAAACTACAGTAATCACAGAGAGAAACGAAACAAAACCAAAGCTCAGATGTGTTTAAAATGATTCAAACTGAGAGTGGGAGTGAGTTTACCCTTTGAAATTACTCAAAATCTAAATAACATGTTTCACTACGATAACAATAGCTTTAAAAATAACTTATTATGATGCCAAATAGGGTTTTTTGTGCATACTCTCTCACTCGTTTTGCCTGCTCTGCTTCTGTGCTCATGCTTGTGTTGGTTCAGTGTTAATCAGGATAAAAATGCATAAATATTAGATAGAAAAAGATTTGGTTCTTTTCAAAACTGAGATCCAGTTCCAACTGTTCACCTTAAGGAACCATTCAAAAGAGCTGGCTCGTTCACAAATGTCACATCACTACTGTTTAATCAATTCAACAAGCTTCCTTATGAACTCGTGTGACGTTTACCATCAAAATAAGTGCGTAAGCCCGCTATGATAATATGAGATCTATAATGCAAAGGTTCATTTGAATCTCTTCTGCGCCATTGTCCAGAACACGTCCCCCTCAGGCCAAGGTCACACAATGTTTAGTTAGGCAAATGAATTCTCCCCTGACGTGTTTAAAGAGATTTAGTAGCTGTTTTTTTAGGTAGATCATCATTTTACATTCTGTTCATTGTAAACCGTAATACTGACCTAAAACGGCTTAGTAATAAAAACAGGTCCATTAAATGTTCAAAACCGCAGAACTGATGGGACCTGCCTTTTCATAATGTTTTTTTTCTCTGGTATCTGAAGTACAGATACTGGAGCAAAAAAAAAAAAAGAAAAAAAAAGTAAAAGCATCACATGAAAAATCAGCTTAAAAATATTCCCAGCATATCTTGAGGTCTTGTAAGGCTTCATATAAGGCTGATTTTGGCAAAGATTTGTGCTGAATTTTGTTATGAACATGTTAAAAATATATCCTCAGCCTTTTCAGGAGGTCCCAAAATAATAATAAATACTTTTACTTTTCAGTGCTTTTACAAAATATAGTGGAGTAGAAAGTACAGATAGTGCTCTCAAATCTAGTGAAGTAAAGGTAAAACGTATTCACTGTAAAGTTTATATACTTTTTACTTGGGAAAAATAGCAATGCAACAGCAGTACCTGTTTATGGGACATGGGATATGGGCAGGGATAGGGGGTAAGTGAAAACAGGATTTTTTTCAGTGCACTCAACCCTCAAATGCAAAACCTACTTGGATTAATCAATGAAAACAAAACTTTGAGTAATCTAATGAGGAGAGAACTCTGTTATGAACTCATGAAAGCTGATTTTGCATAATGTATCTCCTGCCATCCCATTTTTGCATAAACTACATTTAAAGTAGTAGTATGAGTAAAGCATATATAAGTCTAAATAGTATTGCTGTGAGAAAATAGTTTTTCTTTATGTGTGTGTCGGATGCGGCCTGTTTAGCTCTTTGTCACTTCTGTTTTCATGCATTCCCAGCCCGTGTGTGGCTTTATTGTTTGGATGTTTGAAGCGGCGCTGAAAGCCGAGATAAAGCTGTTGGCCACACTGCAAATTCCACAGCACTTTGTTTTGCAACGCTTCCTATCTGTCAAAAAAAAGTTTACAAAATCTACGACGTAATTACAGTTTCTGGCAGAAAATTAGCAAGATATTAGTCTGAGTTATCTTGAAGCAGAGATATGCATTAATACTGGCATTCAGTGTGTACAACACTGTGTCCATGGTGTTGTTTGGAGATGCTAAAGATAAACAACTTGATTAACAGGGCATTTTTCTATGTATTATAACACAATAGAATAATGAGACAATCAGTGGTCATTATTTTGCATGGCTTCTGCACAAACATGATGCATCTAAGAGAGATCAGGCCTTGTTGGACTTTTAATTCATACTTTGCAGTGACATCGTGTTGGAGGTGTTCAGCAGTTTTCATGTCGACACAGTAGTAAAAGAGGTTCTGTTTAGGAGTTTGATTTTCAACTAAAAGGTTAGAGTGACCAACTGCTAGCTAGCTCATGCCTGTAATTTTATGTGTGAGAGACTTGTTTAACAGCATAAATAAGATCATCTGTTGTAGTTCCAGCTAAGCCAGTTCTTTATGGTGAGATTGTGTTAAAACAAAGCTCAGATTAAAGTCTAACAAAGCCACAGACAAAGCAGTGCCTACAGTTAGCATCACATGCCCAGAGAATGTTGATGATCAGCTGCAAAGTATCAATAGACAGCAGAGGTGCCAGATATCCCAGAGTAAGAGGTTAGTGCTGCATTTATCATAAAAATAGACAGTAAGACACTTGGTTCATGTGGTGTTTTGGAATTATCAGGATGAGAATATTGCAAATAATGTAATAATCCTGATTCTCTCAAATGAAACTGTGAGAAAAAAGTTACCATCCATCATTTCTATTAGATTCTACGCAATATTTCCACTAAACTATAAAAGTTGAGAAATGCCAAAAGTTGCACTCAAGAAAGAGCATTAAAAGCACAAAAGACAACATTGTATTTTGTATTAATAATGCTCTGAGTGATTGACAGGTGGATTTAACCAATCACAGAGAAGTGTGAATGAATTGTGATGAAAAATAGTGATGACAGCTCTAAATGCATTATATATCATCCGCCCCTGGTATAAAATGTAAATAATATAACAGAAGCATCTGATTTATTGTCTGAGGAATATGCATATCTGAAGTGGAAATGGTGTCACAGTCTGACATTGAAAAGATGATTTCTGCTTTTATTTTACCTTGTGGCTTGATTACTCTAACTTTGTTTTTACTTAACATTACAGTACTAAGTTCCCATCGTCACTCCGGTCCCATCGTCCCTCCAAATTACGCCAGTCCTGTCGTCCTCCCACATCACTCCAGTCCTGTTGTCCCTCAACATCACTCCGGTCCTGTTGTCCCTCCACATCACTCTGGTCCTGTCCTCCCTCCACATCACTCCGGTTCTACCCTCGTTCCACATCAGTCCACTCCTGTCGTCCCCTCGCTGGCTTCCAATAAAGTTTAGAATTGATTGTAAAATTTTAGTAGTTACTTTTAAAGCACTCCACACACAGGCCTCCCAGTGCATCCTGGACCATTTAACTCCTTACTCCACTGGACGTAGCCTCTGCTCCTCCGGTCAGAAGCTGATTGGCTCTCTGTAAAGCACTTCATGATTGTCATTTGTGAAAAGTTTACATACTTACTTGATTTATACAATGCTTTATAGACACTCAAAGATGCTCTAAGGTACATTATTCATTCACTCCACACTCAGCGATGGTAAGACACCGCTCTGGGGCAGACTGACATAAGCGAGGATGTCAATCTGCACCATTGCCCCCTCTGACCACCACCAACACTCACACACCCACCACTTTCATTCTAAGCAATGTGGGTGAAGTGCCTTGCCTAAGGACACAATAACAGTTTTTTCCACTGGAGCCCCATTTTGGTGCCTTGTATTCCCAGCGGTGTCCCATCCAAGGACACTATGACTGAAACAACAGGACACACAAAACTGCAGGAAGAGCAGAAGCTGTTGTAGACTCAGGCAGATGAGGTGCCTTGGGCGACAGCAGCTCAGTTGGTAGAGTGCTTGTCCACTGATGCGAAGGTTGGCAGTGCGATTCCACCTTCCACAGATGAATACTGCCATTGGCAAGACACTTAGCCCACCTCGCCCAAGTGTCTGTGTACACTGGTGCATGAATGTGTGTGTGAATGGGTGAGTGGCTCCTTGATGTAAAGCGCTTTGAGTGTCTTGAAGGTGGAAAAGCACAAAATAAAATGTGACCATTGACCATTTACCTGTATGTTCATTGCAGTTCTACCACTGAGCCACAGTGCAGCTCATTTTGGTCATGTCTTAATATTGGACGTTGTACTGCCTATAATTGTGTCCACAGAAATAAGATAATTTCAACATATGGAAACGGTTTAACTCTTTTCATGACCTTTATAATGATCCAATAATCTGGTGTCTGGATTTACTGTATATGAAGATTGGGAGGGGAGGAGGGGGGCACTTTCGTTCAATAGTGTCTTGAACATTTATTTTTCCATTTACTCCGATGTGACGAGGCACTTCCCTGATGATCTGAGGCCTGGACTTTCTGGTCAATTTCACCCCATCATCAGCGCACAAAGCTGGAAGCGGCTTTACAGTCCGAGTCTGTGATGGAGGGCCGTGCTCTTTTAAGTTGGGTTTCCATAGCGACAAAGCCTGTATTACTCCACAGTTTAAAGTCACAGTTCAGGCTTTTAATGTAAGACAAAGGAGAGATTTGATTGAGCGCAAGTAAAATACAACTTAAACGCCTTTCTGTGATTGGTAGAACTTCATGAATAATTATATTTGTTTGAGTTGGTTCGTTTGTTTCCCATGTGTTTTATTTGGCTTATAATTTTAGTGCTGTCTTAAATTCTGTGAAATGATCGACAAACACCAATCCCACATGCAATACAGTTTAAAAGATGAACTGCTACTGTAGTGGTGAAAGTAGAAGTGCGAATTTACAAAAGCAGGTATAGGCAAACTTTCTCAGATGCATGAAAGAGTTTAATGATTTTGTTGGCTACTTTTAGCAGTAATTTACTGAGTGAACATTTTTTTTATCAGAGCTTTTAAGATAATAAAAATGGACTACGATGTGAACTTAAACAGCCACATCAGATCAATAACATCTGCAGCTTTTTACCATCTAAAAAACTTTGCAAAAGTTAAAGGTATAATGTCAAAACCAGACTTGGAAAGACTTATCCATGCATTTGTCTTCAGTAGGTTAGACTACTGTAATGGCCTGCTCACTGGCCTCTCCAAACGAGCGTTAAGACAGCTGCTGTTCATCCAGAATGCTGCTGCTTGGGTCCTGAGTAGAACCAGGAAGTACTTCACACATGCATCCTGTGCTCAGGTCTCTGGCTCCTGTGGCTCAGAGAATAGACTTTAAAGCAGCTCTGATTGTGAACAAGTCTCTCTATGGACCAGCACCAAAGAACATCTCCCACATGTTAGAGTCACATGAACCATCTCACACTCTGAGGACTTCAGGGACCTGCCTCCTGATAGTGCCCAGAGTCAGGACTAAACCAGGAGTAAACATGGGAAATCAGCATTTCAGTTTTGTGCAGCTAAAACCCTGAACAGTCTTCCTGAAGATGTGAGACAGGCCTCTACTTTGACAATGTTTAAATCCAGGCTCCAAACGGTTCTGTTTAGCTGTGCATATGACTGAAAGGGTTTTATTCTGCCTCTTCTCTTTTAATGTTAATTTTATATTTTGATTTGTTATGCGTTGTGATCTTTGAATCACTTTGAATTGTGCTATACAAAAAAACTTGCCTTGTCTTAAGGCGAGATCATTATGACAGTACAGACAATACAATACTCCATTTAAACATCATCATTTAGGGTTTAAATGGTCCTAGGTATATAAATCTATAAAACTAAACTAGGACTGTGAGATATGACCAAAAATTCATATCAATCCATATTTTTGGACAATTCTGACAATATTATAGCAATTCAAATGACGTGTGCTCAGATGCCTTTCTTTCTTCTATATTTGTCAGGGACCATGTACAAATCCATTCATCTTACAATAGAAAAGATTATTTGTACCAGATTTTGCTACTTCTACTTTCCATGTGCAGTCCCTGGGTGAAATGTGTATTTTTAAGGTGAACACACATTAAAAATACACATTTCATTACAATTACATTATTATTACAATTACATTAAGACTCATCATCATCATTAGCAGTAAAATACAATAATATGTCCCGATGTCCAATTCATGTTTCCTACAGTCAAAACCCATATAAAACATCATTATATTCACATTTGACACATTTGCTTGTCTGCAAATGTGAGTGTTTAGATTCATGTATGAGTGAGCTGTACAAAGAACCACAAAAGTCCAGAAATATCATTATTGATGCTCACACTGCAAGTTTCTGCTCTTTTACTAAATCTTTTCTGACTTATGTCCCACCTCTAGATTAAACTCCTAATGGTTTTTTCATAGAGTCTTGTAAAAATGATTTAGTCTGACACTGTGAGCTGTGCCTTCAGCTGCTCCCGTAGTAACTGTGTGTGTGTGTGTTGAAGGACAGATCCCCCTCAGCTCGATGCATTCATCATGGACAAAGCCCTCCTGGACTATGAAGTGTCCATTGACGCTGACTGCAAACTGGCCACTGTGGGGAAACCGTTCGCTATAGAAGGTAAGATTTTAGAATAAAAGTTATAAAGATTCGGATTATGTCGTTACACTATACCAGGGATGTCCAAACTTGTTTCACAGAGGGACATGTACATATTTGAACATATTTGAAGATGGATTTCAGATGGATGCATTTTACATAGTTTTGACAGAGTTACTGTGCTTTTAAAAAGGCTTGGAACACAAATTTGAGGTCTGCATCACAATGCAATAAGATGCTTTTGAGGTTATAGAGGTAGAATTATGTACATTTGCTCTTTATACTGCCCATGATCATTTGGGCCAATTCAGCAGGAGGTTTGAGTGCCAGCAAAAATTGGTCTGAGCGCCACATTAAGCTCCTGGGCCGTAGTTTGGACACCCCTGCACTATACAGTTTACAGATAGCGGGATAATTAACATATATGGAGGTTTTAAAATGCAAACTAAAGCATTATGCATTATGTAATACTTCTGTTTACTGTTTTAAATATAGTTTTGACTAATGCATCTCTATGGCTGTTTTGCATTCTGTGACAAACATGGCAGATTTTGTCAATAACAGTCGCTTTTTGAATTTTGGTCCAAAGCACATGTACATGTGTTCGTGTCTAGTTTTGCATTTTTGACTATGATGTTGCATTGATAAAGAGAGAGATAAATAAGACAGACCACTGCACAGTCTTGGAATCTGCCTGAGCCATCAGAAAAACTGAATATCCAGGTCATTCAGTGTATTTAGGTTGTCTACGGTCCTGACTGTGAAGTGTCTTTGAGGACTATGAAAAGTGCTATATAAGTGTGAAGTCACCGTGGAAACCATATTTTTACCTGTCACTCCCAGACATGTGTATTTACTCCATTAAGACTGCATTAGGTGTGTGTGTGTGTGTGTGTGTGGTGATGTTCACTTCCTCTCGCTGATTTCTGACAGAAAAAACTTTCCCAGCGTTTCATCATCACACGCTTCAGAGCTGAGCCAAGTCCCTTCAAACGGTCTCCAGTTAAAGTTTGACTTGAATCACTTTCACCTGCTGACACAAAGTACACTTTAATCACTCCTGCTCTTAACACGCGTGACGCGAATAACAAGACTGCCCCAAGTGGCCTGGCAGAAGAGTCTCTGGCTAGCTCTGTTTTAAAGCCACTGTACCAGATTTTTACAGTCTTAAAATGTGAAAAATAGTCCATAATCGTTCATTATAACTGGCAGTGGTTCAAAGTTATTCCTCATTTATCTTATGAATTGTGAATATCCCAATTATTTACCAAGATGAGTTTATAAGCACTTTTAACAACTTTCAGAGGCCAGAGTGAGGTTTTGTTGTCACGGTAAAGCTAACAACAACTAGCATGCTAACACTTCCTCATTATCAGACAATAAAATACTTTATAATTAGACGCAGACATTACACAGCTGACTTATTTTGACCTCAAGAGCTGCTAATAAAATATATCTGGACTGGGAAAGGAATTTTGCTAAAATACATGAAAATAAATCAGGTACAGGGCCTTTAAAGGAGCACTATGTGAGTTATTAGTGTCTTTGTATTCTCCATGGAGGCTCCATGGAAATGTTCCATAAATTGCATAAAACTTTAATCTCCATAGAGACAAGCAGCATTTGAATAAATAAAAGGCAGATCCTGTGGAGCATTCCTGTAAAGTAATAACATAGACTTAGGTAGTACCCCTTTAAATTTAGACAAGGAACAATGTTAATTTCTCCTACACCAATTAGTAACACCAACCAAATTGCACCTTCTTTCTATTCATTTAAATGAGAAGGGGGCTCATGTTAGGTTTCTTGCCCCTGGCCCCCAAATTTCTGTTAACAGGCCTGCACCAACACAAATACAGCAGACTAAAACCATGTTTATGTAGAGACTATTAGCTTTCATTACACGTTTCATGATTATGTGGTCACATTTTCATTAAAGATATTAGACATGGGACACTTTCATGATTTGGTTTCTCATTTTTACAGTGACATCAGATTCCCCCTTTGTCTCGCACTGATTATGTTTCTTAGCCTTTTGTGTTTTATCAGTTTGGATGAAGACAAAATCTTTTTATGAAATTCATCTGGAGTTCATGAAAGGAACTTTTCTCTTATTACTTTGAAAATGTTGTTTTTCCCCATTAAAAGTATTCGGCGGAGTAAGTGGGGGGACAAAGAGGCCTGTTGTCCCGGCCCCAGAGTCTTAGGGGCCCAGAATTGGGCCTCTTCCTTTTCATTTAGATTAGAGGGGGGTACATGTGAGGTTTCTTGCCCAAAATTTCTCTCAATGGGCCTGAGTACGTTATAAAAGTGTGGGTATACTAACTTGTCAAAGCCTGATCTCATCAGCTAAACAGGGCCTGGCCTGGTTAGTACTTGGATGGGAGACTGCAGGTAACTCCAGGAGCCACAGTGGGGCGCCAGTGGGGTTGAGTCATTAGACAAGACATAGAGTATTGTCTAGTATGAATGTGGTGTATGTGTGAGTGCATTGGTAGTGGTGGGAGACTGACAATGATGCAGATTAGCAGTCTCTCTTCTGTCAGTCTGTCCCAGGGCAGCTGTAACTACAATAGTGTCTCACACCACCGAGTGTAGAGTCAATGAATAATACACAGTAAACGCTTTGCGAGTCATGAAAGGCGTATTTAAAAAAGTATTTTAAAAAGGCCTAACATGACAAAAATAAAATTGCTGTATTTATCTTAAGACATTTTTAAAAATGTGTAAGATGAGTCACTAGAATGCTTTAGGTTGAGAGCTGATTGATTAGCATAAGTGTTTCACCATGTTTCTCTTTTCACTCTGGAAAAGTCATTCGAAAACTGTGCCAAGAAATGATGCATGTGAATACTAGCTATGTACTACAGGGTTTGTGAGAGCTAGGACTTAGATATATTTATACTTTCTCCATGTTTTAAAAATCAGGAATGATTTTTAAAGTTAGGTTGAAACATTTGTGTCTCAATGCGTTTGTTTGTTTGTTGCAGGTTATGGTATAGGCCTCCCTCAGAACTCTCCCCTCACCTCAAACATGTCCGAGTTCATCAGCAGATACAAGTCAGACGGTTACATGGACCTTCTCCACGACAAGTGGTACAAGATGGTTCCCTGTGGCAACCGGGGCTTTGTCGTCACCGAGGTCAGTCATGAGAGTTTGAATTCACTTACCAACATCAGCACGTAATGGAATGAGACTACTGACACGCTAATGTTTTGGGTTTTTTTTTCATTAAATAGGGTTTTTTTTGATGTATCTTGCATAATATCCCCTCTAACCTTCACACTCACATTAACAAAATGTCTAATCTTAGCAATTTATTTGATTACATTCAACGATCGCACATTCACAAAAACACGACTATTTATTGCAGACACATACTCTCAAAGCACTTATTATTATTACTGATTCACTCCATACTCTGTGATGACAAACTACAAGTTCTGTAGCCACAACTGCCCTGGGGTAGACAGACAGGAGTGAGGCTGAAAATCTTCACTGGCCCCTCTGACCTCCTATTGCTCACACACCACTTTCATACTGGTAATTGCAGGGCCGTTGACAGAAATTTGAGGGCTCACGGTAAGAAGCCTCACAAGGGCCCCCCTCTAATATAAATTAACAGGAAGAGGCTGATAATAACAGAACTTGATCTAAGCTGGAAACAATCCTTGGGTTTGCGGACAAGTGCTCTAACCCCTGAGCCACTTTAGATCACTACTCATAAACTAATCCTGAGCTTGTTAAATCTATTCTTGACCTTGAAAAAACAGAATGCATAAGTTACATAGCCTCTTAGAATTACAGATATGGAACTTGGCTCCTAATTCGCCTCTATAACTACTAACCTCGATGAGCTTCATTGGATCTGAGCTGAACGATGTGGGTGACGTCACACTCACTTAGTCCACTTCTTTATATAGTCTATGGTCAGTAGATACCAAAAACCATCCTCTTTCCTCATCCCATCATCATGTCTCAGCCTCAGTGTTTGCTGTGCTGTTGTAGACTCTTCAGATGGGCATCAGTCACTTCTCTGGCCTGTTCGTGCTGCTGTGTGTGGGTGTGGCCGGGGCCTTGTTGACTCTGGCTGGAGAACATGGATTCTTCAGGTTCATTCTGCCGCACATCCGCAGACGACAGAACCTCAAATACTGGCTGCACACCTCTCAGGTTGGACACGCCCATTTGGGTTCCCCATGAGTGCCTCCTCTGACCTGACAAGTAGTTAATGTTTCTGTGTTTTGGTTTGACAGAAAATCCACCGAGCTTTGAACATGACCTATGAAGATGTGAAGAAGCAGCGCGCAGAACGAGAGAAAAGGTTTGAGCTGCTCTGATTCATGTGGTGTCTGAACTCGGGTGTAGTGGCCTTATTTGATCATAACTGCTCACAGCTTGAGCCCTTGGAGGTTTGGCTAGTTTATTTGCGATTTGTAGTTAAAAAGACTAATTAGAAAACATGTGCAAGAGCCCCCGAAGTGCACCATAAAACTGGAAAAAACAACTACATAAACAAACAATGAACTTATGTAACAGAACACTGAAGTATCAAGAAACTTATGGACACATTTCATTATGGACAACTTATATGTTGTGTTTCATATTTTGTACGACAAACAACATGTAATTTTGACAATATTTTTCAAAATAATGGAAAAAAAAACGTGACTCCTTTAAAAGTTGCACACTTTAACTACATTGAAGTCATATTTCTTTTTGTGTTTAATTTAAATATATGTTAATTTTCCAAGTTTAACAAATAAACACAAAAAACAGCATAACAAAATTAAAACCAGAACAAAAATAAAGAATAAAAACAGTGAGAGATCAAAAGAAAATCCTCAAAAACAAAGACAAAAACAGCTGTAGACAATGGAACAAACAAAATGATGCCTCATTCCTCTTCTCCACAGTTTGAGCGCTGAAAGCTCCTATTGTCATGTTGTAATTCTATGTGTCATGTGTCATGTCCAGCTGTAACCTGGAGAAGTCCCAGCCCCCTCCGGGACCAGCCCCACCCGCCGCAGGAGCTGCAGCCAAGTGGAACAATGAGACCCCAAAGGAAGAGGCCACAGCTGCGGCCCTGGACGCCCGAGACTTTAAACGTGTCCACTTCCACCTGGAGACCCTGAACACACGGCGGCTGCTGGCACGCCTGGCTGCATCTGACACCAAAGCAGCGGTGGGTAAAAGCGACGGCCCCCCGCGGCCTGAGCCCGTGGAGAAACCAAAGCCTGCGTTTGGCCGGGTGTGTGAGAACGGGGGACCTGCACCATCTTTGGCAAGTCTGATTCTAGCTTTACCTAAAACATCTGCCAGCACCTCCTCCACCTCCTCTGCTGCTATTCGTACAAATGTATCGACTCCGCGAACAGTCGCCCCTCCCTCCAGTACAACAGCCCCGCCCACAACCGCAGAGACCACACCCCCTGTTGTTGTGGCTCCGCCCCGTCCTGGTGAACTAGAGGAGTTACAGGTGCAAATTGAAGAAATGCGTGAGCGACTGAAAGTAGCACTGGCCCGCAGGGCTGAAATACAAACCACTCTGGCCAAACCTGCTCCAACAGTAACAGCCAGTGACCCCCCTGCTACTTCTACATCTACTACAAATACAAGTACAAGTACAAGTACAATCTCTACTACAACCACAACAGTGACCACAACATCATGTGGCCCCACTCCTACTGTGTCCACTGTGTCCACTGTGTCCACTGTGTCCACCGTCACCACGGTAACACCGCTTCCAGCGAACACTAAATGTGTGACCACAATGACAGACCTCCCTCACAAAGTCCTGTCCAAAGTGCGGCCCTTCCCCAGCAGACTGTCCAATGAGAGAAGGTGATGCTCCGCAGGGCCGATCATGGGTCTGTTCGCACAAATGTTCCAAACAGCCATGCTGAGAGTATTTTAACACTTCAGTTTAACAGGCGACTTTTAACTCGTGTCTTGTTTTTGTTCATTGTGGACTAAACCTTCCTAAGTATGGCTTGATTTTACTGATGATGGTTTTCTAGTTCATATTGACATCTTCAGTAAAATCTGTTGGTGGACAGAGGAGGTGGCGCTGCTCTGAGAGTCGGATAAAGCACTTTCGGTCAGAGCCGAGATGGACCTGAAAAGAGATGAGCTGCAGAAAGACACTTTAGGAGCAAATGTGAAAAATACAAAGTTGTTTGTTGTTTGTTTATTGTCTCTCTGAAGCACTCAGGTTTTAATAAGTGTAGTTTCCAATAAAATCTATGATCCTCCGTCTCTCATTATATTTAACGCACAAACCCACAGAATATATACACCCATCTATACTCATTATGGGCTACATAAGATAGGTTAAAACTACACATTTGTAAACTTGACTCATTTTACAATCACTGTCAGCAGGTTTTGTATGCACTGCTGAAAACTACACAGGAGGTAAATTACTGAACAGTAGACGTCCCAGCCTATACTTACTGGGGCGCAGCAGTATGCGCACTCAGCGATTTAAACTGCTACAAGTTTACAAAGTTTGGAATATTTGTACATTTTTATTTAAATGCCACAGTTCCAATAACTGACAGATATAGTAAGTTGTAGAGTGTAAATTACAAAACGAATATGCTTCTTTTGCTGTAGCCTACTAATAGTATACCATTAATTTAAAGAACAACCAAACAACAGCCATTTTACAAATACTGGTTTCTAAATAAGCCAGATGCATACCTGAAAATGGCCATACAGTGATTGATAACTATAGTAAGTGGCATAGTACAAATTACAATTGCTGCATTAATAACGTTCCGACGGCCCGCCCTTATGTTTTGATGGACTGGATGCCGTTCCTGATCGGTAAGCGTGGTTTATTCTGCTATTGACTTAATTGTCAAATGTGTATCATTATCATTAGCATTAGCTAATGCCAATCTGCGCCCCCCGACTACCACCACGCACACACGCACTTGGTGAAGTGTCTTGCCTAAGGACACAATGACAGATCCTCCAACCTTCGGGTTGCGGGACCAAAGCTCTAACCACTGAGCAGTTGCAGAATGACTGTCTCACTGTACGATCATGTACAGTGTGTTCTTAGTTTCCAGTGTGTGTTTGTTTACATTTTCACGTGTGTGTGTGTTTGTTGACTGTTTGCAGTGTGTGGTTTGTAAATATATATTTATTTTGACCCATATCACTTGTTTTGACTGTATTTTATATACAAATATACATTTTATATTGTGTTTTGATATGGTATATAAATGTACAGTAATAGAGCAGCTGGGTGTGCAGATACAGATTCCTCTCAGTGTGAGTTTTCAGTAGAGCCTCACTGATGTCTGTGGGTTGAAACATTCAAAAGTTATTGCACTTTTTCCAAACGTTCTCCAAATGTCTTCATTCGGATAGGTTTGGAGAGGCCTGGACTTACTCATGATAAAATGATTGTAAAACTCTTATTTTTATAGGTATTGACCTCAAATTTGAAATGTAAGTGGTCAACAATCTTGTCAGTTGAGGTATGGTGTATTTTTGTCCCCAGCTCCCTACTGCAGCTTTCTACACCTTCATTTTCACAATATTTTTTTGGCGAGGGTGAGAAAAAATTGTTTTTATGTGTGTTCCAAAGTGTATAAATGCTCAGCAGACAAACGTACAGTGATTCTGACGCCTGTGGGTAAAACTATAGGGTGTTTCCTTTACAAAGACCCCAAACTAGTGCAGTTACTACTGAGGGTTCAATAATGGTGATTATTTTAATTTGGAGAGGTCAGAACAAAGGCAATTTCACCAAAATCACCCGGAATGCTAAGGGGTTTTAAAGAACAGCCTATAACAAAATAATGGACTTTTTACATCAAAAACTCACTAAAATAACCTACCATAACGCAGTGTTTCAGGTTTGAACGTCATTCACCCGTATACTTCAAATATAACCCTGTAAAAGTAAATATTATTGAGGAAATGGCCTACTTAATCATTCACAACGTTATTTATGGCTCTAATAATGAATCTTTGCCTCCCCCAAGTGGTCAAACGTCAGAACTACATAAAAAAGGGGCGTCGTGATCTGGGAGTTCTCGCGATATGTTCTTCCATTTGGGTCCCATTTGGTGGGACTATTAGCTTCTAGGAGAGCGTCACGTTTTGACATTTGCTAAACGTTAAGCAGCTTATAATCGTTTATTCTACGTTGATTTGGACATTACCAACAAGAAGCACAATAACATTATAGGTAAGACAATTGTGATGTGACTTTAGGAGACAGTAATAGCGTATGGCTAGCTAACCTAGCCTAGCCTCCTTTTCCTTTGTGTAGACAGGAGTTAGCGCGTGTTGTGTGTAACCGGCGAGAGCTGTTTTTTAATGCAACCGCTAAGATTGGGTTAAGTCCTGTGCATTTATTGTTTTTATCTGTAAGAGTTGGAGTCTCCTTCTAACGTTAGCGGTTTCATTTGTCTGTTAAAGTGTTTACATCGACGTTACGAGCCAAGATAAATTTAGCAACATGAACCAAATGCACGTCCTGCTTTTAAACTCCCCGCGATGTGACTGCAGCATGGACGTGGTGTAATCTGCATGTTCACATTTCACTACCTTACTGTTTATTCATAATTATTATCTGTTTGTGTTATTATTTATAGGTCATCATTACCAACACAACATAGGAACATCTCATGGCTCACAGACAAAGACAGAGATACCTCAAGGTGAGTTTAAACATGTTCTAACCTTTTTATGATGATGACGGTGTTTAATTGTAAATACAACGCATTATAAATGTTCAGTTGCTGTCCTGGTTTATTGCATACTGAAAATATCCGTTTGTGTTGTAGGTGTGTGAGGTCCAGCCGACCCACGGTGATGAAGACAGTAATGAGGACAGCTCTGAGAAGGTGCTCTTTCCATCTTCCCTTTTCTGACGTTTTAAGGGGAAAAAAGGGCTCAGTTATATCAGAATTAGAAATGCCATTTGAGTTGATACAGTTATCAAAACTGCAATCACTCAGGTAATGAAATGTCCACTGTGAAAATCAGAATTTATTGTTGGCATTGCTCACCCCTTTGAGACTTCTACAAACATGTTTTGAAATGCATGCTTGTATTAGTTAATCTGTTCAGATTTCAGCCTTCTCTCAGATGTTGATGCTTTTGGATGTATTTTAAAATGAGCACGCTCAACAGAATCCCACTGTTTATACATCAATTGCAAATGAACTTGCAATACTACTGCAGTTCTATTTCTAACCACTCTTCTAAAAATGTATTTGCTGCATGCCTTTGTTTCAGCAGCACAGGAACGGCTTCGATGAGCACCAGATGATGGAAGACGACTCGAACGGCCGAACCAACCTGATCGTGAACTATCTGCCCCAGAGCATGTCCCAGGAGGAGCTGTGCAGCCTCTTCAGCAGTGTGGGCGAGGTGCAGACTGCCAAGCTCATCCGGGACAAAGTGGGAGGTAACTACAGCTGTGCTAACATCACTACATATGACTTTACATATAAACATCAAAAGCTTACCTAAATAAGTGTTGTTGTTTTTTTGTTTTTGTTTTTTTTTTCAATTTGACTTTAAAGCAGAATTACTCATTTGAAAACTGGTTAGACCTCAGACCCAAATAATGTTTTTCCTCTATTTTGAGTTAATTACAGGGAAATGCAGCTTTGTTTTTTCCTAATGTACATTTATTTTTATTTATTTATTAACTCTGGGTTTTTGGTTCGGCACTGAGACCTTTCAATGATCTCTGTTCCAAACACACTTTTATGTTTGGGTTCGTTTTATTCTTTTACATTTTTGTTACAAATTTGGCCTCAGGTAAAAATTCGGGTTCATCTATTGTGAATTATTTTGATTTACTTTCACTAAAGCTGTGATTTCCAGTTTGAAAATGAATTGTCAATGTATTTGATTTGATTGTTTCATATTTGATGCTTTTCTTTTATGATAATGAGGAAATCTTTATTTTCTTACCAGGTTTGGCAGGTATCCAATTTTGTTGTTTTACAAATGTGGGTTTTGTATGTGAATTCACTTGTACATTATTTGGTCACTTTTAGATAACTTTTTTTCTGAGGATGTTGTCGAGGACTCCCACCACTATGCTATTTTTTTACTTTAATGTTTAATTCTAAATGTTGTTAAAACATTTTATTTGTAAATTTAAAACATTCTTTGCTAATCACAGGGTCTTTTATTCTATACAAATATTTTATTAAATAGTCTATAGTCATGGGCTAGCTCACAGACTCTTCAAAGTACAAGGACTTAAGATATTATGAATTGCTAATATGCTACTGTATATTTCTATGTTTTTTATTTACACATAGAAACCTGGAATGACATTTTCCTGCTGTTCTTTTCCATGATGTGTGGAGGCTGTAGAAAACAGCTTTGTTGTTTTATTTTGTTTTCCTTTGTTTTTTCTAGGCAACAGTTTAGGTTACGGCTTTGTTAACTTTGTTAACCCTAATGATGCAGAGAGGGCTATCAATACCCTCAATGGCCTGAGGCTACAGTCTAAAACTATCAAGGTAAAGTGCCAAAGGAGCTCTTTGATTTTCATGTCTCAACTGATGTGCACTATCATGTCCTGGGCAGCAGAGAGCGCTCTTCAACATTGTCAAATGGAGAAAGGTATCTTTTTTTTTCCCCAAGACTGTTTTTGTTTTTTTTTATTTGGAAAATTGACTGTTTGATCTTCGGCTGTTGTTGCCTCTGAATCTGTTTTAATAGTTCAGAGTGACAGTGTGCTGAATTATGATTTTTCCTTTTCTCAGAATGTTTTTTTTTTTTTTTTATGTATTAATGCCATTGGATCTGTTTTTTCTTTTTTGTATGAAGTAAAATTGTATGAAATTTTCATGAGCCAACTGTAAACTACTTTTTAAAGGGCTTTAAATGTTTTTCTTTTCATTTGCATTTCTAAACAAATATTTATAAACTAAGCTAGTTCAATATAAGCCGAACACTGAAGCATGTCTGCTGCCCCCTGCAGGTTTCTTATGCCCGGCCAAGTTCTGACCTGATTAAAGACGCTAATCTTTACATTAGCGGACTTCCCAGGACAATGGGTCAGCAGGAGCTGGAGGACCTGTTCTCTCGCTTTGGCCGCATCATTACCTCCAGAGTCCTGGTGGACCAAGCATCTGGTGAGCAGAGAAGGATGGTTAAGAAAGCCTCTCAAAGGGCTATTTAAATACTTATAAAAAATGCCCTTATAATTGTGACTGTGCTCACGCCTAGGTCATTCTCGTGGTGTTGCCTTCATCCGTTTTGACAAAAGGTCAGAGGCAGAAGATGCCATCGAGAGCCTCAATGGCCAAACTCCACCTGGCATCTCTGAGCCAATCACCGTGAAGTTTGCTGCCGCTCCAAATCAAGCAAAGAATCAAATGGGCTCCCAGTCTTACCAGTCACGGCGGTTTGGAGGAGCTGTCCATCACCAGTCCCAGCGCTTCAGGTAAATGTAAAGCAGTTTGAAATTAACCTTGTAATGTAATACTCTACACAGCACAATTACCTAAATTACTTATATACAGTGAACGCATTTAATATTAGAGATCAACCAGTATTTTATTTTTTAAACTTTCATGACCAATACCGAATAATAGAATCCAGAGAAACTCTTGGCCAATAAGCTCTGCCGATGTGCAGAGCTGATTTTGATTATGTTTCCCAAGTTTTGCATTTTTAAATACAAAAAAAAACTCCCTCACTTTTTTTTCTTTTTTTTTTTTTTACCACAGACCTGTAAGAGAGCAGTTTAGTGCAGTTGTCTCTTCAAACTAAAATGTTCAAACAAAGCTTCATGCATATTCATTAGGCATCAGGTCGACCAAACAAAACATCAGCCTGTGCTGGAGGTTTAAGGCTGATAGCCGATTTGGTGGAGAGTGCAAACCTATATTGGTCTGTCTCTGCTGAATGTTGATGATATTCAAACGACACTACCAGACTACTCTAGTAAAGATTAGTAGACACTAGAATCACTCATGTTTATGGCCCTAGATTTTCCATGATGGTTTACGGTAGGCGTTATGCCAATAAAAGCATATTAGGATTTTTCTTCCCCATTTCGACATTTAGTATCTTTTTGTATCGCCTTGTCATAAATGAAGCCATCTGATTGTCCTGAGAGTTCATACATCACTATTATTGGTTAATTCCATCAGTAACTACCTCCAAAGCCTTCGGGAGGGTGATCAATAAGAGGTTTGGGTTTGATGGTGGAGCAGTGTGAAATGGCGCATCAATCGAACAACATCACCAAAATAGCATTTCGTCACACGGATGACATCACAATTTCATATTTGTGACCATATCTTCATTCCCAGATACTCTCCTATTAATGTCGGCCATGGAGGCGGAGCAGAGGGTTCAAACGGCTGGTGCATTTTCATCTATAACCTGACCCAAGACACAGATGAGTCCATGCTGTGGCAGATGTTTGGGCCCTTTGGAGCCGTGGCCAATGTGAAGGTCATCCGCGACTTCAAAACAAACAAGTGCAAAGGCTTCGGTTTCGTCACAATGACCAACTATGAAGATGCTGCCATGGCCATCCACAACCTGAACGGATACCGGCTCGGAGACAAAGTCCTCCAGGTGTCCTTCAAGACCAGTAAGGGGTACAACTAGACGCTAGTCCTGCTCCTGTACCAGTTCTTGTGCTGTTTTGGATGTTGTTGGTTCTCTATTTTTCGGCTGCATTTTTGTTTTACAGTTTTATTTTCTTAGGGCAGGCTCTGTCAGTTTGAAAGATGGTAATGTTGCATTGTGCAGTTTGAATGTTTGAGGATGATCTGTGAGACGTTCAGTAAAGTGTAGCCTCCACAGCTAGTCCATTTAAATGTTATGTACATGATGTATTCATTTGTACCTTTTGTTGTTTGGCACTTTGTTCTTGTATTCAAGTTACAAACATGTCTTGGACAAAACACAAACTAAAAAATGGATTCTTTAAGAGCAGCAGTATTATTTTATCATTTGAATTGTTTTATTTTTTTATTTCTGTTCTGTGGCTTTAAATGCTTGCTGTTATTAAAAAAAAGACTCCCTTAATCTGTGGCCATGTTTCTGTACTGAAATATAGATTACAATAGTGCAGAAAAATATTGGAAAAACTTTAATAATTTACACATTTAGTCAGAATGCCTATTCATGAAGTTATAACAAGGACAACTGCATAACATGCCCAGATGTAAAGACGGCACCCTGGAAAGAGGAATCACAATAAGATACTGTCTGTGGGCTGGCCCGGGAACGCCTTGGGGTCTGACCAGAGGAGCTGGAGGAAGTGTCTGGGGTGTGGGAAGTCTGGGAGTCCCTACTTAGACTGCTACTCCTGTGACCTGGCCCAGGATAAGACGAAGAAAATGGATGGATGGACAATAAGATAAACATTTCATAGATTAAAGTTTAGGTAAGTTTATGCAGCAGCAAAGCAGGCACTCCCTAACCCCACCCCTAAATCCCCAACCCTAAGCTCTCCAGATAGTGACCCAAATGTTAAAAGTCCTGATAAAGCAGCATAGTATGTCTTCACGGTGTGTCTTCATTTGTGAGGTTACTGCACTAAAAATAAACATTACATAATAAAAGCAAGGCTGGGCAAAGTTTTTACTCATTTGAATACTGGTTTCAGAAAAGCAAGACAAATCAATGCCACTCAACCAGCTCCTGCCTCAAAAGGTCACAACTGTCGAGAGCAGTGGTTCCCAAAGTGATTTTTATTTTTTTGAATAGTTTCAGATCTCACGAATACGTCTCATGCAGGTGGTGATGGAAGGAGCACAGTCGCGAAAGGGCATCCTGAAAAGTGTCCGAAGACGCAGCAAAACTGACCCTGAAATAATTACAATGAACAACAGTTGGTTTAACAGCAGAAAACACAATGAGATTATTCTGATACTGTGATGTTTTACCGGATATAACAGTATGTATCATGTTCTGATCCATTCTCAGAGCCTGCTCCGACACACACGCCCGCTTTATCCAGAAACATCTGACACAACAGCACATCAGGAGGCAAACCTAATGTCTGGGATTGGAAATAAGTAATTATGAGTAAAAGGTTTTATAATGTGTAAGTGTTGTATTCTAACTAGAAGTGGGAGATGCAAAAGTAAAAGTAACACATGAAAAAAGGCAACTTAAGTAAAAGTATTCAACTCATTGTTAAAAAAATTTACCGGTACGTAAAGAGTATAAAGTAAAAATATCTTGATTTATGGACACAATAGGGAAATAAAAATACCAGGATCAAGTAGAGCGGGTTAATACGAACATTTTAAGACCAAAATGACGAGGTTCACCGCAGCAATCACAGAGAGCGAGATGACAGTTTTCTAATGTAAAGTGAATTGGAGCCAGAGTTGATGGAGCCAGAAGCATACATGATCACTTCCTATTTGGAACGTGGCGGCTAGCAGGTTGGCTATGTTCATTTATATTTACAGTCTATGCAAAATACTGAAAAAGAAATTCTTGTATTTCTGACCTTGGCCTCTTCTATGAGCTGAGCAGGTAATTCCAGTCGGGGATACAAAAAGATTCCTCCCATCGCCGGCTGGCAGCTCACGTCTTTGAGACTGTTCAGGACCTCATATCCTCGCTGAGCATTATGGGACAGAGTGGTCTGAATGAGGGACATCTCCTGAAAGAATGTAAAAAATGAGAGATGTGAGATTAATATTTCATATTACGGATATTGAGCCCTCGAGCCTACTGGATTTTTATTTGTGGTTTGCCTCCGGGAAAAGCTGACAGTTTGGTGATCCCAACGTGATCCTTTGAATCCTGGAGGCACAGGCGAATCATCTCCTCTGCAGAACGTCTGAGAACAACATTGCAAAACAACACGTGTTCCAGAAAAGTTGGTATGGCAGAAGCCTTTTTTCCTAGAATTTCTGTCAATTGGTTTAATGTTAAAATTAATGTGATGTGTTCTTGGGACGTTTCGTGAGATTAATTATGTTATAATTTTAGACTATATAAAATTAGTAATCATTTCTGTGTTTATGACTTAGAACGAAGAGAGAAAAAAAGCAATGGAATTAATAATAAGTAGCAAGTTTAGACTTTGATCAGATAAAGTGTGATTAGAAACAAAGTTAATCATTTCCGTGTTTATGACTTTACACGAAGAGAGAGAAAAAGCGGATTTTATAAAAAATATACTTAGTGGTTAAACTTTATACTAAAAATAAAACAAAACTTTTAATCAAGTTTTATATAAAAATGTGGTACCCAAAACACTATATGTAACGCTAGCAACAATTTTTATCAACATGATCCGATCTCAAGGAAACAAACCTGTCCAAATGAGTTATACTCAGAATAGACATGAAATAACTTGCCACTGTAAAATTGATCAAGGGTCAATAATTCAGATTGGTATTATATACAAGCCCTGTAACACAGAAGCATTAATAGATGGGATTAGTTTAACAGATTTAACTAAAAGAAAACAAAAAATCGAAATTATTGAGGAAGCTAGAAATATAACCAAAAGCCTGTGTCCGTCTAATTCAGCAAATATCACTAAAATATTAAAAGATCTAAAAGAAGCATATGATGCATTAAATTATATTGTTATGTTTGCGTTTGCCACGACCACTAAAATTATGACATTAAATCTTCCTGATTCAGCTTCCATCTCAAGTTAGGATGATTGAAACACAAAATAGGGAAGACAACTCAAATGATTAACTAGGATATAACTGGATAGCATTTTTCAGTGACTGTATCTTGTTGTGGCCAGATGGGGTATAGTTCTTATGAAAGTGTTATTCATATAAATAAATTGACTAAATAAATTGGAATTTAGAAAACTGTTGATATCATTAGATGTTAATAAAAGATATAGATAATTGCTTAATAAATGTGAAATAAAATTGTTATTAAGAAAAAATTTATAATAATTACTAAGATTGTTAAAATAAATCTATCTAAGTAAACTGTTTATTAAATAGTGACTCATTCTATAAAAATCATAGACTTGAAGTCTTGAATACAATCAAAACAATATCCAAATTGTTACACAGCAGCTGAGAAGGTAATTTAACAAAATACTTCATCACATTAAACCAATTAACAGAGGTTCTGGAATAGCAAGGCACTTCAAGAAGAAGCAGACCCAAAGAAGGCTCAAGTAAACCAGTCCATCATTCAAGACATAATCAAGAAATGTGTTAAAAAAGGAATGATACATGGAGGAAAAGATGCAGTTACCTCCACAGAAGAACAATGGAAAAAAAAATCAAAAACTACTACAAGGAGAAGGGGGTGATCTTAAAGGAAGAACTTCTGAGAGAACCTGCTGTGGGAATATATCCAACTCTTGAAGAAATGACTAGCAGTAAAACATCAAAGAAAAAGCAAAGGTCACAAAGCTGGAATAAAGACAACACAGATGCTGATGTTGACATCCTGGTACTGCCTTCCAATCCCAAAGACAGTCATAGGATGACTCTTCAGGTGGCCTACGACATGGAGGCCCCCAAAAGCTATGCTGTCTGAGTTCAAGTCCAAGATCCCCGCTGCCCTGTCCTCTCTGAAAAGCTTCATTGACGACAACCTACTGACAAGCAACGTGCTGGAATGGAGAGACACCATTGTGGCCAGAATCAATGAGGCCTACAATGCTGCCATCAACTACGACATCCAGCTCAACCAGCTCTCCATCTTTTTCCGCAACTTCATTGTTGAGTTCCAGGAAAATGTCCAAGCTTTCCTGGATGCTGCCATCAAAGTGCTCAGGGAGACCCAGTTCCGTCCTCCTGGCTCTGAGGGGATGACCACCCTGCCTGTTGTCCTGAAGGGTCTGACCACCAGCATTGCACCACCATCCAAGTTGTCTATGACAGCATGGAGTACTACTACAATGCTTTTGTGGACACCTTTAGCACCGTGGAGTTGCGCATGCCAATTGGAGATGTGATGACCGTTGGTAAAATCATCGACAATGTCAAAACAACTGGCAAAGGCATCTTTCACCAAATGGTGGACTTCGTAAACAACATGGAGAGCCTGGATACAATGCTGGCCAAGATCAGCGAGACCGTGAAAGCGGTTGTAGACAAAACTCAAGAGTTTGTCGATTCCATTAAGTCCGACTATCTGGATGCCCTTTTGGCCAATGTGAACGCAGCATACAGATGGGTGGTGACCGCTGTGAAGGACATTGCAGACCGAGTGTCCACCCTGGATATGGAACAGCTGAACAGTGTCTTTGAGTATGTTGTAGATATGTTTATTTACGTCATCGACCAGTTCAATGTGACCGTGAACAGAACTGTGCAACAACCGTCCGAGGAGGCTCAGAGATATGTGAAAGCCGGCGGTGGCCACCTGGAGGTTGAGCTGCCCCTCCCCTTGCTTCAGTGAGGAGCCCAAACAAACCCTACCACTACCTCACCCAAAGAAGGAGACTGAAGAAAAGAAAAAGAGTTGGACACGATTTGGCATTACACAAGTCATAAGTCAAGGAGTTTGTGAACGACTGAATGCCACTGTCAAAAGAAAACTTGTGAAGGTCTGGAAAAACACCAAACTTGATTGGGTCACTGCCTTACCTTTCGTCTTGATGGACATCAGAAACAGTCAACCATATCAAACTGGACCATATCTAGTTCTACAGTCCACTGGAAGATCAGATGAAGAAAGCCAACCCAATCCAGACATCGCTGGACACGGTGACCCTGAGGAGCAACCCCGACCACCTTCTACCACTGAGGCTCCAGAGAGAAAAGAGGAGAAGAAGACAAAGGAGAAGGAGAGTATAGGTCACACTTTTTGAAAAATGTTTTGAAAATTTTCAATGTGTATTCTTGATTATGCTAATTATGCTAATTTCTATTGTTTTCGTGTGTTGGTACATTCCCCTTATCCATGGAAGTATTGAAAATGGCCTCGGACAGCCGACAATCAAAACGACAAGCCACGATACAACCGAGTTGGCAACAACAATACAGGTAAGAGACAATGGGCACTGAAAAGAGTAAAGAAAGGGACACCAAAAACTTGTAAAACATTGTAGAGGGCGTAAATCAATTACTCAATGATGTAATCCTTTAATATTATCTATTAATGACTCTGGAATATATTATATAGGGTTCCAGTGTTCAAAAATTGTTTCTGTACCATGCAATAGAAAATAAAGTTAAAAATTCTGGCGTATCTGAAAACACTTGGTCAAATTGGGTATATGGAATGTTTGGTCCTTGGACTGCTACAATAATATCTGTAATTACTACAATATTGACTGTAATTGCTATCTTAGTCATAATTGGATGTTGTGTCATCCCATGTCTTCGATTGCTGGTAGAGCGATTGATTGCCACTGCCCTAATGAAAAAGCTCCCTCGTCCCAAATTTTATTATTCTCTATAGGGTCTCAGTTCTCCTGTCCCAAACCAACTGACTAAGTTTGGTCAAAAATTTTGGTTAAAAAGATATAAAATCCAAATTCTGAGTCCCAGTAAGTGCTCCTTGTTTCTTATTTGCTGTCCGAGAGTCATGTGTTGATTTATGTGTTATGTTAGCCTAAGGGCTGGGATGTGTTATAATCGGGGTGGTTAAAGCTAAAGCTAAAATTTTACTCATATATGGGAACTTTAAGTTGAATGCATTATTATGTGAAAGTAGCATCGTGCTCTTTAATTTTGGTTTAGTGATTGATCACATGTGAAAATGTGATCAAAAGGGGGAATTGTGAGATTAAGCATACATGATATGTCCGTGTTGACCTTTCGTGAACCCAGAGGGACATGTTTATGTCGAGACATACCAAGCTAATCATTAAGAGTATGTGACGTGTGCCACTAGTATATAGAGCCCACTCTGGAGATGTAAAATCAGGAGATTGTGTCAAATCAGTTTGAATGATGCCTGCGTCTGTTTGAACCAACATAAAAAATCTGGTTCGTGGATCTACTCGAGCCTACTGGATTTTTATTTAAAGCTGACAGGACCCATTTGCAGATCTTGATCCTGTCTCAGCAGATTTATCCAAAACCAGTGATTTGTCACAGTTTTATACAAGAAATGTCCCGGGTTTCCCTATTTTTGACCAGTTTGATCTAAACCAGGTCGAAACCAGGACTGAACCAGGACTAAACCAAGACTAAACCAGGACCAAACCAGGACTAAACCAACTGTCCCTATTTTTGACCATTCTTATCTAAACCAGGTCTAAGCCAGGTCTAAATCAGGTCTAAACAAGATCTAAACGAGATCTAAACCAGGTCTAAACCAGGACTAAACCAGGACTAAACCAGGACTAAACCAGGACTAAACCAGGACTAAACCAAGTGTCCCTATTTTTGATCAAACTAATCTAAACCAGGCCTAAACCAGGAGGAAATAAAAAAGCACTGTGTTGTACTGATAAAAGTCTATTACATAATTATGTACATAATGTTCTTCCGAGCTATTTTAATAACTTTCTTATCACCAACCACCTCAACCCGAGTGTGTCCTGAGCTGTAAAAATCTGATCACGCTACGCACGTTTGTAGTCAGTAAGTACCCAACAACAGGATAAGCCTGCTCTGCCCTGTTATAAACTCATCAACAAACAGGAAACACAAGCAAACTCCACATGGAAACTCCCAATAGGGTCTAGAATTGGATGAGATAAGATTTATTTGAGATATAAAGAAAAATAAAACATTGGCGTCCCCATTACCTTGTAACGTTCCACAGTCCTGAGCATGTTTTTACCTGTTTGTACGTGGGATAGGACGGCTCCCCTGGTGTTGGCGGGTTGATCATAACCTCCAAAGCAGGCTGTGGTAAAACAGGAGGGCTTCTAAAACCCATCAGAACCTTTACTCTCTCTGCTACTGCTGTGTCTGTATTAACAAGCTCCATATATCCTCCCCTCAGACCACACCTGAGGAAGAGAGTGAAACAGTGGACACATATACGGTCAATGTATACGACCAAGCTAACTTTTTTATATGCAAACAAAACTAAAAAATGCAATAGATTTTAAATGCAGAGGTGGAAAGTGACTAATTACTGTAACTGAATAGATTTTTAGGGTATATTTACCATTTGAGTGGATTTTTAAACCTGGAGTTGTGTTTTGTTTCATTCACACATGTTTAACACACAAACCCTGCATATTTAAGCTGAGTTCTTCTCTCAAACTGAAAACACTCTGTTCCACCTTGTGATGTCATCATGTGGTGATACAGGAAGTGCTCCACTGTGTTTTTAAAACTCCATACATGATGATTTCAGCCCTGAAATTGCCAATCTCTACTGAACTTAAGGTAAAACACAGATGCTAATTTGAAAACTACCACTTCATGACATCACAAGGTGGAACAAAGCGTTTTGAGGGTTCGGAGATGTAGCCAAATTAATAATAAAGAGTTACTCAAACATGTGTGAATGAAAAAAAACACAACTTTTACTCAAGAACACATTTGACTTTTGTACTTCAGTAGAACAATACAAACAGAATGTATATACTCACTCTCCCAGGCTGCCATTTGATAAAGAATTGAAAGAGATCAGCTCCACGTGTTCTGAGTACTCCTGGCTCATCTCGAGTAGCACCTTCTTATAAGATAAAAACTCTATGCCAGGTCCATGTACACAGTCCTGGTAAACCTAGAAATAACAAAAATAAAGCGCATTAATGTAACAAAACACAAAAATAGACCTACTATCCTGGTTCTTACCTCTTGAACCAAAAGAATGAGCCGTTCTGCTGCAGCAAATCGAATCACACTCTCCATAGATTTTCTGTCTTGTACATGACCTGTCGAAAGGTCAAAGGTCAGATGTTTTCAAATGGGGTCAGACAGCAGTCAAAAGCAAAATTTACAAATTAATTCACAAAATATCGTCATACTATGCTTGTGTCCCATTTCACTGCACGAAATAATAATGGATTACAAAATGATATTCTGGGGTTAAATTGACATCGCCAATCTATAATAATAATAATAATAATAATAATAACTGATTAGATGTGATTGAGATGAACCGCCCATAAATATAACATTTCATTTTCATTATATATACAAAAAAAATACTCAAAATCCATTATTATGAGAATACAATGTAAAATATATGTGTAATCCCTAATCCCTTAGTCGTCCAGGTCTGATCCATAGTAAAAGCCAAATGTAAAATCTGTCAACTGGACAAAAAGTTGAACAGGAATGGGGCCTTAGACATCATCTATCCCCTATCTATAACTCCATCCTCAGACCCAAAGCAAACAAAGGAAACAATAGGGCTAGAGGTGTGAAAGCGCCCATTAGGAGCTGAATGAATATGCTGAGTAGGACTCAGGCACAGTGCACACTTAGTGTAGCTCAATAGACCTAGCCTACAAACAGAAACTGTAAACAAAAGCTGTGTCCAGTTTCAGTGTAGTTAGCTCCTCCCCTCAGACAGATATAAGTCAGTGTCCAGCAGTAATCTGACCAGAACCGAAGAAGAGGCTTGGACGAGCAGCCAAAGGTCTTCACTCCTACAACTTTTTGTCCAGTTGACAGATTTTACATTTGGCTTTTACTACCGTGTAAAATAGGCAATAACTACTACCACTAAAACAACAACTACTACTATTTCTGCAACTACAACTACTACTGTGACTACTACTACAACAACCACTACTACAACTACTACTACTACTACATCCACTACTACCACCAACACAACAACTACTACTACAACAACAACTACTGCTACATCTACTACTACTACTACAACAACTACTACAACTACTACTACTCAAAGACACACAATGTCTGTTCCTCCTCTTCCAGTAGGTGCGGTGTTGTTTACCTCTTGTGTTGTACCTGTTGTGTGGTGCACCTGTTGTGTTGTACCTGTTTTGTTGTACTTGTTGTGTTTCACCTGTTGTGTTGTACCTGTTGTGTCCCTGTTGTGTTGTGTACCGGTTGTGCTGTACCTGTGTACTTGTTGTGTTGTGTAGCTGTTGTGTTGTACCTGTTGTATTGTGTGGCTGTTGTGTAGCTGTTGTGTACCTGTTGTGTAGCTGTTGTGTACCTGTGGGGATACCTGGGTTGCAGATGAACAGCGCTCTGGGGTTAGTCTTCTCTGGCTTCAGTCTCAGTTTGATGCAGCTCTTCTGTTGTGTATTTGTTGTGTAGCTGTTGTACCTGTTGTGTTGTGTATCTGTTGTGTACCTGTGGGGATGCCTGGGTTGCAGATGAACAGCGCTCTGGGGTTACAGTGTTCTCTGGCTTCAGTCACGGTTCGATGCAGCTCCTCTGTGTTCACAGCCCAGCCCTGGCTCTGCTTCAGGCTGCAGGGCACGAGCTTCAGCCGTGTGTACTGCAGGAGGCGGGGCAAGGTATGGGGGTATGGGAGGGGGGTCAACACACCAGTCTGCATCTCCCCACTGCCACTGGACAGCAAATTCAGAACCATCTAGAGAAAGATATCAGAAAGTAGTTTATGTGTCTTCTTGGAGTTTTTTTTAGACACACCCTCTCATTAAAAGGAGTTTTTCTTCATTTTCAGTACTTTCTGCTGTTATGGCTTTCTTCACCTTAAATTTTTACTTGTATTGTTATGGATCTCTTTGAGCTTCATAATACCATCTGTCTTATGCACGGGTGCGTCTCTTGTTTGTGTGTCCAGCGGCCTCGAGCCACTTGAACTCCACTAAACACATACGATTGTTTGTGATGGTATAAATACACTGTTTTTATGTACATTTGTGAGCTGAGGGCGAGACGACACTATTAGGGACAACAGTTCTTTGACGACTGTGCACAGTTGATTCAGTAAACCAGACTCTTTAATTCAAGACAATTGCTCTGTTATTTTATATTTTTAAGTTTTTATTATTAGAAATTCCACAAAACTACATTTTATATACAAACAGAAAACATCAAATATATGAAGTAAGATATATGGAATTATGTTGTACAGTGGTAACCTGCAATATGCGAAATTCACTAAGTAGTATAGTAGTATATTTGTCTGAAGGGAGGAGCTAACTACACCGAAACTCAAAACACCTATTGTTTACAGTTTCTTTTTGTAGGCTAGGTCTATTGTGCTACCCTAAGTGCGCACTGTGCCTGAGTCATACTTAGCATAGTCATTCAAGCCCCAACTGAGTGATTTCACATCTCTTAGTATACTTAGTATAATAGGTTTACTACATAATTCCCTCTATCTTACTTCATATAGTTGCTTTTTTGTTTGTGTATAAAATGTAGAAAGTAGTAAAAATAAAGAAAAAAAACTGAATGAGAGGATGTGTCCAAACTTTTCACTGGTCGTGTAAATTGTAAAACAAATAAAAAATATAAAGCTTGCACAGTGTTCTTTGCTTATGTGGCAGCCATGGTTAAATGATGTGGGTAATTTTGTGTTGTACTTTTGGAAGAGATGGGTAGAGTAGCCAAAGTACGAGTACTGTAGTTACTCAAGTAGAAGTACAAAGTGCTAAAATGCTAAAGAAATTACTCGAATAAAAAAGTGTTTGTGGAAACTACTACTCAATTAAGAATCATTTTATTTTTGGACATAACTTCATATTTCTAGTTTGAAATGTGAAACTGGAAGAATAAAATATTAAATAGTGCACAAAATCTGGATTTTTTAAAAAGAATTAGATTTTTTTTATAATATCTAAGGAGCAGAGCAAGAAACACAAATGTTCAAATGAATTAATATTTCAACATGAAGGTGTAGATTTGTAGACTTACAGTGGGAAGAGTAACCAAAACTTTTAGTCAAGTAAGAGATTACTCTTACTTATTAAAAGTGAAATGTTTTTAAAGTATTCCAAAAAGTAAACATGTATAAAGTTATTCAAATAAATGTATTCAAAATGTGTGAATGGCTTATTCTCTAAGGTAATGTAAAACCATTGTGTAACTATAATAATGTTTTACCTTCAGATTTTCTTGAGTTCCGCTGTAGAAAAATATTTGGTTTGGATCGGCTGCGATTCCCCCGTCCCGTTTGGAGATGAACTCTGCTATCCGTTGCACCACATAAGGCATCCCAGTAGTGGAGGAATAAACGCCTGCAGACATGATATGGACTCGTGTTTAAACACTATATCAACTTGTTCTGTATTTGACAGAAGGAACAATCATTCTTGGAGGTCATTAGTGGGAAACTCATTAAAAAACTTGGGAAACTTGGGACTCATTATATTATTTGAGGGAGTTACTGCAGCCCTAGACTCCACACAGGGCCCTGAGGGCAACTGACCAGCTCCTGCTGCTGTGCCCAAAGCCAGGCTCAAGACCAGAGGTGACAGAGCCTTTTTTGTGACAGTGCCCAGACTGTGGAACAGCGCCCCCTGCCTGTCAGATCCTCTCAGTCTTTAATGCAGTTTAAGAGTAGACTAAAAACGCACTTTTTCTCCCTGGCATTTAATACTAGCTACACAGGATATCCTGGTGTTTTATAGTTTTTTTGTATGTATCTTGTGATCTGTATGTTTGTTGACTTTTATGTAAAGCATGTAAAGCATGATCAGCTGAAGTTATTTTAAATGTGCTATAGAAATAAACTTGAATTGAATTGAATAGTATTCAAAAGGTAAAAGCAGTGAGAGATATCGTACCCACACTTCCTTGGGGGCAGATGTCCAGAAACCGCTGTGCTCTCTGTCGAGCATCCAGAGGAATGCTGTCGTCTCGGAGCAGGTCAGGGAACACACAGACTGCCAGCACCTGGGGCATAAAACAAGCCATTTAACCGGTAGTGTAAGTCACTGCAAGACTAATACTACCAGTTAAAAGGTCTAAAGTGGGACTAAAGCAGGTCTAAAGTGGGACTAAAGCAGGTCTAAAGTGGGGCTAAAGCAGGTCTAAAGTGGGACTAAAGCATTATTGATACCTGCTCAAATGAGTGTCACGTTTCAATACTCATTTCAGGATCAGTTAGTAGCTGGGTACTGATTTGTTTGAGTTCAATACTCCAGCACATGTACCTGTCTGACAAATGAGAGCGGGACGATGCCAGCTCTGTGTGGATCTCCAGAAGCCAGGTCTATCACTGCCTGCATGAAAAACAGGAGGTAATGGAAGTGCATAGTCTTTCAGCTTTCTTAGTTTAGTTTTTTTTTTTTTTTACAAAACTTTAACCACAAAAATGAAGCAGTAACAATGACTAACAGCAGGTTAAAGGAGCACGATTAAAGAAGGTCTAAAGTCGGACTAAACTTAGTATAAAGTGGGACTAAACCAGGTCTAAAGTGGGACTAAATCAGGTCTACACTGAGTGAAATATCCACACACTGTTTTTGATTCTGTTCTTGCAAAAATGTCTCACAAAACCGTTGGACTACATCTTGAACATGTTACATAAGAGCTGCAGCCTGCACTAAAGCACCAGACACCATCCATGTTATAAATGTAAATCTATGCTTTTGATGCATCTTTTTTTTTTTTTTTCTTTTTTTTTTCAAATTATTTTTTTATTATAGTTATTGTTACAGTGATAAAATAGAACACAACACACAGCATAAGAACACAAAATGCCAGGGGAGAGGCATGCATAGATAAAAGAAAAGGTTAAACAGTCTCACTGTTACATTTTACAAAAATGTTTCAAGAGATGCAACTTTCAAATGTTAATGTGACTTTTTTGCTTTTGGAGATAGTGAAAATGTATGATTCTAACTGTTTAATTAAAACAGGAAAAAACAAAGATGTACAAGAATTTTTTACTTTTATGAATATAAAATTTGCCAAATATGATAATTAAATTAACTGCAATTTTTTTTTTTTTTTATTCGAGTCTGTTCTTATCATGTACACTAAAAATGATATGCTCAAATTTTAGTAAAAAGTTAGAGTCAATACGGTCTTTTATCAATTTTAAGCAGTCTTTCTAAAAAGATTTTGTAATAGTGCATTTCCAAAGAAGATGACTTAACGTTTCGGTGTATTCTTTACAAAAAGTGCAATTAGGATCAGTTGTTTTGATATATTCGAGCATAAATTGATTAGTCGGATAAATTCTATGCATTCGTTTAAAGGAGACACTTTTAACGCGTCTCCCGTGGACTCACCTGCGCCTCCTGCGTCGTGCGCGCGGCCATGATGGCTCTAATATATGTGTGTTTGACGTCTGACCGCGTCTAACCCAGAAACGACGTGCTCCTGCAGGTGGGAGTTCCTTAGGTCAAAGGCGGACAGTTAGGTTTTGTTTGTCAATCATTTGTAGAAGTCAACTGCACAGAAAAAGGTTTATAGAGCTACACCTTAAACCTGTTCACTTTAAATCAGCCCAGCTCAGAGCACTGGAAGACAGAGAGAGTTACAGACAATGCTAAAGGAACAGGAGGATAGTTAAAATTTGTGTGTGTGTGTGTGTGTGTGTGTGTGTGTGTGTGTGTGTGTGTGTGTGTATTTTTTTAATGCAGGGCCGTGTCCAGCTCGGCTGAGGCCCTGTGCCTGTAGATGTTTTGGGGCCTTTTTTTTGTTAAAGAGGAGGTATGTTATTTCTATGGGGCATTAAAGAGGAGGTATGTTACTTCGATGAGATATTAAAAAGGGGGTATTTTACTTCTATGTATTAACTGTAACACATAACATATATTTAGATCACCATGTTTCCTTGTATTGTTTTGAAACTGTTATATTTGCCAAAAACAACATATTAACACATTTAATATTTTTCCCTTTTTTTTATGATGTTCTGCGTCTCCCCTCTCTTCGCTCTCTGCGCTCTCTCTCACTCCCCCTTTACCTATTACCACACAATCAGCGTACATCCCCCTAATGAAACTACTGCAAACAATACACTACAGCTTCAGGTTTGTGAAGCTGTAGTGTATTGTTTTATATCATGTTTTTGTATATTTATGGAGGATTGTCGTGTGGGAGCATGGGTGACATAGGCTTGTGGGCGGAGTATTGGACAGCTAACCTTAAGGAGAGCTCGAATAGGGTCCGGGAGAGATCACTAAATTATTCAAACATGCATGGATGACTTATAAAACCTCTTCAGGCATGATTTTGATACATTATAACATGGTAGAAAGCTCCAAAAAGTCAATTTTGAATAATACTCGCACTTTAAAATTATGAAATTATTTCTTGTCATCCATATTTAAAGCAACAACACAACACAGTTAAAATAATGTAACAAAATAAACACATTATGGCCCCTGTGTAGCCAATTAAAAACTTGGGAGAATGAGACATCCTCATGTCGATGATATGGTGATCTGGCATAGGCCTACATTTATTTGTATGGACACACAAAGTGGCTAGAGGTTTAATAACAATACTGCTCTAAATAATAAGGCTAAACAATGGACATGCCACTTGTGGGGTTCCCTGTTGGGGCTGTGAGCTTTTGCACATCTGCCAGGACATGACTCTTCTTGAATAAACCAGTGTGAGATGAACCTTTGTACAACCTTTGCACACATATTTTGCTGGTTTAATTTTTTATAGGAACATTAGGTTGTTTAAGGGCACTCACACAGTCATAAAGTTCTCCACACATATTTGTTTAACATTTCATTTATTATCCCCATAGGCAGTTTCTTAGCAGACATTTTTTCAGGTGAGATAAGACCCAATGGGGAGATTACATGGTTGAAAAACAGAAAGTAGGAGGAGGAGGGTGCGCGAACCCTGGTTACATTTCAGGGTTAGATTCCAGCAGGCCTCGGTGGAAATTCTGTATCCGACTCAGAGCTTCTTCCAGAATGTCTGAAGAAACCAGGATACACAACCTGCAACACGCACACATGCGCACACCAATAATTACTCAACACCATCTCATCCAGCATGTTAGGGATGAACATTCACTTTTGCACTTAATAACTATTACTATTATATAACTATATAAATTTTTGTGAACAAGTAGAGAACCTTGTCTGGTTAAACAGCAGCAGCAGCAACCTCCAAACAACTGTACGACCTGGCAACTTGGGACTTAGATATGTTGGCACACTGCTTTGAAATCTTTAAAAGCTTTTCTTCATTTTTTTATGTGGCAGACCCTCTCAGAATGTTGTTAATGTTTTAAATCATTTGAGTTTGCCTACTTATCCAAAGGTTGGCGGTGCGAATCCCACTCTTGACCTAAAAAAAAACATCATTGGTTGAGCAGTTCGGTCCAATGACCCACTGGTTGGCGGTGCAATTCCAGCTCCAACAGACGAATGCTATTGTTGTGTCCTTGTGTCCTTGGGCAAGACACTTAAAGCACATCGTCCCCAGTCTCTGTGTACACTGGTGTGTGAATGTGTGTGTGAATGTGTGAGTGGTTCCTTGATGTAAAGTACTGTGAGTGCTTTGAAGGTGGAAAATCGCTGTATAAAAATGTGACCATTGACCAGTTATATATTTAAGACAACAAAGCACAGGTGGCTCTTGTACCTGAAGTGACAGGTCCCAGCCGGTGGTCCACATGAGCAGCCCGGTCCAATCAGCACGGCCTGTTCCTCCATGAGAAGATCACAGTACAGAGCGCCCGCCTCCACCTCCCTCTCCTGCACACACCACATTCACATTAGGTCATTTACAGCAGAAATGCAAAAGTTTATTTTCTGTCCTCTCAGCCTCAGAAAGGTCAAAGCAACCAATACTAAAAGAGAATTAATATGTTCATTTTACTATAGCAACATCGCACACACATTCATACACCAGAGTACGCAGACACTGGTGGCAAGGTGGATTAAGTGTCTTGCCCAGGGACTCTACCAACTGAGCTACTGTCTCCCTTATAATAACTGTATTGTACTTTATCTCATACTTTCACCCTTTAGACTGCTGTGACATTTTTCTTTGTTGTTTTTTCTATAGTTTTTAGATGCAGTGAGACCGGAAATAAGGCGTTTGATTGTTTTGGTAAAACTTAAACTTACCTCAGCCTGCGTTACGACTGCAACAGGCACATTCACACAGGGATAAAGGTAGACTCCACCCACCGCCGACTCACAGCTCACCCCAGGCAGATTATTTAAGACTTCACAAGCTCTCCAACAATTCCACTTCAGGGTATTTTCAACATGCTTTTTCTCCTTACATAGACAAAGGCCAATGGTTACGATGTTGTTATGATGTTTTGGCGTGTGTTCTTTGGCTGTACCTCTGTGTATGTGTGATAGGAGGCGTCCCCAGGTTTCGGGGGTTTGACCATCAGGTCTAGGGCCAGCTGTCCCATGACTGGAGTGCTGATGTCTGTGCAGAGCATGGTGTCGACGAAGTGCATCACCCTCGGGTCGATATTCACCAGCTCCATGAACCCCGCCCTCAGACCACACCTGAGACACGAGATGGACAGGCAAGACAGTCTCTGGGCAAATGGAGTGCCACCAAGACATTTTTGTATATATGTTTAGGTGGTCACAGTCCAAGTCCACTTTTTATAAACAGGCAGTTTCCAAAGTGTTACACAGAGACAAAGAAACAATAAAGGACAGCTAATGGAATAAATACTCAAAATGATCTTAAGGCTAAAACAATAAAACCATCTTCTTCCGCTTATCTGGGGCTGAGCCGCAGGAGCCGCAGGGGCAGCAATGGGCATGGGACTAGCGGCAGCTTGTCATGCCGCGCTCTGTTCCAGAGCAGAACAGAGTGCTGTTTATTTGGAGGGAATTTTGAGATTAATAGCGGTAGATGGGGAAAAAGACGCTAAAATGAAATCTCGTAAAGTTTTGCTTCATTTGACTAAAATATTACAATTGGTTGCACTCTACAAAAAAAAAAAAAAAAAAGCGATCCTGGGTCCACCCTATTCTGCAGCTAATTCTGTTTAATGTAAAAATCTTAAATAAATATATTTTTTTAATGTTGAATCAGTCTTTAATACATTTGGTTATTAGCCTCCATACATTTATCTGAATTAACAAATTTGCTCATGTTAATTTACCACTCATATTCACCCTGGCACCAACGAGTTCCCAGGCAGCTGCTTTTTTTGATATATCTCGGTAGTCTCTTTGTATGGAAGCCCGTTTCCGCCATGAAAAAAAAAATAAAAGCTCCACAGAAAGTCGAAATTACGAGTTTTAAACTCGTAATTAGGAGTTTTAAAACTCGTAATTAGGACTTTTAAAACTACTAATTATGAGTTTAAAACTCGTAATTATGAGTTTTAAAACTACTAATTATGAGTTTAAAACTCGTAATTAGGACTTTTAAAACTACTAATTATGAGTTTAAAACTCGTAATTAGGACTTTTAAAAGTATCAATTATGAGTTTATAACTCGTAATTTTGGGAATGTAACATTTACAAAAAGTGAACCTTATCAATTTTGATTAAATGAATTTGGTATTTTAATAATTTCCTCAATAAACCAGCGGGGTTGTGACCAGCTGGCACTCTGCTCAGACCAGGAAAACGAGCGCTCACAGACACAGAGCACAGCTCATGAGTGGTCAGAACAGCACTCAGGGCCCACTGATTTGTTCAAGACGCCAGAAACTTTACTGGAGCTTAATTTATTCATTTTTTAAAAGTATGTAGGTGATAAACATAACAGTCCTCCTCCTGTCTCCTCTGCTCTGTACACTCAGTTGCAGTGTGCTACAAGCTCAATTAAGACTTTAAAAGTTCTAATTACGAGTTTTAAACTCATAATTAGTAGTTTTAAAACTCATAATTACGAGTTTTAAACTCATAATTAGTAGTTTTAAAAGTCCTAATTACGAGTTTTAAACTCGTAATTACGAGTTTTAAACTCATAATTACGAGTTTTAAACTCATAATTACGAGTTTTAAACTCCTAATTACGAGTTTAAAACTCGTAATTTCGACTTTCTGTGGGGCTTTTATTTTTTTTTTCATGGCGGAAACGGGCTTCCATATCTTTGAGATATGTCAATAAGAATTGGGAAATCCGACACCGTGAGTATAATTTTCTCCTCCATGATGTTTCTGAAGTGGACAGTGCATTGGCTCGTCAATCAAACTCTCGCTGATTGGCTGTTGTGCAGGCGACAACGATAAAAGTAGAACATTTTTCAACTTTAATTAGTCTCTTCGCAGGCCCGCGTGCGCACGTCGACATGCACGAGCGTGAGGTTTTCACGTGCACGACTTTCGCTTGTCGCGGAGGTGAGAGAGACGAGCGCACAGAGACCATTGAAAATAAATGGAGAGCGAGCGACGTCGCTCCCCGTGTGTCGAGCCCATAAGCAGGGCCTCCCAGACTTCCTTTACCCCAGACATGTCCTCCAGCTCCTCTGGTGGACTCTAAAACATTCCCAGGCCAGCCAAGAGACATAGTCCCTCCAGCATGTCCTGGGTCTTCTCCCAGTGTGACATGCCCGGAGCAAATGGAATAAATACTCAAAATTATTTGACAAGTCCAAAACAATAAAACCATAAAAATCAAAACCATAAAACAGCAATAAATACATAAAACTAATGAAATACATCAAAATAAATGAAAAAAGGTACATAATCATTTGAAAAAGTGAACACTGAGTGAATACTGAACATGTCAAATTTCCTGCATAGTTTTAGAATGGTCTTCTTATCCATGCTGTCCTGGTATTCAGATTACAGTTACTTTCCTAAATTAAAAGTAATACATAACTGCACAGTATTAGTGAGAAAAAACTGAAAATGCAGCTCTTGCAGTATTCAGAATACAGTACTGTGATTGGCCCATAAAACAGAATGCAAAAATTCTGCAAAATACAGTTTAATTTATGTATTCTGCATTCTGTAACTAAATACATTTGCAAAGTATTCTTCTCATCACTGTATATACAGCCATCTTTTTAAAACCACTGTAATGCTGTGTTGAAAATGCATTCTCATGTTGTTGGTATTTGGTATTGGTAATTATAAGACTTTGCCTTAGTATCACAATGACTTTTGACATTTTTGTTTCACTGTGACAGCATTAAAACTCACTCACTCTCCAATACTCGATATAGAATAGAAGGATGCCATCTCAACAGTGTCTGAGTACGGAGGGCCCATCTCAAACAGGATTTTCTTGTATGAAATAAACTCAACTCCGTCTCCAAAGACATACTCCTGGTAGACCTGAGAAAAAATAAATAAATAAACCATGTTAGGCTAGGAATATGGCAAAAGATTAACTGACTCCCATAAAGCAGCTGTCATGGAGATCTGTGTTGTTTCGTTCACTCCTATTTGAGTAAATGAACAAGTGAATTGTTTAACACATAAACCCTGCATATTTAGTTTGAGTTCTTCTCTCAAACAAACAAAAAATGCCTGGTGATGTCATGTAGTAATACAGGAAGTGCTCTACTGAGTTTTTAAACTCCATACACCTTCATGAGAACCATTTGGTTAATTTCAGCTTTGGAATTGCCAATTTCTACTGAACTAAAGGTAAAAGGAGCTGTTAACTTGAAAACTACTACTACATGACATCACAAGGTGGAACAGAGCATTTTGAGCTTTGGTGATGTAGACAGAGTAATAATAAAGTGTTACTCAAACATGTGTGAATGAAACAAAACACAAGTCCATATTTGTTTTTGAGGAGCTAACATCATTATAACATGGCTTAAAGCTCAGGAGCATCCATTTTGTGTAATATAGGACCTTTAATTGTATATAATCAATACATATGCTCACCTCATCAACCAATAGGAGAAGACCTGCGGCTGCAGCAAACCTAATCACTTCCTGTATGGACTTCCTGCTTTGGACATGGCCTGTGGCAGGATAATTTAGCAGTTATAGATCTGGCAACTAAGATGATGCTACACAGAAGTTGGACACGGCACCTGTGGGATTGCTGGGGTTACTTATGAAGATGGCTCTGGGTTTACAGCGCCACCTAGCAGTAGTTAAAGTTCGGTACAGCTCGTCCACATTAACTGCCCACTTGTGGTCCTTGTTTAACCGATAAGGTTCCAGACTGACCCCAGCCTCGTCCAGCAGCATGGGCAGAGTGAGTGGAGGGGGCATCGGGGTCAAAACACCTGTCGGAAAGTCCCATTCTGTACCAGCAAGCAGCTTCACCATCACCTCAATACATAAAGTCAACATACATACTTGAGTTTACACATATATATACACACACATAGTATAGGCTACAATTGTGTACTTCTTCCACCACTGTGTGTTGCTGGGTACTTTATCACACTACATATCATACTTGTACTTGTCTTTGAATATTTAGAAAGGCACTAAATGTATTATTATTATTATTATTATTATTATTATTTAAAAGAATGGACAGTGCTGTGAGCTTTGTTGTCATGGTGATGGGCAACCTTACATGACTCTATTAAACATCATTACCATCAGTGCTCTTTGTGATCCTCCAGAAATGAAAACATTACTGGCAGAACAAGGCACTCCATCTCGACTTGTGATAAACTCTGCAATGCTGTGTCGAACGTGGTCCAAGCCTGAGGAGTCTGTGTAGGAGCCTGAAGAAAAATATAAGATGGTGGTGAAACACAAAATTGACTCTTGTGAGTTTAAGTCATGTTATAATACTAAAACATACCTGGAGTTGTGTTTTGTTCCATTCACACATGTTTGAGTAACACTTTATTATTAGTCTGTCTACATCTCCAAAGCCCAAAATGCTCTGTTCCACCTTGTGATGTCATGTATTGGTAGTTTTCAAGTTAACAGCTCCTTTTACCTTTCGTTCAGTGGAGACTAGCAATTCCAGAGCTGAAAGTGTATGGAGTTTAAAAACACAGTGGAACATTTCCTGTATTACCACATGACATCACAATGTGGAACCGAGTGTTTTCTGTTTGAGAGAAGAGCTCAGGCTAAATATGCAAGGTTTGTGTTTTAAACAAGTGTGAATGAAACAAAATACAACTCCAGGTCTGTTTGTGATGAGGAAACATCATTATAGCATACATCAGATAATAGCATAATATAGGTGCTTTAATAGGCCTCTGTTAAAGTCCCAAACATAGCCTATCAAATGAATGGTAAAATAACATGGGATCTACCGTGTAAAACTTAGAAGACAAGACCCTACCTGTAGGGGGCGCTTCAGGGTAAAACGGTTGGGAAGCACTAGCTCTTACCCACACTACGTTCTTCACAGGCATCAAGGAGAGTCTCAGATCGCTGCCGCACATCCACGGGGAAGGTTCTGTCTTCCAGCAACGGAGGATAGACACAGCCTGCCAACACCTGCACCAGACAGAGGAATGATGCATACACAATAAACACAATCAAAATGAATAAAAAAAAAACACATTCTTTTATGACCCAGTGTGGCTTTAAGTAAACATAAGTCAAAATGAGGGTGAACGATCATTAACCATGTAGTGTAGAACTATAGCTCAGTCTCATTCTTCATTTATGGGTTATTCTAGTAGTACATTATAAACCCGCTGCACACAGATGGTGTTTATCACTAACTGAGAATGGGACAGCCTGCTAACACTATTCCTCATCTATAAAGAATAATAAAACAAAAAAGAGAATTGGACCTACCTGCCGAATGAACGAGAGGGGTCTAAGGCCTGCTTTTTGAGAGTCACCGGAGCTCAAATCAATCACATTTTTCTGGGGATAAAATTCAACTAAATACGTTACACAAGTCCACTTTATAAAAATTATTTCCTTCTTAATTAGCAGTAATAAAGCATTAACAAAGAAAAATTCATAATGAACAAATAAGATTAATAACGACTTAGGTTTGGATGAAACAAAACACAACTCCAGGTCTGTTTGTGATGAGGAAACATTATAACATAGATCAGGAAATAGTCTATTATGCCCCTTTACATTTTTAATTGTTCACTTTTTTAGGGTTATTAAAACAAATTATTATAGTGTTTTTAATCTGCTGAAATAATGGGGCGCACTGACCTGTGAGGCGTCTTTTGTCCCATTTGTGGGGCCCCGTATTCCTCGAACCCTGCAGCTCACATGTTCCAGAGAAGTCATTTTGAAATGGTTTCTGTCTGTCCCAGGAAAGAATGTTTTGTTTTGTGGAGGGTCAGTTTGATGAATAACTTGTCATCTTTATACTTGACTGAGCAAATGACCACCCTCTACCATACCTCTGTAACACATGACTGTGCATATACATCTAATCACACATGGCCTATCTTTGCAAATAATTATAAAAGGTTAGAGACACTTTACCGTTACAGCATTGTGCATCAAAAATAGGGAGGTGCTTTTAACCAAAAATTTGAGATTTCATCATTTCTGTCAGTGATATACAGGTATGATAGGTTTTTACAAGTGTGACCAGTGGACTTCTGCCTTGTGTTGTTTTGTGCAGTTTGTGATGCCTTAAGGAGCCACGGGACACAGTGGGAACTTTTGGAGGCAATCTCCATTTAATCTGGTTCACAATAGTAAAAAATAGAATCAACATGTGCCGCTATTTATTGGTCCAACCCAAACTACAGGAGAAAAGATAATGGACAAAGTTAGTATCTCCCTGCATGTGTTCACAGGAATAAATGAAAACAACGGAACAACATCAGAGCTCAATATCAACTTAAATACAAGTAAAATATAATTATGGACGTAAATAAAGGCAAAAATTATAACAAAAGGACACATTAATCATGAGATTATAACAGATGACTGACCTCTTCCCAATACTGGATTTACAAAGCGAAGACATAGCGGTCAAAACCCTGAATTTATAGTAAGGGCAAGTCAAGGTCACATGAAGAAGAAACAAAAATACAGAAGTGGCTGGAGGACCAAGGCTGCAGAGTAAATCAAACGCCAGGTATGAGCAAAACTGTAATAAACAAAAGCACCGTTCTGTGTATGAACTGGTTACATGACTATGGTAGTACTGGCAATCCTTACTTGGAAAAAACAAACAAACAAACAAATTTTGTAGTAAATATGTCATTTATTATGTGTATCAATAACAAACTAATGAAAGTGTTCAAGTATTAAATATAGTGACTAGTTTATTTATCGTTTATATTTATGACAAATGCATTATTCATTTTTTTCTGAAACGTAACGTTATGCTGCATTTACTATGCAGGTATCACCATTGTTTTACAGACGATTCTTCACGTTTAATAGAAACAGAATTACTTGCTGGTAAGGAGTATATCTGAAGCTTCTGTCGCTCACATGAGCTTCAATGACACAGTCGAGATAGGCGACATCTGGGCAACAGAAGCAGATGTTATTGGGATGATCAAAGAGGTAAGTTGACAGGTTAGTCTGATTTGCACATAGTATATACTACAAGCATTCATTTGAATTAACCATGCTTTATGATTTGTGTATTGAATAGTATCTTAAATTTGAGGATTTTGAAGAGACTGTTAATAGCTTTGACATGGAGTGTCAATCCAAAGGAAAAAGGGTCTCCAAGCCTCAAAGTAGCTCACTGAGAGACTCAAAGAACCATGCCATGCCATAGCCTAAAAAACATAGACTTACAATGGTCTATCTGTTGCAGTAGCAATCTGCAATAGACTGCATCACTACAATAAAAATTGCACTGAGAGAAAATAAAATTGGTTCATAGCTGCACTATGTAACTTTTCTGGTGAAAGGTGTGCCACCTGCTTGGTTTTGCTTCATGTTACTGCTTTGTCTAGATCAGTGGTTCTTAACCTTGTTGGAGGTACTGAACCCCACCAGTTCCATATGCACATTCACCGAACCCTTCTTTATTGAAAAATAAAATATAATTTTTTTCAAATTCAAGACATATGTATGTTTTACTGGTGCACAAAATAAACCGTGTATTAACATCACTGTGTTCAAAGAATAAAACCAATACAATGCATAAACTCACAACAAATTACATACATACCTTTTAACAAAGACATGACCTTTTTTAATACTACCACACTGAAATTATTTTAATTTTGTATTGTATTATGTATTCCAATAATGAACTTACTGTATTTATGCTTTTTATTATTTTTAACATTTTAACACACACCCATCATCTAATTTCCATTAGGCTATAATAATGAATATTTACTGCAAATCAGTGTGACTTCTGTTGTTGCCTTTGAGAGACCGGGTCAGAAATGCATGGCTTCACCTTGGCCACTCTCATGTCATTTTCACAGCAAAGTCTGTTCCTTTTCTTCGTTTTTATGTCGTTGTATGTTTTTATGCCGTTCAAAGTGACAGTATTCAATGACCAATACACACTGAGAGGAATCTGTATCTGCTCACCCAGCTGCTCTATTACTGCAGATTGGCATTAGCTAATGCTAATGATTACACATAATACACATTTGACCCACAATTAAGTCAATAGCAGAATAAACCACGCTTACCGATCAGGAACAGCATCCAGTCCATCAAATCATAAGGTCCTCTGCTCCTCAGTCCATCGTGAGATCTTCACTCGGTTCCACGAACCGCTCCGGGTCCGAGATGCCTCTAGTTTAACTTGTACAAACATCCACAGTGTCCTCGGTCGCGTACTTCCTTTCTTTTGTCCGTTTCGTCATGTTTAAAACGCAAAACTGCTGCAAAACAGTGCGTAAAACGCAATTACGCGCGTGTAATTTTACGCGCGGATCTTTGCCCGAGGGCGGGCCGTCGGAATATTAAGGGGTTAAACAGCACTTAGAATCATTATCGAGTTTTCACTCCACATCCGTCACATCGGCTACAACACTGGGAGCGGGACATGAGGACGCCTGTCAATGACGTTGATAAACTGCGCAAATACGTATGTGAATCACATAATTGGCTGGAGCAGCTCGTCCCCGGTCACACTCACTGACTCACCCCGAAAAATAGCGCAGAATGAATTGTTGTGTGTTTATTTTATTTTCAACTCCGGTTCGATTTTTCTGTGCGCGGATACCTTGTCAGCAGTGCGCAATTGAGCACGCGCGCAGCTTAGAGGGAGCAGTGTTCGATAGGCACAGCAAAGGGTGCATTTGTCGAATTAGGACACGGCCAGAGTCTGGTGACGCTCGCAGTCCGCGAATCATATGAGTCTGGTGCGTGTCTTGACCTCCGCCGAACCCCTGGGACTGACTCACCGAACCCCTAGGGTTCGATCGAACCCAGGTTAAGAACCACTGGTCTAGATGTTTCACAGTATGGCATTAAAGTTATCTTGAGCTCCTTGGAGGCTAGGCGTGTTTGTAAGTTTGGTGTTTGTTTTTTTACACCAGTAACTGAATAATTACATAATGCTATAGGCTACTGTGGGACATTCCAATAGGCCTAGTAGTAGCAGTAGTAATAATAGTAGTAGTTATATTTATTGAACTTATGAACTTCAAATGTCTATCGATAATTGTCCTTATCCGACAATAAATACTAAAGAATATATTGAAATAAACATGGCACAAATATAAAAGTGCAGTGTATGAGACAAAACAGCAGAGGGCATCATAACACAACCCCCTCATCTGTTGAAGATGAAACATGTTATAAGTAAAAACACAGCTTATCTATATTTATATATCGATTCAGGTATTTTGAATCTGATTTTGATTGATGAACTTTCTTTCAAATCTGAAAAACGGAAACGTGACCTTTGACCCTGACCCTGTGTCTTTGATTGAAATGTCTAATTTTGTCTAAACTTTACCTAAATATGGAGCAGTTTTTCAAACCACCGATTCGCAAATAAAGACACCAGTTTGTCATTTATTTTATTAAGAAATACAAAACTAAAAAGTAAGTTATATAACATATATTTTAGTTTTTTTTGGTAAAAGATTTGGTAGATGCTACATTTATATAAGCTAACTGTAAGCTAATGTTTGACATGCATTGAGTGTTGTAAAGCAGCGTTATGTTTTTTTGCGTTTAAATCAGTTTAACGTATTCTTTTTTTATTTCCATGTGATGGATCTGGGTTGTATTGAATGCAGTCTCCTGAAACAGCTCAAATTTTTCCGTGAAATTGAACATTTGGTGGGAGTCGACATCAATGGAGCAAAAGTCAAAGAAAAAAGGTGGTCATAAATTATTTTATTTTAGCAGGCACCCTAGATAACTGCCAAGATAAATATATATACAAAAAAAAAAAAAAAAGAAAAGAAAAGTAATTTACAGTAATTAATCCACAAGATATAGGCTTAACAGAAAATGCAGTGACGGGAAGAATACTTGTAAGGTTTAAAGGTTTAGGTTAAGGTTTAAAATATTTACTTTCATTATGCATTTACTATGACTAATTATGTGCAGTTTCAAATCTAGATTGTGTGATCAAGCACTGCAATGTATTCCTTTGATTTCAGGAAAATAACTATTTTCTGAACACCAACAAATGAAACTAACTGTACCAGAATACAGAATACAGTTACAAAAAAAATGTATTCTGAATATTTCCGGTACATGCATTCAGTTATGTCCCAGTGCTGCATAAATATTAGATTTATTATCTCTTTGCACATAGTTTCTAAAAATTAAAAGGAAGAACATGCCACTTTCTAAAAACACAATGTATTTAATGTAGTGTTGGCAGTACCTATTCTATATTTGAAAATATATAGTAAAAAGTATGAAAAGTAGGCCTTTCACGGTAACACATTTTGAAGTGAGATATTTTGCTATAGAAAGTAGCTGAGTAAACAGTAATACTTAAACTACTACTGCCACTGATAGTTCCCATGAAGCAGGATAGTCCCAGTGAACAGTTTTTAAAAAATGTACAATATTGTAAAAACAAAACCAAAAAACGTGCTGCAAAAAATATATAAATAAAAGAATAACTGTAGTACTTGGTATGGATAACTAGTCATAGGAGTAAATTATTTGACCCCTCAGAGTCAAATAATTTACTTCTACTACTTCATAGTTGTATTTGATCTAAATACAACTATGATTATCGATTAATCGTTGCAGCGCTAGTTCCAACTTTCATTTACTGAACGATAAGTGAAAAACTGTCTCCTTGTTGTTTCCTTAGGCATGCTCTGGAGCCTCTGTCCACAGGCTACCTGCGGCCTGGCTTTGAGCAGCTGTGTGGAGCTGTACCAGGGGTCTGTGACTGAACCAGACGCCCGCCTCTAAGTGTTCCACCTGGCCTTCAGTGTAGAGCTGTGAGCCACATGAGGGCACCAGAAACACAAACATAAGGAAGGAAGGCGTTAGTTACACAGTACTGCAGCAGTACTCTGCCAAACTACTTTTTCCCCAGGATCATATCAGCAAATAGTCAAACACTAAACTAGGCATTAAAGCTGCACTATGTAACATTCTGGAAAAGTGTTTGCCACTTGTTCCAATTTATTTATCATCTCATATTTAACAGACCTACTTCATTTTAAACGGTTTGCAGTCGTCCAAAGTCATTCCTCACTTACCTTATGCATTCCAAGCATCCTAATTATTCACAGCAATGAGTTTATAAGCACTTTGCACAACTTTTTAGAGGCCAAAGCAGAGTTTTTTTGTTAAAGTAATGCTAACAACAACTAGCATGCTAACCACGCACTTCTTGATTTTTGGACAATAAAACGTTTTATAATTAGATGCAGTACACAGCCTACTTATTTTGACCTCCAGACCTGCTTATTCAGCATATCTGTACTGAGAAAAGAAAAAGAAAAATCAATACCTGCCCTTTAAAGACCCTGTACCTTATTTCTACTGTCTTAAAAATGTGGGGGAAAAATTGCTCTTTAAACTATTTCCAAAGTCTTCCTCACTTTCTGAAAGCATTCCTAGCTAACATCCTAATTATTCACCGCGATGAGTTTATAATTGCTTTTCACAATTTTCAGAGACCAGTGTGGATTTAGCATGCTAACACAAGCCGCCATTAGTTTCCTGGTTTGCAGACGATAAAAACGCCTTATAATTAGATGCGGACTAGTTTTGACTCCAAGAGCTACTTTTCCAATATATCTGTACTGGGGCAAAACAAATTTTAATTTATTACATGGAAAAAAAATCTTTAACTTATGATTTGACCCTTGTGTTTGTTCTTCCCTTGTGTTTGTTCTTCCGTCAGTATCGAGCACTTGCTTCTTTGCGATGTGGAACACTTCTCAGAGGCCCTGTTTGGATACATGGCCCCTGTACATGTCATCATCAGCGCCCCAAACTCTGAGTTCAACCCTCTGTTCCCTGGGCTCACTGGCTTCAGGCACCCAGACCACAAGTTCGAGTGGACCAGGGCGCAGCTCCAGTCCTGGTGAGAGCCATCATAATTAGGCATGTCACAATAACAAATCTTGATGTCTGATCTGTCTGATTGATTCTAAAGCTATTCAGGAAATGAGTATCTAGTTTCGATACTAGTTTTAGTATCAATTAGTATCTGAATTTTGGTACTTTTGACAACCCTAATAATGAGGTTATAGAAGTTATTAATCCAAGCCATACAGCTCAAATCTTAGTAGTAGTGTCAGCTGACAGTAGTGCAGAAAAAGATAACAAAAAGTTCTCCACTAATAGAAAAAGAAAAGTACCCACGAAAAATATTGACTCCTAAAAATTATTGTTCCATCTGATGACTTGAATGACAGGTCGATGTAGAAATTATCATGACTATGTTGCTTAGTAGTGAGCTTGGGTTTAAATAGCTCCCACTTGACTTGGCTGTAATTGGACTGGTGAGGAGAAAGACATATTTTGCTTTTGTCTGCTGTATAGTTATAACCTACGACACATTCGGATCATTACTTTGTACTTGTAATATTGATTTTAAACATTGTAATAACAAAAACAAGTCCACTGACGGTTTAAAACTGCAGCACTGCTTTCTGTGAAACCCCCCACATTATCACAACAAAACCCTGACCCTGTCTATGGATAATGGCAGATCATGCTAGCGAGCAGCAAAAATGGCTTTGTGATGCTGCTGAATCCTTCCTGTATCAAAGTTTAGGGAAAACAATAATTGGAGCTTGAAGTACAGAGCTGTGAGCGCGATGGGGGTAGTGGAAACAGGATTTTCGGAGCAATGTCTTGAGTATAAATATTACTCAGACATGCATGAATCACTCTAAATATAACTTTGAGTTATAACAGTCAAAAGCTCTTAAAAGTCTGATTTTGCACACTATGTCTCCTTTAAACTGACTTATTCTTGGTCGGTTGCAGGGCTCAGAGGGTGTGTGTGGACTTTGAATTTGAGGTGGAGATCACTGAAGTGGGACTGGTCCTTGGTGGAGGACTGGAGCAATTCATGTTCTGCTCTCAGATCGCTGTGTTTCACCGACTCAAAGGAGGATTCAACATATCGCCCGAGGAGCGGAGCCTCATAGACACTGGTGAGGGCGCTACAGAGTCTCAGATTTTAACATTTTAGACATAAGTTACACTAAGTAACTTTTTTGGTGGACTGCTTGTCTCCATGCAGATGTTAATGCACTGCCAGGAATGTTCCACAGTTTGGCTTTAACTGATCTCACACTTATCATCAATTATCAAATGCAGAGGACACATTTCCTTACAGGGACAATAGTGTACCTTAACCCTACCAATAAAATATAACTTTTTAGGCACGGAGTTTAAAATTCCATACTGTTTTTGAATAATTAACACATTATTGCTATTATCATCAGTAAATGTATTGAGTTGCATCATTTAATTAGTTTAGTTTCTCCCCTGAGGTGCTGTTCTGGGGCAAAGAACTGAAGATGGGGTGGAGGGAGAGAGAAAAGAAGAACGAGAGGGAAGAGAAGGAGGAGGCATGGACCAAACACACAGGAGGTGAATATGCAAACAGCAGAGTCAAATGTAGTGACTATAATGAATATAAACTATTTCAAAGTAGAAATATTTTGTCAAAATCCATGGTGGAGGGTTTGTCATCTAATTGTCTCCATGGAGATGTTATTGCTTTGCCTGGAACATTCCACAGTATAGCATTAAACTTGTATGTCTTGCATTTATTCAGTTACAGATGTTTTTATTGCTGTATAATCTCTCTTAAACACGCATTATTACTGTGAGCAGGCTCACCTCTTCATAGATCTGAGGTGTAACTTGGCCTGGTGCCACCAGCTGCTTGTCTCCATGGAGATAGTCAAGTTTATTGCTATACTGTCCGACCCATCTGGCTGCACCTAGAAGTTCTGAAAATGAACAGAACCAGTGACAAAGAACCAATGCACTGGGCTGATATTCTTAACTCGTTCAGGAAAAAAAAAAAAAAATCAATAGTAATTGCCAGATATTGCCAAATATAGCCAATATTGTTCTTAATATTTTGTCAGTGAAAGATGTGTGTCAGTTATTTGAGATTCATTGTACACTGTTTGCAGCGTGTGGAGAAGAGCGACCTCCTGAGGACCCATGGAGAAGTGCAGATGATGGAGCGTTAAATATCAAATCAACTGTGCTTCTCAAAGGTAGATACTGAACAGAGAAGCTTTGGTTGTCCTTGTTCAGGGTGTTTTGTCCTATCGCACATACATACATACATACTAAAGTTTATTGTAAGTATTTAAATAAACTTTAAATTAATTGCATGTGTTACACAAGTGTCCATGCCCGTATATACCTAGTATACCTACCAAAAATAAATAAAATAATAAAAGTCTATGATTGTGATTTTTAAAATGTATTAAAAGATGTCTGAAAGCATGTTCTCTTTGGCTGCTGTGGTCCCACAGCTGTGTGAACATCTCTCAGGTCTTCACAGAAATCACTCATCTTCTCCAAATCCGTTGGCCTGCAGTCCCTGGACACATCAGGAGAACAAAAGAAGGGCTGCAATGTGCCACACAGAGAGGCCTACTTCAGTACTGTCACTTCAGGTTCAGGGGAACACTTTGAACACAGCCCATACTTAAGCTTACTACACAGCCTACTGTAAATATGTATTTTCAATCTATGACGTCACCAAACTCCACCAGTAACCTCAAATGAAAACCAGTGATATACTTAGTCTATATATATAAAAATAGTCTTATACTTACTTATAACAGAGAAAAATTATAAGCTGGTACACATTAGTTGTGTTTACCTGAATGACTTTCCACCTCAGGTTAACCAGCTCTTTGGACAGTGCCAAACCCAAATCATTGGAAAATATTTGTAGAGCTATGTGAGGCCAAAATGTCCCTGTAATCACCAAACTGTGGCCTGTCTCTGTGTGGTAGTCTGTGTGCTGGCCTCTGATCTGCTCCACCCTGCACCAGAGGGAGCTGGTACAGGTACTGTCTACTGGAGGGAGTTCTCTCACTGCTGACTGATAGGAGGCAGGCCTACGGTACAGTGTGCAGTCATGTGTAATTGGAGCCCACAGTCATCAGAGGCTTTGGAGGACTTTGCACCAAACCACAGAAGTAAGTTCTTACTTTGTGAGTTTTGTTCAATGACAATGGCAATAAATCTTTTTTCTGATTCTGATTTAAACTGTGGCTGGTGCTGTGGGACTGAGAAAGCAAGCTGTGAAAGATCTGGGTAAAACAACATTGATACCAGTCTCTGATCTTTACTTATTTTAAATCCAATAGTATTCATACTCATGGTTTCAAGAACTTTTGAGCACTTAAAAAAGTCATAATTTATGAGGTAAGTTTAGTGAGTTTAGTGTGTAGCTTTCCAGTAGACTCCAGTAGTAGTGGACTACCCACCAGAAAAGTAAATTGTACTAAAAATATTTACATTTATATAATTATTAAAAAACGGATTCCAAAAATATTAATTCCAAAAAAAAAAAGAAAAGTTTATTGACAGATTTCTGGACACTCAGGGTGCTCTTCTGATCAGCTCCATCTTGTTCTATATCTTCTGGAGACACATTTTTTCTCGTCAGCTTCATCAGATCACAGGACCACATCTGGCCCCTCCAAACCGGTCACCATGGAAAAACAGAAAGAGACAGTAATCAGTGTTAAGACAGTAAACATTCAAAATCAGCTTCTATGAAATTATTATTATTTTCTTACGTTTTTCGTCATCAGCTTCATCAGATCACAAGACCACAGCTGGCCTCTCCAAACCGGTCACCATGGAAAAACAGAAAGAGACAATGTTAAGACACTGAGTAAACATTCAGAAGCAGATTCAAACGAATTATTATTATTATTATTATTATTTTCTTACTTTTTTTGTCAGCTTCATCAGATCATAGGACCACAGCTGGCCCCTCCAAACCGGTCGCCATGGAAAAACAGAAACGGAGACACAGTGTTAAGACAGTAAACAATCAGAATCAGCTTCTTTAGAATTAATATTATTATTTTCTTACGTTTTTTGTCATCAGCTTCATCAGATCACAGGACCACAGCTGGCCCTTCCAAACCGGTCACCATGGAAAAACAGAAAGAAACCATGTTAAGACACTGAGTAAACATTCAGAAGCAGATTCAAAAGAATTATTATTATTATTAGTATTTTCTTACTTTTTTTTGTCAGCTTCATCAGATCATAATTCCACAGCTGGCCCCTCCAAACCGCTCACCATGGAAAAACAGAAACGGAGACACAGTGTTAAGACAGTAAACAATCAAAATCAGCTTCTTTAGAATTAATATTATTTTCTTACATTTTTTGTCATCAGCTTCATCAGATCATAAGACCACAGCTGGCCCCTCCAAACCACTCACCATGGAAAAACAGAAAGAGACAATGTTAAGACACTGAGTAAACATTCAGAAGCAGATTCAAAAGAATTATTATTATTTTCTTCCCTCATGTTTTTGATCATGTCTCATTCTTCATCTTCTGGAGACACATTTTTTTCTCATCAGCTTCATCAGATCACAGGACCACAGCTGGCCCCTCCAAACCAGTCACCATGTAAAGACACAGAGAGACATATACACATGTTAAGACATACACATCCAAAAGCAGCTTCCACTGTCATTTTCTTACCTCGTGTTTGTTTTGATTATTATTATCATAATTATTATCATAATACCTAAACCTACACATAGATACAAACGAAGTAATTAATTTACAAAAAGAACCAAAAAACATGTACATAATGTCTCAATGAAACAAAAAAAAGAGGAGAGGCAAGGACTGCCTCACCGACCCACGAGTCAGTGAACACACCCAGACCTCCAGATACAATCATGTTACATTATGATACCATCACATAAAAGACTCTGTAAAAACAAAACAACAATAACAAGAGAAATAGGGACTGTCCCACTGACCGGTGAGTCAGTGAACAAACCTACATCTCCAGATACAATCATTCAAAACAATCAAAGTCACTATTTCTGAACAGTCTACAATCAGACTGTTTACAAAGGCTTAAAACTAACAATTAAAGACACTAAATACACCAAGAAAAAGAGGAGAAACAGGGACTGTCCCACGACCCACGAGTCAGTGAACACACCCAGACCTCCAGATACAATTATTAATTACAATCAGTGTCACTATTTCTACACATTCTCCAATCAGACTGTTCACAAAGGTTTAGAATGAACCATAAAAAACAAAAAAAACAAACAAACAACAGCAAAAATAGGAGAAGCAGGGACTGTCCCACTGACCGATGAGTCAGTGAACAAACCCACATCTCCAGATACAATCATTCAAAACAATCAAAGTCACTATTTCTGAACAGTCTACAATCAGACTGTTTACAAAGACTTAAAACTAACCATTAAAAAAACAAATACAACAACAAAAGGAGGAGAAGCAGGGGCTGTCCCACTGACCGATGAGTCAGTGAACAAACCCACATCTCCAGATACAATAATTTAAAACAATCAAAGTCACTATTTCTGAACAGTCTACAATCAGACTGTTTACAAAGACTTAAAACTAACCATTAAAAAAACAAATACAACAACAAAAGGAGGAGAAGCGGGGACTGTCCCACTGACCGATGAGTCAGTGAACAAACCCACATCTCCAGATACAATAATTTAAAACAATCAAAGTCACTATTTCTGAACAGTCTACAATCAGACTGTTTACAAAGACTTAAAACTAACCATTAAAAAAACAAACAAATACAACAACAAAAGGAGGAGAAGCAGGGACTGTCCCACTGACCGATGAGTCAGTGAACAAACCCACATCTCCAGATACAATCATTCAAAACAATCAAAGTCACTATTTCTGAACAGTCTACAATCAGACTGTTTACAAAGACTTAAAACTAACCATTAAAAAAACAAATACAACAACAAAAGGAGGAGAAGCAGGGGCTGTCCCACTGACCGATGAGTCAGTGAACAAACCCACATCTCCAGATACAATAATTTAAAACAATCAAAGTCACTATTTCTGAACAGTCTACAATCAGACTGTTTACAAAAGCTTAGAATTAACTATTAAAAAACAAACAAACACAACAACAAAAAGAGGAGAAGCGGGGACTGTCCCACTGACCGATGAGTCAGTGAACAAACCCACATCTCCAGATACAATCATTCAAAACAATCAAAGTCACTATTTCTGAACAGTCTACAATCAGACTGTTTACAAAGACTTAAAACTAACCATTAAAAAAACAAATACAACAACAAAAGGAGGAGAAGCGGGGACTGTCCCACTGACCGATGAGTCAGTGAACAAACCCACATCTCCAGATACAATAATTTAAAACAATCAAAGTCACTATTTCTGAACAGTCTACAATCAGACTGTTTACAAAGACTTAAAACTAACCATTAAAAAAACAAACAAATACAACAACAAAAGGAGGAGAAGCAGGGACTGTCCCACTGACCGATGAGTCAGTGAACAAACCCACATCTCCAGATACAATCATTCATCACAGTACAAGTCAGTATATATACAATCTCCAAAGAGACTCTTTACAAAGGTTTACAGTAAAATGCCTATTGGAATTGAAATGGCACGTTACCATCAGACAGTGCAATTTGAACACAACGTAAACAGGAGAAAATTTGTGAACAAAGCCATATCTCTACATATTATTATTATTCACTCACATTTATTAAGTGAGATACTTGTTGAGAATATGGCCTCACTGCCTTAAAGCGCTATATAAAGGCTGATCTTGTGTCCGGGTTACTATTTCCTCAAAGGACAAACGCACAGCTTTGTTTGAGCAGAATTAGCTTCAGTGCATCAGAAGGGGGCGCTGCATTAGACGTAGTAGCTGCTGGTTAAAGGTCAGTATTGCACTGGGCTGGTCAGAATACCCCAAAGCCAGTCACGCTCTGGGCTCTTCAAAATCACTGCTGCACTGGTAATATAAGTTAATGTAATCTGACGACTACTACTGTTACTACTACTACTACAGCATTTTTTTTGGTCTTTTTTGTGTCATGCAAATAAAATTAGTCTTTAGTAGTTGTACTACTAAGTACTATAAAACACACTGTCACCTCTAACCCTCCTATGCCCAGAAAAGCAAAATAAATGCAAGGCGTACTATGCAGGACTTTCTGACAAACTTTAAGACTAAAATAATTTTGTGTATCAATTAGAACCCACTATTTCAGTCCAAAGTAACCTGAGGTCCAATCACATAACACATGTATTATATTATTGTGTGGCCATGGACTCCGGCCATATGGTTAAGAATCACTCAATGAGAACATAACTAATGACAAAACTTAAAATTTTGTCATCAAGGTTTCTAAAGTTTTCATGAAATCCTATATAATAATCCTTGCATTTTTTTTAAACTTAAAAACTATAACGTTTCACTGCCTATGGCCAGAAAGTACAAGGTGTACTATGCAGGAATTTCTGTAAAACTGTAATACTCAGATTCAATTCAGAATAGTAATTACATTAAACTCAATAATTAAAGGTGTTTAATGTGTAATAATTAAAGGTTTTATGAAATCCTACATAATATTCCTTAACTTCAATCTACTCCTTTTTTAAATCAATCAATCAAGAAATAAAGAAATCAATAGAATGGAGGGCGTGGTTGAAGGTGGTAATGTCGCTGCATTAAGCCAAGTTCTAAGTCTCAGAGGCTGAGTTCAGCCCTCGTCCGACTCAGAGTCTTTGAGCCTTGAAGCTAAACTAAAACCACTCTCACCTCTGACCCTCCTATGCCCAAAAAGTACAAGGCGTACTATGCAGGAATTTCTGTAAAACTGCAGTACTCAGATTAAATTCAGAATGGTAATTACACAAAACTCAGCAAGTAAAGGTTACGTTTTCATCATTAATGTTTGTTGTTTTATGAAATCCTGCATAGTATTCCTTAACTTCAATTTCCTTTTTTTTTTTTTTCTTAAATCAATCAATAAATCAATGCAATGGTGGGCGTGGTTGGTGGTAAATATCGCCGCAATGAGCCAAGCTCTAAGTCTCAGAGGCTGTGTTCAGTCCTTGTCCGACTCAGAGTCTTGGAGTATTGAAGCTAAACTAAAACCACTCTCACCTCTGACCCTCCTATGCCCAAAAAGTACAAGGCGTACTATGCAGGAATTTCTGTAAAACTGCAGTACTCAGATTAAATTCAGAATAGTAATTACACTAAAATTAACGAGCAAAGGTTATGTTTTTATTATTGTTTGTTGTTTTATGAAATCCTGCATAGTATTCCTTAACTTCAATTTCCTTTTTTTTTTTCTTAAATCAATCAAGAAATCAATCAATAAATCAATACGATGGTGGGCGTGGTTGGTGGTAAATATCGCCGCAATGAGCCAAGCTCTAAGTCTCAGAGGCTGTGTTCAGTCCTTGTCCGACTCAGAGTCTTGGAGGTATTGAGGCTAAACTAAAACCACTCTCACCTCTGACCCTCCTATGCCCAAAAAGTACAAGGCGTACTATGCAGGAATTTCTGTAAAACTGCAGTACTCAGATTAAATTCAGAATGGTGATTACACTAAACTCAGCAAGTAAAGGTTAAGTTTTTATCATTAATGTTTGTTGTTTTATGAAATCCTGCATAGTTTTCATTTACTTCAATTTCCTTTTTTTTTTCTTTTCTTTTTTTTTTTTTTTTTTACTTTTTTTCTTAAATCAAGAAATCAATCAAGAAATCAATCAATAAGTCAATGCGATGGTGGGCGTGGTTGGTGGTAAATATCGCCGCAATGAGCCAAGAGTCTCTCTGAACTCTCAGAGGCTGAGAGTTCAGTCCTCGTCTGACACAAAGTCTGGGTGGCGGCGGATCCTGTACCACCAGGGGAAGTTCCCGGACGTCCCAGCAGAGGTGGAGGGGCGGGGATCGGGGGAGGAGGGGCCTGGGTCGGAGGAGGTGCCTGGGTCGCAGGAGGTGCCTGGGTCGCAGGAGGGGCCTGGGTCGCAGGAGGTGCCTGGGTCGCAGGAGGTGCCTGGGTCCGAGGAGGGGCCTGGGTCGCAGGAGGTGCCTGGGTCGGAGGAGGTGCCTGGGTCGCAGGAGGTGCCTGGGTCGGAGGAGGTGCCTGGGTCGCAGGAGGTGCCTGGGCCGGAGGAGAGGCGCGGCCGCTTGGCGCTGGGGTCTTCTTCCTCTCCATCTCTCTCACGCTTGCGTCCGCGGAGGGGAATGAAGTCCAAGGCAGGACCCACAGGAACAGGCTGGGAAGAGCAGGGAATGGCCTCCTCTTCGGCCTCCTCTTCAGCCTCCTCTTCGGTCTCCTCTTCGGCCTCCTCTTCAGCCTCCTCTTCGGTCTCCTCTTCGGTCTCCTCCTCACTCTCTTCGGAGAGAGTCCCGTAGCCAGAGTCCTCAAACCAATCGTCCTCTTCATCAGATGACGAAAAGTCGTCCTCTTCATCAGATGACGAAAAGTCGTCATCTTCACGCCCATGCACAAAAACTAAAGGTGGCCACATAGGTGGCCTCCACTCACCTTGGACATCCTCGTCTGAAGAGTAGTCCGGAAGAACCACAGCCTCTGCAACAGATTTGACAATGTTAAACACCATTTAAACTGTAACTAGAGCAAGTCAGACCACTACCACGGCTCTACTACTACTACTACAACTAATACTACTACTACTACTCACAGCTACTTAACTAACATATTGAAGAGGCCTATGTTGTATATCTGGATTGGACAGACCGAAAATAAAACTGTAGGTGTATGACATCACTTCAGACCAGTTCAAATGGCCTTTTTTACTGTTACAACTACTATTTCACTGTTGCTTAAGTCATTATTGGTGTTGTATTTCAAATATTGCATTGTGTGATTCAGACCTGAATTTGCTTATGTATGACATTGATCTGGCAATTAAACATGGTCATGCAACAGCACACAGGTGTCCCACATTATTTTCTCAATAAGCTCAATAGGCGGAGTGTCATAGGGGGTACAATGCGTGGGGCCTGATCTCCTGAGGGGTGCACGATGGCTGTGGCCATTTTGCATTATGTCTGCATTTTATATCTGCATTAATGTTTATATTGTTTGTCTATTTTTGACCTGTGTGAATACAGGCCCTAAGCAGGAGCAGGAGCACACGACTCTCGGCTGCGCTATCGAACTCACTACATCTAATATTGCACGTCCTTGCATGTATTTCCACACATTTATCCCCTTCAAAACTCTGTAATGGCCTTTATGAGTTCAGAGTCAACGGACATGAAGCACGTGGCAGTACGGGACACGTGACTCTCAGGGGGTTCACTACAGAACGTAGAAGCACTGGGCTTCGTTTATAGTTTGTAGGCTCACTGTCTGCTACATAGACATTCTTACTCACTAACCTATGTCTATGGTGTGTTAAACCATCTAAACCAAACCTCAAATGGAAGGCTCAAACTAAACCAAAACAACAGCGTTGCTATGGAGATCAGAGCATATGTTGAAAGCATTTTTTAAAGTTTAAAATTTAGAACGGGGACCGGGCGCCATCTTGTTTCACAAAATACCACTCAAGTTCTGATGAATTTAGACCAGAAAACAAAACACACTTCCCATAAATGTGATGTTAACGTTTGACTTTGCACTCCTGCTGATATATTTAGATCAATTTGACCAACTACGCCATTATTCAAATTGAAACCCTTGCGGGAAAGTCACAACCTATAAAACTTATCAAACTTATCCATTTTCATAAACCTGGTGATGTTTGGAGCCCAACCCCGTAGCATGTGGACAAAACTGTTCTTAAATCATTAAGTATTTGGGCTATGTTATTCATATTTATCATAATTTCTTATAATTAAATGAGGTTTGATTTTTTTACCTTCAGCGATGACATCCCGGATGGCGGGGAGCGGGTCCATGGTGTTCAGCGTTTTCAGACTATAAAAAAGTGAAAGCGTGTTCAGATTGTGTTTTAAAACCCGCTAGCGGTTAATAAGAGATGAATACCAATGTTACGTACAGTGGTCAACTCTGCCTTCAAGTGTTCAACTCAGGTGGTCAGCTTAGCGTTCGCGCAGTCAGCTCAGCGTTCCAGTGAGAAGTGAGTAACTGACGCAGCGGGCGCTTATATACTCTGGACGTTCTATTGCCATGGCACCGACGCACAGACGCACAGGGTCACCGTGCGTCAGTATTTTTAACTTTACATTACGCTGCATCACACTCCTCCATTTCACTCAAACTGGCCCTGAAACTATCTCACTATTTGATTCAGTTACTGCCTGTATAACTAACTAACGTCTAATCACTTGAAACGTGACGTTAAAAGCGACTTATTGTGGTCACTTGTGTTGAAAGCTGGCGCTGCTGTTGTCTCCTGCTGCGCATACACACTAACTAGAAATCTCCTCCACCAGCTGCTTGTCTCCACGGAAATGTTATTGCTTTGCCTGGAATGTTCCATAGTATAGCATTAAACTTGTATGTCTTGCATTTATTCAGTTACAGATGTTTTTATTGCTGTATAATCTCTCTTAAACATGCATTATTACTGTGAGCAGGCTCACCTCTTCATAGATCTGAGGTGTAACTTGGCCTGGTGCCACCAGCTGCTTGTCTCCATGGAGATAGTCACGTTGTCACCACTGTTCCCTCCAAGCTGCGCGCACTGCTGACACGGTCTCCGCGCACAGAAAATCTGTGCTGCGCACAAAAAAATCGAACCGGAGTTGAAAATAAAATAAACACACAACAATTCATTCTGCGCTATTTTTCCAGTGTGAGTCAGTGAGTGTGACCGGGGACGAGCTGCTCCAGCCAATTATGTGATTCACATACGTATTTGCGCATCTTATCAACGTCATTGACAGGCGTCCTCATGTCCCGCTCCCAGTGTTGTAGCCGATGTGACGGATGTGGAGTGAAAACTCGATAATGATTCTAAGTGTTTAACCCCTTAATATTCCGACGGCCCGCCCTCGGGCAAAGATCCGCGCGTAATTGCATAATTTTACGCACTGTTTTGTAGTAGTTTTGCGTTTTAAACATGACGAAACGGACAAAAGAAAGGAAGTACGCGACCGAGGACACTGTGGATGTTTGTACAAGTTAAACTAGAGGCATCTCGGACCCGGAGCGGTTCGTGGAACCGAGTGAAGATCTCACGATGGACTGAGGAGCAGAGGACCTTATGATTTGATGGACTGGATGCTGTTCCTTGAGTTTGAAGATGCCTGTTAGACCAATCACAGTATTCCTTATACCTCTAGACCAGGGGCGTCAAACTCATTTTCACTGAGGGACACATGAACAAAATGGCTGCCACCAAGGGCCAGATATAACTGTGCGGCAGTATAAAAGTCACTAAATGCAACCAAATGTCATGTAAAATAAGCTCAAAAATAGCTCTTTCTGTTGTTAAATAACTCTTGCTTATTCAAGTTGTAAATATTACATGTCAGTTTATCTGGGGTTACGCAGTTACAGACAATTTAAAAAGTGTATCGGGACACACCTGCTCACAAACCTTCAGCATTGCTTCAAAACCAGCCTTTTAATTATTGGGCAATTTGTTGTTTTTCCTTGAAGGATAATGTTTGCATACTTGGCTCCATGTTTTGTGTCAAAATGCCGAGGTAGATTGTACTTTTTCACAACCGACTCCGCCTCATAACACAAAAAACATACAGGTTTTTCTCCTTGAAGCACAAACTTATTATTATATATATATAATATATATATATATAATATATTTAACTTTCTTGAAACTGCCCTCCATGTCTACAATTATCACCTTCCTGAACATTTTGGGATCGTTATGACATGACATGACATTAATGACAGTCATGCCTTTTAATTTACCGTCTCGCGGGCTACATAAAATAGCGTGGCGGGCCGCATTTGGCCCCCGGGCTTTGAGTTCGACACATATGCTCTAGACCCTACCTCTCCTCCCCCCTCAGTCTTTTCTCTAGTCCTCCAGGTACAGCCCAGTTTAGCAGCTTTATTTGAAGTGTGGCTGTGGTGGGAGGCGTTAATGTGTTTAGTCCCACTTTAACTCATCAACAAATTAAAATGATATAATCACAAAAATTGACAGTTGAAATAGCTGAGATTTGAGCTGTGTGCTACAAAATATACATTTAAAAATGTCCAAAAAACACTGAATTTTAGCTCAAGAAAGAACTTAAAGCTGCACTTTGTAACTTTTCTGACTGGGTTGTCCGCCACCTGCTCCTCTTCATGGAGGTTCTATTGCAGGTGTTTTTATCCCCCCCACTGAAAAACAACATGCATTCTTACTGTGAGTGGGGTCGCCTTTCTATAGATCTGACCTGTAACTTGGACCATTGCCGTTGACATGGAGATAGTCCAGTCCAGGAATGTGGAACATTCTGAGATAAGAAATATCTCAATACAGACAAGCAGGTAGTGGACCATCTATTAGAAACTTTTACACAGTGCAGTTAAAATGTTTAAAGGTCCTATATTACACAAATTTGACTCCTGAGAGATTTGAGCCATGTTATAATGTTGTTACCTCATCAAAAACATACTTGGAGTTATGTTTTGTTTCATTCACACATGTTTGAATAACCCGGTATTATTGGGCCATCTACATCTCCAAAGCTCAAAATGCTGTGTTCCATCATGTGATGTCATGAAGCTGTAGTTTTAAAGTTAAAAGCTACTTTTAGCCTCAGTTTAACTTTGCTTTACTCTACAATGCTCTACAATGACCTTAATTTGATTACATTAAAAAAATGCCTTTGCTAGAAAAAGTACAATATCTGATGTACTGACGAGAGAAGAAGTTTCAACGAAGCTAAAACAGTAGATGTAGACTCAAGTTTGGCAATTCCAGTGCTGCAAATTATCCAAATGATTGCAGTGAACCTGTATGGATTATTGCCACTTGATGACATCGCAAGGTGGGAACAGAGTGTTTCAGTCTGAGAGAAGAACTCAGCTGAAATATGCAGGTTGCATACAGTAACAGCAAGTTGAAATCCATAAATCTCTTTCAAAATGGCAAAACACTGTTAAATCTATCAGAAAATAGTCAGTACAGTTAGTTAAGAAAACCAGGTTTCCTCCTCCACAGTGCCCCCTTTAGGTGTTGTTGCAAATATCAATGCCTCTTTATTACCTCTGTATTAACACTCTTTGCTTATTATACTGCTTATCTTTGTACAATTAACATTTTTAACATTTTTTCCAGCATCACATTGAAAAATAGCGCAGAATGAATTGTTGTGTGTTTATTTTATTTTCAATTCCTGTTCGATTTTTTTGTGCGCAGCACAGATTTTCTGTGCGCGGAGACCGTGTCAGCAGTGCGCAATTGCGCACGCGCGCAGTTTAGAGGGAACAGTGCTTACAATGGTCTATCTGTTGCAGTAGCAATCTGCAATAGACTGCATCACTACAATAAAAATTGCACCGAGAGAAAATAAAATTGGTTCATAGCCGCACTATGTAACTTTTCTGGTGAAAGGTGTGCCACCTGCTTGGTTTTGCTTCATGTTACTGCTTTGTCTGGATGTTTCACAGTATGGCATTAAAGTTATCTTGAGCTCCTTGTAGACTAGGCGTGTTTGTAAGTTTTGTGTTTTTTTTTACACCAGTAACTGAATAATTACATAATGCTATAGGCTACTGTGGGACATTCCAATAGGCCTAGTAGTAGCAGTAGTAATAATAGTAGTAGTTATATTTATTGAACTTCAAATGTCTATCGGTAATTGTCCTTATCCGACAATAAATACTAAAGAATATATTGAAATAAACATGGCACAAATATAAAAGTGCAGTGTATGAGACAAAACAGCAGAGGGCATCATAACACAACCCCCTCATCTGTTGAAGATGAAACATGTTATAAGTAAAAACACAGCTTATCTATATTTATATATCGATTCAGGTATTTTGAATCTGATTTTGATTGATGAACTTTCTTTCAAATCTGAAAAACGGAAACGTGACCTTTGACCCTGACCCTGTGTCTTTGATTGAAATGTCTAATTTTGTCTAAACTTTACCTAAATACGGAGCAGTTTTTCAACCCACCGATTCGCAAATAAAGACACCAGTTTGTCATTTATTTTATTAAGAAATACAAAACTAAAAAGTAAGTTATATAACATATATTTTAGTTTTTTTGGTAAAAGATTTGGTAGATGCTACATTTATATAAGCTAACTGTAAGCTAATGTTTGACATGCATTGAGTGTTGTAAAGCAGCGTTATGTTTTTTTGCGTTTAAATCAGTTTAACGTATTCTTTTTTTATTTCCATGTGATGGACCTGGGTTGTATTGAATGCAGTCTCCTGAAACAGCTCAAATTTTTCCGTGAAATTGAACATTTGGTGGGAGTCGACATCAATGGAGCAAAAGTCAAAGAAAAAAGGTGGTCATAAATTATTTTATTTTAGCAGGCACCCTAGATAACTGCCAAGATAAATATATATACAAAAAAAGAAAAAAAAGAAAAGTCATTTACAGTAGTTAATTCACAAGATATAGGCTTAACAGAAAATGCAGTGACGGGAAGAATACTTGTAAGGTTTAAAGGTTTAGGTTAAGGTTTAAAGTAGTTTTACTTTCATTATGGATTTACTATGACTAATTATGTGCAGTTTCAAATCTAGATTGTGTGATCAAGCACTGCAATGTATTCCTTTGATTTCAGGAAAATAACTATGTTCTGAACACCAACAAATGAAACTAACTGTACCAGAATACAGAATACAGTTACAAAAAAAATGTATTCTGAATATTTCCGGTACATGCATTCAGTTATGTCCCAGTGCTGCATAAATATTAGATTCATTATCTCTTTGCACATAGTTTCTAAAAATTAAAAGGAAGAACATGCCACTTTCTAAAAACACAATGTATTTAATGTAGTGTTGGCAGTACCTATTCTATATTTGAAAATATATAGTAAAAAGTATGAAAAGTAGGCCTTTCACGATAACACATTTTGAAGTGCGATATTTTGCTATAGGAAGTAGCTGAGTAAACAGTAATACTTAAACTACTACTGCCACTGATAGTTCCCATGAAGCAGGATAGTCCCAGTGAATAGTTTTTAAAAAATGTACAATATTGTAAAAAAAAAAAAAAAAAAAACGTGCTGCAAAAAATACATAAATAAAAGAATTACTGTAGTACTTGGTATGGATAACTAGTCATAGGAGTAAATTATTTGACCCCTCAGAGTCAAATAATTTACTTCTACTACTTCATAGTTGTATTTGATCTAAATACAACTATGATTATCGATTAATCGTTGCAGCGCTAGTTCCAACTTTCATTTACTGAACGATAAGTGAAAAACTGCCTCCTTGTTGTTTCCTTAGGCATGCTCTGGAGCCTCTGTCCACAGGCTACCTGCGGCCTGGCTTTGAGCAGCTGTGTCGAGCTGTACCAGGGGTCTGTGACTGAACCAGACGCCCGCCTCTAAGTGTTCCACCTGGCCTTCAGTGTAGAGCTGTGAGCCACATGAGGGCGCCAGAAACACAAACATAAGGAAGGAAGGCGTTAGTTACACAGTACTGCAGCAGTACTCTCCCAAACTACTTTTTCCCCAGGATCATATCAGCAAATAGCCAAATACTTAACTAGGCTTTAAAGCTGCACTATGTAACATTCTGGAAGAGTGTTTACCACCTGTTACAATTTATTTATCATCTAATTTTTACTGTCTCGAAAACATGAAAAAAGAGGGCTACTTCATTTTAAACGGTTTGCAGTCGTCCAAAGTTATTCCTCACTTACCTTATGCATTCCAAGCATCCTAATTATTCACAGCAATGAGTTTATAATTGCTTTTCACAATTTTCAGAGACCAGTGTGGATTCAGCATGCTAACACAATCCGCCATTATTTTCCTGGTTTGCAGACGATAAAAACACCTTGTAATTATATGCTTACTAGTTTTGACTCCAAGAGCTGCTTTTCCGATATATCTGTACCAGGGCAAAATAAATGTTTTTACATGAAAAAAATGTAGTACAGCCCCTTTTAATTTATGATTTGACCCTTGTGTTTGTTCTTCCGTCAGTATCGAGCACTTGCTTCTTTGCGATGTGGAACACTTCTCAGAGGCCCTGTTTGGATACATGGCCCCTGTACATGTCATCATCAGCGCCCCAAACTCTAAGTTCAACCCTCTGTTCCCTGGGCTCACTGGCTTCAGGCACCCAGACCACAAGTTCGAGTGGACCAGGGCGCAGCTCCAGTCCTGGTGAGAGCCATCATAATTAGGCATGTCACAATAACAAATTTTGAAGTCTGATGTATTGTCGAAGAAAACGCTAAAGACTATTCTAAATGTATAATGTTGAATTCATGAGCTTCAATAAACAAAAAATAGACTGAAACACATTAGTAAGTTTATGTTGAGTATGAGCAGTGTTGTCACGATACTAAAATTTCAAACTTGATTTCGATACTAAGGATTAGACTCAATACCCAATACTGAGTCCGATACCATGACGATAATAAAAACTCTTTAGACAAAAGAATGTGATTTTCAACATTAAATGGTAGTACTTTGTCTTCTATTCCCATGTGGCCTTTTATCTGTGTAATCCCTGTCATCCAGGTAGATTCCATAGTCATTCATGAGTGTATACTAGTCTATGTGTCTTATACTTGTATATAAAGCTTTTCAGGAAAGGCTCATTACTGTCCTGTGAATGTGTCTTTTTATTATCGATACCTGCTCAAATGAGTATCTAGTTTCGATTTTATTTTATTAACTTTATTTAACCTTTATTTAACCAGGAAAGTCCCATTGAGATTAAAAACTTCTTTTTCAAGGGAGTCCTGGCCAAGTGCCAGCAGCAAATAAAAAATATATTTACATAATTACAAAGAGACAAGATAACAGGAAAAGACAAACCGATTATGAAAAACAAGTGCAGGTTATGGAGTCAGCCTCGAGACCTCTCAGTTTAGATTTAGTTTTTGATACTAGTTTTAGTATCAATTAGTATGTTATTTTTGGTACTTTTGACAACCCCAATAATGAGGTTATAGAAGTTATTAATTCAAGCCATGCAGCTCAAATCTTAGTAGTAGTGTCAGCTGACAGTAGTACAGAAAAAAATTACAAAACGTTCCCCACTAGTAGAAAAAGTGCCCACGAAAACTTTTGACTCCATTCATCCATTTTCTTCTGCTTATCCAGGGCCGGGTCACAGGGGCAGCAGTCTAAGCAGGGACTCCCAGACTTCCCTCACCCCGGACACATCCTCCAGCTCCTCCGGTGGGATCCCAAGGCGTTCCCAGGCCAGCCAAGAGACATAGTCCCTCCAGTGTGTCCTGGGTCTTCCCCGCGGTCTTCTCCCGGTGGGACATGCCCAGAACACCTCCCTAGGGAGGTGTCCAGGAGGCATCCTGAGCAGATGCCCGAGCCACCTCAAATGGTTCCTCTCGACGTGTAGGAGCAGCGGCTCCACTCTGAGCGCCTCCCGTGTGACCGAGCTCCTCACCCTATCCTTACGGGTGCGCCCGGCCACCCTACGGAGGAAACCCGTTTTGGCCACTTATATCTGCGATCTTGTCCTTTCGGTCATTACCCAGAGCTCATGACCATAGGTGAGGGTAGGTTCCCTCACTCGTGAACAAGACACGAACAAGATACTTGAACTCCTCCACTTGAGGCAAAGACTCACCACCCACCCGGAGAGGGCAAGCCACCTTTTTTCGGTCAAGAACCATGGCCTCGGATTTGGAGGGGCTGATTCTCATCCCAGCTGCTTCACACTTGGCTGCAAACCACCCCAGTGCCTGCTGCAGCCCCCGGCTGCGCCTAGAAATTCTGTCCATAAATATAATGAACAGAAACGGTGACAAAGGGCAGCCCTGGTGGAGTCCAACATGCACTGGGAACAGGTCTGACTTACTGCCGGCAATGCGAACACAGCTACTGCTCCGGTCATACAGGGACAGCCCTTAGCAAAGAGCCCCGGACCCCATACTCCCGGAGCACCCCCAGAGGACACCAGAGGGACATGGTCAAATGCCTTCTCAAGATCCACAAAACACATGTGGACTGGTTGGGCAAACTCCCATGAACCCTCAAGGACCCGATCGAGAATATAGAGCTGGTCCAGTGTTCCGTGACCGGGACGAAAACCACACTGCTCCTCCTGAATTCGAGGTTCGACTATCGGCCGGATTCTCCTCTCCAGTTCCCTGGAATAGACCAAAAAAAGATGAATAGATGAAGTAGATGACTCCCAAAATGTATTGTTCCATCTTATGACTTGAATGACAAGTTGATGTAGAAATGATCATAACTATGTTGCTTAGTTGTGAGCTTGGGTTTAAATAGCTCCCACTTGACTTGGCTTGACTTGGGTGCGTTCACTTATTTTGTCAGAAAATGTCAAATTTATGGTATATAACTACTGCCTTTTTAGTGTGATGATAATCTTTATATTTTTGTAGTCATTATCCATGCATTTTAACTCACAAAAGATTTATGTAAAGTGAATTATGCCTTTCAGACAAAGTGCTTCTCCTCCGACGCACCTGTCGCCCAGTCAGGTGTGCAGAGTCTACACAGAAAAGATAATTTTGGAACCAATTACATGTAGCATAGTCAAATCCAATATGTTTCAGATGCTTCAAGAGGACTCCATGATCCACTGAATCAAAAGCTTTAGTTAAATCAATAAACAAAGCTACACAGTCTTGTTTAACATCAAGGGCTGAGAAAATGTCATTTAAAACTTTTGTGGTTGCAGTGACAGTACTATGCCCTTTTCTGAAACCCGACTGATAAGACTTCAAAATGGAACAATTATTTAAATAACCTGTAACTTGATTTGAAACTCTTTTCTAAAACTTTTGCAAGACAAGGTCATTTAGATATTGGCTGGAAATGATTTACATTGTTAGTTGCCCCACCTTTATGTAAAGGTAAAACGTGCTGTTTTCCATAATTCTGGTATCACTGCCATTTGAATTGATGAATAAAATATGTAGAAGAGGTTGAATTAAATATGGGGCAGCTGGTAACAGAAGTTTTGGATCAAGATCATCAGCTCCCATGGACTTCTTTGGGTCTATGGAGTGGAGAGCATTTAAGACCTGCATGTAAGTGAAAGGTCTTTAAAAAAAAAAGTGATAATCTGCCCAAGGTTCAGACTCAACATAATCAAAATCACAAGGACCACCATTAGTATCCAAAACCTCACATTCAAAGATAAAATGCCTATTGAAAGAATCACAAAGAATCTAATAAAATATCAGTTAATAATGTATGAATATTAGATTCTGAGAGGGATCTGACTGTCCTCCAAAACTTTGTCAGATTTCCATGACTCTCTATCAACGCAGACATGAAGTAGGCTGTTTTGCCTTTCTAAGTGCTCATAAACATTTATTTCTCTTCTGGCGAAAAGATGCCCAATCCAAATCCGACCTAGTTGTGTGAGCAGTTTTCCAGGCAGCATTTTTTTCTCTAATTCAGCTTGCAATTTCTGAGTTGAACCAGGGATTATTACAGTTTTTCATTCTAATTTTTCTTTTAGGCGCATGTTGGTCTACAATTTCATTAAATATATTAATAAAAAAGTTTAAGGCCATATCAGGGTGTGTGAATGCTGACGTTAGCCTGATATCACTGTAATACAGGTCAGAGATAAAGGCCTGCTCACTGGAATATTTATACCATCTTCTTTGCACATGGATGTGTCTTTTTCACTTTCGTATTTCAAATATGTCCAATTGGACAATGGTCAGTAAAATCAAGTGGAAAAACACCATTTGCCTTATAATTATGGGGTTTGTTAAGCTTACATTAATGAGTGTGCCTTGATTTAAATTTGTAGGGTCAGGTCTAGTCAGAATAGAAATTGATTGTGTAAGATTTAGGCCAGGTCTTTCAAAGTTTCAGACTCTTTCTCCAGCCAGTTAATATTTATATTGCCTATTATCAGGGCCTTGTAATTTTCCAGCTTAGAAAGCATCATGAATAGATCATTAAGAGCATTTTTAGGGGCAGAAGGGGCATGATAAATACCAGCAATAGCCAATTTATCAGGATCATGTGCATAACTAACAGACACGCAAAACATTAAGGTTTTGAACAGGTGAACATAAGGTCCAAAGACAGGTGATCTTTGGTATAAATTGCAACGCCACCTCCTTTAGATTGCCTGTCACACCGAAAAACTTTATAATTTTCAATATTGATTTCCTTATCACTTATTTTATTTGATAGCCAGGTTTTAGAAAATATAAATATATCCGGGTCTGTTTGATCAGCCCAGACTTGAATGTAATCTAATTTAGATATGATACTATGCACATTCATATGTTGCACGACCTCCAATAATTTCTTTCATTTCTTTTCATATTCTACGTGAAATATGCACATTAATGTGTTTTAATGCGGAATCTAAGCTGGTGGGCACTGGTTTTGTCAAAGAGTCACCTGAGACGCTCATTATCCTATGTGTAAGGAGACACTCAGTTGACCTGTTAGGTGCAGATTCCAGCGCTAGATTGATATTGTCACTCAGCAGTTTTTTCCCCGGTTCTATTTAAATGAATGCCATCACGGGCAAACAGATTATTCCTCTTCCAAAATCGACAAAAACTATTCACAAAAGGAATTCCAAGAGCACTGCAATAACCCTTCAGCCAGATGTGAAGTTGGTGGATCTGACTAAACTTCATGAAACTAGGAGATGGAATTGGACCAGACATTACACAAGGTTTTCCCGACTTCAGCACTGTGTCTATAAGCGATTTAAAGTCATTTCCCAACACCTCAGACTGTTGTAGTTTAATGTCATTGGATCCAATGTGCACTATCACAGTGGACATGTCCACACGATTGGACAGTGTGTCTGTGAGTATAGTGTTTATATGTCATCACCTCCCCTGCCCACACACCAGCCCTGGCTCCCCTTTGCTACATCTACTCCCTCTAGGGACTCCTCCCCACCTTCACCTATGGCCCTTCCCGACCATCTAGAAAGTCTCATCAGATCAGGAATTAAGATGGCTCCCCTCACACCTAATATAGTGCGATCGAGAGTTCAACTATACAGAACTCTTCCCCGTACCCACCTATCTCCCCTCATCTTTCACCCAAACTCCCCCCTGCTCCGCCTCCTCGGCCCTCACCTGGTCCCTCACCCAAACTCCCCCCAGCTCGCCCTTCCCTGCCCTCCCCCAGAGCTGTTACCAGCAAGAGCTAGGACACACAGGGCCCCTGCTGTCTCAGGACATACAGTCATGATAAATATCATGCTGAGGCCTTGTGATGGAGCTGTATCTACAGTTACACCACGTAGACAGAAGGACAGTTAGAATGTCCAATCAGAGACATTTAGTTCATCCAAACATCCAGTCCTACTGAAACTAATCTGAAACTTGCTGTGCTCAATGTCAGATCTTTATGTAACAAGTCCTTTTTAATTAATGATTTTATTTCTTCTTTTAGTCTTGACTTTATGTTTTTAACCGAAACATGGCTTGACAAAAACACAGTTTATGCAATTCTAGTGGAATCAACTTCAAATTTGAATCTGAAACACGACAACAAAAAGGGTGGAGGTGTGTGTGCATTTTTTAGAGATAATTTAGTTACTCACAGATTGTCATTTGGGGTGTTTTCATCTTTTGAGTATGTTCCCTTTAAAATGGAGCTAAAACAATCCCCATCCATACTCTACTTAGTCATATACAAACCTCCCCAGCACTGTCTGAGTTTTATTGATGATTTTACTGAGATACTTTCAGTCGTATGCACAGACAGACTTTAATGGTTTAGTCATTACAGGTGATTTTAATGTACATGTGGATAATGTGTTTGACAGAAACACTAAAGAGCTCAGCTCTGTCCTTGAAAGCTTTGGTCTGACTCAGCATGTCAGCGAGCCCACCCAAAACAGAGGACACACTCTGGACCTGCTCATTACAAAAGGAGTAAATATTTCAAATGTCAATGTGGTGGATGTTGCTCTGTCTGATCATTTCTGTGTCTTTTTTGACCTGTTATTCCCAAACCAGCGGCTGGTCCTGCAGTTGTTTGAAGGAGACACATAAATGATAAAACAGGTGCACTGTTCATGGAAATGAAACACTTTGAAAATGCCTCATGTTCTAATGTTGATGATTTGTTGAACTCTGTAGCTTCGAGTGTTTTGAATGTTCTGGACACCATTGCCCCGATGAAGGTTAAAATGGTTAAAGATAAGCAGAAAACGCCATGGAGGAATGATGACTCGGTCAGGGCACAGAAAAGGGAGTGCCGGAGGGCCGAGCGGGAATGGCTCAAGTCAAAGCTCCAGGTTCATTATGAAATTTACAGAGAAAAGATGCACATGTACAACCACAGTTTATGTAGAACAAGGCAAAGGTATTTTTCTGACATTATTGGAAGTTGTAGTAACAACTCGTGTCCTGTTTGCAACGGTAAACAGATTAACAAACCCCCCAGTTGTTGTTAGAACTAATTTCCACATCTAAGTGCAATGAGTTTGCATTGTTCTTTAATGACAAGGTTCAGGGCATTAAAAATGCCATCAATTCCACAACGCAAATAACACCTCAGCAGCCACCTAAACACTTAGAGCTGACTCACTTTGCACCTGTAACTGACAAACCTGTCCAGGAGATTGTCACCAGTCTGAGTTCATCTACATGCTGCCTCGATGTGTTACCCACTAAATTTCTAAAGTCTGTGCTCAACAGTTTGCTGTCACCACTCACTCACATTGTTAATATGTCACTTCAATCTGGAACATTCCCAAGAGCTTTGAAAACTGCGGTTATCAAGCCTCTCCTAAAGAAGAGCAGTCTTGATGCCACAATATTGAACAATTATCGACTGATCTCAAATCTGCCATTTTTAGGCAAAGTCCTTGAAAAAGTTGTTCCAACAGCTTATTAACTTCCTCGAAATTAACAACACCTTTGATGTCTTCCAATCAGGTTTTAGACCCCACCACAGCACTGAGACTGCTCTTATCAAGGTGACAAATGACATCTGCCTGAACACTGATGCAGGCAAAGTCTCAGTCTTGATCCTGTTAGATCTGAGTGCTGCCTTTGACACTGTGGATCATGGGATCCTCTTACAGAGACTAGGGGACTGGGTGGGCATCTCTGGTACGGCACTAAACTGGTTCAAGTCCGATTTAGAATAGAAAGAATAGACTTTAAAGTAGCTCTGCTTGTGTATAAGTCTCTCCATGGCCTCGGCCCAAAGTACATCTCCAACATGTTAGTGCCATATGAACCATCTCACACTCTGAGGACTTCAGGGACCGGCCTTCTGCTGGTGCCCAGAGTCAGGACTAAACATGGTGATTCCCCATGTTTAGTTTAAGTTTTATGCTGCTAAAACTTGGAACAGTCTTCCTGAAGATGTGAGACAGGCCTCTACTTTGACAATGTTTAAATCCAGGCTCAAAATGGCTCTGTTTAGCTGTGCATACAACTGAAAGGTTTTTATTCTGCACTCTTCTCTGTTAATGGTAATTTTATGATGATTATTTGTGATTCTTTATGTTTTGATTTGTGTGATTTTAATGTCTTTCTTATTCTGTAAAGCCCTTTGAATTACCTTGTGTACGAATTGTGCTATACAAATAAACTTGCCTTGCCTTGCCTTGATACCTGAGCTCCAGGGTGGCAGTGCCCCTCTCCCTGCTCTAGGCCTTCTCTCCTCGGGTTGGAGCTCTCATTGGGAGCCTTTCAAAACTAATGGACGAACCAATGGTCAAACTGAGGCAGGACGGGTCTGGTCTGCTGCTCCAAACAGGCACAGAGGCTTATGTTGTCTTGAGCTCAGTCACACGGGAGAGCAGTGGCATGATCTTGTCTTGTTAGTCATTTCGGTGGCCCTCATCATAAGCACCCATTAAGGAAATATAACTCTTTTGACATCTACAATAATTTACACTTTACTATTTTAGCCATTGCTCTGCTGAGAAGGTGATTGGCTGCAGCCTTCCATCTATACAGGACCTGTACGTCTCCAGGACTCAGGGGCGAGCAGGCTGTATAGCAGCTGACACTTCTCACCCTGGACATGGACTATTTGAGCCACTTCCCTCTGGCAGGAGGCTACGGTCCATTGGGACCAGAACCTCTCACCATAAGAACAGTTTCTTCCCCTCTGCTGTTTGTCTCATGAACACTTTATAATATCTGCACTAAACTGGACACTTAATAACACCGGTCACTTTAATAAGCCATGCTTGCACTGTTGTTTTGATGCTGCTGTTGTATATATTTTCTCCCTTTAAGTATTTCATTTGATTTTTTAAGCATATCTTTTTAACTTTGTGCATGCCCTTATTTGTATTTGTATTTATTCAGTGTGTTTATGTTGCACTTTTTCACCGAAGCAAGTTCCTAGTTTGTGAACTGTGTTCACAGACTATGGCAATAGAAGTCTTCTGATTCTGATTCTGATTCTGATTGTTCAGTTAACTCTCCAGTTTATCACTTTGACATGATGTGAAGAAAATGAAAAACAGTCGGACACAGTATTATGCCTTTGTTTATTCCACAGTAATTGTGCTAGTTTACAATGACGTTGGCCAATCATCAGATGCAGCGTCATTCAATTGGTTGCCAAATTGTCAATACAAATCCAAATCCTGTGTGCATTAGAGAGTGCGCTTACTGTGCTACAGCGGAGATGCGTCAGTACTACATGCAGTGTGTATTATAGGAGGTTGCCAGATTGGGGGCCCTCTTATGGCCTCGGAGCCCTAAGTAGACGCTTGGTCCGCTTATAGGCTGGGTCGGCCCTGAATACAAGTGCCCCGCTCAGCTTGTGTTGAAGTTTATGGTTGAGGCTCTCTTTTCCCACCCATAGGGGGCGCTGAGTGACACACCAGCCGCCCTCTGCAGCCGTGTGCCTTCTTTGCTGACGCTCGTTGACTGACGCTGCTCTGATTGGTCGGTTGAGAGACTTTTCCTGCTACGCACGCGCCGGCGGTTGGCTGCAGCCTGCGGAGTCAGTTAGCGGATGGTGCTGGGGACTTCTCATATGTCACTGTAAAGACCAAAGGGTTTTTTAAAATTTGTGTCTTACGTCCAAAGTGTCAGATATTCACACGTAAACCATGGCTTCATCTTCCAACGCTACAACGTCAAGCCCTGCGCTAAACGGACAGGGGAACAAGCGGAACGTGGCTCTCATCACCGGCATCACTGGGCAGGTAAAGCACATCAGCCTCACTCATCTGTTGACATAACGCTAACCTCAGAAACAAAAGCAGTACCAGTTACACTCTGCGGGTTAACATCATGGTATCTGCCCCTAGACCACTGTATACACCTCTGCAATTCTGTTAAATGTGGTCTTTTGATAGAAGAAGGCTAAACATTTTCTCATTCTGAAGCTGTGCAGGTGTAGTAGTCAAAAAGGCGTGGATATCAAACAGGCAGGTGCCAACCCTATGGTTACTTTTATATAAGTTTGTAAATAGCCTAGTAAGCCCCAGCTGTCTTCTCTCAAGTCCAAGTCCTGTGTTTTGAGCTTCTAGTCTTTCCAAGTCTTTATCCCAAATAGCCTACACTTTGTAATTTTGCAGTTATAAATTGTTCTTTAAAAAGTTCTCACTATAAATAGAGACGTGTAGGACATAGAGACATGTTTGCTCCTGTAAATTAAGCACTAAAAGTTACATATGAATGAATGAATGAATGAATATTGTTTATTTGAGCAATGTAGGCCTATTACCTCTTCAGAGTGTTTTCTATTCTATGAAGTCAAGTCCTGAGTCGGTGGCATTCAAGTCTACGTCAAGGCTATTTATTATCAGCATTTGGCATTTATTATCATCTTAGCTTCCGCTATTATTAAGACTATACAAGAGAAAGGATATATTATAGGGGGTCACTAAGTCCCCTGTAATAATGGTAAACACTTTATTACCATACAAAGACCTATTACAACATGACCTGAGACTAAAGCCGCCAATATGTCTGCTTTTAAAAGTTTTGACTGGGTTAGAACAAAAGGGATACGCTGTTGTTATTATTCAGTCGCTCCACACAGTTGTAGCCACAGCTGCCCTGGGAAAGATTGACGGAGGTAAAGATGCCAATCTGTACCATTGGCACCTTCAGCCATCATTTACTCACTCACGCACCAATACAATCTGCCAGTGTCATTGTCATTTACACACTTCTACCACTTAAAGGCTATTTGGCATCAAGATACATTTATAATCTATAATTGGATATTAAAACCTGCTTGACAAGTAGGCTGATCTGGTTCTGATGATGTATAAGATGTAAGTCTGGTTCTCAGTGGTTAACAAAAGCCTCCACAGGTGATTTGTGCAGTGTAATCTGAGAATCCTTTTGTGTGATGTGAATGTTGAAATGGTACAGTTACATCGTTCATGTGGGTCAATATAACAGACTTTTTGAAAACGCAATAGTTCTTAGCTTTTGTATTTTTATCTCTATGTCGAAACATTTTTCCAGTTTCAAATCTTCAACCCTTTGACTGAAACTTACTTTTAAGCCTGTTTCTTGTTTGTACTGATATACTGTTGTCAGTCGCATGGCATGAATAACCACACAGAGATTCTCAAAGCAGTCATCTCTAAACCTATTTTCCCCTTTTCTCCCTCGTTTTGTCAACTCAAACACTAACCTCGACAGATGACAGTTGAGCCTTTACACTGAAGGAATTTAGTTTCAAGCCATGCCCTCCTTTTAAAATCTGATAAAACGTGAGCTTTTTATTCCACTGAAAATCCTCATCTTTTACCACTGTTACAGCATTTTTCCTGTTCCCTTACTTGACCTACTTCTCTTACTTGACCTATCACTTATCTTCAAACTTCTTATTCTCCACCTTGGTACACAGCTCACAGACAAAAGGTTTTTTAGTCATTCACACAGGCTGTTCACACTATTATACAGCTAAGCCTACACCAGTATTTGAAATGCTTAAAGATTCCTTTTTATGCAAAACCCACTCTTGTGAGCGCTAAGCCATGTTATAATGCAGTTATCTCCTCAAAAACTTACCTGGAGTTGTGTTTTGTTTCATTCACACAAGTTTGAGTAACCTTTTATTATTAGTCTGCCTACGTCGCTAAAGCTCAAAATGCTCCGCTCCACCTTATGATGTCATGAAACACTAGTTTTCAAGTTAACAGTTAACTTTTACCTTTTATTCAGCAGAGACTGGAAACTACAGAGCTCAGCCCAAATATGCAGGGTTAAACATGTGTGAATGAAACAAAACACAACTCCAGGTCTGTTTTTGATGAGGAAACAACATTATAACAGAGATCAGAAAATAGCGTAAACATTGGTAAACTTTTTTCTTTTTTTTTTACCAATTTTTGTGGTCTTTTAGAGAGCAATTCTAGCATTAGAATTAAGATAACTTGAAAATAAAGACATGATTCCAGCAGGGGGTACTATATTCACAATTTTGAGTTGAATCCAGAGAGTTGGCGATCAGACTTTGGGATTTTAGTTCCATATTTTTGCCCGAACAACTGTATTATATAATAGTTCAATATTTCGCAGGTCCTGAATGAAAAGCAAGCTCCGTGTTTGACGTTATTTGTTAATGATTATATGAGTTTAAAGTTTACCTATGAGATAAAAAACCTGTTCTGGAGCTACTTCCTTGATCATAAACATTCGTAACGTTTGTGTGCATGTGGTTTGGAGGATTCTGGCAGCTCTGTCATAAACACCACATTTAAATGAACATCCTTTGAAATGAGCCGTGCAGCCAGAGAAAGCGCGTGTGATGAACGACACGGGCCTGATTGAGCGCACACTGGGTTGTGCAGATGAGTGAACAGGAATGTAGTTAAACCCACAGTTTTTAAATCCTGATTGGTTTATGCTACATTTCGCCGTGTTATTTTGCCCTGACATCTTTTACTCTGGCCACCATTTACAGTTAACGTCCTGTGTTTTGTATTACTGTTTGTTACTGTCGTTTGTTTAAAGTCCTTTTATTTAGGATTTTTAAGATTTTCCTATTACTATTACTTTATATTTTCTTTGTTTATTTGGTTCATTTGATTTTGAGTTATTACCTCAAACTTATGTACGACTTTGTAGAGAGTGCGCCCTCTGCTGGATAATAAATACATGATGGGTCCTTTATGGACTGAATACAAATTGTGTCTTTTTGTTTTTTATGTTACTGTCATATTTATACACTAGCAGTCAAACGTTTGAACACACAATCTCATTAATTAATTCGTTTTTTTCTTTACTACTCTCTACAGATGCATCAAATATATGCATTGGTGGAACGTAACAAAGAATAAGTAGTAAAGTATTGTACTCAAGTATACATTTTAGGTATCTGTACTTAAGTAGATTTTGAAGTGGATACTTTTTGCTTTTACTTCACTGCATTTGAGAGCGGGTATCTGTACTTTCTACTCCACTACATTTTTGAACAGGAAAAATCTTTGAAAAGTAAAAGTATTTTTTATTATTGTTTGAGACCTACTGAAAAGGCTGAGGGTTTATTTTTAACACATTTGTAGTTTGAGAAAACAAAAATATACAAATAAAACAGCTGGAGAAAAACTATTAATTCAATTAAAAATTTGGCAAAAATCATTATCAAAATCACTACATCTGAAGCTTCATTAGATTTCAAAATCTGTGCAAAATACTTTTACTTTTTACTCTTTAAGGATATTTTTAAATGGGTACTTTTTTTTCTTAAGTAAAAGTATCACATGAAAAAAATGTACTTGAGTATTTCTTTGCTCTTGTATCTGTACTTTTACAAAACTGAGTACTCGGCCTTCATTCAGTCTCCTGAAATTGCTTTCATATCAAGTATGCTAGGGAAAAGAATACCAAGAGTAGTGATAAATCTAAAATCTAAAACAGTTTTGAGCTATTTTGACTTCATTTTTTGTTTGCTACATTCCATATGTGTTAATTCATAGTTTTGATGCCTTCAGTGAGAGCCTACAATGTAAATAATCATGGAAATAACGACCAAACCTTTGACTGGTAGTGTACCTTTAACACATGTATCTCTCAGATCTGCTCACATTACTGCCCAAACCTGATGTCAGAGTAGTTGACCTGTCAGCTGACCATACAGTGTGATGTGTTTGTGCTCGTGTGTCAGCCCCCTGTCCACACCGAGCAGCCCCCCACCCCATAACAGGAAACAGTGAGGTGAGCCCTGGGTTTATGGGCTAATGTGGCCTCAAAGGAGTCTCTTGTTTGGGAGCAGAACTGCAGCTCTTCAGGCTTGTTTTCCATATTGGTCTGGAGTGGAACGCTCTGACCCTGGCACCCGGGCAGGAAAACATGACACGCATCGGCAGCACTTTGAACGCGGTGGGGATGAGCGAGGGGCTGCCAACACTGGGACCATCTTCTTACACTCATGATGACAAGTACTTAATCATGTGAAACAGTTGTGAATTTGTCAGATTATAGTGGCAGTATAGTGTGTTGGTATGGAAATACGTTGAGATGCAAGGTGGATATGGGGTTTGGAGGTCCTTTAGCATGCTAAGAGTAAAACACGGCCACAAACTATACAATGTATTCTGGTTTACATATATTTCTTTTGACATTTAGAACTCTACATGTATCCTTAAAGTTCAGGATGTGGGTGGGGATAGGGGGTAAGTGAAAACTGAAATTTTCTGAGGACTCAAACATTCAGTACAGGACAATACACGATTACTCTAACATACATGAATGAATCAAAATACAACACTGAGTAAGCTAATGATGTTACAACAAGGTTAAAGCCTTTAACCATGTTATAGTTGTTTCTAGGCCTGTCACAATAATTACTATATCGGTCATTTAAAAAACATGACAGATTCAACAATAATTTTTCGTGGGGACATTCTCTTTGTAGTGCTGGAAAATGTTTGCTTATTTTTTCTGCAGTATGATCAAATGAACTGTAGAAGGTTGAATTATTAAATAAAAATACACAAACGAATTAATAATTAAGTTTTGCACTTTAAAACGCACTTCAAAATGTGTTATTGTGACAGGCCTACTTGTTTCCCTTCACCATTTACTCACCTGAAGCTGTATTTGCAGCGATTCGTTCGTTCGTTCGTTTATGGCAATGTCAGCTCCCATTGGGCACCACAGTTTTCTAACATGGAAGGTAGTGTACTTGTTTCCGTTAAGTCATTTTAGATGATGATTTTAGATGAATATTGTGATTTAAAATGTGCAAATTATAACACGATGATCCGCACGTGACATAGATTATAGCTATATCTCAAACACAAGTCTTCTGTAAAATATCATCATTGTCAATTTTGCTAAAATGTTCTTTTTTTTCTAATTTTAACCATTAAAAATACAGAAATAACACCTTATACAATGAGAAAATAAGATTTCATTTTTATTTTCATTCAACTCCGGTAGATTTTTAATAGGTCTGAATCATAGACAATATACTGGCACATCTCCGAAACAACAATTCTGATATCATCAGTTTTTTCACTCTATCTTCACATGTAAATAGGTAGTAACTCAGCCTGTCACCATAATATATTTTGAAGTTCGATATATTGCTCCAGTAAATATAGATGATTAACGATAATATTAAAACAAATTTATGCCACTGACACAAAAATCCAAAAGCAGATTTAAACCACAAAAAACTATTCTAAATCTACAAAATTGTTAAAAAATCATGAGCTACAATAAATAAACAGCAGAATGAAACACTTTAGTTCTGAGTTTGCATCTGTAATGAGTCAAAGAAGTTATTAATCCAATATTTTACGGCTTAAATCTTATCATATAGCCAAAAAATAACCAAACATTTCCCAGTTGTGGAAAGAAAATGTACACACAATAAATATTGACCTGAAAAAATATGGTTCCAACCATCATATAGTGAACTATGACAGGCCTAGTAGTAACTGACCACTGCCGCTCCTGAGAGGTATTTGGTTTGTATCTGGTTTGTGTCTGGTTTGTATCTGGGTGCAGGGGTGCCCACAGTGCAAAGAGGGACTTGAGTATGAATGGCACGGCTGGTTCAGAATGTTCCAGAATATTCCAGAGTATTCGGGAATGAGCGGTCGGAAAGAGTGACGCGTTGAAGAGATGAGGAGTTACATGGGTGAAGGGAACAAGACCTTATTGACAGGGCCTCTACGTCCGTGCTGTCCAGAAGCCCTGATTCATGTGGATGCTTCGGCCAGTGGTACCATAATGAATGTATGAATGAGAAAGTTTTCCAGCCCCTTTAAACACCCCGGGGTTAGTTTTGATTTCCTGTGGTCATTCAAGTGTCAGAGAGAGAAATTTGTCATGTTTTTCTTTCCAGCCGCTGCCACACCAACCACTCCCATAGCTGTAGCGAACGTGCTAATGACGATATATAGATTTTTTTTTTTCATTTTCTTCAGACTTATTTGAGTTTCATTAATTTACTTGCATGCACTTTATTAGTAGCTTACATATGTTGCCAGTTGAATGCAAAAAAATATTTAATTTCGGTCATTACTGGGCTTTAGAAAGAGAGAGAGAGTGAGGAAAGACATCTGGCAGATTCACATAATTTGGACTTGCACAACTCCTTTGCAACTTTAAAGGTCTTATATTACGCAAAATGGACTCTTGTGAGCTTTTAGCCAAGTTAGAATACTGTCACCTCATCAAAACATACCTAGAGTTATGTTGTGTTTCATTCACACATGTTTGAGAAACCCTTTATTATTAGTCTGTCTACATCTCCAAAGCCCAAAATGCTCTGTTTCAGCCTGTGATGTCATTAAGCATTATTTTTCAAGTTTACCTTTAATTCAATAGAGATTACAGGGCTTAAATCACTCAAATGATTTTAATAAAGGTGTATGGATTTTAAAAAACACAGTGGAGCACTTCCTGTTTTACCACATGACAGGTGAAACTGAGTGTTCCCAGTTTGAGAAAAGAACTCAGCCTAAATATGCAGGGTTTGTGTGTGAAACAAAACTCGGCTCCAGTTATGTTTGTGATGATGAAACAACATTATAACATAGGTCAGAAAATAATATAATATGGGCCTTTTAAGTGACACTGCCTTGAAACTGATCTATCTCCATGGAGACAAGCAGGTGATGCCTCCAGGCCAAGTTACAGCTCATATCTGTGAATAGGTGCCTCCTCACAGGAAGAATGCATGCTTTTCTGTATTTCATAAGAAAAGGAAAAAAAAAAAAGTAATTGAATAATTTGACATGTTTAATGCCATACCTTGGAACACTCTCAAAGCAATAACATCACCATTACGACAAGCATGCTGTTTGCCTCACCAGAAAAGTTACATAAGTATCCTAATTCTATATTTACTCTTATCTTTTCAGGATGGATCATACTTGGCTGAGTTTCTACTCCAAAAAGGCTATGAGGTGAGTCTACGCATTGAATTTTTTTAGCCACTGAAAGATGGTTAAAAACTGGCAACAGTAGCTCAATTGGTAGAGCATTAGTCCTTAAGCCACGTAACCTACCTTGCCTCCAGTTTTGTGTACACTGGTGTGTGAAAGTGTGTGTGAATGGGTGAGTGGTTCCTTGATGGAAAAACGCTGTATAAAAATCTGACCATTTACCAAGATACACATATTTAGTCAAGTGTCAAAACATGGTTACTTTGCCAGTGACTGAATAAATATCATCATAGATCATATAATACCTAATCATTAACATCTTGATCAGGTTAGGTTCCAAAGGTCATTTACCACAGCTACAGATTTTGGAGGCAACAAATGGGAATCTCTATGAGCTGGAGGATCATAGATTCTATATACAAATGGACATAGCTAGCAGCTAACTGCCGTGTTCCAAATAGGAAGTGGCTCCAATTCACTTTCTATTGAAAAACTGTTGCTTCTCTCTCTGTAACTGCTGCCGTGAGCCTTGTCATTTTTGTTTTAAAATGTTGGTAATCACCTGCTCTACATGATTCCTGGTGTTTTTTATTTTGCTATTGTATTAGTAAATAAAGATATGAACATTAATAATGGACAAATCAGGCACCTTCTTTCCCAAAGGTTGCTCCTGCTAACGTTAGCAACATATTTGATTGAGCGTTGGTAAGTATCCATTCCCTGCTAAACCGGTGGGAAGAGGTGTTACCTTCAACAGCCTGGCTCCAGATTGGCTCTTTGGTTGCTATGATACTCGTGGTCAGAATTCCTGATATGCAACTTGGCTCCAAATTTGCCCCTATAACTGCTAGCCTAGGTGAGCTTCATTTGACTGGAACCAAATGCTATGGGTGACGGGTCACACTCCCCTAGTCCACTTGGTCTAAGGGAGTGTCTATGGTCAGGTTCTTTGTTAGAATTTGCTGTTTGCTGTCCACATGAAACAAAAACTGGTAGACAGGTTTTCAGTGTCATTGTAAACAAATAAAAGTGAAATTAGTAATACATTTTTCATGATAAAGTGGTGCCATTATTCAACCTCAAATATGTGATATAGTCAGTTAATAGGACTTTATCGTCAATGTATGTTGAGCCAATCGCTAAACAAATATTGATAAGGTTCGCCATATTTGGTTTTTGATACTGTAAATGGTCACATTTTTCTATAGCGCTTTTCCACCTTCAAGGCACTCAAAGCGCTTCACAACAAGGAACCAATCACCCATTCACACACACATTCATACACCTGTGTACGCAGACACTGAGGGCGAGGTGGGTTAAGTGTCTTGCCCAAGGACACAACGACAGCATTCATCTGTGTGAGCTAGAATCGCACCGCCAACCTATGGATCAGTGGATCTGACCGCTCAACCAATGATGTTTATGTCGAGAGCGGGATTTGAACCGCGAACCTTCGGATCAGTGGACAAACACTCTACCAACTCAATCTCCCATTGAGTTATTTAGTCCCTAGCAATTAACAATTCAAAACAAATATATCTTCTGAATGGTAAGAATTCCCCAAAATGTTGCCTTGAAACAGGAAGTTAAAACCCATGAATATACTAAAGCATAGCGACTTGCATTAACTGTAATACTTTAACCTCACCCGTTCACAGAAACTAAACAAACCCATGCTGACTTGTCCACACCTTGATAAGTGTATAATATAGTCAGTAATTCCAGTTTCAAAGGACTGCCGCGTTGCATTCACTTATTAACTCACACCTTATGCTGATAAAACCTCTGTGCGTTACCCCGAGCTTATTAACCTGCGACCTTTTACCCCGAGGTCAAACCATTAACAAGGAAGTGGTTGTTATTATACGGTAGTGTGAGTGAGGTCAGTGTTTTCACCTGCTGCTTGGTGTGCTGTGGCTAGCAGCTGCAACATCTGTCAGCATTGAATTCATACAAACACTTACCTTCACACCACTGAAACTGTTTGAGCTAATTGGCTTCACATTGTAGCAGTTTGTTATATGTTTTTCTGACAGCATGATTTCATTTCCCTCCAGATGTAAAAAAAAAAAGTCAATGTTAGGTCATGTTAAGGGGGCACTATGTAATTTTACTTACTGGTGTAGAGTCCACCACCTGCTTGTTTCCATGGACATGTCCCAGATTATGGAACAGCGCCCTCTGCCTGTCTAATCCTCTCACTCTTTAATGCAGTTTAAGATGAGATTAAAAACCCACCTCTTCTTCCTTGTATAATAACAGTAGGTAGACAGTATATCTTTGTGTTTCAAACATCAAGTTTTTCAAGGTATTTCTTTAGCCATAATGACACCTGTAATTGAACAAATTCAAGAATGAAGTTTAATGCCTTATGGTGAAACATTTCAGGCAAAGCAGTAGGATCTCCATCAAAACAAACACCACCAGAAAAGTTGCGTAGTACAGCTTTAACCTACAAATGCTACAAAATACAGATAAGTACAGTACCCTAATTTGTTTGAGGTGTTGAAGGGTGGCATGAAAGAAGAACACATAGACAGTAAGTACACAGTGAATACAGGAAGTGAGGTTGAGTCCCAGTGTCCGCCCACTTTAGGACTCCCCTCGGATCAGGCTCTGTTATCTTATCTGAGCAGCGCTTCCTCGTGTATCCCCTGAACATGGAGCATCACATGCTATCACAACATTGTAGTAATTATAGAAGCGGGTAGTTGTTTCATTTACTCAGCTACAGTACTGCACTTCTTTCTGTACTATTCAGACACTATACTCCCATTTGAGAAATACACCACCAGTCAAAAGTTTGGGCACAGTTTTTCATTTATTTTTCAGCTTTATTTCCATGATTATTTCCATTGTAGAAGGCATAAAAACTATGAATAGACACATATGAGATGTAGCATGGAAGTAAATTAAATTCAACTCAAATCTGGTTTTAGATTTTAAAAAAATAAAAGGCCATCCTTTACTTTGAACCCTGGTTTGCACTTTTTGCATTTCTTGACCCTGACACAGCACAGCTGTGAAGTGAAAACCATTTCAGGAGACTTCATCAAGAACCTCATTGAGAGAAGGCCAAGGATTTGCAGCGCTGTCAGCAGAGCAAAGGGGGGCTGCTTTGAGGATTTGTAACATAATTCCATATATCTTACTTCATACATTTGATGTTGTCTATATGTATTTAAAATGTCGAAAGTAATAAACATTAAAAAAAAAAAACATTGAATGAGAGACTGCGTCCAAACTTTTCACTGATAGTGTATATTTTACAGCGTAACTACTCTTACTTGAGCAAAGTTTTGGTTTCTCTTCTTCACACTGTGAGTAAGTCTACAAGCGACAAAAGCTTTATGATGACAGTATTAACTATTGTGTTTCTTGCGCGGTCCTTAAGATACGATTTTGTTTTTCTCGATCCAGTTACATTGACTCTTACAATTTATCTTGTTTGAGTAGTATATTTTTTATTTGAGTAATTTCATGGACCACTACTTTGCACTTCTACTTGAGTAACAGTATTTTGAAGTAACAGTAGGCTGCTCTTACCTGAGGCTACTCCATATCTGCCTCTGAATATTAGTCATGGGTCAAAAATAGAGATTGACTGATATATCAAGCCGATATTTGCACATTTTTGCATATTGGCTATTGGCCTTAACTCTTCCTTGGCCGATATTTGGTTTGGGCTCACCACCTGCTGCATAAACGCTTTTCACTTCAGTGCGTTGATGGCAGTCACAAAATGTGATTACACAGTTCCGTTGTGGGGTAGTAGTGAAAACAGGGTTGTGGATAATTTCTATTGAGATTTTTCCTGAAAAGTGAAATTAAGGAGAGCAGTAAAAAGTATAGACAGTATGGATGTTAGTATTAATTTCAAATCATATATTTATGGGGAAAATGATCAAAATCGGCCCTACATATCGACCCAAAAATATCGATCCAAAAGTATCGGCAGAGCTTATCGATCATCGGTTCCTCTGGATTCTAAACAATTGGCATCGGTATCAGCCAAGAAAAAAACCCCATATCTAGTCAAAAATCTAGTCAAAAATCTGTTGGCTTCAGTAGTATATAAGCCATTAGAATGTTAGTTTAGTACAAGGAATTCTTTTCTTTCTTTTACAGTGGAGCTATAACCACAGTCTCTGCTGGTTTTCTTTCTAGGTCCATGGCATCATTCGCCGTTCCAGCTCCTTTAACACTGGTCGCATTGAACATCTTTACCAGAACCCCCAGACACACACAGAAGGCAGTGAGTATTCTCGGCTCTGACAGTGTTCCATGGGCTATTAAAATGTCTACTATTTTTAGACAGGAGAATAACTATTTCATTTCTTTAGACATGAAACTGCACTATGGTGACCTCACGGACAGCACATGTCTTGTGAAGATCATGAACCAGGTGAAGCCCTCAGAAGTCTACAACCTGGGAGCACAAAGCCACGTCAAGGTACGATGGTTTGGCAGGTGTTTATTTGTGTTTTTGACGGTGAAGAGGATGAAGGGTACTGTTCAAAAGTATCTCATTAGGGTATTTTGCAACTATCTCCAATGTTTCTCACATATTCTGTCAGTGGTGGAAGAAGTACTTAGTTTTGTTACTTGAGTAAAAGTACAGATACTACAGCAAAAAAAATAATTAAAATACTCTAGTGAAAGTCTCACAGGAAAAAAAAATCTGCTTAGATAAAAGTATTAAAATACCTGTTTAAAAATGTACTTAAAGAGTACAAAGTATTTTGCCCATATTTTTAGGTTTTAAAAAGCTTCAAATTTAGTGATTTTGACCAAAGATTTTGACTGAATTTTGTTCAGTAGAAAAGACTGAATTGGTCATTTTTTTCTCGCTGTTTTCATTTGGTCACTTTTGTTTGCTGAAATTATTAATGTGTTAAAAATAAACCCTCAGCCTTTTCAGCAGGTCTGAAACTATAAGAAAAAAAAAAATCAGTCCTGCTCAAAAATGTAGTGCAGTAGAAAGTACAGATACCTGCTCTCAAATGTAGTGAAGTAAAAGTAAGTATCTACTTTAAAATTCACTTAAGTAAAGTACAGATACCAACAATTTTGACTTATGGACAGTACTTTACTACTTTTACTTTGTTACGATCTGCCACTACTTATAGGTGAGACTTATTTCACCTTGTTTTTTTATTCAAGGCTACCATCTATAGGTTTATTTGTTTTTTGTACCAGTAGACAGCAGATGTTGTTGATAATGTTTCCCCTCATCTGGCCTTTGTTCAGGCTCATATTTGCTCTCTGGTCTTCTTGCAATCACTGATTCAGAAAAATGACATTGTACTGTAACTGGAAGTTGTTGATCTCACTTCAAATTCTCGCTAACTTACTTTCATTAGGTGAGTTTCTTGTTGACAAAGCACACAGACACAGCCATTTCTCTTTCACTGCTCCTACGCTACAGTGAGTTCTTACTAGTCGATGTTTAAAAAGGGATTTCGACTTCTGGGAAGTGAGCAGGGAGTGAGTGTGGAGGATGCTGGAGCTGATGAAACAGGAAGTCTTGTTTTTGGATGGGACAGTCTGAGCCACAATGTCCGTTTTGTCTTGGAGCTTAGCAGTGATCCCTGGAGATCCCTTGGCGCCGCCCTCCCTCCTCCTGGACTTTACTGAGAATCTAACACACAGTCTCCAGGCAGCTCTGATCCTCCATACTGCAACCAGGCCTTAGTCAGACCGGACAGAATAAGAACATGTGTGTAACATCTGAACTTAATGCATTGGTTAAAACCTTAATTTCATTTATTTTATATGACCAGTTTTGTATGACGATATTGAACAATATTGAGCCTATGGCTGAGAGATGTAGGCATTTTGTAGATGAATTGGTAGGATATAAGGATTTAAATGGACCACAGCAGAAAGGAGACTATATAATGTGAGTTAGCTGAAAACATGGGAGTAAATCTGCCATATAAATACTATATAAATTCTAGCACTTTTCTGTATAAATATTAGTTTTTGCATGAACTCTGATACAATAGTAGCCTTGTGTTTGTCGTTTCTTATTTCATTTTATTACTCCAGATGTTGCTGTATCATGTAATAACATCTTTCTGTTAAAATTTCAGCTTTTGGGGTAGACAGAGTTTGGAAATTTCTTTCTGAAGTTCAGTCAAAAATATTCAAATATATATTCAGTATCAGTACAGAGAGGAAAGTGTTTCAAGCATTTATTGACTTAATTTAAAAGAGACTGTGTTTTGAATGGAGCTGGAGAGCAGAGTCAGAGTCATAGAAATTACTAAACACAGACAAAATGTTTTGCCTTGTTTTATTTCATATCTCTGTAATTACTATCATAAAACTAAAATTACAAATGATCTCTGTGTATAAGTAAAAGGATAGTAATAATGTTTGATCATACAGGTGTAATACAGATGGATTCATCATCTGTGTCACACCTGTATTGTGTTGGTTCTAACACAATAAAGATGTAATCCAGATAGAACCAACACAGGTGTGACACAGATAGAACCAACACAAGATTAATGTGGTAGGTGTGTGGACCCAATTCCTCACAAAAATGTTCAAGATTTGGGGATTTTCAGTTTAGATAGTTCCTTTAAAAACCTGTCTCTCTGATAGAGTTATTCTGACTAACGATGGTATCTTGTTAATTGGTGATATTGGCAATATTGGTGATATCGAAGTGTTTCCCCAGCTATCATTATCAGTCTAATATTGAAAATTTTGACAATATTTGGGACCAATATTTTTCTGCCATAGTCTCTGTGTGTCCAGGTGAAACAATATCAGTCTGTATCCCAGATAAATACATTTTGTCATTATATCGCTTATTTTCAAGCTGCAGTTTTGCAAATGAACCTCTGTTTTCTCCGCCACTGGCATACGGCCACTGTGACGTACTTACTTTGTTATTCAGTTTTATGATATGTGTAGGATTCTGCAGCGTCGCATAGTCATTTTGGTACAAATGGAAAAAAAAAATCTGCTACCCGCTGGTCACATTAGTTCCTATTGGGCACCACAGTTTTCTAACACAGAAGTGAGTAAAGTTGTTTTAGATGAAAAACTGTGATTTAAAATGTGCACATTATAACATAATAATCCACGGGTGTCATAGATTATAGATTATGTAGTAGACGCAAGCACAATAGGCCTTCTTTAACATAAATTTGGTCTGATTTTAAAAGCTTAATATCGTAACTGGAAAATATCAGTTATCGACCACCACCACAACAACAACAACAACAACAACAACAACAAAATATCGATCATCCCTAATATAGCTTATGATTATATTATTTGAATGTCTATCTATTCACTTTCACGTTCCTTTTCCAAGAGCTGTGTTTTATATAACACATGTTTGCACTAAAATAACAGAAGGGTTTTATAGGGTTTTATAGCAAACTGACAGCAGATAGTGAACAAAACATAGTGAGCGAAACATGATGATTCCTCTGTCCACATCCTCTTGTGGTTGCAGGCCGTGACTTTGCTCCCCGCTCCCACACAGCCCAACCTCACGGGCCACACACACACACACACACACACACACCCCCACACACACACACACACACACACACTTCTGTCAGAAAGCCCCTGTACCTGTGCACAGCTTTGCTCTGTTTATTTCTCTGGACGCTGTAAAACCTGACTTGGGTTTAGTCCTCACCACATGTAGTCCTCTCAGAACAGCTGATGCCACTGGATTACTGGCAGCACCGGTGTGGGGTCATTTCCAGTCTGTGTTACCACGAAGGGAAAGATCAGTTCACTCACTCCAGCTACTCAGCATCTCCCATGTCTATTTAATACTACTCTCTGTGAAGCTAGTACTGCGTGTGCCTCTTGTCAGCATCTTTTTAAATGTAAACCTGTGTAAAACTTTAGTATTGTGACTACACTACAAAAAGGCTTGATTAGGCTTGTCACGATAATCTCTATATCAATTTATCGTTCAGTGTATGTTAGATGGAACAATCATTTTTCGGAATCAGTATCTATTGTGTGTACTTTTTCTTTCTATAAGTGGGAAAATATTTCTACAAATTTGAGCTGTAGAGGGAATTATTAACTTTTATGACTCTTTATAGATACAAACTAACTAATGAAGTGTTGCAGCTCATATTTTTTAACAATATTGTACATTTAAAACATTTACTTCAAGAATATATCACGCTGATGTCTCACTGAAAATAGAAATTTAGACATTTTCAACACATGGTAAATGGTCATGTTTTTATATAACACGTTTCCACCTTTAAGGCACTCAAAGCGCTTTACAACACAACGACAGCATTCATCTGTGGGAGCTGGAATCGCACCGCCAACATTTGGGTTAGTGGATCTGACTGCTCAACCAATAATGTGTATGTCGAGAGCGGGAATCGAACCACCCTCCTTCAGATAAGTGGACAAACACATACCAATTGAGCCACTGCCGCCCATAATAATATTTATTATGTTACCACGTGTCTCATACTAGTTTTCAGGAACATTCTTAAACTGTCCAGGAAAGCTTAAAGTTTGTCCTATTTATGTGATTTTTTTTTTAGGATTGATACTGATTTTCAATAGTTTTGACAACACTACTTACCACCCTGTATTTAGGGACCCATTTCACTGTCCAAAGACATGCAGATATAGCTGAATTTCTATAATAAATGATAATGTAATAGAATAATGTCTAGTTCTAAGGTTTCGCTAACTTGTCATTGGCCAAAGTAGTAGCTGACTGTGTTTCGTTGGTTCTTCCAAAACGCACAAAATGAATTAGCTGTTGGTGAAAGTACTGAATGGGTATAAGGTCAGTCTTAGCCAGGTGTTGTGGTTAAGCTCTGTGGTTCTAGTGCATACTATTGTTGTTTCCTTAGGCAAGACACTTCACCCATCTTGCCTATGTATGAATCTAGTTTGTGAGTGATTGTGGTGGTCTGAGGGGCCGATGACACAGATTGGCTGCCTGGCTTTAAACAATCTACCCCAGGGCAGCTGTGGCTTATCACCACTAGGTATGGTGTAAATGACTGATAGTGTTATAAAGCACACTGGAGCATCTGGAAAAAGTGTTATAATAGACTAATGGGTTACACTTTATAATAACTACTACACTTTATAATAACTACACTTAAGTTAGTGTAAATAAAGCATAAATTAATCAGCTCTGTGCACAATAGCGCCCGGCAGCATCAGTGGATAATCTTTATTTTAATTTGTTTTTTAATAGCTTGTTTATTTTATATTTACGATTTTAGTAAAAGTGACTGTTAGCTTTGAGACACAATGAGCTAGCTAGCGTGATACTGTGCACAGAGCCTATTATAAATGAGAAAATGTATTCATAGTTTACTAAGAATTATTCAGGATTGGAAACTATTTAATTAAAAATATGGGGTTAGGAGAAGATGTTAGGAGTTGGGTAGTTACATAATAAACCTAGTTATTGTATAGTGTTACAGATTAGTGCATTTTTATTGAGCTTATTTGGCCACGCCCTCTTTTGTCATAAATGCGACTAAACTGCAATGAAGAATGGAGAATTTGGGAAAAGTCTTGTCACTACAATCTAATATAAAGTAGGTTGATTTGTGTAAAACAATCTATGTTCATGTGAGGAACAAGTCAACGCTGAACTGATTTTATGGAGGATTTAAAATGACTTTGAAGTCCGTATAGAACTTATTTGCTGTTAAGATCAGCGGCTCCATGCGAAATAATACAACCAGAATAGCGAAGGCGGCACCGACGGTAACTTCCGAGGTGAATATATTTCCAGTGTATGATTTTATATATGATTCATTTTCACTAGCGTCACTGTCTAGGATGTGTCTCAGCCGCTAACCTGGCAACTTAGTCTTAGTGTGAATTGGACACTAATTGTGTGGTCCAACTATAACACTATTCTTACATCAGTGCATTTGTGTCTCATGAGGAACCTCTTTTCTGGAAGTCTTGTTTCAGTTTGAGATGAAGTGCGTCTGTGTGGGTGCTGTTTCCGCTCTTGTCAACAATGAGAATATTCTCTTAAAGGCGGGAGTGTTTGGGCTTTGGGAATAGTGAAAGGCCAGTGTACAGAACGAGGTGTTTTAAGCTCACTATAATAACTGTGCTCAAAATAACTACTATTTGCTTTGCGTTTTATATTCCTGACAAGTCCATCCTAAGAACACAGCAGGGTTTGTTTGCTTGCTTGGCATAAATAGAAGTAATGTGTGTTTTATTACTAGGCCTGTCATGATAACATGTTCTGAAGTTCGATATATCGCTGAAGTAAATCTAGACGATAAATGATAATACTGAAAATCATTTATGCCACGAGCAGATTTAAACCACAAAAAAATTAAAATCTCCAATATTGTTAAAAGCAGAATGAAACACTTTAGTACTTAGTTTACATCTGTAATGAGCCGTAGAAGTTAAGAGTACAAACGCTATACCGATTGAGCTACTGTGCCAGAAAAGAAAATAAGATATAATTCTTCAAGCATTTTAAATATTATGTTCTAATACACACATAAATACAGGATCGGATAACAATAACATTGGCTTTCAAACATTTCACACCAAGTACCACCAAGGAAAATATTTGGCTTTCCAAGTTCCACCATATCTAAACTCACTCTACATTTGAACTATTCCAGGTCTAATCTAGGGCCAAACCAGGTCTAGAAGTGGAAAACATCTTTGGCACTGTAAGTTCTAAAGAAATTATCCAAAGAAGGACAACAAAGTGGATCAAGTGGACTCTTAAAGTAGGCAAACCCGCAAACTGAAGAAACACAGAGATAACACAGGGATACCATTTTGTAATTCTGTTAAATTCCCTCAGTGTCCTCATGTACTCAGGTTGTCAGAAGTATCGAAGATCAGATACTAATCATTAATAAAACTAGTATCAAAACTAGATAGTCATTTGAGCAAGTATCAGTACTAAGAAAGTCACATTCATAGGACAGAAATGAACCTTTCCTGAGACCTTTCCTAGAATGATCTTGAGCTGTGTCAGAATAAGACCACATAGACTAGTATACACCCATGAACCACTATGGAACCTACCTGGATGTAAGTCTGTGCAGGACAGTTCATCAAATTATTTGGATTGGTTTATGTTTCTAATAATAGCCAAATTGTGAAATTGAGGATTATTATTTAAAAAAAAAAATACTCCTGACTGTCTTACTTGCAAAGTGGGGTACAGGATAAGCTAAGAAAGAAAATATGAAGCTTCTCCCGTTTTAGATTCTACTGTCCCTTATTTGACTTTGTTTAACATCTATTAAAATCATAGTCAGGTCTCGAGGAAGACCCAAGACATGCTGGAGGGACTATGTCTCTGGTGGGGGTGTGCAAAAATATTGAAATATCGATATATCGTATCATTTAATTTAATGATATTGTATAGATATTGTGGGCTGCTGTATCGATATATTGCCAAGAGTAATTTTCCAAATTATTCTGTCACAGAGCTACATTTGTGTGGCTTGTTCAGAAGAAAGAAACTCATTTATGCAGAATATTTGACATTGATTCTCTGTTTTGATTATTAAAAATAGGTTTATTTCATATTAACTTTGGTTTAACAAACACTTTTAGTATCTGTTGTGGAATTTCTAATAGTCAAAAGCCTTAAAGATATAAAAATTAACAGAGAAGTTGTCTTGAATCAAAGGTCTGGTTTATTGAATCAACTGTGCACAATTGTCAAAGAGCTGTGTCCCTAGCAGTGTTGTCTCGCCATCAGCTGACAAATACAGAGTATTTGTATAAACAATATAGAGTATTTATACCACCAAAACAATCTTGCCAGTTTAGTCTAATCAAAGTGGCTGGAGGCCGCTAGACACACAGAAAAGACATAACAACATAACATACATAACAGATGGTATTACGAAGGTTAGGTCAAAATGATCCATAATAATACAAATAAAGATTTATGCTAAAGAAAGCCATAACATATCACAGTTGTGATGTAGTAAATATGTTGTGATCCTTCAGAGCCCTTAAACTGCACAATAATTAGGTATTGTCAAGGTGGTATGACTGTAATTTTAACACTAATGACAATCAATCAAATCTCTATTTTAATTTGAAATGGAAAACCATATATTTTTTGTAACATTAGGTCCCCTATACAACAGTAAACTGTATAAACCGATAAATGTCTCAAAACCAGTTTTTAAAATTATAATTGGTGTCAATTTCAGGTATTCACACAGGTATTTTGAGATTCCTGGCCTTAAAAGTTTGGGGATCATCTTAAGTTTATGCTGGATGTTTTATCCACAATGTTGTGTTGAGTAGAAATGAGTAATAAATAAAAAGATTTTGGAGATTTTTGAGTCTCATTACTGTTAGCAGTGAACTACTTTACACATACATTTGCTCGTATATTACAGCAATACATATTTCATTCAGTCTTTAATAGCAATCATTTTAAGGCAATAAATCTTCACTGTCAAAACCTGTAACATTCACAGGTCGGAGTACAACATCGGATGCCTGTTCCAGTTGTCAAGTCAGAAAAACAATGACCAGTATATTACAGTAAAGATTCAACAAAGTAATTCATATTATCACCCAGCCCTATCTGAACGACTGAGGGGATTAGATATAACACCACATGGCAAAATGAAAGAAAGTACTACCATTTAATGTTGAAAATCACATTCTGTTGTCTAAAGAAAGAGTGTTTTTATTATCATCCTGGTATCGGAATCAGTTTGAAATTTTAGTATCGAGGCAACACTATTACTACTTCTACCTACCAACCACTGACCCACAGATATGCTGAAGTGCTACCATACGAGTTGAATACAGAACCATTCCCTGTGGTCTTTGGAATCTTTTGTAGAGAATCATGTTTATTCAATGGATTTTTATAGTTCCTCTTTCATTACGCTCACCTGGTTTGCTAGCTAGCACATGTTATCAGTCCTGTGTGTGTTTCGGTAGCTTGGCTTTAAATCCTGGCTGTGTTTGGCTGGTGTGTTGATGTGTTTATAGAGCTTAATGCTGCCTGTGGTTCATTCTTATACACATCTTCTAATCCCACCACTTACTACTGATTGTGGCTGGGTTTTCTCAACATCTGTGCTCTGTCAGTCGTGTTGTTTGGACTAGTACACGGAGTAGCCAATATTTTCTTAAAGTTTAGAGGTCATACTTTTATTGCATAAAACAGATTTGTATTACAATTGGAAGAAGATGTATCTAATTTTTGTTTATGTCTTTGTTTAAAACAGATGGCTTTATGTTACAAGTTCAGTTTATTTTTATTTCAAATTACAGATTGGATTTTCAAGGCCACTTAAAGCTCTTTGTCAGAACTGTAATGTTTAATTTATGATCCTGTTTGGGGAAATTACTTTAAAGGAGCATTATGTAACTTTTCTGGCAGGGTGTCCACCATTTACTTGTTTCCATGGAGACTAATTTGCTTCACTTGGAATGTTACACAGTATCGCATTAAACTTGGCTATCTTGGATTGATTCAATTATAAGCATTATGCTAACAAAACCTTGACAAGTATATAGGCCTATTCTTATGTGTGGTCGCTTCTCCACAGATCTGACCTATAACTTGGGCCTGATGGAGATACCTGCTTGTTTCCATTAGTGGTGGAAGAAGTACTTGAGTTTGTTACTTAAGTAAAACTACAAAAAAATACTCGAGTAAACGTATCACATTATTATTTTCAAAAGAAACAATTGAATGATTTTTTCCCCAACTGTTTTTATTTGCACATTTTTGTTTTCTCAAATTACAAACGTGTTAAAAATAAACCTTCAGCCTTTTTCGGCAGGTCTCAAACAATAATAAAAAATACTTTTACTTTTCAGTCCAGTTCAAAATTTTAGTGGAGCAGATTCCTGTTCTCAAATAGTTAAGTAAATTTTAAAGTGGATACGTTTTAGTTTCACTTAAGTACAGAAACCTAAAATTTGTAATTTTAGTTGGCTATTTTCCACCACTGGTTTTCATTGAGACAGATACATTTAATGAACATTCTAACATAAAGCATATCTCCATGGAGATAACTAGGTGGCAGGAAAACTAGTGTTAAAAGTGTAAAAAGCGCCTTGTTGCTAAATAGATTCTATTGTCCGCCCAAATCCAAACAAACCAAATAGAGGCGGCTTTATGTTTACATCTTCAAACAAGTTCTTTCATTGTTTCAAATTCGAAATGTAAATCATCATTTCATTCTGAATCATCTTCTTTCTATCAATGCTCCAGCCCGGTCTAGTAACGTGTAATTCAACCAAACATTTTGAAAATAATCTACGATATTATTTTGCTGTATTCCAGTTAACAATAGAACGCCTTTGTTATCTTGAAATTTTGAATAAACACGATCTAGTTCATAGTGTTAATAACCCTGTAAACTTGAATGAGGGATGAGAGCTCTCCTTAACAGCCCATTGGCCCGGTTTACTCACTCTCTGATTGGTGTTTACATTTGGGCCGTCCAATCACACTGTATGACTGCTCCTCGGCACGCCGCCTCATCCCAGTCCATGCAGAACATTCCCAGCTGAAGAGAGTTTTCCCTCATTCAGGAATCATTATGTGTGCTCTGCATTTTTAAGGGGCCATGTTCTCCATTGTTTGAAAATTGCCTTCAAGATTTGTGTGGTTTTGGCCAAATGAGCGCAAGGAATATATAGTAGATCTGTGTAGTAGGTTTTAATACCCCAAGCATTAGAATCCCATGCACTTCAGGACTCTGTGGCAGGTTTAAAGATCACAGTGATTGCTATGGCTAATTTTTTAGTTAACAAGTTTAAAGTTTACAGTGAAAGCACATAAGCATTAATTTGTTCTTTAAGTTCAGGTCTAAGTTTTTTCCGCCATAACCAGTGGTGGAATGTAACAAAGTAAAAATAGTAAAGTACTGTCCTTATGTGCAAATTTTAGGTATCTTTTTACTTTAAGTATCTGTACTTTCTTCTCCACTACATATTTGAACTGGACTGAAAAGTAAATGTATTTTTTTTATTATAGTCTGATACTCTGAGGGTTCATTTTTAACACATTTATAATTTGAGCAAACGAAAATATACAAATAAAAAAGCTAGTTAAATGATCGATTCCATTGTTTCTGTTGAACAAAATCAAGCACAAATCTTTATTAAAATCACTCTTTGAAGCTTTATTAGATCTCAAAATCTTTTACTCTTTTAATACATTTTTGAATCTGTACCTTTACTTAAGTAACAAAATTGAGTACTTCTTCCACCACTGATGGAAACAAGCAGGTGGCCCCATCAGGCCAAAGTTACAGGTCAGATCTGTGGAGAAGTGACCACACTCACATAAGGATACATACTTTTCAACATTTTGTGTGAAAAAAAAAAAAAGAAGTGTAGAGTACTTTTTGCCTGGTATCTGCACTTTTACTTAAGTGACAAAATTAAGTACTTCTTCGATCACAGGCCCCAGCCTATAGCGTAACTAGGTTTTTACCTAACAACACAGAATATATTGTTGTATAGAGTGGGTTTAGTGTGCAACTTACATAACTGTAGTCTTCATCCATTCAAATTCCCATTTTAAGTTCATTACAGTAATTCTTCCAGCTGTAGACAGTACTGGGTGAGTAGTAGCAGTAGTAGTTTAGCGTTGGTGGCCTTGGACTGGGCTTTCAGACTTGCCCCAGAACTGACGGATCATGATTTTGAAAGGTTAGGCTTCATATAAGGCCGTGTGTCTGGCCTGGCTGTGCTAAGAGTGAACTTTAGCTTAAGAATAGGCCTCTGTGTGCCAAAAGAAATACGTCTGCACTTTCCCTTTAGCTCGAACTCAGGGAATGTTTTGTGGTTTATTCTTGTGGGTCAGATTTGTTGCTCTGCTCATGAGTCAGTTCTTTTTCAGTTTTCCAGCAAAGTTGTAGCACACGATGTTTGGGAAAGACAAGAGGGAGAAGCGGGGGACTTTCTGAGGTTTAACTATAGGCGGTAGGTCAATAAATAGTAGCAGCAAAGCTAAATACGATCGCATCTAAATCTGTATGTTAAATCATGCCTCAAATAACCCGAGTCATCTAAAGGCGAGAGGAAGCCAGAAATAACTGTAGAAGTGTAGTTCAGATAGAGGGGCGTAGATGGCAGCAGTGAGCCACAAGACAGAGGTGAAGGCCCAGTGTGAGAAGTATTACAGGTAACACAAGTACTTTTTAATTTGGTAATACGAAATCAAGCATGACCATTTTGACAATTTTAAGACTTTTAAATGTTTTTTTCTATTTTAATTTATACTTAAATGGCATTTTTCTTTTTTTGTGTGTGTTTATTTTACTTGTTCATATTGCTCTTAAAATACTGTAAAATGTCAATATCGATACTAAAGAACAGACTCCATCCATCCATTTTCTTTCTCTTATCTGGGGCCAGGTCACAGGGGCAGCAGTCTAAGCAGGGACTCCCAGACTTCCCGCATCCCAGACACTTACTCTAGCTCCTCCAGTGGGACCCCGAGGCGTGATTATTTAAAAAGTTCTTTTTTTAGATAATATTGTAATTTTCAAAACAAAATAATGTTTCTGTTAATTACACGTGGTCTTACCCTACTTATGAGCAAACTCAAAATGAAACTGTTCAGGAAAAGTTCAATTTGATCCAGTCATGTGATTTTTTTTTTTTTTTTTCCCCCCAGTATCAATACCCACTTAAGCGAGTATAGATTTAGTATCACTTAGTATTTGTTTTACAGACGTTTTAAGCTATTTTTGCCATTTTAATTATCTAGAATTGTTTAAACTTTCATTTGCTCTTTGTGGGCCTGTCACAATAACACATTTTGAAGTTCGATATATATCGCTGAAGCAAGCATGGAAGACAAACGATAATACTGAAACAAATTTATATCACTGACACAATAACCCAAGAGCAGATTTAAACCGCAAAAGCTATTCTAAATCTACAATATGGTTAAAAACTCTTGAGATGCCATAAATGAACAGCAAAATCAAACACTTTATTTGGTCGTTTGCATCTGTAATGAGTCATAGAAGTCATTAAATCAACCTTTTACAGCTTAAATCTAATCTTATAGCCAAAAAATAACCAAAATTTCCCAGTAGTGCAAAGAAAATGTGCACACGATAAACCCTGACCTAAAAAAATGTTATTCCAGGTTTTGTATATTGTGTATAGTGATCATCATGACAGGCCTAGCTCTTTGTTATTCTATTGTCATGTGTAACTGCTGTGTCCTCGTCATTTAACTTGTGGTTCAGTACAGTTTGTCTGTGTCTAGTCTCTGTTTATGAACCACAAATCTTTTGTCAGGATTAAATAGCAGGTTTTATTACACATTGTTTACAAAGAGTAATTAGAGATCGTTTACATGAATTGACAGGTATTGTGCCATATAATAGCTTAAAAGCCAATAGGATACATTTAATAACAGACTTGGATGTATCATACTAGATGGATCAGTACAGCTAAAATGAACAATATGTAAAATTATTTCTCATTTTTTGTATTTTGTTACATCTGTGTGGGTTTAAACGGACAAAACTAACTGACCATTCTATGAAGGCCTCCTGATGTTGGGCGAGCCTCATTGCAGTATTTTTACTTTCAAATATGTAGCACCAATTGACTGTGTAACATAATATTAGGTTTTTATTTTAATGTGGTCTTCTTCACAATTAGGCCTGTCAACACATTTTGAAGTTTGATATATCGCTGAAGTAAATATAGACTAATTTATTCCACTGACACAAAAACCCAAGAGCAGATTTAAACCACAAAAATTATTCTAAATGTACAAGAGACTTGAGGGTGGAAAAGCGCTATATAAAAATGTGACCATTTACCATTACATAAAGCTTGTCACATTATAGAGTGATTGTACTGTATTAGGCATGTGAATGAAAAAAAATTAAGTATTTCGCTGTTGATTGGACATGGCGTAAATATTTGTTAAAGCAGACCTATTGTGCTCGTGTCTGCTCTATAGTATAATCTCTGACACCTGAGGATCATTATGTTATCATTTTCACATTTTAAATCACAATACTGTATTCATCTAAAATGATTTAATTAAACAAAATGAGTCCAATGGGAGCTGACATTGCCGTAAACGTCATCACAACAAAGAGCCTTGTCTCTCAGCCCCTCCTGAATAGCTGTAGATCACACTAGCGAGTAAAAGATTTTTTGTGATTTGTACCAAAATAAACATGCGACACTGCCGAATCCTACTTGTATCATCGATTAAGAAAATAACATTGGAGAATGCAGTAAGTATGTCACAGTGGGCGTGTACCGGTGGTGGTGAAAACAGAACCTTATCAGCAATATGGCGCCTTGAAAATAAGCTATTTAAATCTTGCTCAAACATACAAGAATCACCCCAAAAACAACTCCGAGAGGGTAAATAAGAAGAAAACACTACAATATGTTTAAAAGCTCTGAAAAGTCCATTTTGCCGAATAGGTAAGCATTAAAATTGTGAAATCACTGTGAAGAATTATTTTCTTTTGACAATAATTGTAACAGTAAATCTCTTGTACTGGTTGAGTGTTACAAAGTGCATGCATGATTTAAACTAGCAAACCAACTCAGTCGTTTATTTTATTTTTTTTTACATTCTAAAGAATTACCTGACACTATATTAAAAGTAGACTATTTTTATTACCGGCGACGTCTATAGCGTCATCATTCACTCTTCCTATCGCTAAACTATGCCTCTTTTGTCTCTGCACATACCTCTCCTTCTATTTTTACCTGTGTGATGACTGACGAGCGGATGCCTGCAGCTTTTTGTTGGTTTGTGTCTTGCTTAAAACACACACAGGAGCTTAATTAGTTTAATAAAGTTAGAGCTAGGGGAGAGCTGAGGTGAGAAGTGCGTAACCAGGTATTAGACTAAATATTTATCAATGTCATTAATCTTCTTGGCTGTTGCTATGTCCTCCAGGAAGACATTTAGCTGTAATAATCCGCCACATGCAAATATAACATCTAATCTAATGATTTATTTGAAGTTCGGTTGGTAAAGTAAACACGGATGTGGCTGATCTGTGAGTGGTATTTCAGTCCTTTGTGCTGCATCGCTGGGTTGTAACTGATAGCATGCCGTCTTTGCATCAACATTTTTTTTTAAATGTCAGATTTGGGTTGGAAACTCAAAGGCTTTAGATGACTTGGTTTGCTTGGTACTGCTCCATAATGACACATTGTAGGTGTGTAAAGGTGTGCCACCAGGTCTCTCACCAGGTTCTTAGCAGTGCATTGTTTTACTTAGAGATTTAGAAGCCTATAAATGCCATGTAAAAATGCATGTTCTGTTTAATTTTGTGACAGGTTCGTAATAGAATTAACTGTGTTTATTTATTTTAGTATGAGCTAAATTTGGAAGAAACTATTCTGGATAGTAGTTAGTAAAAGAACAATTCAATTCAGTTTTTCTACTGTGGCTCATACCTGGATGACTGAGGGATTATGCTACTATGCTAACCTTCAAGTTGGTATTTTGCAGTGAACAAAAGCATAAACATATATATATATATATATATATATATATATATATATATATATATATATATATATATATATATATATATATATATATATATATATATATATATATATATATATATATATATATATATATATATATATATATATATAAACTACCCCCTGTCCAATTTTATTTCTATGGGGTTTTTGCAGAGTTGGCTAAAATGAATAAATATGTAAAGATCAGGCAGTGGACAGGGAACCATGGGTGGATGTCACTGACATGTTAAAAACTACACCGGAATACACTTCTGTGTTTAAAAAGAAACATGTTTGTGTCCCAGTGCTAACACTAATGCTAATTTTGAGGCATAATAAATATTAAAAATGTGACAAACTGATGTATTCTATATATAACATTAATTAGATAGTCTTTATTTTAATTAATTCAAATTTGAATATATTGTTTATTTTATATTGTCCCGTTTTAATAAAAGTGACTGTTAGCTCTGAGATACAGTGAGCGAGCTAGCGTGCCATACATACTATACCTGTACTCCTGTTTTCCCCATCCAAACACCTCTAATTCACTTAAACTAGTTTACACAATGAAGACCATTGAGTTGACACAGAGATTTGCAGACATGAGTACTTTTCTCTGGTCTCCCTTCACTCTCATGTTTACATAGACTTCAAATAGTGTGTACAAAGGGATTTCAGTTGCTGGCTAATGCTATGCAGACATATCCATGATCTGAACTGCTTCAGACAGGCACAGTACACTTTTGGACAGCACCAGTTGTTTTGCGCCACTGATTCGATGTTGAAAAGTTGTTGAGATGTGGAGAATTACTGATAATATCTTTGTTCTCTGTCATGAAAGCAGCTTCCTAATCGCTCTATCTACAAACAGCCACAATGGAGCAATGCTGCTACTCCGCCAAGTCCTCCAGATGTGATACCAACGCATTCTTCACAGTTAACATTTGCTAGTCTGTTAACACAAGTGCAGATGCCCAGATTCTTCTACTAAAGGTACTTTTCCTGATTTGGGTCCTGGTTTGAACCCAGTTTAATCGTGATATAAACTTGTTTTCATCCTGTTCTAGTCCTGTTCTAGTCCTGTTCTAGTCCTGTTCTAGTCCTGTTCTAGTCCTGTTCTAGTCCTGTTCTAGTCCTGTTCTAGTCCTGTACTAGTCCTGTACTAGTCCTGTACTAGTCCTGTACTAGTCCTGTACTAGTCCTGTACTAGTCCTGTACTAGTCCTGTACTAGTCCTAGTTTCGTCCTGGTTAAGTCCTGGTCTAGTACAGGTTTCGTTCTGTCTTTAGTGCCAGTTTAATCCCAACTGAATGTGAACTAATGAAGAGATGGTTTTATACATCTTCAAAACTGCAATTTCACTTTGATATTGCCATAGTTCTGGCCAGTGGTGGAACTTAACAAAAGTAAAATTAGTACTGTAATTAGTACTGTACTTAAGTAAACATTTTGGGTATCTGTACTTTACTTAAGTATATTTTAAAGTGAATACTTTTTACTTTTATTTCACAATATTTGAGAGCAGGTACAGTGGGTCAAATTTTTTTATTTTTATTTAGTCAGCCACCAATTGTGCAAGTTAAAAAGATGAGAGAGGCCTGTAATTTTCATCATAGCTACACTTCAACTATAAGAGACATAATGTGGGGGAAAGAATCCAGGAAATCACAGTGCAGGATTTTTAATGAATTAATTGGTAAATTCCTTGGTAAAATAAGTATTTGGTCACCTACAAACAAGCAATATTTCTGGCTCTCACAGACCTCTAACTTCTTCTTCAAGAGGCTCCTCTGTCCTCCACTCGTTACCTGTATTAATGGCACCTGTTTGAACTTGTTATCAGTATAAAAGACACCTGTCCACAACCTCAAACAGTCAGACTCCAAAATCCACTATGGCCAAGACCAAAGAGCTGTCAAAGGACACCAGAAACAAAATTGTAGATCTGCACCAGGCTGGGAAGATTGAATCTGCAATAGTTAAGCACCTTGGTGTGAACAAATCAACTGTGGGAGCAATTATTAGAAAATAGAAGAATTACAAGACCACTGATCATCTCCCTCGATCTGGGGCTCCACGCAGGATTAAAATTATTGCAAGAACGGTGAGCAAAAATCCCAGAACCACATGGGGGGACCTAGTGAATGACCTGCACAGAGCTGGGACCAAAGTAACAAAGGCTACCATCAGTAACACACTACGCCGCCTCCACGTCTACCCTTTACCGACACTTTAACAGTACAAATCTGCGGCAGTGTTGCAGCCCTGCTTTAAGCTCTAATTACCAGTAAGACGCTTGGAAAGGTGTCGTAATTGTTATTTGAAAAAGTCTAGCATTTTGACAACCTATAATTATTCTTGAAGGCGCTGTAACGTCTTGATTTTGCCCATGAGGGTGAGCCTGTGTCCTCTTCAGTCCTCACCTATTGGGTAATCATTGTATTTACATAAAGCCTGTTTTAATGAGCGATGATCTCACCTTGTTTGGATCACTGTAGAAGGATGAACAGGGAACGTGGGAAGCAGTTACGGCACATAACAGTAATCGTGCATAATGTCATTGTTTTAATATTGAAATGATTAGTACTTAGATCGGTATTTCATGTGTTTCTATGTGTGTTTGCATGGATCAGTCTGGTATTCTTCTTAAAGGGTTAGGCCTTTGACTACATCCCTGCCTGTTTAACAATCAAGCTCGTTCTGTTGTTTTTATTAGACACAAAGACGCCAACCAGGTATTTAGCTGTAAAATATTTGGTTTGTTGTGCAGTTGGTATTGGATAATTAGAGCTTGTGCTGTTTCCGATATTGTCATTATATCCCAGCACATTCCTAATTCCTGCGTTTATTTATTCAAATACCACAGTGGTGTATGTTCCTTAAATTGAATTCGAATGATCATTGTCATTTAAAGAAGCACTATATAACTTCTCTGGAAGGGGCCACTATGTTCTAGTTTGCATGGAGATGTTATTGCTTTTAATGGAATGCTCCACAGTTCAGCATTAAAGTGATCTATCTTGCATTTTTTCAACTACAGGTGTTTTATTGCTTGAAACATACATTTAAAACATGCACTCTATGAGCAGGCTTGCTCAACTGCTGATCTGACCTGTAACGTTGTTTAGAAAAATGTTATACCACACTGTGGAACTTTTCAGAAAAAGCAGTGATATCTCAGTAAGATGTCACCACAGTGGCATCCACCGGAAAAGTTACATAGTGCACCTTTAAACCAATTGAATGAAGTCCAAAATGATGTGGCATAAATGAATAAACAAAATAAATAAACTAGCTGTCATGATAATACTGCATTGTTTGTCTAACTCCTAAAATACAAAACAGATTTAAACAACACAGAGAGCTTTTAATCAATTTGAGTGTTCATAGTTCTGTTTAGATGTTTGATTTTCAGCAAAAAAGGTGAGCTAGCTTGTGACTGTAATGCTATTTGAGAGAGACTTGTTGAAAGGTCCTATATTGCACAAAATTGACTCATGAACTTTAAGCCACGTCAGAATCTTATTACCTCCTCAAAAACATACCTGGAGTTGTGTTTTGTTTCATTCACACATGATTGAGTAACCCTTTATTGTTAACATGTCTGCATCTTCAAAGCTCAAAATGCTCTGTTCCACATGGTAGTTTTCAAGTTAACTGCTAAAGTTTGCCTTTAGTTTGGTAGAAATTGGCAAATCCAGCTCTGGAATTATCCAAATGATTCTAGTGAAGGTGCATGGAGTTTAAAAACACAGTGGAGCACTTCCTGTATTACCACTTGACATCACAAGGTTGAACGGAGTATTTTTTATGTTTGTGATGAGGAAACAACTTTATAACATAGATAAGAAAACAACGTAATATGGGCCCTTTAACAGCACAAATCATCTCACCTGTTGTAATTCTAACTAACCTAGTTCTTTATGGTCAGATTGTCTAACTTGAATGACAGCACTTCAGACAGAGCAGTGCCTCTCGTTAGCTTCACCACCCCAGGGAATGTTGATGACATCAGCTGCAAAGTATCAGTAAATTCAACTTCTCCAGTGTAGACATCTTCCAGACTGAGGGAGGATCTTGTAAAGCAGGGCCTGTAATATGTGCTAGTCTTGCCAAACGTGTGAATGACAAAAGTAAATCGAGACTATTTATCAAACTATCAGCGCCTGATCGCTTAAGACCCCATTTCCCTTCGTCAGCTGTTCTGAGCCCATCTTTTTCCATCTAAACCCTGATTCCATTTGTGCTCTGCCTGTACTAGCACTGATATTTATTGCTGAAATACTTTGACACCTTCAGAAGTCATGCGAAGGTCAGGAGGTGATTGCAACAGACCACGGTAAAAGCAACAGCATGAAATCTGTTTGTTGGCACACGCACGCAGAGCAGATTCAGGACGCGAAGTCTGAGTACAATTATTTTTATAGCTCCTTCTTTGTCACCTTGTGCGTTAGATCGCTTGGATTCAAAACACGCCTTACCTTGAGGCGGAAACACAATCGAACTTAAGACTGTGATTACTGCCTCCTATTATTCCCATATTCCATGACAGAGTGAGAAAAACGGTATTGTTGTTTGATAAATGTGTTCTGCTTCTTGATATTTAGTCACCTTTTACCTCGGTAAATAGATGGATGGTTTTTGGTTTTGCTATGCATCATCAGTCACACTTTGGCATCTGCAGAGCACGTTAAGCTAGTGGCGGCGGACGCGGAGAACCGTCAGGAGAGCCAAGTTTCACAGTGTTGTTGAGTCAGTGCTGTGCCCCCTTCAGCTGGGCTCTGGGTTCTCCTGTCCAACGCTATTTGTTTTCACTGCATCTGAACTGCTTTCCTCATCATTAGCACATAAATCAGTCAACAGGGTCCTGGTTATTAAAGTCATACTACATCTGTCTGAAACATGCTACGACAGAGCAGTCAATTATTGTTAAAGTGCCCATATTACGCTGATCTGATCTATGTTATAAACTTGTTTCTTCATCACAAACATACCTGGAGTTGTGTTTTGTTTTGTTCACACGTTTAACACACAAACCTTGCATATTTAGGCTGTGTTCTTCTCTCAAACAGAAAACACTCTGTCCCACCTTGTGATGGGATACAAGAAGTGCTCCACTGTGTTTTTAAACTCCATACACCTTCACTAGAATCACTCGAATCACTCAGACCTGGAATTGCCAATCTCTACTGAACAAAAGGTAAAAGGTAACTGTTGACTTGAAAACTACTGCTTCATAACATCACAAGGTGGAACAGAGTGTTTTGAGCTTTGGGGATGTAGACAGACTAATAATAAAGTGAATGTGAATGAAACGAAACACAACTCCAGATATGTTTTTGATGAGGCAACAACATTATAACATGACTAAAAGCTCCCAAAAGTCAATTTTGCATAGGACATTTAAAGCTGCTGTACATGATTTTTACCATCTGAAAAAGTTCATTTTAAACAAAGTTATTGCAAAGTTATTCCTGACTTACTGTATGCATTCTGATTCTGAGCATCCTAATTATTCAATGCATTAAGTTTATAAGCACACGACCAGAGAGGAGTTTTGCCATGACAATTAAACTAACTTATTTTAATGTCAGAATATCTCTACTCAAATACATGGAAAAAAAATGGCACAGGGCCTTTACAAATATTGATTTTCTTTTTCAACACTTTATTGAATGTCTCTCCCAACTATAGACTGTATATATAAATGGACATAGCTAACCCGCAAGCCGCCGTGTTCCAAACAGAAAGTGATGGACATGGACATGCTTCTGGCTCCACTGACTCTCGTTCCTATTCACTTTCTATTGAAAAACTGTCACCCCTCTCTCTGTAACTGTTGCTTTCAGGCTTGTCATTTTGCTCTTAAAATGTTCATATTAACCAGCTTTACATAATCCTGAGGCTATTGTGCTATTGCTATTGTGCCGTTAATCAAGATATGAACATTAGTAACAGATAAATTAAGCGCCTTCTTTTCCCAAGTTTCCTCTCACTAAACAAAAAACGGATCTAGAGTAAAGTATGCTCATAGAAATCCAGGGTCTACACACTTTAAAACATTACACCCACTAGATACCGTCAAAGCAGAATAGGGAGGAGTTGTGGGCCATTTTGAGCTGTACGGAATACAAACAGTACAAGCTGTATAGTAGACATGCCTTAACTACAATATGTGATTTGAGACACGCCCTACGTTTGTATTTGCTTTTCCCAAACAAGTGTCCTCCTGACATTTAGCCTTTTTTGACAATGAAGTCGTTGTGAAATGAGTGAGGCGATAAGTGCCCTCTCAACGTAATTAGTCTGAAGATTATGTCAACACTTTTTCCATCCTACCTCGGCGTGGGCAAACTAAAGAAAACATGTGCTTGTTTTCTTTACTTTTCAGCACAAGCAGATTTAGAAAGACACCTAACTTTAGCGCTGTTATAAGGAGGGGGTATGTGGGTGTGAGATTTGAGTATGCCTATTGGGCTTTGCTGTAGGTTGGAGCCTTCATAAAGGACGTGTCGGGGTGGAGCTCTGTCGAACAACTGCTCTCCAGGGTCTGCGGACGTTCCCAGTAGTTCCCATAAACGATTCTTTACAGCGAGTATTAGCTTAATGATGTGGAAAAAGTCATCCACAAACCAGAGCAGGCTTCACTGTTTCCCTATATGCGGACACAATGAACGTAATGGACACATGAGCTTATAAAGGGCAAAAAGAGGCGCATGTAATCGTTGGGTTTCCAAACAACAGTTAAAGGTCCTATATTACGCAAAATGGGCTCTTGTGAGCTTTTATGTTTTTTATGCTATGTTATAAAGTTCTCACCTCCTCAAAACCATACCTGGAGTTGTGGTTTGTTTCATTCACACATGTTTGTTGTTAGTCTGTCTACATCTCCAAAGCTCCAAATGCTCTGTTCCACATTGTGATATCATATAGTGGTAGTTTTAAAGCTAACAGCTCTCTTTTACCTGTAGTTCAGTAGAGTCCAGGGCTGAAATCATCCAAATGATTCTAGTGAGGGTGTAAGGAGTTTAAAAACACAGTGGAGCACTTCCTGTTTTACCACTTGACATCACAAGGTGGCACAGAATGTTTTCTGGTGTAGAGAACACAGCCTAAATATACAGGGTTTGTGTGTTAAACATGTGTGAATGAAACAAACCACAACTCCAGGCATGTTTTTGATGAGGATATAACTTCATAACATAGGTCAGAAAACAGCGTAATATGTAAGGATTTATATAGGACAGCCGCAGAAAGGAGTGGTTAGTGAGTGAGCTGAAGATTTGGTATTTTTTGGTATTTAAATGTAAAAAAGCAGCTTATACATAAATTCATTGTTTCCTAGTACCTATTTTTTTGCACAAATAGTTGTTTTTGCAGGAACTCCCCCTACAGGTGTAGTCTTGTGAGTGCAGTTTGGGTCAGATACTTGAGATGGGTAATAGTTTAGAGCCCCCCCCCCCCCCCCCACACACACATTCATACACCTGCGTACACAGGTGTATGAATGTGTGTGTGAATCAGTGAGTGGTTCCTTGAAGTAAAGCGCTTTGAGTGCCTTGAAGGTGGAAAAGCGCTATATAAAAATGTGAATTTAGCATAACCTGTTGTGCTGAGTTCTAACCTCCTCTATGTAGACAAAGGTATTCGTCAAGAGCTCAGGAATTATTGAGTGGAAATTTGAATAAATTCATGTAGCCATATGTTGCTGTATGTTGTAGCCATAGTTACCTCGCATTGTTTGAGTTTTGTACATCTTTACAAGCAGTGATGAGGTATTTTGTTTGCTCATCTTTTCAATACAGTTACTATGTAGACTGTGCGTCGGAGTTGGATTCTCTCATCCGTGTGTGGGAGTGCAGGCCACCACCAGCACAACTAAACGTTTACAATAACAGTATCCCAGTGATGTCTGCTGTAATGAATGTCAGCCGCTCGGGCCAATGCGGTGAAACCAATGTAGCAGCGACGGTATTATAGTCAAATTAAAGTGTCAAGCTCCGAGCTGCAGGCTGTAAACTGAGCAACTGCGATGAAACTCCCCAGACTGCACAGAGCCAGAACCAAGCACTCACTCACACAGGTGTCTGCAGGAACCACAGAAACGTTTTTCTCTATTACAAATTGTTATTGTCATTGTTTAAAGTTTTACTTCTAGTTTTTGGGAGAAATCGTAGACTGTATATATAAAGGGACATGGCTAACTTGCTAGCCGCAGCGTTCCAGGAAGAAAGTGATCATGGGCGCGCTTCCGGCACCATCGACTCTGGCTCCAGTTCACTTTACATTAGAAAACTGTCACCCCGCTCTCTGTAACTGCTGCTGTCAGGCTCATCATTTTGGTCTTAAAATGCTCGTAATTAACCCACTCTACATGATCCTGGTGTTCAAGATATGAACATTAAAAACAGACACTTTCACAGCGTTGCTAAGCACCCGCTCCCTACTAAACCAGCGGGGAAGGGGCATTACCTTCAACAGCACTGGTCCGGATTGGCACTTTGGTTGCTATGATACTCGCAGTCGGACTTCCAAATGTGGAACTCGGCTCCAAATTTGCCCCTATAACTGCTAGCCTCGATGAGATTCATTTGACTGGAGCTGAACTCTATGGGTGATGTCACACTCACTTGGTCCACGTCTTTATACAGTCTACGGAAGAAAACAATCTGCCTACGTCAATAAGATGATTTATGTCAGAGGTGCTCAAAGTTTTTACCTCGATGGGACAAAATGAAAGCACATTAGCGAGTCGAGGGCTAAACCTAATGATAAGTTGCACATAAAAATGTTCTTCTGCAAAGAAATGTGTGATTAAATTGACTTTAAATATAAGGAAATAGGAAGGATTGGCCTCTTTCCCATTTCTTCAGTCTTTTTAGTACAAAATTAGAATTAAAATCTCAGAGCCCCCTCCTTGGCCAAATTAGACCTTCTGGAGGTCCAAGTCATATTTAGGTGTTTTTCTTTTGTTTTTGGCTGTAAAACTGCGAGAACAGAACCAGCCACCCCTATAGGTGCAGCAGCGTCTAGACAGTAGAATGACCAAAAAAAAACTTGGGTAGTTATGTTATGAGGATGGCAAAATATACAAATGTTTTTTTATTATCATTGTAACACTCGTAAGTATCCACACATCTTTCGTTACGTTTATTTAGATAATAGCCTACTTTAAATATTGTGTTAAATATTAAAATTCAATATAGAAATACTGAACTGAAAGATGAAGTGGTGAATGAATCTGAAAATAGAAACATATTTAGGATTATTATGAGGTTCTCCCAGGTGAAATCGTGATCTGATCTGCCTAACTGTCGTCTCTCTGGACTGTGTCTGAACTTGTTGTGCATCTTCAGCACTGTCCCTCCGGAGCATACTACAGAACGTCTCAGAGCCAGATGTTTTCGTGCTGCTTGGAGTGACACATCTTCATTGAGCATGTTGTGTGTGGACTCTCTCTGGCCTATGGAGGAGGAGGCATTACCACAGTGTCAGTCAGCACCTCGCAGCCCTCAGGAGAGATGCACACATTTATAGTGTTTTATCAACTGTGTTTGGCTGTAATGTGGTTCTCTTCTCATTTATTGACTTTGACTTGTGGGTTAAGTAAGAAAATAGGGCCCATCAAAACCACATGCAAAGGCTCAACGCTACTGAATGTTACTGTAGCAGATGTAGTGATTTAAATTGGTTTTCTTAAGGCCTTACTGTAGTCCAGAGTTATGTAGTTATATAGAGTACTGCGGTGTAAGGACAGGTAATAAGCGTACAATGTTTTTCAGGGTCTGGTGGAAGGGGGCAGGCCGGTGATGAAAACGCCAACTCTTGTTTACAAAAATTGTCTTAATTTTCATATTTGATGTGTACCAGGTTAATTTACACTATATCTTCTGAGTAAAACACATAAATATGGTATTAGACTAGAGATAAACCAACATATATTTTAGTGGATTGGTTCCAGCCTTAAATCTTTGGGGAAAATATTCAAAATTGGTGAGTGTGTTGTACAGTATGTATAGTGAGTGTGCTGGTGTGTTACTTATGCTTTTATATGACTGTTGCTGTTCTTTTCCCTGTCCTGTAGACTGTAGGCCTGTCACCACAACAAATTTTGTAGCACGATATATTGCTCCAGATAGATACTGAGATAAACGATAATATCGAAACTACATTTCATCATCTTTAAAAAGCATGAGCCAAAATGAATAATTGATGTAATAGTTAGCCATAGAAGCCATAGAAGTTATTTATTCTACTCTCTACAAGAAAAAAGATATGAAGTGGTAAACAAAAAATTTCAAAAACCCTATGATTTGAGTGCTCAGACTGTAGCTCCGCTGACAGCCTCCATATGCACAAGTAGTCAGTGAAAATCAACCCTCCATTGCTGCTGTGCCCCTCACGGACCTCAGCACCCGTCACCGACCTCAGCGCCCGCCACCTCTGTTCTTGTGTCAGACCTCTGTGCCCGCCACAGACCTCAGCGCCATCATCTGACCTCAGCGGTCGCCTCAGACCTCTGTGCCTGCCACAAACCTCAGTGCCCTCTCTGGACCTCAGCACCCTCCTCAGATCTCTGTGCCTGCTTCAGACCTCTGACCTCAGCACCTGTATCAGTCCTCTGACCTCAGTGCCCGCCTCAGACCTCTGTGCCCATCTCAGACCTCTGACCTTAGTGCCCGCCTCAGACCTCTGTGCCCACCTCAGACCTCAGCGGCCACCTCAGACCTCAGTGCCTACTTGGCAGAGCCCCAGGAATGTCACTGTGGTATGTTGTTGTTGCATACAAGCTTAACTGCACCGGGGGAGACTGTCACAGACACAATAGCAGTTCTCATTCTCCTGCCTGTGTCAGTTTTAAATGCGCACTAAGTGATTGAGAGCTGATCCATGACGGGAATGTGATGTACACTGGGTAGGTCTGAATTCCTCCCGTCACAGCTGTAACATATTTTTATGAGTGCTTTCCTCGAGACTGTGATGAAATCCTGACAGCATTTTTTCTAAACCAACTCACCTGTCCAATACATGGTAAAGATAAGCGATGTACATGACAGGGAAAATTTACACTGTTTTTCATTGATGCTCTGCAGTGACATCATGCTGGGGGGTTCCTCGTGGAATATTCAGCAGTTACCATGGTGAACACTGCCAAAACGATTGAATATGTGGTCTGGAAATTCAAGAATAAATGCAAATGGATTTGAGCAACAGATTTTCTAGAGCCTGTGATTAACACAAGCATTCATGGCCCTGTTTATGTGTTTGATTTTCAACAAAAACAGGTGACAGGGACTAAGTGTTCTGTGCTAGCTAGCCTGTGACCATATTGTTATTTTAAAGGCACTTGTTTAACAGCATAAATCAGCTCACCTGTTGTAGTTCCAGCTAGGTCAGTTCTTTATGTGTTATGTTATGTGATTGTGTTACAACAAAGCTCAGATTAAAGGGCCCATATTATGCTATTTTCTGAAATATGTTATTATAATATTGTTTCTTCATCACAAACATACCTGGAGTTGTGTCTTGTTTCATTTACATCTTTAACGCACAAACCCTGCATATTTAGGCTGGGTTTTTCTCTCAAACAGAAAACACTCCACTGAACTAAATGTAAAAGTTAGCTGTTAACTTGAAAAGTACCATTACATGACGTCACAAGGTGGAACAGCAAGTTGGTTTTGGAGATGTAAACAGACTAATAATAATAATAAAGGATTACTTAAACATGTGTGAATGATACAAAACAACTCCGGGTGTGTTTTTGATGAGGTAACTGCATTATAACGTGGCTTAAAACTAAAAAAAGAATCTATTTTGTATAATTTAGGACCTTTAAAGTAACTTGAGTAACATTAACTGCCTCAGACAGCAGTGCCTCTAGTTAGCTTCACACCCCTAGGGAACGTTGATGACATCAGCTGAAAAGTAGCAATATGTCCTGCCCTCATGAAAGAAAAAGCTATTTAATATTTTTTTCCAACCA